>NC_042293.1:1894127-2515794 GCF_901000725.2 Takifugu rubripes | reverse complement strand
CACAAAAGTGATAGAAATGGAACAACAATATTCAAGCCACTGTAATTACAAGCTCGGTCTCTGAGGATCCACAGACTGTTTGCTCAAAGAAATTGGGTTAGGTCTCTGTCTAAAATGAGATACAGCATCAACCAAGTGCAAAAAAAATGGCAGTGGGTTCAGAACTAAGATTGATGGAAATTTTACATCAGCTCATAGTCAGTGACATTATTCTTCTTCATGTAGTTCCAAATTAGATTAGATGTCAATATTTCAGCTATTTTGCTGGGTGACTGAGCTCGCGCAAGAGGGAGCGAGCCAGCCTCGCATGTCGGGGCCTCAGCATCGCATTGCCTCTTCCTCCTCTCATCCATGTACTCTTATTGTCAGAATGCTGCTGCGGATCGCCTCATATCATTAATCAATTATTCACCAGCAGCCTGTTAATGTTTAATGAGCAAGGCTGCTGCGGTCAATTACTAATGAATTTAGTGGTGGTGTGGGAGCTCCGAGGAGAGTCCGAATTGGCCGAATTGTCGATACGTATACATGTACACATCGCGCGTGTCGCGAGTACATTAGAGTCCAATTAAATGACATTTTACATCATTGGCTCTCACACATTTAAATGTTGCCGTGCTTACTGTCACAACACAGGTTCCTGCAGATTAGCATAAGTGCGACACGTGCATAAGGCTGATCGACTCAATATATAACGTCTATTGACAGAAGTATCCATTATTCCAATCCTATATTCACATTAAAATATGCCATGTTGTGTGTTTCAGGTTAAAGGAAGTGAATTTGTGCTCCAAAGCGCTATCTGATGGAAGAAGATTTGTGGCAGTATCACATGTGCCTCTAGGGGTGATATCGCGTCACTGTGTAAAATAGACGGATGTTTTGCTTCTAACAAATAAAGCATTAAAAGCAAATGTGCTGACTTAACTTTATTATTGTCTTAAGCAAATTTTGGGGGGGTAATAGGTAGAGATGGAGTGAAACGAGAACCATTAACAGGTACACAAGCTTGTGTGCTTAATGCTGAACTTGCAGTGTACTTAATAATGGAAATAATAAAACAATAACCAATTTTTTTTAATGTCAGAGTTTTGCTTTTGCTTTCTTGCTTAAACTCCAAATAATCCTACACTGACATGTGTGCGTGTGTGTGTGTGTGGGGGGGGGGGGGGGGGGGGAGGGAGTGTGCGTGCATGTGTGTGTGTGTGTGTTTTGTTGGCCTGATGAGCAGATGAGCGTGAGATAGGTCAGTGCATGTGACAAGTGCAGCTTGCATTCTGTTAGCCATGCCTCTGTACCCAAGATAATTAGATAGTAACCCCCTGTTAGGAGCCATAAACAGCAAAAAAACAACGCACACACAATCGTGCACCCCCACGAGCACATAAAGTTCCAAGTATTCTTCGAAGGACATCAACTTTGACTTCTATTCACTTTTGGTTATACAGAAAGTACGGACATAATTATTTTTTAAAAAGCATCAACTTTACACAGTATCAATATATTTGAATCACACAGCGATGCTTTTCATTTTGTTTGATGTGCTTAACACATTCACTTTAAGATATTTAGAACGAATAATTACTGTGTAATAAGCTATTGCTATATGTTCATATATGGAGTAAATCCTCTTCCAATAAGTCTTCTGGAGTTGCATGTCATGCTTCTGAATTGGGCTATTTCTGCAAAACAAACACACAAGAATGCCGGTTGCCACACGAAAACGCAAGAATGCAACTAAAGTATTTCAACTTCACAGTGTCAGAAGTTCCTAAATTATGAATGGACCTTTTCTCAGCCTGACCACATCCCAAGTGATGAATCCGATGACCAGGACAAATTGAACTTTGCGGTTGTAACTGGCTCTGTTGTCTCACCGAGGCTAGGCACACGTCGTTGCATACTCGCTCCTCTGTGCGATTCCCCATCCATCATGAGGCCAAGACAGGACAGAAGACCATGGGAAATGAAGCATGGCTAATTCTATTAGTGTGGGGACACAAACAATCTGCGGGGACTCGAATCAGGAGGAAGCAGAATCCCAGTGGACCCACTTCCTGCCGCATGCACGGGAGCAGTTCACCATGATAAGATAACACGAAACATTCCTGCACAAGAGTGCAGAACGCATGGATGATTTCATTGGTTCTAATTATCTGTATTTGTCATTTATCACACTGGCATCTCATTCCCTCAGGCATTTCCTTTCTTTCTCTCTTACTTTCTTATTCTTTCTTTCTTTCTCTTCTCTTTCTTTCTTTCCTTCTTTGTGTTCTGCGACTCTGCTATGCCTCGGTCTAGGGGCTGAAGCTGAGCACAAAGCTCTCTCGCTGAGGGACCCTTATTGGACAAAGCTGGCTTTCTGGACTTTCTGCATATATGCATGCCACGCAGACAATGAGGCCTTTATTTGTGCAGCCAGCATCTCCGAGCTGGAGCAACAGGGATGTGAGATGAAGTCCGGGAGAGCTGTGACTGACACAGGGCACTGGCATATGCGTGCGCACGCGCTTCCAGCCTCATAGCCGTCCGCGTATGTGTGTCACAGAGGCGTGAAGTGGTTGTTCTTATACATCATCAGGCGATTAATCAATCTCTGCCCATCTGAAGTCTTCTCCTCTGAGACTGTTATCATGTGCCATATGGTGTTGCTCATGAAAAAACAAGAGCTAGTCACAAACCTGATTGTCATCTGCATACAGAGCAGGCAGAAACACGCTGTGGCCTGTAACTGCAATCAAGAAAAAAAAAACTTTAACCCGACCCCCCCACCGCCTTTACGCTGCATCTCTGCCACACTTGACTACCTTTAAAAAACCCAAATCAGATGTCTAGGATGAGTGCTGCAGTTTTGTACATGAACATGTGTGTGTGTGTGTGTGTGTGTGTGTGTGTGTGTGTGTGTGTGTGTGTTCATAGTTGTGTTAAGCAGAGAGAACTCTCTGTGACTCAATCACGCATGAAGAGGATTTTCTGTTCACATGCATACTTGCATTCTAATGTCGACGTGCACAACCATACAAACAAATATAGGCTTGCAGATGAGCGTGTTTTGTGCGCGTCGTGCACGGCTGTTTCTATTTCTCATCCAAATAGAGGGAGAATATCACCGGACTTGTAATTGGGCCTCCTCTGTGTTTGTATTTAGCTGCCACTTTGTAAATCGTGTCAGTGTAAATATGAGGACTTCTGTTCAAAGCTCTGCAGCTAATTACATGTTTTTCGGTAGGTACCACCGATAATCGAACCGAGGAACCGGTCCCAGGTTATTCGAGCTCAGAAGAAAGCGTGAACAGCACGCTTAGTGACGCTGGCAGGAGTTTAACCCCACGTGAAAACATCAATATAACTTGCTTGAAATGTAAAATATGGCTGTAAAATTCTACCTGCAGCATCTAAACAGCTTCTCCTAAACAAGACTGCAATCACAGAATCCTGTCTTCCCTCTAACTCTGTCCATCCCTTTTCTGAGTTGTCACTTGTGGTGGCAAACGTGCTGGGGAGGGGGGTGAATGGCTATGTTTTCTTTATATCAAATAAAAATGTCTCCTTGCCAGATCGATTGTTGTTGCTAGGAGACTGAAGCATCCTTTGGCAAGGGGCTACAGCGCTCCACGTCTGTTGTTTCCCTTCTCATCTCTCTCTCTCTATCTCTCTCTCCCTCTCTCTCTCACTCACACTCTGACATGCACGCGTGCGTCAACGCGCACACACGCAGACACACACACGGATCTGGCGCGCAGAGCAGTGGCGCCCATCCTCTCTCTCTCAGTGCGACTCCTCCGAGGTATCAGGAGTAGACTAATTCAAACTTCCAGCAGCTGATATTTACCCAACGTTTGAATGATCCGAGGCGTCAAGGTAGGTCACCTTTCTGACTGATAAGCAAACGTGTTGCAGCCTCTGATTTCGGGTTACTGGCGACCAGAGTGCGGAGAAAAATTGTCAGTCCTGGACCGTTCCAGCGCGCATCAGCCAATCACTGAGAACAATGTGCTTTGAACTTTGCGCAGAATTTCAGCAGCCAGTTCTGCTGCCGAATCCGACCCCCGCGTGTTTATTCCTGTCTGGTTCCCGCCCGGGATTCAGAACAACACCTCAGAGGCTCGTTTCTGCAGCAGATGTGTGACAAAGATACAGAAGGTGAAACAAAGATTATCTGCAGTTGCGTATTTTGGGGCTGCGTGAAGAAGTTCTCTGGATTCAGACCGCGCACCACACGCTTTCTGCGGAAGAGATGGGAGGGTAAATGCGTATCTGGAAACGGGCACACAGGTGATTGAAGTGATCAGTGTTACGCAGTAGAAGGACTTTAATGATCCGCCCCAAAACAAGCGTTGCTGTGCACCTTGCGCCAGTAGAAAGGTGCGCGGACCTTATCTCAACCTGCAGCAGGACCTAGTTGCGTGTATGTTCAGTGTTTATAGTGATGGTGCGACGTGTTTTTCAACGACAGGCGAGGTTATGTCGCGCGTGAAGGAAAAATGTACACCCCAAAATGTGTTTTCATTCACATTTATGCGTTTTTGCTTTTTAAAGACCTGTGAAAAACCAAGACAACCTAACTAACTAACTAACTAGTCAAGTTTTCAGTTTTAAAACATCTTGTTATATTTAACTTAAGGGTAAAGATAATTTCCTGAAACTGTAGGTCAAACTTTACTAGAATGATGGAATAGAATGATCATTTGATTGATTTAACACACATATTTACCTGAAATCCCAATATTGGGATGAGCCTATGATGAGGGACCTTAGATTTCCCAATATGAAAGATTCCAAGATATTCATCTTCTGTCTCTGCTGTTTTCTCATTGTTGCAATGATATTGAAAATAACGGTCAACTATTGTCTGCACATCTAAAGAGAGGGGGGGGAGGCAATTTGAAGGTTTTTCAAGTGTTTGTGTTCTGAAGTTGTTCTTTTATGCATCATTGGAAAATGTGCAATGCAGTAGTTGAGCTAGTCAGAGTTTCCTGTCATGCTTACATGGGAATATCAAGATGTCCTGATTTTTTGTGTTGGATTTGGCCTTTCAGCAATTTTTTTTAATTTTTTTTTTGTGGCCGTGAATGTGCTTACATGAGCTTGTGTTCCTGCATCACTTGTGTGTGCGCTTGAGTGTGCGTGTGTGTGTATTTGTGTGTGTGTTAGCACACAAGCAAATGGCCTTGTAGCCCTCACACAGCAAAACCTCACTGGCCACTGCATTAGATAGTTTTATGATGTATACATGTGTATATAATCTGAATGCCAATGTGCTCTTGAAGAAATTTTAATATATGTAAACACACACTGAGCACATATTTCAAATGTGATGGAATGCATTGACAGTCATCGAGAGGTGTAGATTATACTGATATTTATAGGCAGTGTTGCAGGTGGCCGTACAGCTAACCTTGTCAGTTTGTTCGTGAAGTGAAGTGAATTCGTCGAAGGTGTGAGGAGGACTATTTGGACCCATAAAAGTATATTGTTTAAACATAAAGCATCATAAAGGTTGATATATTGTTTTCCTTGCAGTATATTAAGAGTATGTATAAAATAACAAATATGTCAAAGTTTTTTGGAAGGAAAACACTGAAAAACACATTTCAGAAACTTGGGTTCTGTATCCAACGGGATCCAAGGATGTTATGTAATATAGATGAATATTTAAGCTTAAACAGCAAGAATAATGTATCTTTGGCTTTTTCTTGAGCATTTTTTAGATCGCGCTTTGAAAACGCTCTAAAATGTTTGAGGACATTTTGTAGAACCATTCAAAGTACGTGAGGAGTACAAGAGTTTCCCTTGTCCTTTGTCATGTCAAGCTCATTTGTTTCTTTGAACACGTGCACTAAATATTACCACAAGTCAAGAAGATGCTGCTAATTGTGATCGCATGTGTCCGAGCGCTGCAGGTGTGCTGTCGGAGCGTCGTCACATTGCTGTCCAGGGTGCTGAATTCATTTACAACTCAAAAGCCACTGATGTCATCGTCACCTCAGAAAGGCTTTTGCCGATTTGGCCTCTTTTAACGTCTTCATCTCTCCTTTAGCCACTCCCGAGGACCAGGTGAGACGAACATGGGGATCTGGTTTCAGCAGAATCACGGGAGTCCAACACGCTAACAGAACTGGTAGGCAGCTGCAGGAACCACCACTATATCACCACCACTTGACTTTAACAGGCATTACGATGGAAGGGTCTAATAATTAAAACTGCTTTAATGAAAGAATAATGTCAAGATTTTGGAATCAGACTCCTCCGAGGAACTAGGTTGTCGCGGCTAGTGAACATGTTTTTTTCCTCATAAATATTGCCTTTACATTTCTGAAGGACTCACATAGCTTCCTAAAATACAATATTTCACATATGAATGGAAAATGTAACTATATATACGTCAAAATGTAGACAGAGACTGTGAGCCAATTATTGTAAGCAGTTTTCTGTTGTGATCTGATTTTTCAATCCAGATTAGCCGACCCAGAAAACAGTTTGAAACAATAACAAGGGAGAGTGGATCAGAGTGAGAGCAGACATTTATTTAGCTAATTATGTTGTCTGAGTTGTTGTTTTAACTCGTATCACCTGTAGTGTTTGCAGTTGCTCCATTGCATTGCTGAGGAAGTGTCAGGAAATCACTGCTGACACACTCTGAGTAACACACACACACTCCCCAACATCTCCATATTATCTCTCTCTCTCTCACACACACACACACACACACACAGAGCTACTTCTGACGTTCATCATTTATTAAAGAGTCTGATCTCTCTCGGAGACACACCATCACAGCTGTGTGTCCCACTGCCCTTTCGCTGCCTCATCCTCTGAACACGTGTGTGTCAGAGGTGCCGCGTTCACGTTTTACTTCCTCCTCAGCGTTAATCGTTGCATAAACTCGAGGACGACAACAACAGCTATCCGACACCTTCCATGTAGAGGAAGTCTGCGCTGCATGAAGAACAGTGATGTTTTTGTATCAACTCCGCTGACGTTGTCCGCCACACAAGGGAATGTTCAACTCTGAGCACAGCATCCAATACAAATATAGCCTTCCGGTTCACAGGCTGCATCCCACATATGTTCCTAATCAACAGGGATAAACACCACCAAAATAAGAAAGAGCAACAACCTTTGCAGCGTTCAATAAATCGAATGATGGAAAACATCCGCTGTGCTTTTAAACGTGTAAACAGTTGCCTCATTTCAGGTTGCCATTGTCTGTTTCTCCCCTGTTGCATCAGGGAGCTGCTTCTGTAAGCACAGACTGAACCCCCTCCATCCAGCCACACAGCTTTTCTTTTCCCACTGCTGTGCGGGCATCTGTCACACACCTGGACTCGAGAGCTCCGCTGTGAATGTCACTCGGAAATAATCAATAAGCTATTTAGTACGCAACACCGATGATGGAGAAGCCGTGCTAAATCGAAAACATTTCTAAATATTTGGTCATTTGATGAAGTTAACTACGCGCATATTAGTGTGGTTTAAAGGTCTTTCTGCTTGTTTGCTAGTTGGTTGTTCTTGTTAGTGTATCTAATCAGCTATAAATTCCAAGGTTTATATTTAAAATATTGGTACCACCAAATTTATCCTCCTGGATCAAGTTATTGGAACATCCGACACTAAACAGGAGGGTCGCAGACAGGTTTGAAAGCTCACAAGTTACCAAATCCTACATAGTGCAGATTTAATTCATTCCTTCCTTTGAAAAGTATTTTTTCCGTCAGTTCTAACAAGCATATGATTTTCACTAATGATGAGCTGCAGCTCCATGTGGATACTCTGCACTGTGAGCCTTTCACCACCAATCATGAGTGAGCCAAGCAGTTGAAAGTGAGCTCACTCTACTGGATACAGTCATTTTATTATGTACTTGTTCAATTGCTGCTACTAGCAAATCATCCAATCACATGACTGCGGTGCATTTAGGCATATAAACGTGGTCAGGACAACTTGCTGAAGTTCATACTGAGCATCAGGATGTGGAAGAGAGAGATTTGAGTGAACGTGGCTGGTTGCTGGTGCCAGACTGCATAAATGTTCAGAAACTGCTGATCTACTGGGATTTTCCCCCACGACCATCTGTGGGGTCGACAGAAAATGGTCCGAAAACTAGCTTATCCAGCGAGAGCCAGTCGTGTGGCTGAAAATGAGTTGTTGATGTGAGGAGTCTGAGGAGAATGGGTTGCTTCCAGATGATACTAAATCATTACAACCAAGGAATTTAGAAAGCATCTCTGAAGGCACAACACAGGGAACAAAGATGGGCTACAGTGGCAGAAGACCACAACGGGTGCCACTCCTGTCAGCTAAGAACAGGAGAGAGAGGATCACCTAAATCGGACAACAGAAGATTGATCAATTGTCAGCTGGTCTGATGAGTCTCAATTTCAGCTGCAGCTTTCAGCTGGTCAGGTCAGAATTTTACTTAGATAACATGAATGCATGGATCCGTCCTGCCTTCTATCAACAGTTCAGTCTGGGAATGGTGTTGGGGGTATTTTTTGTAACACTTTGGGCCTCTTAGTACCCGCTGAGCTGTGTTTAAACATCTCAGCCAACCTGAGTGTTGTTGCTGGCCATGTCCACCCTTTTATGACCACGACTGTACCCATCTTCTAATGGCTTCTTCCATCAGGATAATGCACCATGTTACAGAACTCACACCATCTCAAACTGGTTTCTGGAACATTACAGTGACTTCACTGCACTCCAATGGCCTCCACAGTCACCAGATCCAAGATCTCAATCCAATAGAGCACCTTTGGGATGGAACGGGAGCGTCGCATCACAGATGTGCAGCCCATCAAATCTGCAGCAACTGCATCATGCTAACACATCAATATGGACCAATATGACTGAAGAGTGTTTCCACTGCCTTTTTGAAAGTATTATGAAGAATTAAGGCAGTTTTGAAGACAAAAATAGGTCCAATTTCCCACAATGTCAGCTATGTGCACTTAATTAAGTGATGGGGAGTCGTATGTTGAGAACCGTAACTGCAAGCCGTTTGGCAAACACCAGCACTATAATGAAACATTCTCTTATCAAGTCTGTCTTCTCCCATAAGTTGGTGTAGCATTGATCATTAAGGTTCACTGATGATAAGGGGTATCAATAAAATAGTAATGATAGCATTTAATTCTGTATCCTGTGAAAGTTAATGACCAAGAAGCTTTTTAAAAACCTCACATGGTTCAATAGGGTTCATAGAGTTTTGATGATCACCGCTCTGGTGGTTTCAAATAAGGTGGTGCGTGAAATAAGTCCAAATATACATTTGTCCTTTGCATAACTACAAGTTCACAGGCTGATCTAAGCCTCCTGCCACCTTTCAGATGTGTTTTTCAAAATTGTGTTCCAGAATAATATGCCACTTTGACCACTTTACTAATACATGCCATTTTCTTTGCACTTAAGCGGACAGATGCCAGGTGTTGCTGTGTTAGTAGCTGGAGGCTTTTAGTTTCAACGAGTTCAAAAGTCCTTTCATCCCTGCTTATATGTCTTAAAGAATCTATCAGGGAAAATAATTCAACATCACCAAGATTGGCAAGTGTTCACCAAATTCGCCTCTTATCTGGCAGAAGGAGTTTCTGAATCCGCTGAGCTCATATTTTGTGCCATCTTTATGTCAATGCACCATTACGCTATGTTAAAAACGGGGCAAGGGTCTTGGTGGTGGTGTCCCGTACAGTGAAGGTGGAGGATCATTTTCCTGTCTGCCAATACCATTTGGCGACTGGTAATAAACACACTGGATTCATCATATCTCTTATGTCCTGAATTCAAACCTTTCAAAAAAAAAAACCTTAAGCTCACTTTTAAAATGCCTGGTTTTGAATGCTGTTTGCAAGAATTTGAGAGATGAAATATGAAGGCCTGTCTTTTCATTGATGGACAAATTTGTGCAAAAATTAGTCCCGCAATTATTAGGACGGCTACTGCGGGGAGACCGAATTTAAATGTTAGTAGCACTTAAATTCTGTTAATTAGCGCTGAGTAGCTGCAGTAATTGGTTTTTACACATCACCACCTCAGCCAAATCAACTAAAACCAGCCAATATGATTTCGGCCGCCGAATCTTGTATCCCTGTCTGAAACGATTATATTTTTCCTTCCTACTGTCTAAAGCTCCTGACATTACTCTCCACCTGCCCATTGTAACACGCTGTTCATCTCATCAATCGATTGCCCACACCGGCGGTGTGTGAATATGAATTAAGCAGGATGCCATGACTGACTGATCCCCCATGATGACTTCCAGGGTCATTACATGACACGTTGATAAGTTGATAGATGCCAACCACAGAGGGGTAATTCTCCATCTGACGGGCTCTCTGTCCTTTACAGTGATGGAATGCAGACCTGATGAATGCTTTCCTGCATTTACGATTCTGGCTCCTCTTTAGGCTCGACGGCCATTTTTAACCATGTCAGATGAGCTGTGGACCACCAAACCACACCAAAGATGGATAGTTTGACATTGTGCCTCTTTTATAACACATTTATATGAATGAAACATGAGCGTGAAATAATTAGACCTCAGAGAAAGTTTTTCAGCTCTCAAGGCCTTGTGTTGTGGAGTTTGCATGTTCTCCCAGTTCCTGCGTGGGCTTTCTTATTGAATTGCGGTAATCCTCCCACACTCCGGGGACACACCCATCAGCCTTGAAACTGCCTGTAAATGTATGGGTAAATGGTGTGCAGTCGCCACGGGATGGACCAGGGTCACATCCAGGTGACGGCAGGCTGCAGGACCTGAATTAGAATGAGCGACAGTTTACAGATGTCAGACGTAAACTGAGGTCCGAGTGTTTAAAAACCACGCTGACATTAAGGACCAAATCAGAAAACTCTCTGCCGTGTGTCGTCCCACAAAGTCCCGAGCCGTTTTTTAAGGTCACACTGTCGCGAAACGTTCCCGGTAAAAATCTTTCTGCAGTGCTACGTGCACTCACAGACTCTGTGTGCAGCGTAAAGGTTAAAAGCTCTTTTAACAGAGAATCACTTTGGAGTGCCCACTGCGCACGAGAGTGCAGTTACGGCCGTGAGGCCCTGAAGCGCACCACTTCATGTGTGCGTTAATTCAATTCCCATCATGAATGTACTCCTATAGCATGTGGAGAACAACAAACTGTTTTCTATTAAGCTGAGGTCGATGCATACGCAGTTAAATCTTTTATTTCTGCTCTCTGTGAGCCCGAAATAATCAATTTCCATGTTTCGAACATGATCCCGCCTTTAACCTTTGACCCTGATGCAGGTCATGAAATGGACCTGCTAATGGATACAGGAAAGGTTGGTTTCTATCTGACGGTGTGTCCGGAACATCAATACTAATCATAGAATACTTGATTACTGATTTTATTTTGTGGTAAAGGTGCTCTAACCCTTTAATTAGCCATCATTAGCCTTCATATATGTATTGTTTTTTGACGGTTACACATTGAATACACCCTATCCTTAAGGTAATTTACGATATGTTTAAGATATGTGTGTGTTATTTAAGGATCGTGGATAATTGGCTCTCAATAAGCATAATAATTAGAATTGAAGTAACGCAATTGTGGCTTCTTTTTTATTGCCTTATTATAGTGGTGGCTGATGCAAACGTGTTTATGAAGCGATGATATGAATATGAAGTGAATATTTTTATTGATTTCTATACTGTGCAAGCTGTATCACTGGTGCAACTGTGGGTTCTGTGAGGTGTGCGAGATGAACAAGCGCACACACAGACACATGGGGAAAACACAGGGGGATGGTTATGTGTCTCCCCTCCCAGAGTACTGCAGTCCATCGACCCTGCACGGCTGCTCTCAGCTGGATACGTGTCATGTACAGCAGCCCTGCCAGTTAGGGGGAGAGCAAAAGCTGTGCAGGTTTTAAAAAGAAGGAAGGAAGCGCAAATAAATGTGGAGACTAGTAACAACGAGGAAAGGAAAGCAAAGCAAAGGAAAGCAAAGGAAGGGCTGATGATGACGGGGATAAAATGAAACTGAGTTCAGGCTGACAGGGGTCAGAGGGAATAGGGGGTGGCCAGTCATGTTACTCCCGATTAGGTCTCCAAGGTAGGGAGAGGGCCAGTTATCAGCTGCCTCCTTGATCTGATCATCTTTCCTCTGCTGTTGCCACTCAGGGTATTGTCTGTCTATGTTTTTTTACCCCATGCCTTTTCCACAATGCAGGTGTCTGACGTCATGCTGCTACTTGCCAGGTGTGATCTATTTCCACCTTCTTCTTCAGGTGGGATGTTTTAGGCTTTCTGTTGCGTGCACTCAAGTAAAAACATGTTCATATTTTACTAACGTATTTATTAGTCCATTATGACTGAAAATATGTTTTAAAAAGCGCATTTGCATCTGTTTAATGGCAGTTTACGTTCTTTAGCTGTAAAGCTTAGCTGAGCATTGCGTAGAATAAATAAAAGAACAAAAAGGTTTCTCTGATAACACCTCCAAAGACCTGCTGTAAAAGCAGTTCAGATGGGTTTACATTCTGGGCTGGAAGACTAACTTCCTATAATCTTTGGTTACCTGGCAACATCAGAAAGGTGGCATGACTAAAGGAAGTCATGAAGCCCACCAATAAATAGACTGGTCCTAAATGCCTCTAAGGTGCTATTCAGTGGGATAAAACGGTACAAATCTAATCGTAACTGAAATGCATGCTGCTACAGCTGCATTATTATCCCACAATGCAATAAACCTGATGACAACATCAATATTATAACAGGCATTGGCAGATGGCAGCTCTGGTGTGATGTCAGCCGGGGTTCAATAAATGTTAATATTTAGCCTCATGTTGCTAGGTGTTGTATTTTTTTTATTTTTTTTTTCATTTTTGGTTTGTAACCACAATTTGCTAGTCTCACATAAAATGTGGAGTCAGCCAGTTAATGGGCTGCGTTATTTATGACTGATAATGATATTCTGCTTTACAATGTGGTGTGCATTCCTCAGAGTGTTGGCTGTTAAGGGAATAACACAGGTTTTAATAGAAAATAGAAATAGAAATTTCCAAGAACTCCTTGGACACCTGGAAAAGAAATTCTAGTCAGTTCTTCATACAAAGACACATGGAAATAACATTAATCTAGCAGGTGTAGCAGCTTGGACGAACCGTTCGGCGTTGTTCTCACAGTGGGTTTCCAAGAATAAACAACTTCTTGAACAAGTCTGTACAATATCAAGGAGCAACATGTGGTTCATATTAGTTGTTATCACTGGAATCCCCTCTGTAACTGTGCTTTAATATTTTCAGTTGCTTTGTGCTTCCGTGAGTGAAAGAGACATAGAAATAGTCCTGTTTTCGGTCAACCCCATGGAGAATCAGAGGGTGTGTGTGTGTGTGTGTGTGTCTGCGTCACATTACAGTTGTAAAATAGAAAAACCTGAGCTGCCAGCATCTAAGAGAAGCTTTTATCCTCCTACCTGCCTACCAATGAGCAGTATCTCTCATTCTCTCTCTCTTTCTCACACACACACACACAAACAAACACACGCAGGCACACCTTATACCAGCAAATTTTTATTTTCAGTCTCAAATTATTTTTAAATTTCAGCTTCCAGAAAGAGATTTATGTCTCTTATAATAGACAGCAATATAAATTTGGCTATAAAAACTTAAAAGAGTTTTATAAGAGAGCGATAAGACAGATCTTAGCAGCGTTGTTTAATTAGTGATCTACCTAATGGTGCGAGCAAAGCTGTCCATGAGGTGCACAGACAAAAAAGGGAAAAATATCTATGTACACTCCAGCTCAATGCAAATAATTCATTGGAATTAGCAACACCGGTGATCAGCTATCTTTAATAATTATACTATCTGATAAGTCAGTGTTCATGATAATAATAACTAAAAAAGAGGGATTAGACCTCCACCAAGCAGAACCTTTTCCCCCATTCTGTGACTTAGACCCATGATCAGGTGTGTATACAGGCAGTTGTTATAAAATGTTACATATAGCAGGTTGCTTTATGATCAAAGCCCCTCATCTTTAGAAGATCTGAGGTCAAAGTGCATCTGGAAAAAAGGAGTGTCACAACAGCTTAATCTTCGTTGGTGCATTATCACCATTTTCTGAAAAATCCATTATAATCCATTAAAATCATTTTGTAACTATTTGAGTTCTGATGTTCAGAACAGACAGATAAACACTGACTGTCCCGTCACCTTGGAGAAGGTAACAATGATGATGACTATTATGTAATTAAAATTAGTACTACTTGGTACTACATCTACTGCTGATGATTCAAAAACTGACCTTACGTAATAGGAAATAAATGGCTGTCTTCTTCAAGGAAAAACGTCTTTGCACAATTGCTTCTTGTCGGGCACGTTGTGGTTCTTAAAAGGTGGACTTGCTGCACCTTTGCTGTTGGGATCTTCAGATCAATCACAATAGTGGCAGAATCCCATTCACCACAATTAATCCAACCAGATCAAATGCAAAGGTCAGATCTGGCTTACTTTATTAATCCACCTTAAATCAACATATTCATCTCCGTATCGGTCTGAAACCTGACTTGTATCGTTTTATGATTATTGTGTATGTGTATTAACCGACCATTAACTGTGTAATCTTTGGATTCCACCATGAAACGCCTGAGATTCAGTTAATGATACAGCAAACGGTCACAGTGATAAGTGATAAGTGCTGTTGGCGCGTTGTCAGTTTTTTTCTTTTCTTGTGTAATATTCACTGTAATTAAGCAAGGCAGGAAGGGGATGAAACTTGAAAGTCAGGCACAACATACACTTCAGGGTATAAACTCATCGCTGAGTGGAGAATAAAGATCAGAATACAGAAACTTTTGTTAATCTGTGGCATGAGAAGGCCAGGCTCATGTATCAATCACCTAGCTAAGATGACTTATCCTCATATAACCAGAGGCAAACACACACACACACACACATGCAAACACACAGAAGAAGAGAGAGAAGGGGTTGACTAGTATAATCAACTCCACATTCTCTTTTGTCATGTTTGATTTTTTGTTTTTTGTGAAGAAAAACAACTTAAATCGTGAGAAGCCAATGATCATTTCCTATTCCAGGATGTCAATATTATAATGCTACAGTCATACACGTCAGGTAAATGATTAAGAATAGATAAAAAGTGTATTTATAAGAATGTTTGCACTATTGTTAAAGCTGAAAAGAGACATGAGGGAGGTGGGTGATCTCAAAGATGTGCGTGCACTTTGGCTACATGAATCATAGTTGGTGCTCATGGACTTTTTTGGATTTAACTAAAAAAAAGAATTCTTTGCTCTAATAATCCCAACCTAATTTGTACGACAGGGCCCGAGGTCTTCTTAAGCCATGTCCCTCAAGTCTACACAATATCTCACTGACAACCACCAAAAGGTGTCACTGCAGTTCTGAATGTTGTCTGGTTCCTCCCAGCGGTTGTGAATTAACCTCAGTCCTCTCTTCTCCAACCAGGTATGAAGTCCAGATGGTGTTCTCCTCCATGTGTGGTCCACTTCTGCTCTCCCTGACCATTTCAAGGGCCACGTACCATCCTAAACATCCACAACCACCGCTTGACTCCACCCTGCTGCACACAGTGCACCTTTTTCTTAAGCCCCCACCCCTGACCTTCACCCTCAGCCCCCCACCTGCCTCTACCCCACTCACTTTGAAGAACCTTTTGACATTCCTGGCACTCCCTGAGCCCATAATGGTGGCCCGTGTCCCCGGCCTATTCCTGTTTATAATGTGTCAGAGCATATTGGTCTCTGTCGGAGAGTCACCTCCATCCCGCCGAGAGATCCGCATCGAGGGGGATCTGGTGCTCGGCGGTCTGTTCCCAGTGCACGAAAAAGGAGGTGGGGTGGACGAATGTGGGCGTATCAATGAAGACAGAGGTATCCAGAGGCTGGAGGCCATGCTGTTCGCCATAGACAGAATCAACAGTGACCCTATGTTGCTGCCTGGGGTCTCCCTTGGGGTCCATATTCTGGACACCTGTTCACGGGACACCTATGCCCTGGAGCAGGTGGGTGATCATGGTATCTCTATAGTAACCATGAATTTAGATATGAATATATTAAAGAAGCATTAAACTAAAAATGTGTTTCTATCATTCAGGCTTTGCTGTAACTTAAGCTGCTAAATTTCCAGCTCCTATTAATTGTTTTTAAGGCCCCTTTTCCTGTTTAAATGACATAATGGCTCCGTGTGCTTTCACATTCATCTCTCCCTGAAAAACCTGGTGCTTGCATCACTCTTTACTGTCCTTGCACAGCCCTCATTTTCAAACTAATGAAGCAGATTTTTTTTTTTAAACGGGTTTTTTTTTCGCTTCGCTTCATTTTTGGAGGCATTTTAGGGTGTGAGGAATAAAATGCATGCTTTCCATTTCAAATTAAGTTCAACATTTAGGGCTCTTTAGGTAATAACGTTCAGGTGTAAATGCACCTTGAAACTCTTTTTATCCTTTTTGACTAAAAGGTGGCGTTCAAATGATAACCTGAAATCTGAGGACTGAGGAGGATTGATCCCCCTCCTGGACCTGGATTTGGGCATCAATCTGCTCCTGGAGAGTCTTTGGTGGATTTCAAACCTCCGTTGTGCTTGTTTCTGACAGCTGGCCCAAAATCTTGCACAGGAGTGACCTGTTATATGCCCTCCTGCCCTCCATGCACACATTTGTTCTCAATTGGGGTCTCTTTAGATTATTTTACACACATTAGGAACAGATTATGATGTAATCTGGTCTCATATTACAGGAAATATTAATTATATCAGTAAAGCTTTTTATTGTACATATGTATTTTACTACATTGATATGCAAATTCTCTAAATAAAAATAATCCAAATTCACAGTATATTAATTAGCTGGACTCAATAGCCAGGCATCTCATGAAAGGCAAACTACATTTATTCTACATTTATGTTTCAATCAAAATTTCTGGGTCTTTTAGGCACTGGAATTTGTGAGAGCTTCACTCACCAAGGTGGATGACACAGAATTCATCTGTCCAGACGGCTCATACGCTCTACAGGAAGACAGCCCACTGGCAATAGCTGGAGTCATCGGTGGGTCCTTCAGCAGCGTTTCTATACAGGTAATTCATATGGGTGTTAAAAAAAAATACAAAATACATTTTGACCAGTATTGTCTAACTTTAAGACCACTAGTGTGTCATTCTCTCATCTTTTGTGACAGCGACTCTACAAAAGTTAATGTCGAATGTGTTTATGCCTCTCTCTGTTTGTACGTGCGCATATTTCTTGGAATCGGATTCCGGCGGTGTGTTCGCATGTGTCTCTGCAGCTCTTGTAGCTTGTCACAGAGCTAGGTCATTTGCATAGTTTAGCATAAAACCTCCTTCTCACTTACTCCTCTGTGACTGCACAAAAGCATCCCCCTATCAGCTCTTAAATCCCTAATCTCTGCAACTGTCTCTCTGTCTTTCTCGCCTTCTTACTCTGTCTTTGCAGTTTTGTGTATTTTTTCTTGCTTCCTGTGCCGTAAATCATTTCTCTCCCCGCTCTCATCTCATTTTCCATCTTAATATGCATTCAGAGGGGTCCCCCGTGGCTCTTTGGCAAGAGCCAAGAGTGTGCTGACCTCAGCCCTCTTTTACTAGTCTTCCTTCCAGAGGCAGCCATTGTGAATGCATCTGCTTCATCTCGTATTCTTTATCACACCATTATCCCTTTTCTCTTCTTGTTGCCCTTTGTTGATGTGGTTTTTACCTCTTTTTTCCGAGGCCAGGCCTGTTTATGAGACCTGATATGTGCTCTGATGTCATGCCATTGGATGACATCCAGCTAGTCCTTCATGTATCTTCACTTGGCCAGTCTGTCTGTTGCTGCTAAATGAAGTCACAGAGAATTATTTAACTACACACAGCTAAAATCCTGGTGTTTTGCACACATTTATGCCCTCTTCCCCACCATCTATGTGATAAAATCTTGGTGCTGCATACGACCCTCATTCCAAGCTGAAAACAAGGTGGCCCTCCACAGCCACACCAATTTTGTTTCCTTCCAGCTTATCCTTTTCCTCTTTCCTCACTTCTTCATATCGATTTTCATATATATACTGTATATATATATATATATCGATCACAGAAGGGGAGTTCTGTTCATTTTCTGTAACCGTCATACAGGTAGCCAATATGCTACTGCGGTTCATCGAGCGATGAAGCTACATTTTGACAACTGCCGTGTCCAGACTTGAAACTCTGTCTGCCTCTGTGTGTGTGTGTGTGCTTGTGTGTGCATGTGTGTGTGCGTGAGCGAGCTTAAACATTAGTTGCCTGATGAGATTCGAGTTGTCAAAAACAGCTCATCAACAGCTGTGAATGAAATGTAGAAAAGCCCAAAGTGATGCGTGCCACAAGGATTAAGACAGGACCAGACTTTCAAATTAACGTGCTGCACGTGTTTACTTTTAGGTTTTCACATTCATGCTGCTTTTATGAGATCGGGTTGTAGGAATTGTTTATTTCTAGTGGTTCTCGCAACATCTGTGCCTAAAACTGTGTGGATGAGAGCATGACCCAACTCCATTTCAGCATTAAAAGAGAATATTATATGGATCAGTAGTACCCCTGATGATGTCCATCACTAATGCATAAGTCAGTGTTTTATTGAACATGTGTGTATGTGTGTTCCACGTCTTGTTTGTTTCAATTACACTTGCTGCAGTGTGGTTTTTTTTCATCATTAAATAATCGCATGGAAAATTGCCATAGTGCATCAAAAGAGTTCAAACACTTTCCCAAATTGTTGCTTTTAACAAAAGTGAAATGATGAAATGAAATGGATTATTTTCCTTCTTTCTCGGTGTTTGGACTGTTCAGTTCACTCACAGGAATAGCCAATATTGATCACATATTTTCATCAATGATTAAAAAGTGTTGCCTGTGTCAACGCTTATCTCTTAAGGCATCGCAAGCACTCTGAATTCAGAAATATGAAGATATGATATGAAGACGGAGAAAGAAAATTGCCGATCTTATTTTTGATATACTTCTCCTCTGTGTCCTCTGATTTTCCAATGTTCCCTTTTTGGATTCATCTTTAATAATTGACTCTGCTACCACCATATTTCAAAACATTTACACTGTAAACACCACAGGTAGCTCATCTCATTCCACAGGCCCTGGTTGATGGGGTTTGCTCATTGCTGTAATGGGAAGTCAAACCTCGTTTCAAGTGAATATTACCTTATTTACTTTGCACAAATGAAAGAGAGGTTCATAAATAGGTGTCCAATTTTGAGAGTCTATAAATTCCTGTGTATTAGCAGCTGTGTATTATCCCCACCACCCCCCGGAGCACTGAGAACTTGCTGAAATAGTAATATTTACTTATTGTGCTCTCCTTTCAGGTTGCCAATCTTCTCAGACTTTTTCAAATTCCTCAGATAAGCTACGCCTCAACCAGCGCCAAGCTTAGCGACAAGACCCGCTACGACTACTTTGCTCGCACAGTGCCCCCGGACTTCTATCAGGCCAAAGCTATGGCTGAGATTCTTAGGTACTTTAACTGGACGTATGTATCCACTGTTGCATCGGAAGGTGACTACGGTGAGACTGGCATAGAGGCCTTTGAACAAGAGGCACGAATGAGGAACATCTGTATTGCTACTTCAGAGAAGGTAAGAAAAACAGGATATGAGGAAGCACACACACACAAAACTGGTCACTTTTAATCTGTTGTGTCACATTGATGTATGGCCTGAAGCTGTGACGCTAACAATAAAAGCAGGAGGACATTTGTGAGCTCCAAAAAGTTCAGCCCCATGTGTTATCTTGTTTTACACAGAAATTAGCTTCATACTGTATCCATGTTATTAGCTGTGAACTATAAAATGAAACCTTATCTGCAAAAAAAAAATTGCTCTGCATAATTTCACATTTGTATCTCTCTTTATAGAGTGACATCTTTTTGTATGATGGTAATATAAACTAATAAAAGCATGAAAAGTCTGAGTCTCTTTTCACAGGTGGGGCGATCCAATGCTAAGAAGTCCTATGAAGCTGTGATCCGCCAGCTTCTCCAGAAGCCCAATGCCCATGTGGCCGTCCTCTTCCTCCGCAGCGACGACGCCAGAGAGCTGCTGGCAGCTGCCGCTAGGCTCAACACCTCCTTCATCTGGGTGGCCAGCGACGGATGGGGCGCCCAGGAAAGCATCGTCAAGGGAAATGAAGTCACTGCCGAAGGGGCTATCACGCTTGAGTTAGCGGCCAATCCCGTACCAGATTTCAACCGATATTTCCTAAGCCTGAAACCGAGCAAAAACCACCGCAATCCCTGGTTCAGAGAGTTCTGGGAGCAGCGGTTCCAGTGTTCCATGGGTGGTGGAGGAGGGGGAGGTGTTGGACTGGGAGAGAAGCCTCTCCCCCCGTGTGACAAGGACTTGCAAATGGACAAGTCAAAGTTTGAGCCTGAGTCCAAGATCATGTTCGTGGTAAACGCCGTGTATGCCATGGCCGCCGCCCTCCACAACATGCAGCGAAGTTTGTGCTTCAACACCACTAAGATGTGCGACAGCATGAAGCCGCTGGACGGTCGCAGACTGTACCGGGATTTCATCCTTAATGTCAGTTTCACAGGTAAGAAAGCTGGAAAGTCTAAGATAAGGTGCTCAATGTGGTTGAGAAGTGCAAAAAGGAATGCTGAAGTGGAGGCGGGGAAGCAAAGGAGGTAGATAACATGAAATAGACGGGGATGTGAGTCCTGTTTAACAGTCCACTCTTTTGACAAAGGAATGTTGTCCTTATCCTCAACCAAAGCAGCCAAACCACCAAGCATAAAAGCACTGAGACAAATCTGCTTAATTGCTGGGGATTGTCAGAGCCAGCCTGCCATTGACACCTATTACCCATGCGTAATTGATACGACACTACAAAGTTGCTTTGAGGAACGAGAGCTGCACTTAATCCGTCAGCCGAATTCCTCTCCTTCGCACTAATGAGATTGTGTGTGTTATAATAGCTCCTACAGCAGGCCGCCTGTCAGTCTCTGTAGGGTTCGGAGAGAGGAGACAGCGGATCGCTTTGACTGACAGTCGGGGTACAAAGGCAGCGTTATAAATAAACCGCTGTGTCTCGGGGACTGACACAGGTTTAGAGGTGTTTATTTTTCCCCCAACCGTGACCAGGAGCAGACTTCAAAACAGCGCTAACATGGTAGCTTTGCCACGGGACGCTTGGGAGAGAGCAGGCGGATGGAATACCAGAGAATGTCGTCACCTACTGAGGTGCTCACAGGCACGACTGACAGGCAGACTGAAACGAGAAAAGTGAGCCTCGGATAAGGGAAGAGAGAAGAAGGAGTAAAAAAGAGACGGGGGGGTGTGCATAGATGGAACGAGGCAGCCCAGAGGCGACGCCACGGTGGGCCAGCAGGCATCAGCAGAAGTCCATGATTCTCTTTCAAATCCCCCCCCTTTTTTTTGTCCGTCACAAATCAAAGGTTGAAGCCATTTTGCACCAAGAGGGGAGAAGGAGGAAAATGCTCGAGTAGGACAGAGAGAAAAGGAGGGATGAAATTCACATTCACAGTCTCAGCCTCCGTTTGGCACAGTTCCTGCACAGAGCGGGATGAACCAGGAATGCACATTCACACTCAACTCTGGAAACGTGTTGGATAAGAAGGGGGGACAGAGGAGGAGGAGAGGTGTGAATCCCTCTGTGGCTTCTCTACATTTCAGTCTGATCACCTTTCTCTCTGCTTTCTCCCTCCCTCTGTACCTGCGTCTGCATTCAACACAGCAGCAAATAGGAAACGGCCAAAATGCTCATCGTCATTAAAAAGAGTACATTAATGTCTTTCAGTTCCTAAGACAATGCGGATATCGGATATCGAAGGCAGCACAGATAAATGGGGCATTGTTTTTGTTGGGAGCTGTCGGTTAGTGCTGAGTGGCACCCCCACTCTTGTGCATAGGTGTTACCCGTATATAAGGAAGGAGCTGAGGTGAGTTGAGGTTGAATGGGAAGTATGAATACTGCAGCATCACCATCCGCAGTGCTCTCAGCCTGAACTGTAGCAGATGGAAAGCAACACTCTCTATCTCCCTCCCATCTTTTTCAGACGTGGTCATCATGCAGTTGTGGCATTGCACCCAGTTCAAACTCTAATTTTTATGGTTTACGTTCTGTTGGTGACAGACTTTCCCTCATCCCCCCATTCGTAACTAAAAGTGTATCACCAACCAGGCTCGACCAGGTTTCCTTACGTGTGCGGAACGTGACGCACTCAGGCAGTGTGTTAGTGCGGTAAGACTGTGTTTGCCGATGCCGCTATCTTCCTCTAGTCCCGTCTAGTTGCTATGGTAATGAACCCATGGCTCTGTTGCCAATTGTTGAAGTGATCTGGTAGATCCCAGGATCTGCTTGCTGCTAACTACCACAGAGGAAAATCTGTGGACCGTAATAGGTGAGCGGCGCGTCCAAACGCATGCAAACGAGTCTTTTTTTTTCTCCTTTTACTCAGAGACAGCCTAAAATGCTTGTTTTGTACCGGCATGAAACTGCAGACACCCCCAACCCACACACTTCTCAAAGCCATCATTCAACTCCCACCCACCTCCCAGATCTGCAGCAAATATATCAGTATATACACACTTGCACACAGTCTTCTGTTCAAATAGTGGCGATAGATGTGATATTCCTTTGGTGTGTGTGTGTGTGCGTGCGTGTGTGTGTGTGTGTGTGTGTGTGTGTGTGTGTGTGTGTGTGTGTGTGTTAGCAGAGGCGGTGTGCCTTCAGGGCCATATTGAGCAGAGAGCTTACTGCAACGCTTATATGCTAGAGAACAACCTTCACTCCTCTTCTCCCTCATTTTCTCCTCACACTCTTCCTCTACCGCTCTCCCTTTTTTTCTCACTCTTCACCACTCTGTCTCGCTGCATCCCTCTCTCCGTCTCCATTCTCTTTCTCACCCCGAGAGTGTCCTACTCTCTGTACGTTCAAAAACATCACATCCCACTCAGACTTCACAAGGTTGCTCTCCTGCCTCCACCGCCTTTCTGCGTCAGTCTGCTCCTCCACTCCTTCACTCTGCTCATCCCTTCATGCAGCCTTCACCTTTTCCCTATTGATTCCTGTGTATAAAAGCTTTCCTCTATCCACATATATCTCTGCTGCAGTCACAACAGCTCCTTTTGCTATCTCCTCTCTTGCACATCCCGCATTCAACTCACTCCTCCCTGTTGTCACTTCTCTCCTTTCTCCTTTCTTATCTTGTCTCTCAGTTCATCCTCCTCCCCGGCATACCCCGTCTTTGACCTGGCATTCCTCCCTTTTGTCCTCCATATCTCGCTACCTATACTTCTGTCAGGACTCAACTCCCCCTGTCCTCCTGGACGCTT
The DNA here is from genome assembly GCF_901000725.2 of Takifugu rubripes. Taxonomy (NCBI): domain Eukaryota; kingdom Metazoa; phylum Chordata; class Actinopteri; order Tetraodontiformes; family Tetraodontidae; genus Takifugu; species Takifugu rubripes. The sequence continues at coordinate 2,492,456 of NC_042293.1, read as the reverse complement.
CTCTCTGTTGTTCTGGACATTCCTCTCTCCTCCCTATCTGTGCACCGTTCCCATGTGGCCTTTTGGTCTCTAGTTCCTACAGCGCTTATAGCCCCAGGGACCAAATCTGTGGGGGAATAAAAATAAATCATGTGATCCGCCTGTAGGCATCCTCGGGCCCCTGTGTGTGCAGGTGTGCGTGTGTAGGAGTGCGTGTGTCACAGATGTGTAAGGTCATGACACCTCCGAAGGAAGAAAAAGGCACGAGAAGAGATGTTGTTGGTGTTGTGGTTTGCCTGCAGAGCCACTGTAACGCCGACGACGCATTTTTTTTTCCAATAAAATGTTTACATTACGTAAAGTCTTTTCTTCAATCTCTTCTGATTGTGTTACACTCAAGCTGTTCTTTAAGACAAACTCGGAACAACAGAACCAGTCTTAACTGGAGAGTAATTCCATGGTTGAGCCTCAGCCCTACACTCACCATAAATGGTGTGTTTGCGTTTGCGTGTGTGCCATATGTGCAGCACTGCAACACCTCCACAAGCAACGTTTATGGAAATAAATTCACCATATACGTGAGGCTTTAAAGAATCCTGTGCAAAATGGCCCCATTTGCAGGCTTCAATCAGTCTCTCTTGAATTGATTTATGAGGAGTATGGCATGATATAGAAATGCATAGGGGAAAATGTATAGCTGCCAAGGACACAGATGTTCCTTTCCATGTTAACGGAAAGTTCCCCGCTTTAGTTGGTCGATTCCAGAATGGTTGATTCGACCTACAATGGAGAGAGAGGAGCATTTGTATATCCCAATGCTGCATGTGCAGATTTACAGTAAGTAGTTTAAGGAAATGTAAAGCAGGTGATTGTATGAAGGGGCTGAGGCGCTATTGCAGACCCGCAGGCTTCAAGGTCAGCAGCTACGACTTCACCCCAATAAATGATGCTGTAATATTCTGTACAACCTGCTCGGAAGCCAACAATCAGCAGTCAAATTTGGATTTTTTTCATTTATATCAGCCAGCCACCTCCTTCCCTCCGTGTCTTTAATAACTTCAGTCCCTCTGGGCTTTGCTTTAGCTGCGAACATCATTATTCCACAGTTTCAGGGTCCCCGAACGTTTGTTTTTTCGACGCGTCTAATTAAGATCGAATCATAAGGTGTTTCATGAGTTACAGAGACACAAATATTGAGGACGGCGTCTTCTGTGATTTTATTAACTGTCCCGGGGATAAGGCTGCTTAATCAACAGCAGGTTTTATTTGACAGTGCACTTTAACCCGATGTGCGGCATCTCTCTATGCAGCCCGGGCCTCCTGTGGGCCTCAGCTGGACTGGGCCCACGAGGAGCCTTATGGGTGAAGTCACACAGAATCATCAATTATCATCGCTTATGAGTTTAAATCACGTTACAGTGGGACCACAAGCTGCTGTCATGAAGCGTTCGCTGTTCGGTTCCGTCCCTGATCTAATTGGTTCATGGTTCATGGTTCATCAAGGTTACATCTTTCACTGACACGCTGTAAAACGGTAGCTTAAGGAGCTTTCACAACTCCATATTTCACACGCCGTCACATTCAAATGCTTTTTATCCAGTCCAAGCGTGTGGACGGTGGATGCTTTTGGTCTGCTGTTTTTATGCTCCTTAAAGTGTAATTTCAATAATATATCAAATTCCTTCTGTCACATTTTTTAGATATAAATGATTGAAATTGTGTGATTTTTTTCCCCCCTTTATATTAAGCTTGTTGATGAATGTTTACATGCAAAATCATGACTTTTAGGTAAAAATAGCCAAAGACTTAGATAAGGATTGCGAGGAAGACTAATTGTAACAATTGTTCTCAGATATTACCTATCAAAAGAAACAGATTTTAGATGTGTGATTTGGATTAAGACCAAAATCTGTCCATTGGAGTGTATCCTAGGGAGCCTTCTAGGAGTGGATAATACTCGTCTATGTAACAATTGTTGACAATCGTCACTAACACTTAGCAGGATTTATTAACAACAGATAGTTTACAAGGCAATACTTTAATAATAGGAGTAAATCAAAGGGAGGATTTTCTCTATAGATTATCCATGAAATTAGCTATTAATTAGCCGTGTTGTCTGCCCTGGTAGCAGGGTCTGCTGTATTTATTTCACCACTGGTGGATTTTTAAACTTACAAGCCCAGCAGAGAGCCAGAGGACAATCCACTGTCCTCTGGTGTCCCAACACTCCAGACCCTGACCTAGGAGGATTGCAATTGTGCTTCTGGAAACAAACAACAAATGTATTTGATTACATTTACATTTACCTTTACTTTACTACTTCACATCCATCTTATGGGCGCATTGACAAGCGAGAGCACCGTCCATCACTCAAGGACCCGTAATGCTTCTTTCAGCTGTTTGCAGTCAGTCAAGACCGTCGGCCGTCCTCCGCTCCAACTTGTGTCCCCCTTACGTTTTTTTTTTTTTAATAAGCTGCTCTGTCATGTCAGCAAAATGACGGTTACAGGGAGGAATCATCAGTCCTGTGCACCCACAACTCTGAGTGTGATATATGGAAGGCAACTCAAGGACAATGCACCGTCCTCAAATCACTGATATGCTTCCAGGCTGAATTAAACATAATTACTAAATATAGATAATTAAGCTTCAGGGCACATTGAAGGTCCTAATAATGATAATTACAGCGGTGAAGTGGCTCTGCCAGGACGCGTATGGTATGGAGCTTGTCTTATTGCTTTGTGTTATTTGCATACCTTGTTATCTGCCAACTTTATTGTGTATTTAAAACTCTGCGGATATTATCAGCTCCTTCTTACTGAAAGTCATTTTCATTTACTAAACATTTAGCCCCAAAATCCAGAGAACACTTGACACTTAAAATTTCCTGTGACAGAGAGGAGGGCTGAAGATAGGGGCCCATGCTGTCCCTGTGATTTATGGATTTCATAAAGCCTAACCCCTTATGCTTCCATCTGACAAGACATTTATTTGAACATGTGGCTTCGGCATGCACACACACACATCAGCGTGCACTGCTAACAGCAGGGTCAGAGTTTTGGAACTGTCAGCACTCGCAGCGAAGTCTCGATCTAATGGAGCTTCCACAGGTGTGTGTGTGAGAGAGAGAGACACACACATTCTTGGCAGATTTGGATCGTTAATAAAGAACTGGCCTATCGCCTCTGCGTTTATGATCTGACACAGAGATATGAGCTCAACAGAGTCATTAATACTGCTCGCTTAGTCTTTTTAGACATTATAAAGTGAAGCTTCATGCATCCAGTATCCAATATTTGGTGCCTGGGCCCCGCGTGGCGTGTCAGCCCCACCAGAGCTGATCGTTCCCCTGTAAAGCGGCACCATAGAGGTGAAACGCACTTTGTCTGTGTCAGCACTGTCAGGTCCATCATCCCCTGAAAGACTCTCTTTTCCCAGCACATGGTTGCCTTTCTCCTTGGGTTGTTTTTAAACGGTTTCAGGATCCTGCCAATTTTACAATCTCTTCTGTTCCCACATCCTTGGGGTAGATGGTAATCCTTTCATAACAACTTGTATACAGACCAATTTGGCAGTTTCAGCAGCATTCCTCCCTCACACGAGAGACCCAGAGGCTAATTCAGTCTGTGTGTGGGTAGCTATAGCGCTGCCCAGAGATTCCGTCCTCTGCCTATATGGCTTCATGGGCACTTTGTTAATGATGCATTTCATAATCGTCTTTGTCAGATCAGAGTGGAACAGCTTCTTTTTTGTCCCTATTTGACTTTAGAGAGGACAAGAGCGCTGTTGACACATGCAGAGATTTTTTTTTTTCGTCTCTGTCCTCAGGGCTGATTTCGAGAAGCTTCAATGCGACGATTGTCAAGCTTAAATCTGCTCTTTCCACTTTCAGCCCCGTTTGCACCAGCAGGCAGCGAGACAGTGGTGAAGTTCGATTCCCAGGGCGATGGCATTGGACGGTACAACATCTTCAGCTACCAGCGCACTGCCGACCGCTATGTCTACGTGCCGGTGGGGGAGTGGGCGGAGACTCTGAGTCTCAGCGGTGATCTGATTCGCTGGCCCAGAGAGGCGCCGCCCACTTCACAGTGCAGCGACCCCTGTGAACGCAATGAGATGAAGAAAATGCAAGCAGGTGGGAGAAAACCATCCTTTCCCACGTTGTTGTCTTTGACATATAAAGATTTTTAGAAATAATCGGAATTAATCTGAATACCCCCCTCCCACAGGAGAGTACTGCTGCTGGATCTGTACAGCCTGCGAGCCTCACGAATACCTAGCTGACGAATTCACGTGTTCGCCGTGCGCTCCTGGCCAGTGGCCCACTGACGACCTGTCATCGTGTTATGATCTTCCAGAGGAATATATAATGTGGGAAGATGCCTGGGCCATTGGTCCAATCAGCATTGCCTGTGTAGGGTGAGTGGCAAAAGACCAATTGATGACCCAAGCCCACAAAAGGTTGATGCTTCCCTATTTATCTGGTTACATGGCGCTAGCTTCCCTATCGCAGTTAAGGGTTGTGAGGCTCAAACCCCTTGAACATGCAGTGCTTCATTATCACCATCGTTTGTCTCTGAAGCCAAGTTTTCCACAATTCCAGTAGCAGAAAACATGAAATATTCATTCCAACTTTTCATTTCGTTCCATATCAAACTTTTTGAGGTAATATTAGCAAGCTAGGCGAGGCTGTTGAAAATCTGCCTTTTTCAACACAATCATTGGTCGTCTGCTACTAATGAGTGTGCTTTTCCTGAAATTACTGTGGAAGATCAGTCAGCAGACCTGTTAGAGTGATGCTAATGTTCTTCCCGTCTGCAGGTTCATGTGCACGGGCCTGGTTATCTGGGTGTTTATCAGACACAATCACACACCCCTGGTGAAAGCATCTGGCAGAGAGCTATGCTACATTCTTCTGTCAGGAGTCTTCATGTCCTATGCCATGACATTTCTCTTCTTGGCGAAACCCTCGCCTGCTATCTGCGCCCTGCGGAGGCTGGGCCTGGGCACGTCATTCGCCGTCTGCTACTCCGCCCTCTTCACCAAAACCAACAGAATCGCCAGGATTTTCAGCGGCGTGAAAGACGGGGCGGGGGCAGCCAGGCCGCGCTTCATCAGCCCGTCTTCTCAGGTGAGCCGCCACGTCCCCCCTGCCGCATCAGAACGGACAAGGAGACCCAGGTTAAACCCTCTTCTTCTGCTCTTCTTCAGGTGTTCATTTGTCTGAGTTTAATCTCCGTCCAGTTAGTGATGGTGTCGGTGTGGCTCTTGTTGGAGGTGCCGGGGACGCGGCGCTTCACGCTACCAGAACGTCGGCAGACCGTGATCCTCAAGTGTAACGTGCGGGACTCCAGCATGTTGCTTTCACTAGGCTATGATGTGTTCCTGGTCATTCTGTGTACTGTGTATGTATTACTTTTATTACATGCCTCCACAGTAATAGCATTATCGAGAGCTATATTTCTTCATGTTAGCTACAATATCTATATTAGCGTATGTCCTCTATACAGTAGCTCAGAACTAACTTGCTAATACTAATACTTGCAAAAACTAAATTGCACATAAACATAAGCCAGTAAATAGTCGTGCAACGGGCTGTCACGGTCTGATCGTTATTCCCTTTTGTTCGTATTGTTACCACAAGACGTCGCCAGATTTATCGCACATGGAAAACTGTGATCAGGACGACGTCCTAATTTCACGACGTGATTTTCTCGCTTTAGGTATGCCTTCAAGACCAGGAAGTGCCCTGAGAATTTCAATGAGGCCAAGTTTATCGGATTCACCATGTACACCACCTGCATCATTTGGCTGGCGTTTCTTCCCATCTTCTACGTCACATCCAGCGACTACAGGGTAACAACACGCTAACATATTTTGCTACGACTGAACCTCGTCATAGCAGCCACACTCTGAACTGCACAGAAATGCAACCCTAATCCGAACAAGTCTCTTTTAAAGCCACAGCGATCTCAAAACAGGTTTTAATGGGATAAAACCTACAGTTTCCACCATGTTTTCTGTTCTGGAACAGGAGGGAAAGTCAGTAAAATAGAAGCGTGATTAACACGATTAAAACAAGTCCTGTATCCACAAACCGTGGCGATACCGATGTGGTTGCATCATTTGTAATCCTGCTGGCAGATGTCCTGGCGCTCAGGTATTAGGATGCCACGCAGACAGGCTCCGTCAAACTGCTGACACATGTCCAGATTTAACAGGGGATTGAGTGTTCACCTGATTCATACAAATCGTACTATCTCAAACACACACGCACACACACACAGAGTAGTGCACTGTATCAAAGGGCATAAGAGAGGAGTGCTGATGCTAGGCCTGCTTATTTGATCCTCTCTCTCTCTCTCTATCTCTCTCTCTCTCTATCTCAGTATACATATATTTTGGTGTTCTTATATGACTTCAGATTAGTCAGGCAGGTAGATGAACTGCATCAACATTTAAAACCACCTTCTCACATGTGGACGCACGTTTAAAACATGCGCCGATAGACGCCCGTCGGTGCAGGAGCCTTTACAGTGGGGCGTTGCCGTTGCCAACACTCTTCCCGCATACAAAGTTAGTTGTTTAGCGACTTGAGAACCTGAAAGTGACAAACAGCTCTCTTTAGAGTTGCTCTTCTGTGGGATTTTAGCATTGATTTCCCATAATAACAGGCAGGACTATGGAGTTAATGCCGAAATAGAGTTTCGTTTGGCTCCCCTCTGGGGTTGAAGTCTCTTATTGATCCATCTTGTAATTGTTAACCTTTGGACTGTTGCAAAGTATCTGCCAACGTACTGATAGGTGGTTGGGCTCGCCTTGTGATTGGCTAATTACATTGATAGCTTCACCCATACAGAGCTCAACATCCTGACCTCAGGTTTGCCCTCTGGTCAGCCCTTCATAAAGTTCCTTAGAACTTTTAATTCGACTGAGATTATAATCACAGAATTAGCCACTAGCAGCCATTACTGTGCAACAATAAGGATTTATCTCCCAGAGTATGGCTCCTAATTGCCGTCCCTCCTCTGTGCTTGGCAGGTTCAGACCACAACCATGTGTATCTCAGTCAGCCTGAGCGGCTTCGTGGTCCTGGGCTGCATGTTCGCTCCCAAGGTCCACATCATCATGTTCCAGCCTCAGAAGAACGTGACCAACCATCGGCTTAATCTCAACCGCTTCAGTGTCAGCGGAGCCGCCACCACGTATGCGTCTCACGGTGGGTTACTGGCAGCCACCTGCAGCAGCACTGCCTTTTTACTGTCAGTTTGAAGCACAGATAGCCTCGCGTTCCCCTTTAGAGGGTGATAAATCTAGTTGAGGAGAGGAGCAGCCGAGCTGGCTGTAACAGCTATGTTGTGCTTCATGCCAGAATGAAGCGAGATCGAAATATGCCATTCTGCAAATGCTCCATTTATGCTAATACGTGATTGGCAGCTTACCGAGGCTGCAAGGAAGCTAAAAAGCCGCAGTGTTGAGCAGCACAAGTAGCATGACCTAAAAAGCAGTTGGAATATTTACCCGGAGCAGATTTCATTACTTTTATTTCCAGAAAAAAAAAGTGATAGCACAAGATGCACTTTTGTATAAAGGATAGAAATTGGAGGTGAAAGTATAATATTTACCACAAGGCTGTAGGACGGCACTGTTGCAATATTCGATTTGTTTCCAGCCATGCACCTTCGCATTTATTAGTATTTCTAGCAAAATAGCGTCACAAAAATTCCCCACAATGTAGTGAGATTTACTGCTAAAAAAACAGATGTATCGCAGATTTTAAGACAGAAGCCATTAGGGAACATGCTAATGAATAACAGCAACATACTAATGAAATACTAATGACTAATGTTGTAAGAACACGTCCTGTCTGCTATGCCATGTAATTCCCTTCTCCGATTTTGTTTGTTTTCCCCATCCCAGCTTCTGTCAGCGCCCCCCCAGTCCCCACAGTGTGTAACGGGAGGGAGATCGTTGACTCCACGACTTCCTCTCTGTGACCGTCTTCAGTCCAGCGCCAGAGCCTGCCACCGTGACTGTTAGCCAAACCAGCTCAGCCATCATTCTCCATCACGCACGCACACACACACACACACACACACACACACTTGTACTTCAGTCATTGTGAGGACTCTGGTTTAGCTAATGCATTCCCCAGCCCTTAATCTTAACAGCCACCTCTAAACACCTAACAATGACCTTTAACCTCACCTCAAGTCAAACAATAGTCTAACCCAAAGTTCTAACCCTCAAAAGTTGAAAAGTTACAAAGTGGGAATTCTGATGTGTTTCCAGGTCCTCACTATGTAGCATGTACAAGAATACAAACACACACACACTCAGACACACACACATGGTTCATGTTTGCACAAAATGTACACATAGAAACAAACGCAAACCTTCCCTGTGGAATAGAACTGTATTGTTTCACAACTGTAGAAAGTCTGTAACTATAATTAAATTATTTTCTAGGGATGTACATACGTCGATTCAACATTGTTGTAAGTAGCGGAACAAAAGAACAAAAAAAACGTTTTTAGGATGAATTTTTGGAGCCTTTGTTTTTGATAGCTTTGTTATGACGCCGTGTAAATAGACATGTGCTTACTAACCACGGTAGGAGGGCGCGTGGCCCTCAGTCTGGATGCACATTTGTGGCTCAGCTCACCTCACCTGCAATATCCCACAGACTTTTTACTCCGGCTTTTTTTTTTTTTTTTGTAGAGCTCATTGTAATAACCGATTAGGTATGCCTTTTTATTGTGTATCTGTACATTTGTATATTATACTACTGATGGTTCCAATAGCACAATGATGAGAGTCTCATAAACCGTGAATGAATGTGAGCTAAAGGGAAAAACTGGAGAGAATAATCGAAGATAGCTGGAACGTAACATGTACAAAGCGTCACAAATTTACTCTCCACCTTCGATCCAGATAGGAAACCCGCTGTTTTGACAGTTTTGTCCCCTTTTTTTGGTCAACAATGGGTTTTTCTGTTGTAATCATGGAATCCCTTTATCTAAATGGCCAGAGTTGCAGACATGTGCTCACTAAAGCAACAGCTCGCTCACTCCCACTCTCGAACCGCCGCGTCTTTGGGGGATTGCTGTAATGGATTGCTAATAATAACCAACAGCGGGACCGAAAAGACATAATACACCGGCTTTTCTTTCTTTCTAGAACGGGGTAAAGAAATAAACAAACCCGTGTCTTCCCCTGTGATTTAGGAATTTGTACACAGAGGGGAAAGGAGAAAAACTGCTTTGCTGAACACATGTTGGCTTTGGGATTTTTTTGTTTTTTTTCTTTCTTATTTTGTAGCTTGTGGCTCCCATAGATAGAATCTGTGACGATGTTTTTATGAATATGGTGACGTGCCTTAATGTATGTTTGCTAGTGCTCCAGGAGGAGCTCATAGGAGGCCAGTTTTACGTTGCTGCCAGTATTGGTAAATGTAAAGTGACCCCCCCCCACCCCTCCTCTCCCCTTACCCCCACCCCCACCCCCACCCCCATTGTAGACTACATGTCGATGGCGCTGCGATGCCGTTTAGTTTGGATCAAAACCTTTCGGCCATTCCGATTGTTCATCTCAAGTGTTTAATCCGAGGAAGGCGCAAATGCAAGCGCTCCTCCTCCTTTTCTCCCCCGATCCGTCCGCCGTTAAAGCCGCATTACGTGGGCGCCGATGGAAGGAGGACGGGGGCGAGAGGCTTTCTCCAAGTGTGTGCTTTACGTGTTCGTGTTAAACGTGTTGATGCTGAGAGGCACAGTGGAGCAGCTGGCTTCGGCGGTCCCACAGAGGCCGGCAGGAGGAAGCGGAGCACACAAAGTCAGCTGCTGGCAGATCCAAACTAACAAAGGATTGATCTCAAACGCACAATATACATGAACATCAACACCCTTCCATCTGTGGCTGGGGGACATTTGAAACCTACAGGTTTTTGTATTTAAAAGCCTAAATTAGTGGACTAATTTGCTCTAAAATACACTGTATACCACCTTTTGAAGCTCAACCTGTCATGAAGGAATCTAGACTGACAGTAATTTATTAATTTTCTTGTCTTTAAATCCTAAAATAAAATGTGACTGTTATTCTTGTAGTTTCTGATCGGGATCGCTTCATTTGCATCTTCAGATTTAAGGTCCCTTGAGCACCTCTGCACCTTTGCGCGGCAGTGCCGGGTGATTATCACATCCAAAAGATGGATTGAAGGAGTTTGAAGGATGCGCCGAGACAGCCGACCTACATTGGTGTGTGCGTGTACGGAGAGAGCGGGAAGAAAGAGAGGGAGCGATGTGGCGGAGCAGAGGGGAGCCGCCGCTGTTGGATTATGTAAAGCACTCCCACAGCCCAGAAGTCACAGCTCTTCTGTGGAAGCTCAAAGTGTCTCAGAGATTCACAGCCTTTGTTAGCAGAAGGCTTAGCCATCCACTCTGTGGTCCTGCTCCCACAAGATACACCCCGCATGGCAGGTTGCTATGGACAACCACCGCCACATCCGCTGCCGGAATGTCTATTTGTCTGCCCGGAGAGAAAGGCTGAGGAGAGGGCAAAATAAGAGGAATAATGGGGTGCTGGTTTGGCTTCAAATTGGCAGTGATTGATGGGATTTGGCACTGGGGTGGAGAAGGGGTTCACTACTCCACTCCCAGCATTAAATGGCCACACAAACACAGCACTTAACCTCGATTCTCCTCTCATTTAGTCCAGGAACAAGCCTCAGACAGTGGTCTCACACTCCGTTTCTCTGAATCTACTTCGACCTCACCCACACACACACACCCCCCCACCCCCACCTCATGCCTAAAACCTGCTGCTGATTAGGACATGGCCAAGAGCAGCTTCGGTCCTGCCAGTCGATGGGCAGCCCACACGTTAGTACCTAAGCACTCTGGGATCCCAGCCATCCCCTGGACTTGAGGGTATGGGAAAGCAAATTCAGAAAATCTCCCCACGCTTACGTCACCGTCTACTCACACCCCGAGGCTTCGTTTGTTGCAAGGGTCTTCGTGCCATGACCACGGTTATACAGCACGACTGGTCCTTGACCTATAGGCTTTGAAACAAGACTGCAGAGCACCGAGGCTGAGGTCTGCAACTCTTCAGAAGAGAGATACAAGCAATAGTTCTGTGTTTATGTTCCCTGCAATAACAAGGCTGTGACGAACATCGTAATAAATAACGTGGAGGAAACAGCTGCTGTCTGCTTATTCCGTGTGCAAATCAGCTAAAATCCAAATACCATTGACAGGCATAGATGTGTCTCGTCAGCAACACTGAAAAGGAGACCCTCGCCACTACTTTCACACACAGCCTCTATTCATTGTGTGCTGGCAAATGTTGAAAGTGTCTCCAGCACTCCTCTGCTAATCTGTTTCCCAAGCGATGGCACTCTGAGGCATGGAGTGAAGTGCTCCCTGCCGTAGAACAATACTCTCTAGTGTGCAGCATGACTCTTCTGAACAAATATACAGAAAGGCAGAGATAGAAGGATCTGAATGAGTGAAATAAACGGCAAAAGTTAAAAAAAAGGGACAGATTCTGTCAATAAAGAAGTGTGTGTTGGAGTTACCTCATAAACAGAGAGCCATGTTGTGTTATTGATTCAGCTTATGGAGACTGTGGAGATACTGGAGGCGCACCCAGTATCTTATATTCCAATCACATCTCTGTTCACAGGTCTGATTCTGGAGGGCGTGCTGGTTATCTCCTGATATTTCCAGGTAAACGTTGCCCTCTAGCGGTAGGCTTTGCTACTGCATGATCTTCCTGCACCACCACTCCACCCCATAAAAAAGAATCCCAATCCCATTATAAAAAAACAAATAAATAGTGACTGCGGCCTAAGATATTTTGTTTTGAACACTTGGTTTTCAAAGAAAATAAATAATAGTGCACACTCCAAAAATAATACTGAAATAATAATAGTGAACTACAAGAAAAATACTAAAACTTGGGCCCCTCTGAGAGTTAGAACGTAAAAAAAAACGACTATAGCCTTCATCAGTAACAACAGTGGAAACATTTGAAATAATAATCATATAAATTAAATTATTGTGACGTGAAAATTCTCTTAATTCTGGAATTTATTTTTCACCCATGCACTCAGTTGGACTTCCTGAGCCCATAAATAAATTACAAAACAAAATCAACCTGCAAGAATAAACCCAAGTGCCTCTACCTAAATTCACATATAAATACATAACAACATATCTGGTCAACGTGACTTCAATAATCATAACGATGTGACATTTTTAATCGGGAACGCTCATCATAATAACCAAGCATAATCCAAGCAAATATAGGATCCAGGACAAATTTAGGAGGAGGAGAGACGAGGCCAGAGGGCACCAGTCCGTGTGAAGTTGCAGGGGGATATGATGCCTGTGACATTAGCCAATTCCTCTACTGTCCCTTGAAAGAAATATTCCCCCCCCCCCTCCCCCCATGAAGGCTGAAACTTCTAAACAAGAGATCATTCAAATAGGTCCTTGTCTTACCCTGAGCTCCTCTAACACCAGCCTGGATCAGACCACAGAGTGTATCACTCAGACTCGCTCTGCAATGCACCTGTCGTACCAAGCTTTAAGGCCGCTGCGTTCCGCTGAACCTGGCCCTGCGTGCGTGATGTGTGCTCGTGCACGCAGTTGAAATTCCAGGCTACAAAGCTTTTAAAAGGGGGGTAGCTGGTTAAAGGGCTTCTCAGTGGAAAGTCTCAGCAGAGTCTGATCTGTCCCCCTCTGCTCGTGCTCGCTTTGCCGCCTTCCTAACTCCACACCAGCGCTTTTGGGTGTGACGAGCTCAGCTGCACGTGCTCGAAGCTTTCCCTCTTCCCCTGGAATAAAAAAAGGAACGTGGCTTTACTTCGCGGTATGTTTGCCGCAGCGGGATCACTTGCAGAAGCGACACCAACTTTGGAGGCGATGGCTTTGAGCTTGCCGAGCAGAGAGGGTTTGGAGTACACGACCTCGTCCTCCATGTCACCCTCGTTCTCTCCCTCCATCACGGCACAGCTGTCAGTTCCTGGCATCTCGCACTCCTTGTTTGCAGACATCACCAAGCGAGAGTACTTATACTCCAATCTAGGAGACAAACAAGGAGGAGAATCCAAACAATAGTGGCAAAGCTGATGAGGAAAGGGTGGAAGACAGGAGAAGGAAGTTTTGAGGGGGGTTTAATGGCACTGAACGAAGTACCGCTTGTTCTTCTTCCAGAAGTAGCAGGTGAGGGAAACCAGCAGCACCGCAGTAAAGGCTCCCAGTCCTGCGCCCAGCTGCACCCAGAACTCCATGCCCTCGCACGGCAGTGTTTTCTTCTTGGGTAAAGAGGCACCTCCGATACACAGCTTTGGCTCCGTCCAAACATACAGCAGGTCCTCGGGGAGTGACACGCACATTTGAAAGCATTGCATAAACTGGGCCGCAGACTGGGCCGGGATCGCATTTTAGCATGAAAAAGGATGTGCTGTGAATCGCTTTGGCTTTTTACGCTGCTGCATTTCAAACAAAGAGCGTTAGCAAAGACTCCGAGGTGTTAGCTGGCTTTTAATTTCAGTCAATGGGATGTTGTTGCGTAAAGATCACGCCGTTTCATTTAAATTCTGGAATATATTCATGTCCACATACCTGCTGTTGTCCTTTGCAGGCTCCCTCTATCCGATGGTAGTCCCTCTCCGTGCACGTCGGACAGGCTCCAGAGCTCTCCCATAAAAAGTAAAAGGTGCAGCCATCACACGTTCCTGCAGGACAACGGCTGCGGAGCACAGGTTCATACCGCAGGACGGAAAAGAAGGTTAACAGCAGGAGCCAGAACATAATCTTGCATATTTATCAAGTAGTCTGGCTTTAATGCGGCTCTGTGACCCTCATATGACCCTCATAGAAGCAGCGTGCAACCCTCCCGGGCTAATGTGCACAGCAGCAAGCGGGCGTGTGGACCATTGGAAGAAGAGAAAAAGCTTTTGCTACATTTCCTCCTCGCTAACACCACCTAGAGAATCCTCAACATCCTGACAGGATCGCTGTCCCACTGCGTGCTGCACGGGCGAACAGACAAATGCGGCAACGGCCCCTCGGCCATCGTCAGGTCTGGGCTGTGGTACCTGGGAACCGACAGATCTCCTCTAGTGCTTTTCTCTGGGTTGCAGCGAAGCGTCACCACGGTGCTCCGGCCCGACGGACAAGACGACATCGCTTCCAGCGACCTAAACGGCAAGTTTACACACGTCAACACAGAACGTTTTTAATTTTTTAATTTTTCGCAACTCTAAAAGAGGCACCTGTAGAAGAAGTTGATATCTGGGACTTTCTTGGAGGTCTGCGGGAACTGTTCTGGTACGGCCTCTATTCCATCAAGAGTATTTTCCACTGTAACCCCTAATAATCACATATAAAGACTAAAGGTAAGTTTCCATTTTTTGTAACTATTTTTCTGTTTTGTTGATTTTTGTGCGGTGCTGAAGAGCATGCAAAAAAAAAAAAAAACGTGGGTCAGTAACCGAGGAAGGTGTCAGCCAGGGTAATGGACTGGGAGGACAGCACCGCGTGGAAGCCTCGTCCATTAGCGGGGATAATTGTTGACTGACAGATGAAGGTCTTGACGGTGTTGGCTCCTTCGCCCCTCTCTCTCTGCGAGTCGGCGACGGAGAGGTCGGTCACGTTGTCCGTGCACACGGCCAGCTGGTTCTTTCAGATGGGAGAAAAAGAGTGAATACCACAAGCGCTTCCAAAAGAGCCGGTGCATCATCCTCTCCTACCTGTCCTCCACACAGGCTGATGTTGAACTGGTGGAAATATTTGGTCCCTTTGGAGGTGAAGCTGGGACCGTTCATCAGTGACCCCACTGACCCCAGCGGTGTGAAGTCAAAGGTCAGAGTGGCGTTACCCACCGGGTGTGTGAAGTGACAGTCGCTGTAGCATGAACGGTGGTCCTGCCGCAAAGGAAATAATACCAGTTAAACCGGAAACCGGACGTTCCGATGTTTATCCAGCTAGCGCACCTTGTCGCTCTTGCTGGCCGGTCCGCAGGGTTTACAGGCGTCGGGGTTGGGCGTGGCGTGGGAGACGAGGTAAGTGTTGGGTGGACACTCCGTGCACTGGCTGGTGCTAGAGTCTATGTAATGTCCGTCCGGGCAGGGCACGCACGCAGAGCCCGAGGGCTGGCTGCTAAGGGCACAAGCCTGGCAACCGGAGGACACGCCATCCACGGCGTTGCTCACCGAGATGGCGTAGATCCGCGCCACGTCGTTGACCCTCTTACGTAGCTGAGAGGGAGAGACATAGAGAAGGGGAGGGGGAAGAACGGAGCTCATACACAGCAGTCCTAATTCTTCTATTCCAGGCAACAAGTCACCCAAAAGACTATTCCTTGTGCTTACATCCGATGGTGTGTTGGTTCTCTGGAAAGCCCATGTGTAGGAAACGGAGGCGTTCTTGGTCATGACGTGTGTGTAGGACCGTCTCGTTTTGGTTCCTTCCCATGACTCCACCACCGTGGTGCTCTTCCTGTTCTCATCCTGGTAAAAAAGAGGCAAGTGATTCTGGTCACAGTATGAAAACGGAGCCTGAAATCTTTCTCTCGTCTTATTTAATGTACTCCCACCATCATGAAGTAAAACTCGCAGTCAGCCGTGCACAAGGTTTCAAATTCAAAGGTGATGCGGCCAAACTCTGCCCCAGACTGGGTAGACATGGAGGTGGGGAGTCTGATGGCGGACGTAAAAAGGAAGGGAGTTTTGTCACCATAACAACAATGAGTGATTATGAATAAAAGGCAACGTGGCATACTTAAAACCCGGGATATGAATGTTCAGGATCAGGTAGTCGTTATCTGAGCTTCCCGCTCCGCTGCGGATATGATCCCCAGCTACCTCCCAGCCTGGAAGAAGAAGATGATTTAATGTTTCCATATCATAATAAAAGTATAGCTTATTTTGGGAATAGACAAATTTGGCTTTTTAACTGGCCCCATCCCACGGTTTCTTATAAACCCATATGGGCTGGGTACAGAAAGCACAATAATACAATTTTGTTCACTTATTAATTCAATCCATGCATGCATTTTAATTAACAAACATTAAACTAAATGCAAGATGTTTTTTTTTAGTTTTTAATTAGTGTAGAGAAGAAAAGCCTCAGAAGAAATAGCTTCAACCCGATGCTGGAGGTGTAATTACCAGAACAACCAGGAGGGGGAGCCATTGCTTAAAGTGCTACCAGCCAGAATTTATCATGAGCACTACCGTCATTAGTGCTTATTTTAACTCGACACACACATTTTTTTTAAACTTTGAGGCATGTTGAGCCAGGAGGAAAACTATTTAACACAGATGCAGAATAAACACCTACCATTCATGCTGTCACACTTTGAGTTGCCCACATTGAAACAGGAGGTCTTCATGTTAGCAGGGAGAACGTTCCACCATTTATACTCATAACCCAGGGTGGGCTCAGTGCCTGCAGGACACTGTGAACATGCTGTTGGAAGAGCACAATGAAAAAACACAGTTTGAATTTAACTGGTTCAACAAGCTGTAAAGATAAAGCTGCTGTTCAATACAAATCCGGGTTCTCAGTACGTTTTGTCCCATCGGAATAGGACCCAGCGGGGCAGGGGGAGCAGGTTGGCGTGTCATTGTTGTAGAAACCAGGGTTACATGGGGGGCAGGGCTCTCGGTCTCCACTCGGAGGCAGCGGCTCAGCTCCACTAACACCCTCCAGGCATATTTTGGGCTCGAGCCACTTATACATGACCTGCGTCTGAAAAGACAAGAAGGTGGTGTGAACACGTGATGGAGCCATTGTTGGATGTTTTGATGCTCGGTGGGGGTGTTTTCGCCTCACCTTCCCCTCCTGATCGCAGGCAGTGTGGATCTGGAAATAGTCCTTCTTGGAACACGGAAGTCTGTCCTTACACATCGCAGATCCGTCACCTGGAACATGAAGAGTCACTTTTTAAAAATAAACGTCTTTCATCATCTGAATTTAAAAATACTGTCGGCTTTCAACTGAGATCACAACGGCACTAAAAAGCCCGGTTTGATGTGGCTGAAAATGGGCCAAACTGAAGGAGTTTGTCCTTCGACTGTAATCGATGACATTTAAGCTCCATTTCCTCGTGCTCTCACCCGCATACTGAGTGGCGGTGTCGCAGGGGGTGCAGGAGCTGGCGCCGTGACCGGAGTAGGTGTCGCGAGGGCAGGGAACGCACGCGGACGAGCCTGGGACGCTGCTGAACGTTCCGGGTTTGCAGGGAAAGCACTCCGACGTGTAGGCGACGCCTGAGGCGAGACAAAACCGTGAAAAAGGCGAAAAAGACGGCGTTACACAATACGGGAGGAAGATGCTTCCCCACCTTCTATTTGAATATTTTTCAGAAAAACAGGCTTCAGCACTTTGGAGCCCATCAGGACTCCGCCGGTCCTCCAGTACAGGATGTTGGTGCCCGATTTCAGGTTCACCTGGAACGATCAACACTGAACCCACTGGAAGAGCTACAACATGACAACAATCTGCTGCTTGACTTTTCATTATGACCATCACTCAGCAGGAGAACAACTTTGGTTACTCGGGTAACAGGAAGAATAGAGGGATCGGTGCCAGTGTGGATTAACAGGCTCCCTGATGGTGTCTGTCACAGTTATTTGCCAACAGCCTGCCGCCAGATATCCACTCCTCTGTACCGGCCGACCGTCACACTCACCGTGTGCGTGGCCCATTCGCCGTGGTTGGTGAGCTTGAGCCACTTCGCCTCAGAGGACTGATCCATCTCCTGACACTGGTCATTCTGGATCTGAGGGCAAAAAACATGGAGGTATTCAAAACAGAGGCTTCATTTTTCAATAATAGTTTAAAACAGACGGTGGAGAAGGTTTGCTAAACTAAGCATAATTGGCATTATTGAAAGTGCCAAAAGAGCAAAATCGCAGTTAATTACAGCTCTGTTCAGCAGAGGGTTCGTGTCGCTGACCGAGGAGGCATCCCGAGATGAGCCTGCAAATAGCACTTTTGGCTGTTGTCATGTGCTGAAAATTACCATTTGTGAGCACTGCAACAAGAGCAAGACACTGGAGTGCTGCAGGGATCGTTCACAAGGCTTTTTTTAAGGTATTAAAGGCCTGAATCTAAGCAATTATCTCACAACACGATCCTAACATCTGTGAAATGTACAGTTATCTCCTCGGAATCAGCTCCCGTTCTGGTGAATTAGCATTGCATCTGATGATTCCAACTCTTCGTGCTAACAGAACTCCCACAAGTGTGATGAAAAAAGATGCTTACTAAACAGATGACTCAGCAAAACAGAAGTAAATGGATGGTTCAAACCCACAAAGAACTCAAACAGCAGGTTGTTGTCTGGATACTGGTACTCAAAGCTGACGGAGCCTTGCTTCTTCAGATGGACGGCGTAGATGAGAGAGACGGTGCATTCGTCCCGGTTGGACATCAGGTAGTTCCCCTGAGGCAGCCAGGAGGAACTGCGGCGTCAACGAGAGAAAACAGCGCTGATATAAGAATCCAGATTTACGCCTTTTTTCTCGCACCCCGCTCGCCGACCTGTTGCAGCTGAGCCTGCCGTCTCCACGGGAGCCGCTTTCCAGCGAGGTTGCCAGGCTACTGAATCCAGCAGGCATGGAATCCCATTGGTCAAAGCGGACGCCGCTGCCGAGGGAGTAGCTCCCCGCCGCGCACTGGGTACACTGCTGAGCCGACATCTCCAGGAACTCCCCAGCCTTACAGGAGAACGCTGCAGACAAGACAGAGGGAACAGACAAATCACAGAAATGAACACAATGGCAGTTATGAAAACAACATCTTTACATCCTGTCACGCGCTATAGGCCTCGGCATTTCCTCATACCTGAACACGTCAGGCGTGCAAGAGTGACATTGCTGAGCTAGAAAAGGGAAAAAAAATGGCGTTTGTGGGTGTGAACTGAAATGCGGGTTGTTGTCAGTGGCTGTTGCTGACGGCATACAGTATAGAAGCCAGTTACCTACACCAGAAACTGTCTTTAGGACCTACAGTGTGTCAGTGGAGAGGATAAAGATCAATCGAATGGGACCGTACATGCACACAGCTTCATTTCATTCTAAGCGGAGAGAGAGAGAGATAGAAAGATGGAAACTTGTGAGCCCCAACACCACCAAAAAAGCAAGAAAGCTTACACAGGATGGAACAGAAGGACGTGTCAGTTTGAATAAGATTTTAAGTGCAAAAACAACCTCTAATCCACCATCCGCAGCCGCACGTTTGAGCTAACGACCCTCAGTCACTCCTGAGGCTAGAGCAGTAAACCTGTTCCAGGGATCTCGAACAAACTGGCAGGACCGCCTCGCAGAAAAGAACTCAGTTGTGACAGTGGCAGAGATAAAGTTACCCATCTCCCAACGCAAGTGTGAGAGCACCACTCCCTCTGAATCGCCTCTCGCTCTGTTTGTTTCGGGGGCCAAACACTGACAAAGTCAAAAACCACCATGATGGAACTCCTGCACGAATGCACAGTGACTTCAGCTGAAGGGAAGTTCATTTAAACACAGTCAGGTTGTAAATTCCAGCCGGCTGATAAGGAGACGGGACACTTACTGCACTCGGTGCCGCGCACTGGTTCTGGGAGTCCCGCGCAGTCCCCGGGGAGCTGCGGGATGGCCACCCTCCACCGAGTCCCCGTGCTGTCGCACTCCGTGTACTCGTAGTAGTAATCCTTCTGCACGGAAACAGAGTCGGAAGGAAACATCACGTCTGTGCCAACTGAGGGATTGTTTCCCAAATCAGGGCAGACTAGTGTCTCTCCAGCTGCCCTTTAAAGAACATGTTATTGTCTCAGGCCGTTATCGCTCACCCTTGAAACACAACACGCCATCGCCACGACGATGGGAACAGAGGCGATGGCGGCATTTGGCCGCCGGTGAAACAGTCAGAGGTGTGTGACCAGCTGCTTTCAAAACAAACATTTAACCCAGGAAACAGGAGCCTTTTTGACGGCACAATCATAACGATGACAAAGGATCTAAAGGAGGCAGCGCTGATTTGAGTGGAATTACTGCCCGTTTCTATAGTTACGACCACGGAAGTGTTGAGTCGCCCCGACCTCTGAGGTCAATCAATCATACATGACACCAGAAACCAGTGCCACACACTGCCATCCCAGGAAACCACAGCAGCACTCGCTTCCCATCGTGAACACGTTGCAGGAATGTTGCTCTTCTCTCTCTGGAACATTGTGCGTGTTTCTGTGCTGCCAGCCGGGGCCGAGGAGGTGTCCAGCTGAGGCAGACCAGAAGGAAAAGGCCGACACTTGCAGGAAATTGATAAGAACCACGAGTGATGACGGACACGAACCAGACCTCATCGGAGACTCATTTGCCCCCGAGCCGCCGTGATTTTCTTTTTCTTTTTTACAGCGGCTCGAGTTTTAAACAAATAGGCTCATTAATGTGTCATTTTTTTTAATTCTAATCGTATTTGGTGTGGGGATTACGTTGTCAGCAACCACAAACACGCAGGGTGGGGTTATCCTCTAAATTATTTTTTTGTTGTTTTTTTTGTTTTAAAGCTAAAAGGTAATGCTCAGGAAGGAATCTCGGCTGTGGCATCTCTCACCTCGCCGCACTGTCGCCGTCCTTTGGCCGCGTTAGTCAACCGGAGCGTGCAGAGGATGAGAGCGCAACTGGCGACGAACCAAGCCGACGCGCGCATTGTGGATCTTTGACCAAGGGAAGACGAAAACAAACAAATAAAAACAGTCGAGGGAGGATACCGACAACCGATTTGCAGCTGCTGATGTCGCCACTCGTCGTTAGATTGTAAACCTGACCACCTGCGATTATCCCCAGACAGAGCGCTCCAGGACGGCTTCATCACTGTCAGGTTAAGGTTGCGGCAAACGGTGTTTCCGGTAAAGGCTTTTCAAAGTAAAATTCCAGGAGTGTATATTATAAACGTTTGTTTCACTGCCACTTGGATTTGAAGAGGGATGTTTACTAGTTAGTCTACTAAAAAATATGTTGATGTAAACATTAAGATAAATGTCGACCGTTGGTTTAAAATCAAGGATTCAACACTTTACTTTTAGGGAACAAAGGAAATGAACGTGGTAGTTTCTATTGGCTTGTTACTATAGGCTGTGCGCGTATCACAGGCTCTGACGCTCCTGTGACGTTGCTCGGAATGAAAAATATGGTCGATATACTGTAGTTCATTCAGTTTGGGGCTAAATGGGCCGCTTAAAGTGTCCACACGAAAAAAATAAAATAAATTACATTACATTAAATAAGGCTTGGAATTGCTATCATCATTGCAGTGTCGTTTTGAACTAAATTTCAATAAACACTGAAAAAAACTGATCGAGTCGCTTTTGTCTCATCATTCTTAAATCTGTGTAATGTGTGTTTTTGACCACATGAGGGCAGCCAGCCTCTGTGGGGAATAACTGCCAATTCTTTATTTTATTTTATTTTATTTTGAGGGAATATTGCTTTGTTGTAACGTCAAAGCGTTTACTCTGTGTGTGTGTGTGTGTGTGTGTGTGTGTGTGTGTGTGTGTGTGTGTGTGTGTGTGTGTACATCACATTACTGATGCACATTTACTCGCATAAAAAGATTACATCATTAATCATGCATTGACCACTGTTTATGTCTTGATCCAAAAAGAGTCTTTTTGTTGTCAAAGGTTAGTGTTGGTGGTTTCGCAACATTTTTCACAAAAACCAGCTACTTGTTCTTGACTTGTATTGTGGCATACAGGTTGATCAGGCAGACCAGGATTAATAGACTTTTCAAAGTTTATCTGATTAGATGAACATTTTTCATGGCTAACGACATCCTGGATTCTCTCGTTCCTTCTTTCTCCTTTCTCTTTCTCACCTGCCGGCCTATCACTTACAGCATTTGTCTGCAACTTGAACTCTTACATTCAGCCATCTGTATCTCATTAATAATCTTTACATTTCAGGTTGCTGCACTGCGATCAGATGCGTTCATTAACTAATAATGTTGAAGCGTGCAGCAAGCGTGTTCGCAACTGACCCTAAATCAGCTGGTAACTGGACTCCCTGCGACGTCCAGCCCCTACCTCCACGCTCACAACAGGACAGGGACTACCTGGTAATGAGATCCATGACACACAGCCACTCACACACATTTCAAATGGCCCTGGACCCTGCGCAGGTTGTAAGAGAGGCATCTGAGAGACAAAGGGCTTCCTGGGAAGACGGACCCTCGAGCCGTGAAAGCGGTCAGTAACTTTTCCCACAGCTTGGAATCAAGTTTTCTCTGAGAAACAGAGCGAATGAGGCACTGGCAGCCAGGATCACTATACTGACCGGACCCGGAGTCTGGGGGTTAACCCAGGGTCAAACCGGCTATCATCTAGTGGATGCAGGACTTGGACAAACTAGTCCAACCGTGTGCTGAACTGCAGCTCTTTGGTGTGTTTCTATGCATGGAGCAAAGTAAAGGACTTCCTAAGGAAAAAGAACTGTTTTCTTTTCAGATGTCACCTCTCAAATGTGCAAGTGGCTGTGTCACTCACGTGCACTGTCTGTGCTTTTCTTGGACTTAAAGGAAACCTTTCACGCAGCAGGACTCCTCATCCACCTAATGTCAGTCCAGTTTGTTTTACTCACCGTTTTGGTCCTGTTTGAATCCACCAGCATGCATGGACTACCTTGTTCGTCTTTGGGCCACTGCTTTGATGATCCAAGCGAGGATAGTAGTGAGCCATCATCCTCACAGGAAGCAAGCTTCTCCACGCAGAGCAAGGACGACCACAACCTTTCGGCAACAGCCCCGGTTACGTCCCAGCCTGAGGCGCTGCCAGGCTTCCACGAGCAGCACCACCGGCCGTCTGTGAGGACTACAAGCCAGATCTCTGGCTGTTCCAGCAGAGGCAGAAGACTAAATGGAACAAATTCAGTGTCTTCAAACTGCCACCAGCAGGATACGGTGGCAGAGGACTGTTTCGAATCCCCTTCCGTCAGTCACAGCATCTCCCAAAGTTCAGAGGATAAAGAAGGGGAGTCAAGCTTCAATCCAAAGATGGAGCCAAAATATCCTCAGATCCCAAGACCCTCCATTATTATCAGACTGCCTCAGGTATGGCGTTTGGAATTAGTCAACTGTAATGATTAGAGCTCCTATGATTAAAAAAAAAAAAGAACAACCAGACATATTTCAATAATAACATATAGATAAATATATTACACAGCATCTTCAGTTATTAAACCCCCAATTTTTTTTATATGTAGGCCGATATTTGAGCACCAGTCACGGATGGATGCAGTCGATCTGTTGTCGTTTCCCTAATGCCGCCACAAGATGGCAGTAAAATCAAGGTTTTAGTCATTTCCAATGTTTGCTGGAAGTACACGTGGTGGTCTTAGGTCTGCATTTATTTGATCTATTTGATAAATTCTGTATCACACACACACACACACACACACACACAAACACACATTATGTGGTCAGAGTGCTTTGTGACTATAGATTGGATGTCAGTTAAGAGTGCCCTGAGATACTAACATGATACCTTTCTCCCTGTACGCAATTTCCTTCGCTTTCTGTGTGTGTGTGTGTGTGTGTGTGTGTGTGTGTGTGTGTGTGTGTGTGTGTGTGTGTGTGTGTGTGTCTGTGATCAGGCTCTGATCAATAAGACTGATCAGCAGAGGAAATAACAGTAAAGGGAGTGGGGGGTGAGAGGGTCAAGTCTTAGAAAAACAATCCTGGAATTATTTCCACACTGATCACTTAATCCAAAAGGAGACAGTTCATCTGCAGATGTTCAGACATCTGTGGGTTACTCTAAGCCAAAGGACTGTCCTTTCTATAATGGTATAAATCACAGTCCACATGACTGAATTACTGCCGCAGCTATTTGAGACTCTGTGACTCAACATTAAACGCAAACGTTCTATTTGAAACAGTTTCACTCAGCCACATAGGCAGTTACGAAACGGACACGTGTTGCGCAATGTTTACTCGTGACAAGTGCAATAAGGTGCAGAAAAAAAAAAGCTTCCACCTTTGTTGAGTTTGGCACGGCCCAAAAAAGGAGAAAAAAAACAACCCGAGTGATCAATGGAGGGGAACAGTCTGAGCATGTGATTTAACCCTTCTGCTCCACCTCCTTATCAGCTGGCCTGTCACAGGTCACAGCTAGGAGCCTCAGTGGGCGTTTTCTGCAAACAAAGCACAGATTAATGTCCCTTCTGTTGTTGAGCTGAAAGAGGTGGGGAAAAAAAGAGGGTTGTAACCAAAACTGTACAGAATGTTGAGAGAAACAAAGTAAAAGTAGGTGACATGAGACTCAAACCTCACCAGTGTGTTATTCTACCCTTCATGCGTGTCATGCCATTCATTTCTCTCTGACTCTGTCCTCGAGCGCTGCGTATTTATTGGACGGTTTCTTAATTACATGGCGAGCATGTCATCCTCGATGCATCACTGTCCAAGAACAAAGCGTGTGTTGTTTAGGAAGCCGCGTTGAACTGCAAATCTCATAAAAACACGCAGGGAACAAACAGATTGCTGAACACTATCATTAAGCAAATAGGAAGTTTCCTTTTGAGCAAGACGAGGAGGAAATAATGTGAATTCCACCCTAGCACAATCACTGACATTTCTGACCTATGAATCTGTACACATGCCGCACTTTTTAAATATTATTTTGCAGTAAATGTGTGTGACATTAATCTGTTTTTATAGTTTGTTGAATTGAACATGTCAAAGACTGGAAATGAGCTAATGTGTAAATGGTTACACTATTTTTACATGTGTTTTGCATTAAGTTTGTGGTCTTTATGTAGGGCTCCTCGTGCCCTTTAGATTAATGTGTTTGTTATTCAGGAATGACCTTACAGTGACTGACAACCTCCCTTTGTGTTCTCTTCCCACACACACACACACACACACACACGCCCCTCAGGAATCAGAATTTCAGGAAACAGCATCTGACAGGACAGACGACAGGGAAGCGGTGGATGGGAGGTTATCAGGTATGGAAAAAACAGGAGGTTCCTCCTCTGTTTTCTTCTTCACTTGTCCTATGGAAAGTTTCGAAAAGGTCTAAATGGCTTTTTTTCCTTTTGTTTTTGCCTTTCTTTGTATTTTTAAATAGGGAAGAACATGTTTATTACAAAAAAAATCCAGTATTGTGTATGTGTGTATCACTGAGAGGAGAGGAGAGCGCCGACCTCTGCCAAGCGTGCGTGCCGTGTAGCCATAGCATCAGTAGGCCTGCATGAGAGGATGAAATGTAAATCCAGTCATGGCTGTCACATCTGTGGTTGTTTGTTTTTGTAGGTTTTTATAAAACTCCCTTTAAGTAAAAAGATTTGGATGGAATTTGGGAATGGGTTAAAAGGGTGTTGGAAATAATACAGCTCAAAATAACAGTAATAATCACTCAAACAAGTGTGTGTTGGATTCACCCGTATTGTACTTTTGACACAGAAACATCTCTGAGCGTTGTATAGTTCGTGTGGAAACGAAATGGTCACCAAACTCCCATCAACTAACTGTGAATGAGCTTTTAGATGCTTTTAAAGGATTACAATCTGTAACAATGTCTGTGTGCCACACGCTGCACGTGAAGACAGGAGGAACATTTGCTGCAGCAGGGTTCTCTAGGAGTTGTTATATGAACACAAAGAGCACCATGAGTCTCACCGCTGGGGTCTCTTTAGTCCAGATTGGAACAATACATAAGACTTTTTTTTGTTCCCACTTCCATCGAGGATAAAACAGGAGTGTTTATGATGCACTGGGGGGTAACGTAAGTACAGAACCTCTTCTGTCCCTCTGACATGCACACAATTGTCACACTGACCTTGATTTCCTGTGTGTGTTCGTGTGTGTCTGTGCCTGTGTGTGTGGGAATGGCTTTCCTGCTCTCTGTGTTGAAAATCCTGCTTATTCAGCTCGCTTGCGCAAGCAGACAGAGGGACAGAGGGAGGCAGGGGCAGATCCACACGTCTGTTTTCAGCCTCTCCGGAAGAGGAAAAATACCAGCTGGCTAAGAACCCATCTAACCTGTTGCAGTTTGTCAGCCCTGTTGAATACACACAGGAAACAGTACATATGCAGTACCTCCTCTACTCCACCATAGTGGTCATACGTAGATTTCTTTTTAATTTTTGCAACCTCCTTCAACCCACACAGATCTACAGCTCTGGCTGAGGAAGGCCTGTGGTATAAAACAGAACACCAGTGTGCACGTTTGTCCAACTCTTTGCACATCAGGCTCATCCTGCGTAGAAACAGAGCCATCTGCTGTCATTCCTGTTGGAAGTCATTAGACTAAGTGGGAAGCTCTGCACTGTAAAGCTCGATAAATCTGAGGTTGCCCCACCAGTAATGACAGCCTTAGCGACAACATCCAAGTTCAGTTACTCTACCTTAATCTCTCGCATTTGCTCCCGGGGGCGTCGCGTTCCAACACTTGCAAAAGCCAAAAAACATGTGCATGCATGTGCAGTCAGAGGAATCTCGTCTGTAAATTTCCAAATCTCTTAAATTCAACTGGTATGGCTGGCTGGGACGGTTCGGTAACAGGTAAGAAGAGAAGAGACTTTAATGAAAGATTGATGATCAATTAAAGAGTAATGGATCACACGACAGTCCTGAAACGTGGGAGTCATATTCAATTTATTTTTCCTTGCCGCAAATACTTATAATCAAGATGAATCACACAATAACGAATAAAAGCAGCGAGGCTGCATTGATAACCGGGAAAATGAGAATTAGGAGAGAAGCTGGGGAACAAGACATCACTTTCCAAATATGCTGAGAG
This sequence comes from Takifugu rubripes, assembly GCF_901000725.2. Lineage (NCBI taxonomy): Eukaryota > Metazoa > Chordata > Actinopteri > Tetraodontiformes > Tetraodontidae > Takifugu > Takifugu rubripes. The sequence continues at coordinate 2,465,687 of NC_042293.1, read as the reverse complement.
GCTGATGCAGCACTGACCTCATCCAGCCTGGCACAGCGGCGCACACGTCTGCTGCTGGTGCAGGAACACGGAGGCTGCGGCGTGAGTCACCCGTCGCAGATCGAATTAGCTGAACTTTGGATGAACGGCCGTTTGGAGGAAGAGAGAGGAGCACTGGAAGTGGTGAAACTGCGAGTGTCGCTGAGGTAACAACCATAGTATTCCCCCAAGCAACTGTGCACAGACGTACACAGCTCACTATAGCGATCTAATTGGCACCGTCTTCCAAAATGCACGCCACAGGACACACTTTTCTCTCGCGGTTTCCATCCTGAACCATTGCTGGGTCAGAGACAAGGAGACAACAGCAGTGGAAAGAATGATTTTGGTCTATTTGGGGCAACTCAGAAGGAAAAGAAAAAAGGAGGACTGGCATTTTATGTGGTGCAAGTATCATATTCAACCACGGGCTTTTGAACGTGCACTACTCCAGCATATGGTGGGTGTACAGCTGGTACAAACCCCCAGTCACTCAGAAGTAGGTCACCCACGGGGGTTGTGTTTATGTACACTACAATTACAAGCAATTATTCACCATCTACTAACTTCCTGTACTGGTGTGATGTCCGTTAAAGCTCCAGATTCTCGGATTAATTATTGTCTTGGTGCACATCCAAGGGCATGCAGATTGCATGAGCAATATTCCTGAGATACTTTGCAAAATTAGATTTACTATTGTTGGTTTTAGGCGCTACTCTCAGCTCCAGGAAGACCTTTCTGTCACCGTGGTTTTCAGATAGCTGCCACATCCTGTTTAAAGAGGAGACCCCTAGAGCCCCGCCAAAGAAATAACAAGGGGCCTCATATGCTTCACACATACACACATACAGGGACGGGATCTTTTGGGAACCCTGGGATGATAACAGAAACATCTGGCTGCAAACATTAGGCTTCAGATACCAGCTATGGGAAATAAAGAGAAGACGCTGTCCAGTTATATAGGTAGAGAAGTGTCTTTATGATCTATGTTATATGTCCAGCAGGAATATGAGTGTTTTCTGAAGTCCATAAAAGACATATACATCCTCCAAAAGCTGTTCTTTTTGAGGATGTATGTCATCTGCTAAATGTGCTCACTGCAGCAGTAAAGAAAAAAAGGAAATCTTGTCTAAAACCATCTAAAGCGGCAACAGTCTGTTCGTGTCAACTGTCAGGAGGAAGTAGTTTCACGTGTGTGGGCTTATGGCCACAAAAACCATGATGGTTGAAATGTAAATTCACATGACTTGAAGGTGTAGGTTTATAGGATAATAGAGTAGAAAAATGTCATATTTCCTATTTGTTATAACGGCACATAAACTATTAATCATTTCAACCAAATTAAAATATGTGAAATATGTAATTGCGGGTATGAATAACAACTTTTTTATTGCTGTTGGTTGGACAAAAACAAGTTTTACAATAGACTAAATGATTGAAAATGTAAAAATCTTTTCTGGCGTTTAGGGAATCCATGAGAGGTGTCAGGGAGTAGGTATTTTAAATAAACTATGATTTAATTTAAGAGTTACACATAGCAGAATATCTTGCTTTTGGGGGCATGCGAATGGGAATGGGGTGGCTGGATTGGAAAATTCTTGAAAGCAATGGTTTAAAGGGATGGAGATGAGACTTGTAGGCTTTTAATGACAGGCACGGCTCTGATTTTTGCTTTTTTTCATATACATCCCACACTGTGTACACATCTGTTTCCTGCATGGTGGGAGCGCTGAGCCCGGTGGTCCCTGGAGGGAGTGTCCTATCTGTCAGAGGTGACCCCTGTCATGAGTCATCCCATTGTTCAGCTCAACACTCTTACTCACCCCCAATTGTAACTTATGAGAAGGACTTTGGAATGTTTTACTTTCCTTACAAACATTGCCCCCTCCCTCTTGCTTAGAGTTCAAACCCGACCTTTGGGCTGTTCTCGGGCTCTTTTCATCATTTCCAGTAAGTCTGTTAGGTGATAAACGCATTCAGGGGAAAAAAAGGAGGGGGGCCGACAAATAAAGCAGAACATGTAGTGCAGCAGTTCCCCTATTAAGCTAAAGGCGCCGTTGATTTGACATAACAGAAGGAGGGTGGATAAGCATATGCTTTGACCCTTCATCAGTAAGAAGATTACTCTTTATCACAAAGAATGCTCAGGATATACAGTCTGTGAGAATAACGGGGAGGGGGCCCAGCTACTGTAATCAAAGATGTAATGACATTTTATTTAAATCTTCAAACAAAGTATCCATTTAACAGACTATTTTCTCTATATGTACATCTATATGTAACTATTATTACTGGTAACACAGGAAAATAAAACCTTTATTAGTCATATTGTTTCCAGTAATTTCGATTTTTGAATTTTTTATTTTTTTTTTACCAATAACGGCGTGGTTTGCACGCGCACAACCCAACCCCGCCCTTAGCTCGAGGAGTCCCCCTCTCGTGAGCACAGAGGAGGTGCCCGTGCGCGTGACGCCACTTGGCTCCTCCCCCTCCCCTTAAATTTACATTTTCTATGGGTCCTGGCTGAGTGTGTGTGAAACAGACACCCAACAGTTTGAGAAAGGACACACCTCAGCGCGGAGAAGTGACCCGCGGAGGCACCCATGTGAGCCGGACCATTTTGTCCTCTTAAATATTAAACAAGTTGAGTTGAGCAAGTCGCGTCGGTCTCGACTTTGAAGGTAAGGCGTGCGTTCGCGTGCGTGTCTGGAGCTCATGCCATAACAACAGCACTAACAAAAGCGGTTAAGCGCCCGTTCCTACACGCGAAAACAGCAGGTTTAGGGTTCAAAAGAAAAGGGCAGAAAGTAAGAATAAAGGTGAAAGGGAGTGGTGACAGGAGCGGAAACGGGACTGTGAAACACAAAAGTCTTGTTTCATTGTCTCCTTTTGTGGGTTGCGCCCCGACTGTAGCCGACGGGACAGTGAACACGTTGATGTTTTGTACGGCGCGAGACCACAGCAGTTAGCTTGGATTTAGCATCTGCACTCTTGCTGTTGGCGGCACGTGAAGGTTTGTACTTTAGGAGAATCACAGACCGTGGAAATAACCTCATTTTCCCTGCTCTATCGGATCCAGATTACATATTGTGACCCTGAGTCACGTTTGCATGTACGTAATTCTTCCACTTCTGGAAGCTATTTTGGTTTAGAGCTAGTTTAAGGTCATCAGTTCATCTCAGAATCGCATATTTGTCTCGCCTACTAAGTAACACTCTAATCGCAAGTATTTCTTGTGCTGTTTTTGTCCATTTTATATCCTGAACTCACTGGAGGCCCTATTAAATGCTACCATATGTAATGAATGAGCTGGAACTGCAATCATCTCGTGTGAGTAAGACTGTTTATGGACCAGCACAGTGATGACTAAAAGCTTCACTGACAGACTGACGTGTCATCAACTGTCATAAGGTGTGACTTGTTTTCTTCAGCAACAGGTCTGCCCATTTAAAGCATATCTTTACCCTTACAGCTGGTAATAACGCCTATACAGCTGCTGTCAAACTTTAACAAAATCCTAAGCAAACAGAGAAGAACCCAACTTTCCAGAGTGACGGGTGTTTAATGGGCGGAGGTGTAATATCACCCTGGCAAATACAGTTGAACGTGTGAGTTGGTGGAAGGCATCCATCAGATGTGCTGGGAGTGAAGCGCTGGCGAAAGCAGGTGGTACGAGTGAGTGTATTTTAGGTGAACGGCGTTCTAGAGTGTTGCCGCGTTCGTGTGTGCTGGGCAAAGGCGGGGAAAGTTCCTCGCACATGTGTTAGTCATTTGGAAGCGAGTCTGTGAAATGATTTGCATCTGTTTTCTGATCTCTAACCCCCCCCCCCCACCCGTCCATGCATCTCTCTTCCTCTTGCTGTCTTCTCTTTCCCGTAACGTCTGAAGTTGTCACTGTCTGCGTACAAAAGCTGTCTCGCTCCATTACGCCTGCATTTAAAGGAATTTAGATATTTGCATGAGCAGTTCCTGTTCTATAATGTATTGGTCTAACAATAGTTATGAGACATTTGTTATGTATCATTATGGAAATTTAAGTCCACCTTAAAATGACTCAAGTTAACCCCAAGATAATCAGCATATTTAAGTCAGGAATGGGGGATAACTGGCAACCACTGGTGTGTTGACAGTATCAGCTTCCACAGGTCTGCTGGTCTGTCTGTGGGCACAAAATCCTCACTACTCAGCATGTTAGCGTGTGTGTTTTGTGTGCATGGGTGGCGAGGGACTGTTTTTAAAGCCGTATCCCCTGTAATAATCCATGTAAACAAAGACTTGAATTTCACCAGCCGTGTGCGCTGAGAAAAGACCCTTCGTCCGCTATTTCTGAATTATTTGGATACCGTTGTTTAAAGTACTGTGCTACTTTACTCTAGCAGTGATAGCTTGCACTAGGGAACATTTTTCCTTAATTCGGTTAGAAAAATGTTACAGCAGTTGTAAACCCCACACTGAAACCTGGTATGTGAGTGTGTAAGTGGAATAGCTTTAATCAAGCAAAGTATAATTAAAGCCCACTAGAATGAGATGCAGGGTTTTTCTTCTGTGTTCATCCTGGGGGTGAAGCAGTTTGCCAGTAAGAAAGACTTCCTCTACCTTTACTTTTCCTTTAACTTAGCAATATGTAAATGTCTGTGACTTTAATGGTAACCTTTTAGAGGGCCAAACAAGTTTTACATGGCCTTACCTTGGCTACAGCATTCCCTGAAAGTAAATCATGAAGACCAAATGAAATTTGGATTTGAAAATGAATTTTTCTGCCTCTGTGGCAATGGATGGCAGCTCTGTATGATCATGGTGTGTCCAAACACAAGTGATGCAATCACAGGCTCATAGGACAGAACAAAGGCTCTGTTTACTCTGTGCAGTACTTCTGTTGCTATGGTTTTATATTATGATGTCACAATTTGGGTTTATCACGACCTGTGTGTGTGTGTGTGTGTGTGTGTGTGTTGCGTACAGTGGTTTTTGCACGCCTCTGTCCTGGCTGCGTGTTTGTTTTATGGGGGTCAGTCCGTGTCATGCAAAGATTTGACTTTCTGTCAGCAGCTGAGCTGTTTGCTCAAAAAAAGGAGCGATAAGATACCAAGAACACATTTAAAAACTGAGATACTTGCAGACACTGAGCTTCTCAGAGTCCCATTGATTATTTTTTTTCTTGCTGTTATGCAGGAGCCTCATTCGCAATAATGCACCATTACTGTGCAGACCACTATATAGAGGATCGCATACACGCGTGTACACGTGTGCAGCTTCCTCCTGGCAGTTTGTTAGGTTGACGTGCAGAGACATAGTCTGTCTGAGTTGCCTGAATTAAATTAAATTCTTTCTCTGGCAGTATCAAGATATATGATCCTTCATCCTATATACACAGGGACATATGGCCACAGAATAGCCGCCTGAGTTTTACGGCCTCCGTGAGGTCTCATCAGAAAAGGAATCCACTTGATTTCCTGCTTTCCCGCTAATAAACGTGCACACACCGGGAGTGTTTTTTGTGTAACACCAGGCATAAATCAGTCAAGTCTAATACCTGGTTATTTCACAATACCTGTTCATTTGTGTGCATTTGTGTGTCCGTGCTTGTGTGCACGCACACGTAGTTGCTCCAACATTATGCGCGTGTTTGCGGCTAACTTAAGATTGCCCGGTTGCCCAAGGTAACGGTTGTTTGTGGGCTTTTCTCTCCCAGCATGTAAACAAAAGAGAGGCTCCTGAATCCTCCCCGGTGTGCCCCGCCGCCAATGAGAAGAGAGATCTCATGTGGTCTCAGCCAGCGGATTGCCAGGAGGGGCGTGATTGGGCTCTGCGGGGGAAAAACACAGCAGTAAAGCACAAAGCTTTGATTCCCAAACTGGAACAGACAGCCCAGCCATAACAAAGACTCCTCGTTTATGGCCCAGTATTACCTCACACTTCCCAGTCAGACAAAACCATGCGGCTTTTTTAACTGTGGCGGCTTCTTTAAAAAAAACTTTACATCAGAGAGTGGGCGCCACGTGAAGCACGCATCTGTAATTTAACTTCACGGGGTAATAAACGTTCTGTGCGTGTGTTGCTCGGCTGTTTGAATCCACCTGTTCCCACCCAGGCTGTACGTACAGGACCATGTGTCCCCACCAGCTGTGGAAGAGCTTTACTCCAGCCTTTTGTTGTGACTGACAGGTGCCACCACTCTCTCCGCTTATATTCAGGACATATGTTCCCAGTTTGGTATAAGTCCGCGCTTGGCGCCACATCCAAGTGCTTGTATCACTCAAACATGGTCACAGTATGGAATAGACTCCCCTTGCTTTGTGTGTGTGTGTGTGTGTGTGTGTGTGTGTGTGTTGTGTTCACAAGGTCATAATAACTTTGCAGGTTCATCACATTCCCACAGGGTGACTCAAAATGACGCCTCTGCTTTCCATTCATTCTGTAAATCTGCCTCCGTCCGGGCTCCAAACGGGTTTCAACAGGACCGCTGACGGGCTGAGACACAACTTTAGCGAGGACCGAACGCGCGCCGTCCGTGTTAAGTTGTGGCCTGTTCCTAAACAAGCCTGTGGTCTACTTTCTGGGGAGATTTGAACACCCGCTGTGCTTGTGAGAACTGGGGATAGAAAGGATTACTGAGATGATTGATTTGGAATGGAATGCAGCTGATTTTTGTGATTATTATTCCTGGCTGTTGCATGTGGTGATTAATTTGGGGATGGTGACAGTCGATGGAGCCATCCAGTGCACATTTAATGACGTCAGGATTGGTAAAAACATCACCTCAATCTTCACATTGTGTTCTGGGTGTTAAGTTTCGTGGGCGTTTCCACGCAGGCGCTTTGCTTTTTGGACCCTAAACCCCAGAGAGTTGCTTCCCACACCCCCTCGTCTCCCTGGTGATACTGTCATATTGTGCTGCTGGCGGGATGGATGCTTTCCAAGGTCAGTCCTGAAGAGGCCCCCAGAATTCCCAGCTTCACTGCCTCGGTTGCTTCAGAGCCCCACACTAAGACAGGAAGTAGAAGACAACCCCCAAACTCTGTTGGGTAATCTGAGGAAACTGCCGATTACATAAAGATTGTTGCCGCCCACGTGATCAACGGTCAGGACTAACACTTTCTTGCGCTAGGTGACGCATGTGTTTTGAAAGTGCGCCCACGTGCACATGCGTACGTCACCCAACTGTCAGCGACTTGTGGAAGTGACGGATGCTTGTAAATGCACGTGTACTGGGATATACGGGAAATGAGCTCAGTCAGCTCAGCCCCCAACTTCCTGCTTCTCCATCACTTTCTCTCTCTCTTTCTCACACACACACACACCCCTTGTCACCCCTCACCCCCTCCCACAGCTGCCAGTTAAAAGCTCATCTATCTGTGTGGTTTAATTACCCCCCCCCCCCCTTCCCTCCCCCATTGATGGCTGAATGGCCGCTTCATTAAGAAAAAGACCAGGGAACTCGTGTTCGGATCGGCCTGAGGTTGTGGCGTCACCAGAGGGGAGAAAAGGGTGTGTGACAGAGAGAGGGGGAAAGCAGGCTGTGGGGGTTGCTTTTGGGATATTGATGATGCAATTTCCCCTGAGGGGTGGACCTCCCATCTGTGAGCAGAACAGACCGAATCTGGCCAAAAATGGGGAGTCTGAAACACAAAATATGAGGGAGGGAGAAAATGCTTAATTATAAGAACCGTCCACCCAGGATTTGGGGGGGGTTTTCTTGCTTCGTGTGAGTCCCGCTCTTCCTGGAAATAGAAACGCCATTTTTACAAGCATTTCTATCTGTGCAGAAAAGAAAAGAAGTATTTGGGTTGAGTTTTCCAGCCATGCGCTCATATCCATTGACATTTGACAGACCAGCCCCACCCTGTGTGGAGTCTGGATACCCTTGTCATGACTGTATCATGAGGGAGGGGGGGGTCAGATGGCGAAGGAGGCTCCCAGCTGCTCTCCTTGTCTCAATTTCTATTGTATAAGTCAAGCAGGAAATAGGCCAGTATGGAATAATGACATCAAAATCATGTGTTATTTTTTAAAATTGGTTTTGTTGACCTTAATAATGTCCCAAAACTCTTCTTCCGTCTGGAACTACGAACCTTTTTTGCCGACTGTCCCGTCTTGTACAACATTATTCTCCTGGCAGTAAATTGAATCACTAATAATGGCCAATTTAGGGTCTTTTCTTAGTTCCCCTCATCACGGTTCTGTCCATTTCAACCCGTTTAGCCCTCTGAGACATGTCCAAATTGGCACAGGTTATGAGTGAGGAAGGGGAAAAGATTCTAGAAATGTCATGATGAGTTAGCAGGGCTAAGTAATCTCTGTATCGAGCTCAGGAGATTTGCGGTGTTAGCTTCTACTTTATTTTCCACTTGTCATGGTTGAAACCAGTGGCTGTAGCTATGTGTGGAATTCTTGCATCACCCAAATGCCTCCTCGGCGAGGAATGTCTGAGGCCTTCAGGTGTTGCTGAGAGTTCGCCGTGGCACTTTTGAAAGCCCTGAGTCACAAGGTGAAGTGTGGATGAGGGCCGGTCTCCGTGGCAACGCGGCGGAAACGACAGTTGAGGGTGAAATTGAGGAAGAAATCTGTATGGTGAATGCAGAGCTTTGTGCACGTTTGCTATAGCAGAGCTGACCGCAGTGATGCAATCACTTGGCACGGCCCGGCCTCTCTTCCTTCCAAGAAAAGTCACCCTGTTTATCTGATGCAAACCGCCACTGTGCACTCCTCATCCTCATGCACGGTACTGCGTCTTTCTTTATCTCCTGTTTACGCTGAAAAAGCTGCCAAGCACCCGTTTCCTCTTTAGATCTGTACTGTAAACAAGACTCTGAACAGCTACGTGGCAGTTTTGGAGGCTCGTTTTTGTCATCGTGTGTTTTCTCATGATGAATAGTTCCGGTCAAAGACTTCCCGGTGAATCGGCGTCACACACCTCCTGAGAGAATGAGTGGGGTTGCTGGAGCAAAGCTGCCTTCATCTGCCTCAGTGTTTTTACTTTCCTTTTCTTTTACTCCAGCTTTTTTCTCATTTCTCATCCCTTAATGTTTTGATGTAACGTTCCAAAATGAAGCCGTAATATTGGAAGTTTTAGCTCTTCCCAGGGTGTGGAGTCAGAAATTGCGGAGGTATTTTGGAAGCTGGTAATTGGCATGTGCGTGTGTGTGTGTTTGTCTGCGGTCTCTACTGCAGGGGTGTGTTTCCCAAACCAAGGAACAAACAGTTTTAATGGAATTCCTGGAACAGCAGGAGGTGTTGTCCCAAAAGCGGCGCACTAGTCCAAACTTGCAGGGTCCATAAATGTTTTGTTGGCCTGTTTTGCTCCATGTACTCACGGACTTTGTGTACATGCGTTTGCATGATAAAAGTGTCAGTTTACAGTTCTGATACTGTTCTTGTTCATTGAATGCAGCGTCTTCACTGACTTTGAAGAACGTCAACTGTTACACTTTAGAGCAGGGGAGTTGAAGGCCAGGCCCCGAGGACCAGCATCCAGCCCGGTGTTCTGACCTCCCAGATGGACAAGCTCCACCTGGGCTCCCACTTGTCCTGGTGAAAGCCTTTTTTCTGCCCGGGAGCTCGGAACCCAGCTGGATTGCAGCCCTCAAGGTTTTGGTTTTCACCCCACTGCTTTAGAGAGTGAAACTTATTTACAGGATACATTTGAAGGTGTGTGTGTGTGTTTGCACTACAACATTCAATACTGGTTGCGGTGTAAACTCTTTCACAATTAGTGCTGTCTTTTGAAGTCCGTGTCATTTCCTCTCTGCCCTAGAGCACGGAGGAAGTCGGAGCAGATGTGTTGAGCTAACGGACACTGCGAGAACGCTGCGGCTACATAAGTTCCTTTGCCCCCCGCCCCCCACTGTTGCCATCAATAGAAACAGTCTTTGATGTCCAGCGTTCACGCCGCCGCCGCAGCATTGTTGATAGACTGGCTCCTTCAAGAAAAATCCTTTATCCTTGCAGATCCAGACCTCTTCTAGTGAAGTTTAAAAGCAGCCACCAGCCAGTACTTTAGTATGGAAGAGTGTTCTGTGTGCATTGTGTCTGCTCTGAACCTGGAATCCTTTCGTTACGTAACTGTCATTGTTTTGTTTTTGAGGTTTGCGAGAGTCGCCCTCTAGTGGCGTCCTCGCATTACTACACCATCTTGTATGTTTACGTGACCATCACGTTTCCCCCGCCTGATAAATATGATTGGCCACCTCAGTTAGGTTCGAAGCAACCCACTTTAGTTTTTCTTCATCGTTTTCGTACCTCCTGCTCGTACACAGCCGTTTCTAACACGCCCCTTAAAATGATGGAAACTCACGGACCTTTTAAGTACGTGACTGTGAACGTGAGTCATGCTGCAGGATCGTGAGTGAGTGATGCCACTCACCCATTTTATTGAGAGCAATTTATTTATTTATTATACGAGGGGTTGAGATAGATGAAGGTCCTTAAAGTAACAAGAAAGGACCATTCATTAATAAGTGATAGATGGAAGATGGAAATGGAAAGAGTAGGTGAGGGAGGGATGTGAGAGGACGAGAGACAGCGAGGGAGGGAGGAGTGGGATGGTGCATGCGTGAGAACGGCTATAAAAAGGCTTTGAAACCCGAGCAGCTCAGCTGTGCAGAGCAAAAGCACATCTGCGTGGGGCTCTACAACACCAGCAGCACAAGCTCCTCACAGGCTTTTTGAACTGTAAAATCCATCCCACATCACAGCAGCAGAGATGGCAACGATGTTCAGATACCCCGTCTTTCCTCATCTGCAGGGTGAGCCAAACAAGCAGAGAATGATGTATTTAAAAAGAAAGAAACTACTCGGTTACTTTATTTTATTCTTCTGTGGTTTAATGTTTTTCCTTAAAGTTATTTTCTGTAGGTTTGGGCTCCATTGATTGTGTTGTGGTCATGGTGATTTCAACATGCTGCTGGCCTTTCTTTTAAATCCTGTTTCTCAGTGTAAATACAGGCGAGTTAAAGTGTTTCTAGTAAATTTACCACCTCACTGGTGTCGTTCTGTCCTGGTTGTTTCTGTCCAGCATCTATAATTCCACGCACGGGTTTTTTATTTTGACCATTGTCACAATTTCTAACTACTTGATGTTGCCGGGGGAAGTGCGATTGATCACGAGTGTGAGAAGAACTAAAATTGGCTTTAAATTATTTAGCCTGAAAGGGTCTAGAAGCCGTGACCTCTTCCCTGCTCTTGATCATTTTCCATCTGTGTTCGATAGAGGTACGAACTGTTCACTCAGTGGGGAACAGTTACGTAAATTGACTCGCTCCTTCCATGACTGTGAACAACGATCTAAAACGGCTTTTACTACAGCAGCAAGCAGATGTTCTCATCAGCTCTCATCTTTAAACAGAAATAATGAGATATATATATAAAAGTTGCCTTGAAATCTGCCCTGAAACTGGGGTAAAAAGTCCCTCAAATAGTGATGTTGGAAACTGTTTACCTCATCAAAGATGGGGGTTATGGTATCTCTGTAACTTGCGAGCCACTGTCATCCACTTAGACGGTCAAATCAAGGTCTGTGTTGTTTGTTGTGTTCCTATAGATCCGTGTGATCCTGCCCTGTCGCTGTCACCAGGGAGACGTGTCATGGCGGAGCCGGACTATCTGGAGGGGGACTGCGACGAGCTCATCAAACCCAAGAAACTAATCAACCCGGTCAAGAGCTCCCGAAACCATCAGGACCTCCACCGAGAGCTGCTCATGAACCAGAAGAGGTGAGAGGACCCCCAGAACGCATCTGTGCCGCATCAATCAGTGGCCAGGCTTGATGTTTCCAAATTAGTATTTCTGTTATAGTTGCAGATGGATAGTTCACTTTAGCTTCCCAGCAATGTTATGTAAAGCCCTGCGTATGAAACTTTTAATACAAACTCTTATATAAAGCAGCAACTGCATAAGCGTGTCAAATATTGCTTATGTCGTTACATCCTGTATTAAATTAATCCAGCGGGAGGCTGAAATGTCCTCTGGATGAGGATTTCAGACGCACCGCACGCCCATTTATGAGTGCAAAGGTGCGAACGCGCGCCTGGATGTGGATATTGGGCTTTTCTTCCTAAATGTTTGGATTCTGTCTCTCCGAACGGTGGCACTAGCTTTGTGCTGCGGCTATAAATAGCTGCGTAAACACATACGCACATGCTGACAGCTGTTACATCACAGCAGCGATGCCTCATCTTAAACAGGTCAAACGTGCGTCCATGAACAGAACAAGGCTCCTGTGGGCAGATTTAGGGGAGAAGAACTGTTGTTGCTGGAGGTTCCATTTCCAGATGCAGAACACTAAGCTTCTGTCTGTCTGGACTGGATTCCAGTGGATCTCAGGGGGGTTTGGGAGGATGAACGTGTTTTGACTGGATTCTGCTGCGCCGCTTGCCCTATAGAAAGCTGGCCTGCATGGTGGATTAGTCATGGTTAAGGGGGGGGGGGGGGTTGGATAAATGGGTGGATGGATAGATGGATGTTGGGAGAAAAATGTGTTACGTAATGAAGATTACAAAACAGTGACTCGCCGTGGGCCTTTCTCTGCCGTTCCCACCTCGGCTGCAGCGGCCCCTCCTACACACAGCTCCATGGAAAACAGATGAGCAGACGGAGGCATCACGTATGGAATTTTCAGCGCGCTGGAGGGCGCGCGCGTACGGGAGTCGGGGTCACGGATGCGAGGAGAGGTCAGCTATTACGCAATCGGCGACCGCAGTAAAAGGAGAGCGGCGCGAACCTTTTGATTGCCCGTTTTATCCCTCCACAGCTTTTGGGGACTCGACCTTCCTCTCTCGTCCCTGACCCCCCCCCCCTCCAGCACGTCTTTTTGCCTCTGTACTTTCTCAAGACCCCCGTGCCCGGCGGGAACACGGCGCTAAACTGCAGCGCCGACTGGTCAAAGCCGAGTTGGTTGGAAACGAACTCCCACTCCTCCTGGGAACATCACGGGCTCGCTTATGTAATCTCGATTTAATCAGGCATTTAATTAAAAGTGCGTGGTCGCTGATGTGCAGTGACTCAGGTGGGCGCGGCGTTTTCTTTGAAGAACCTCCGCCGCCATTAGAGTCACACGTTTTAGATAAAAATTTAAAAAGAAAACAGGTTTTAGAAGCCAAGACAGAAACTTTAACTGTTGTGGGCTGCAGCACATTTTGTGCCTCCTGATCCTTTGGAGGCTTCAGGCTTTATTGGCGTTCATGCTGTGTGCAAAACAGCCCCCCAACCCATCTCTGTTCTTCTGTCTTAAGCACCCCCGACAGACCAGCCTTTTCCTCTCCACCCACCCTCCCCTCACAGTTTGGAAGGCTTTTTACTATTATGTAATAGATTTTTTTTCAATCGTTCACAAGACACTTTACTAAGATGTCCCTGTTTTTTATTTTTTTACTGTTGGCCACATACACTCAAGTTGTGTAACGCTCCGTCTGGTTTCCGAATAACATTACCTCAATGCTGCCGCCCTGCGCGGGACATCAGAGAGTTGAAGATCTGGGTCGAAATGTTTGTGCCTGTAGCTTTTAATCCTTTTTTCCCAAAATCTGCTTGGAATTACACTATTCATAGACATGCAACTGTGGAATATTTGTCCGGCTCAAAGTCAGAGCTCATCTGGAAAGACGAGTTATAATCCAGATGTAACACAGATATGAGGTCAGAGCAGAATGGGGTCGTGTTGGCGGCATTAGCGTCAGCTGCCAGGCAGCTTCTTTGATTAGCTGACTTTTCTGTTAAAGTGTTGTTGTGCCTTTTTATTCTGCACAGGGGCCTGGCTCCTCAGAATAAACCTGAGCTCCAGAAGGTTCTGGAGAAGAGAAAGCGGGAGCAGATACTCAAGGCTCAAAAGGAGGAGCAAGAGGCTCACAAGAAGAGGAGCGACCTGGAGATTGAGCTTATGAAAAGACAACAGAAACTCGAGCAGGTAATTAATTAGGAGGTATTCAGGTAGATGTTCATTTTATTGTATTTGATGGGAAAACTAAAGGAGACAACAAAATGTATTTTGTGTTGCTGAAATTTGCCATATATGTTCCTGCAGCTGGAACTGGAGCAGCAGAAAAATGAGGAGGAGCAGGAGAACACCCCAGAGTTTGTGAAGATGAAGAGCAACCTGCGCAGGACCAAGCTGGAGACAGACGGGGAGGAAAGAACCACTTAAAAACCAGCAAGGGTGTCTGGGTCCGGCTGATTGTGCGTGTGATTGTGGGCACCAAGACGTCGTGGCGTGTCTGTACGAAAGAGCAAGAGAGAGAGTGTTTGGTGGTGACCTCAGCGTGGTCCGAGATAAACTTCCTGGCTTTTCCACCCTTAGCTGTTCCTTCCTGCAGTGAGGAGAGAGACTTTACATTTTAAAGACTGCCCCTCTGCCTGCCAGCCAGGGACTGCCAGTACACACCTCTGCTCCTCACAACCATTCAGCGGCACACAGCACCCCCTGCAGGAGGGACTTGACACAGTCGCGTTACATTGCCTTTCAGTGAGCTTCCAGCGAGCTCTGATGGAGAAATAAGCAAACACATGCAGGAGTATTCATCCCCTCTGTTCTCACTCACCTCTCCACAGCAAGCTCTTGTGGTCCTTCACCTTTTTCAGTGTTGTTATTGTTGTTTACGTTCTTATCTTTACAATCAAATAAGCAAAAGTGGACACTGGATAGACTCTTGAAGCTGTGTAATGTAAAAGCCAAACAAATGTGCTTTTGTTATTTATGTTGGTAGCTTTTAGCCCAGGGTATATGGGAGGACACTTTTAGCTATTCTGTATTCCAGTTTTACAGCATAGTTCATAAAGCCAGAACAGGACAAAGGGAGTGTATGGGTATGTTAAACAGTTGAGGGTTTTTTATTCTAAACATCTCCTTTCCTTATCTAATGCAATTTGGAGCAAGACTAAAACTTCCAAGCATGAGAGTGACCTTTTCTTCATACGTTCTGTTGTTTTGTATAAATAAAGGTGTTCCATAATAATTTCAAGTTTTGTTAGGTCATTAAGAATTAGTCTGACCCCTGTTAACTGGTTTTATGTGCTTTTTGTACAGGAAGGATCTGTAGAGTTCTGGACACATGTAGACAATTTTCAAAGGTGTTGGTATGTTTCCTGAGACAACAAAAAGCACCCTTTTAAATTTTAGTATTATTTGATTTGCTTCAAATGAAGCAATGGTGAATTAAATTGCTCAACTGTAAAACAATGTTACCAGCATGTTTAGCTGTTATTACTACTATTACATAATCACTTAATGTGAGCAATTGTGACAAAATCTGTGGTATGGTATTCAAATATCACAAATAATACTGTGGCGCTTAAAGTATGCCCCTTAAGAGATGGCAGTGGTTATTTTTATGGGAAGACGTTGATTTTGATGTCATAACCTTATGTTCTTCTCCAAAATCCTCTTTTAAATAAATCTAATTTAACATATTTGGCCTCCCTCTTGACTTTCTGCACTGCTTAAGTCTTTGTGAGTAGTTAACATCAAATATTAAAATAAAATGGCACTTGGCAACTAGGAATTTTAGGAATAAGCCCCACAAATATGTTATAACTACAACGTCAAAGAAAATACAATGCATCACACTTTGTGACTGCAAAATTCCACTTTTGTTGAACCATTGGGACGACTGGAACAAGTAAAACGTAATGTTTTTAGGTGTTCTAGTTATTGATTCGTTGAGACGGCGAATCTCTCATCGGTGCTCAATAGGGGGCAGTAACACAAGACTGGTTTCTCTAGAATCTACGAAGAAGAAGAAAAGAGTGTCGTCATCAATAAGCGACAAATATGGCCGCTTCCAGGTTACTTCGTTCCGTGTCTTCCAACTTTTATACAGTTTTACCTGTTCTTAAACGCTCGGCGTTGCTTTCTCCGTTGCGTTTGACATGTAACCCTCATTATCGGAGAACGATAGCTTCATCCAGCCGATTGAGTACAGGTATTAAAATGCTAATATATTTAAATGTGTGAGGTTATCTGACATATTCGATAGCTACAGGTTACCTTTAGCTAAAGAGAAGGACGCGGGCACTGACGGCGCTGTTTTCTGTATTTGTTGTGCTTCTCGAAGCCCTTAAATTTACAGAACATCACGAATGGATTCGAGTCGAGGACCAGGAAACTGGAACTGTCGGTATCACTCACTATGCCCAAGTACGTTTTGTGACACTGTGCACACGTCTGATGCGTGTATACGAACAGTTTATCCAAGGTAGTTTTCTCTGTCAACTGGACTGACAGAGAAAACTACCTTGGATACAATGACCTGGATGACTGAGAATTTACACAGACATCTACGAACAGTTTAGTTTGCAATAAATCAAAAGGGCTTATTTCTTCTATTTCTTCCCTGCCGTCGCTCTCAGGAAGCTCTGGGAGATGTAGTTTATTGTGGACTTCCAGAGATTGGAACGCAGCTATCTCAGCAAGGTAGGATGTCAGGTTTATAATATAATACATACTAGAAATTAAGCGCTGCCATAATGTCAAACTGTTGATCACATTGGGAGATAGATTCTACTTGTTAGATTGTAATTAGATCGATTGATGTGAAGCAACTTAATGTGCAACTAGTGTAAAGTTAGCTGCTACCTTATGGCTTATTTCACTCATGCTCCTTGGTAACTGAATATATATTTTCATTACATTAGGGGTTTTTGCTTGTAGTAGTTATGTTATACATCATTTACAGATGAGTTTGGAGCTCTGGAAAGTGTAAAGGCAGCCAGTGAGCTCTATTCCCCGTTGACCGGGGAAGTTGTAGAGGTCAACACACTTCTGGCAGATAAGCCTGGCCTGGTCAACAAATCTTGCTACAAAGATGGTAAGGACACACAAACAAACACATCATCCTAAAATGATTACCTATTTCTACTGTCAGTTTTGCAAATATACACATATAAAAAAAAAAACAATACATACCGGTATATTTTCCTAACTTGTTAGTATAATCGCAGGACTTGGCCTCCAAACCATTTTGGCTGATAGATTAGATTTTGTCTTGGAATTTTGGCGGCCGTATTACAATGTGCTGAAGAACACCGATGTTAATATCTTCATCGCAGGTTGGCTGATGAAGATGACCATTGCCAACCCTGCAGAGCTGGATAGCTTAATGGATGAGGCAGCGTATGAGAGATACATCCGCTCTATTGAGAACTAAACCAACACCTCCCAGTATGTGTTACGCTTCCTCTTATTTCGGGTGACCACAGACTTAGAAATCCTGCCGGTGTTCTAACACCGGTTCCAGAGCTCCTCGAGGAGCCGAATTTCAGACTGCTGACCTGCCAGTATTATAGAGTTGTGCACGTTAGGAATCCTTCAGGTGAAGTGTCAACATGCGCTCACTAAACCTCATACAGAAGATACTGAGATTACAATGAGTAGAAAGCTAAAAACAAATTATGTCATCAGTAGGAGGTTGATTGAAGAAAGCACTTTTGTTTAAGTGGCATTATTAACATTGATCTAAATGCACTTTGACATTAATACTGTAGATATGGTATGTTACTTAAATAAAACAAAATTTCCTGAAACCTCATGTTTGTCATTTTTTATTTCCCCCAAATGTTATTTTTTCTATTACAAATACAGAAACCCTGCTGAACACAGCGATAAATGTTCTTTGTATAGTAAAAAAAAATGAATAAGAAGCTAGCTTTTGAACTCATTATATTAAATAAAACACATATTTCTTCCTGTCCCTTCTCAGCAGCCCTTTATGCAAAAGTAATTGAAGATCCATGCACACACCAAAAAACCCCAAAACAAACGCAACCGGATTTATTTAAGACCTTCCTCCTTCGTACACAACAACTGAACAATCTGCTGACCTGCCAGTATATTATTAAAAATCTTACACTTGTAAACGGCCTATAGAATCATTCTGGATCCCTGAATCACCTCAGCGAGGCGACGGCTCCTCCAGGCACAACAGAAAACCTGTCCTTGGCTGTCGGAGTCCTCCTGACCCTGCCCCTCGGCGCAGGCCCCCGGGGGAGCCCCTCCAGCCTGCGCTGGTCGCTCTCCATCCTCTCTCTCCTCTGGGCGCCCTCGTGCATCACGCTGGCAGTGAAGTCTCTCTCGTTGAGGAACGCGATCGTCTCGTCCCTCTTGCGGCTCACGTATCCCTTCAGGACGGCGTTGTAGGGATTTGAAGCGGCGTCCGCGTCCGGATCTTCTTGCTGGTGTTTGAATTCCATGCGGGTGATAACAGGCAACAGGAACTGCTTCCCTCCTGTCGCCACGCCGCCGTCCAGGTGTGACGACCCCAGAGCCTCGGAGACCAGGCGCGGGGGCAGAGGCACCAAGTCGCAGCCTGAGCGCTTGTCCACGTACTGTCCGAACTCCTTCCGGACCAGAGCTACATCCTGGAGAGACTGACTTCGCCGTTCCTCCAAGTCCGTAACTATCCGCTCAGGGTACGTCTGACCGAACACGACCCCTGAGTCGGCAAAAACAAACGGTAAATAATTGTTTTTTATTCAATGGTTTCTTTTAAAAACAGGTTCCTCACCAGCACGACGAAGCAGCGAGGTGGGACATCTCCAGGGTTTGTGGATGAGCTCGTCCGGCAGCCCCGACAGTTCCGGACACCATTTCCGGACGTACTGGCCACAGGGGTCGCAGGTCATGGCGGCGTCGACGGGGTGCATGACGAAGTTCCAGTGGTCCAGACCGCACATGCCCCCGTTCTGCCACATCATGGCATCTATGGCGACGTCTGCGTCCACCAGGGTGTCCTAAAAAGGTGGAAGCCGTCTGTAAACTACTGCCCGTGCTGGGATTTACATCCCCATGACGACCTTTCTCACCTGAAACCAGCGGTAACCTTCCTGCCACGGCAGGTGGAGGTACGCTATGAGAAAGGAGGCGACCACATGCCTCATGTAGTTGTTCATCCAGCCTGTCAGCCACAGCTGCCTCATGGCCGCATCCACCAGAGGGTATCCTGTCCTCCCTCGCTGCCAGGCCTCCAGGTGGCGGCGATCGGTACTCCACCTCAGAGCCTTCCGGCGCCATTGGATAAACAGAACCTCGTAAATATCCGTTTTTTTCCTAAGCATTGTAATGGTTGACCAGCTGTTTCTACCTTGTATGGAGGTCGGAGGGACTCCCAAGGAAGATCAGGAAACAATGTCAGCTGCCAGTACGCCAAATCCCGCCAGGCTAGCTTACGTTGGAACTTCGGGGGGCGACAGCGGGCGCCTTTGGCGTCCCACAATAACCAGCGTGGGCTGAGCTGACCGAAGTGAAGGTACGGGGACACGCAGCTGGTGTTTGGAGCGTCCGCCCTGCCGGACTCTTTTTCATATCTGTACACACCTGCGGCAGGTCACACGGGACACAGCTGAAAGACTGCTTCATGCTACAGGTGGTCAGAAAGGTGCGCTCACGAAAGGTTTACCGTCATGAAGGAAGGCCTCCAGTCGAGCATGCGCCCCTCCTTCGCTGAAATCCCACGACTTGCGAATGTTGGCAGCCCAGTCAATCTGAAAAAATGACGTCATTGGCAGCGCGATTTTTAGCTAAAGTAGCTATTTACATCAGAAATTTGGGCTCAGCCGGGTGGTTTTTTACTGACCGTTGTGCCGTCCTTCCTCTTGGGCATGCGCGCCAGGCCTAACGTCTCCAGAGAGACGCCCGGAGGCCAGTGAGCAGGTACGGGAAGAGTAGTGGGAGGGTCCAGGGGAGCCCCTAATGCAGCCCCTGGGTTCTGTCTACAGCAGCTCATGAAGTGAGACACTGAGCCTATTCCTGGAGGAAAGGGGAGAAATCACAATGAATTGTGCTCAGGAAACTCTTCCAACACATATCCGTCATGTGATGCCTGACCTCTGAGCCCCACGCCCTCTGTACTGACAGAGTAAGGGTCTCTGAGACAGTACGAGTGGAACATTTCGCATTCGACGCCACTTTTCTGAAGAGCCGCGGCGACCGCGTCGTCCCTCCCCTTCAGCCAGGGTTCGTAGAGGGCGTTCGCCACCACCGTCCTCGCCCCCGTCGCCTTCGCTAACCCCTGCAGTGCCCGCAGAGAAGCTCCACCCTCACTTCCCCGCGTCTCGGACTTGAGGAAGACGAGATGGCTGCCGATGTTCTCCAGGGATGAACACAAACAGGACAGAGCTTGGTGAAGCCAGTATTTACCTGGGATCCCAAAGATATTTGATTAGTCATCCGCAGATGAGGGAAGCTAGCCGTGGCGTTCTGACTGCCTGACTTACAAGCTCCCCCCATGGCCACAGTGACCCCAGGCCCCTCTTCCTCCTCAGGGCTCCAGATGAAGATCGGAATTACGGGCGCTCCGACCTTTAAGGCGGAGACGAGAGCCGGGTTGTCGCTGAGACGCAGGTCCCTCCTGAACCACAGCAGGACCGGCGCTGCTGCCGAAGGGGCCCGGGGCAGACCCACGACCTGCTGGGCAGCACATTTCCGCCTCTGCCGCCTCTTCTTTGGGCGTTTCGGTTTCTCTGATTGATCGACGTCTCCCGCCTCCATCACTTGGTGGCAGGAGGCAGACCGGGCCTTCGCAGGTGTCCAGGCGTCAGCATTATGCTCGGGTTCTACAGCCGTTCGTGGCGAGCAAACCTTGGGCGAGGGCCCGGTCTGAGGTGAGTTGTTTCTTGTCCCGCTAGCTGCCTCTGCTGGCTGGATCGGGCTTCTTCTCTGTGTCTGGAACTCAGAGGTCGGCCAAACAGAGCCGCTCTCGTTTCGTCTGCCTCCAGGTTGCTTTAGCTGGGGCTCATGGACGGGGGCCGACAGCTCATAATCCTTCGTTTCGACCAGAGAGAGTGCCAGAGCGAGTTCCAGTTCATCATCTTCAGTCTACAATTTAATGAGGACAGACCGTTATTAGTTCAATCACTGTTAGAGTGGCTGATAAATGTCGCTACGACGGCATTATGGATTTCACGTTTCATGATACAGCAATATGCAAAATTGTTAGCAACATTTTAGCTAAAGTAAGTCAAATACTTTATTATTAATAGTAATAAAAAGAGGATTTTTTAAATCAATATTGGTGATTGTTACCATTTTTACTGTAATGTTTTCTGGTGTAAAAGTTCAACATATTTCTATTTTTACCAGAATATGCAAAGAGACTATTTTCTGATTATTTTTTCCTTACACCAAATATCAAGTAAATTTCTTAGAAAAAGACCAACAGCCTAAAATACAGTAGAAGCTTTTCACAATAAGAGATTTAAGTTGTTAATACACCAGAGAAGAGACGGCAGATTCTGCAAGTGATTTACTTATCTTTATAATGTCATTAGTTTGGTGCTGTGAAAGAATTATGCGCGAAATTAAAAGCGTAAAAAAGCAAATTATGTGCATTTATTCATGCATTTACTTCAGCTTTCACCTGAAGTATAACCTGGTCCTAGTGCGGCCCACAGAAACAACACATCACGGGTAATTAAGTCCGACTTCTTCAAGCTATTCGAATCTTTCCGTGCGTAAACTTACCTTTGAGAAATATTCTTTGTAGATGGAGGTGAGGACGGAGTGCATGGAGCTGTTGGCTGCACGCAACGGCTCGATGTGGGACGGGTACTGCGAGCGGGTCTCCTGGTGACCCAGGACGGACAAGCACAGGGCGAAAAACCCCTCTGGATCCTCTCGACCGGCCAGAACTTCCCTTAAAATCCTTCTCACCCAAACTTTGGTGGAGTCGCCATCAGGCGCTGCTGACGGAGGCATCTTCGACTCAAGGTGACGAATAAATCCTACTAAACCCAGTACATTAGAGTTTCGTGGAGCCGTTCTAGACCCGCCACCGGTGCTGGTTACCAAACACCTGATTTTCGGTTACACAACTCACGCGTTAGTATTTTGTAACCGAGTTGTGTAATGGTTAAATACGACCAATAGGGGGGGCGCCAGGCTAATGAAAGGCCTACCCGAGGCTGGTTAAACCCAAATGTTCTCGTTTGTTTTTGTCTCACACGGTGTAAGAAAAAAAATGTGTTTCATTCGTTACAGCAGCTTGGTTTTTTTAAGTACATAAAAAACATCAAAACAATGCATTTTCTCTCCTTTCTACTGGTTTTGCCTTCATTCCTTTCGCGCAAGGGATTCCCACCAGCTCAAACCAAGGTTGAAAACATGCAACGAAAATCCCACAAACTCTCCACTTGTGCATAGTATTAAATCGGTGCAAGGACTGTAATAATAAATTCTGCACACTTTGTAAAGGGGTAGTGAGGTGTGATTATAGTACAGAACTAAGGGGGGAAATGAGAATGTTGGTAAATGTCCTGCATAGAAAAAAACATGAAGCTGCCTTTTTTGTTAAGTTTGAACTTATGACTGAGGGTTGTGTGCATGACACATGCTCTCAATTAATGTCTTTTTTGAGGCCGAGAGGTAGACCGAGTGCGTAAAAGGAACACGTGTTAACAGTTGTGGTATGTGGCACGGAGGGAAGACAGTAAGAGGGAGAGGGAGAAACAGATTGAGAGAGAGAGAGAATCAATAGTGTTTAGACAGAGAAGTGGAGTCTAAGTGTGTGATCAATAGAGAGCAGAGAGGAGAGATTAGCTGCTTTTCTCTCTCAAACTAACACTGACAAATTGGTGAATTGGTGTATCGGCCCTTGGGCTAAACGGATTGACCTGCTGTTTCCATGTTCCACCATGTACTGTCAATAAAGATCTGCGCTGGTTGCAACTCTCTGAAGGGAGTGAATGAAGGAAAAGAGAATGGAAAGAGGGGAAAAAGGGGGGCTAGAGGAAGGGAAGGAAATGGACAGGTACAGATGTGGCAAAGCAAGGGAAGGAAATGGACAGGTACAGAGGTGGCAAAGCAAGGGAAGGAAATGGACAGGTACAGAGGTGGCAAAGCAAGGGAAGGAAATGGACAGGTACAGAGGTGGCAAAGCAAGGGAAGGAAATGGACAGGTACAGAGGTGGCAAAGCAAGGTCCCGCTCAGGTGCCTGAGGTGCCCCATCCTCACAAAAAGCTCACACCTTTCTGCCACCAACACGTACAGGCGCCTGCTTGTGCATCCTTGTGCACACTGTTATAAAACCATAATAACATCTCCAGGAAAATTAATGGAAAGACAGATTAAAAACTAAGTGAGGAGAAACGGGCCACTGGTGTAGCTATTTGCAACTCATAAATCATTCTGACACACCCACGCGCATGTAGACACGTGCATAGACACACACACATGCACACAGAGACACGTACTGTAATTAACCACAGGCTATTTACTCTCTCCTGCTGTAAATTAGACATGCAGACACAGTTATTACATTAGGGGGATCTGCCATGCAGAATACTAACAGGAGGGGGGGGCACGAGTACACACAACAACCTTCTCATACAAACATAAACACACGTACACAAGAAAGAGGGTATGGAGGAATCATAGACTGACGGGAGTGAAAATGAAGCTGCAGCACAGAGAATAGGGGCCCCCAGCTCTTTGTTCCCTGCTGCATTTCATTATCTGAAACGCCAGCCAACACACACGACACACACACACACACGTGTGCGCGCAAAACACACCTCCCCCTTCCCTGAAGCTGTCTGCATCCACTTCACGCATGCAGCACAAAAAAAGGGGGAATAGAGATACTGCGTCAGGGCCGTTCACTGGCATCTGGACCCGTTGGAGACAGACATGTCTGCACGGTCATCCTCAACAATTCAGGTGGTCCAGAGGCATCTGAGAGTTCACTTCACACCTCCAGTCACCATAAGGGATTTCCCTTGCGTTCTATTTTAAGCCGGAGCCATGAGAAATGGGGATTTGATTAAAGCCAGGATGGTTACAGTCCTCGGCATCTCGTCTCTGTTTAGTTCACCTGCACTTTCCCTGTCTCACTGAGGCGGTCCACTTGTTTCTGTTTGCGCGTGTCCTCGGGTTCCCCCTACCTACTTCACCCCTCTCTGTCCCTCTGTTTTCCCACGGTGATCAATAGCTCATTACAATCATTGACTGCAGCTCATCAGCACCTGTTAAGGGGAGACAGAGAGAGTAGCATGTCCACTGGAGAGTGTGCGGTGCAAGTTTATCCCAACCTAGAACAGGGTCTCCCAGGATGATTCACCGGTGAAGTTGACAATGGAATTGTTATTTTCTGACTCGCGTTTATTGCTGCAGGGATCCAGTTTGTTGCTGCTTTATGGTCTGTGGTCTCGGGGAACATCTTATTATGCAACTCACGTGGGTACCACGGTTTGTTGCTATGGTGATTGCCAAGGGAGCTGGAGTATAATAGGTGTTTATCCTAGACAGGAGCAAGGCGACTCACCTTCTATCAGGACACGCTTCAATTTACCACACGGTTTGGACCACACATCAGGATCAACGCAGTCACACCGGGACAAAGGCAGAACACGTCAAAGAACACAGCCAAGTGTGGATGTGATTTAGCAGATAGATTGTTCGGCATTCATATTCCTGGAAGAAGGACCTTGTTCAAACAGTGAGCTCGGGCTGTTGGTTTAATGCGTCACTGCGGGGGCTTGTTTTTGGATAGGACAGCCTGT
The DNA here is from genome assembly GCF_901000725.2 of Takifugu rubripes. Classification (NCBI taxonomy): domain Eukaryota; kingdom Metazoa; phylum Chordata; class Actinopteri; order Tetraodontiformes; family Tetraodontidae; genus Takifugu; species Takifugu rubripes. The sequence goes on along the minus strand of NC_042293.1, from coordinate 2,441,188 downwards.
GAGCAGAATAAAGCAAACAGAATGAGGAGAGAAAAGCTGGAAGAGAGTGTTAAAATGGATAAAAGCACGGAGAAATGTGCAGGAAAGACTAAATAAAAGAGACAATAGTAAGACCTCAACAAATCCCTCTTGGATTCCCTCACAGGAGGATGGTCCAAGAAAAGAGGAGGGATCGGTGTGAAAGTGTGAAGTTTTAGGGAAAGGGGATATAAATAGAGGGAATACAATGGAGGACTGGAAAGAGAACAAGTCTCTCAGCCCATGCATAAATTACACACACCATTTACATATTCATTATGTTTTGTGTACTAATGAGTATTTGCTTAATACCTCCACCACCACTGGCTGCCCCTGTTTGAAGCCAGAGGTTTTCAGTAAGAGTAGAAATGAAGAAAAACAAAGGAGCGAGGGGTCATCTTAGTAAATTGGGTGAAGTCAATGGCGCGCCATCGATTTCACTGAAAATTGCATCAGTCATATTGCTTTATATTGCGCGCACACACGAGCACGACCCGTTAGGGATGTGGAACGAAGCGCGCGCGATGGGGGTTGGTGAAAGTTAATTAAAACAACACGAGCTTTCTCCAAACTCTGAGCGCTCTTCGTGTTTCTCTTGTTGTCTCGGTGGAATAAGTTGGCGCTGCAGTAATTACCTAGCAGCCGGTCAGGCAGAGCATTCCTTCAGGTGCCCCCCCGACCAAAAAAAATCCCAAAACAAAAGACGCCTGATTTGCGGCGCGCACGCCGAATTAAAAGTTGCATTTGCCACGCGTGTTCACAAACATGGGCGTTTGATGGCGGGGAAGTGTCTGAAAAGTAGATGAATGGGATAAGAGAAAGAGAGAGGGATGGAAATGTAGATACAGGGGGAAGGGCAAGAGCAAGATGAGCTACAAATGAGAGCGATGGCGGTGGCAGGTTGGCACAGTGCCATCCAGTCAGGGCTTGAGCGGGGGCGGGCATGGGCATGGGCAAAGGGGGCGACGGGAATAAGAAAGGAAGTGGTGGAGGAACAGAGCTCCATACTACTGTTATGGCGCCATGCTTCTACGTTGGCACGGGCTCAACGCCGGGAGAGACAAAAACCGGAGAACGGGCAGGGACCGGGAAGATAAAAATAGGACGGAAGGACTGGGTAGCGAAAACGATGCCAGCAGGGAGAGGATGACTCAGACGTCGATCGCTGGTGGGAAGCGGAGAAGGATGGCGAGGAGGGAAATCGATGTCACCCCGAAACTGTAAGTTATGCATTTGTTATGACCGTTGAAAAGAATCTGGTGGAAAATGCTGTCCTCTGCCCGCTGTTTGACTGTTTACTCCTCTCTACGCCAGCCGTCGTGTGCCAGCCGACTGGCACGGCGCCAGCCTGCGGTGACGGCGCAACCTGGTCGTAAGCTGTCGTCGTCGACCGCCGCAAGACCCGTCTCTGAGGATTTGTCGCTTATGGCCAATTTTTTGCCCGGACAAAGCCGGGAAGAGGTGCCCGGGCAACAGTCTCCAGCGACTGTGTGAAGGCATCTTTGTCGGGGTGGTAAGGGCACGGAGGGAAGGATGGCACGCTGCCAAGCCAACGTAGCACACACACATTTGTACTTACAGTAAGACAATAATGGACGCCTTGAACGGTTTGGCAATGGCATCCCCTCTGGGGAGACGCCAGAAACAGAGATGGCACCATGCCAGACGCAAGCTGGGTGGCATTGAAGGGCGCTACACGGAGCGGTCCAAACGCACACCGTAAAGCAACACAAAACAGTAGAAGAACACTTGTGCTTTCACGGGAGGTCAGTGGGTGAAACCAAAACCCACTACCTCGATGCCAGCGGTGCCAGCTGCTGCACGGGAAGGACAACGCTGCTCCCAGTACAAAGACCCCCTAAAGGGACCGTACTACTCCAGTATGGCCTGGAAGAGAATCTGAATAATGAGCAAAATGAACAGAGTGCATGATGGAGGAAGGAAAGGGGGATTTTATTTTTGTGCTTAACGAAAAACAGCAGCAGTGGGTGGACAAGGATGATGAAGAGCCTCTTTTCCTGCACGTGCACACCTGGGATGTTCTTAAAGGGATATCCTCTCCAGACCGCTGCGTGTGCCGAGGGGAGGGGCATTTTGGCATCATCTCCGGGGTGTCAAGCTGTGTCTCTGTATTGCCAGTCAGGGAGGGTTGCTTCAGTCATCAGGGGCGGGCAACTGTCTGGGCATCTCATCTGCAGCTAATTAACAGCTACACACTAATTCTAACAGCCGATCATAATTAGTGATTTAATCGCTCGTCAACACTTTTCTCCCCCCTCTAAACTGCACCTCCTCTTTGGACACGTGCGGCTAAGCCGAGGAACGCTGGATCACCCCCTCCCCTCCTGATCTTTCTTTTCCTTCATCCTCAGCTCCAGACTCCGGTGGGATCTTAATTAAGCCTTGGCTTCATTATGCAAATGGAGTACAATAAACGACAGCAGAGGTGGAGCCGGCTCCAGACTCAAACGGAATGGTGGGAGGGGAATGCTGGAAGTGGGGAATGAAGAGATGGAGGCTTACCAGAGTCATCTGTATGATTTTATGGCACTCCACTAATTGTGTATTGTTGTAATATGTTATCACTTGTGGTAGTGGTCACCTGTGGGCCACAGTCCTCGTGGTATACTTTTATATGCTCCAGTGGGGGGAGGGCTTCTCTGAAATAACTGTGGATAAGCAGAATCTCATCTTTCATGATGCCAAAGAAGAAAAATTCACAAGGGACGGATGACAATGAACCCCCTTAATATCGCCAGTTGGTCGTTGTCGTGGATACCAAGAAAGATGGTGGAGATAGGGAGCAAGGAGGCAGACAGAAACAGCGACAGTGGCAGCAGCATGGCAGCTAATGTCATCTCGGTTTAATCATCGCTTGGGATCATGGGGTTCATGAAAATTCATTTGCATATCATTAAGTGGAGAGAGGTTATTTGGTGTGGGCAGCCAAAATTGGATTGGATGAAGGAACACGAAAAAGCAAAAAAAAAAAAAGCAAATGGAGGACCTCGTTATTAAACAGCAATGTTTTATAGTCCGCCAGCCAATTCATTTAATTTGGCCATAATTAAAATGTGTCAGACTCAATCAATCATTCCAACAGGGATACTATCAATGTTTCAGTCTGGGGAAGGAAAAAAAAGACTAATCAGTTGATATGCGGTCAGGCAGTTTCCAATAACAGTCTAAGTGCTTTAGTCTACTGTGAGCTTGACCCATCCAACCATTTTGCTAATTTATCTGAAAGAGTGTATTGAAACATCTATTGTGACTCGACTGCCTTCTGCGTGTCGTGTCCGTCTCAGACAGGTGGTGATGCCACCATTAAAGGTATAACTCACACTGTCTTTTTGACCCCAGCAGTAAGTCTTCAGTGGCGCGTACGTGCATTTGGATGTTCAGCCCCATTTGCATAAGTGATGTAATTAGACCGCCTTTTCACATGCAGATCAGTTTGACAACATGGCAATCAATCCAACATACACATAAGGCCGAACAGACACACGCGCGGCGGACACACGACAACACACGCTTACTGCCGTGACCAACGCCATATCATGGGGAGTCTGTTGTCTGTGAGCAGGGAGTGTAAAGATTAACATAATCCAGCTAATAAGTGTGAGTAATATTCACACAGCGACGCGTGGCGTAGACACTGTCCTGCTGATGTGTATTTGTATCTCATTATAGATGTAAAGTACTGAAAGGGGACCGACAAGGGGGTCTGGTCGCGTTGGGGGATGGTAAAGGGTTCCAAAAAAAAAAAAGGGAAGAGACTGGGCCTGAATGTAGACACCAAAGAATTATAAATCAGCAGTATTTACTCATTTTCTTCAGAGGCTTCTTGAGGTGCGCCGATATGAAGATAGATCGCAAAGGGTGCTGTATCTAGGGTGCTGGAGATCAGCACAGGATGGTTTCACTAATGTTTTCACTAAAGCAAAGAGACAACTTCACTTATTTATTTATATATATTTTTAGTGTGCAGTGCTACGAGATACACAACATTAGACTTTTGCAGCTGAATGTAGGTATTATAAATAGGGTGTATTTGCGCTCGCAGGCTAGCTCTGCAACATGATTGATTAAGATGGTGTGACGACCATTAAAAAGTCATTTAAAAGATGGATAGGGACCACATTTCCAAATAAAAACCACTTTATACCTGATGAAGTGCTGAACAAACTCTCCTTCGGAGACATTTACTGATTACTCTTGGTGTGAGAGCAAGCCTAATGTGGGAGACATCCATGTGTATCGCATTCCTGCGTAACCCAAAGAGAATATCAGAGCGATTGTTCGGACTCAGGTGGGCACTGGCAAAATGAGTTAACAGTTTTTAGCTTGAAAGGAGTGGCGTATTATTTCATTATTCACTGGTGAAATGTGTCCCTTTTCTTTGTGGAGGCAGCTGCAGCGAACGTGCAGCCGTTTATTTGGCGGCACATTGTTGCTACAAATCTTCCAATGCAGCATTATCCGACGGAGCCGTAGTATTTCAGCTCTGTCTCTTTAACTCGGGGCTTCTCCACAGCAGCATGCTTTGGGATTCATGCATAAACATGAGCTGGCCTTTCAGCTCTCTCCTCACATAACCAATCTAAATCTAAATGAGCCCCCACTACAGATTCACCAGCAGGCAATGACATTAAACCCCCCCATCGCCGGCCCAGCCCCCTATTCTACCCCACTACCCCCAGCGACACATATACACCAGCAGGCAATAATTTCACGCCATCCCTTAACCCACTCCTCCCCACCACCTCCACCTTCTCCGCACACATTCGTACCCCCCTTTTGCCGCAACCCCACCAGCTGCACAGTGCTCATTTGATTAAGCGGGGGGAGGACGGGGAGAAGGGGAAATGGTGGGGGATCACTTTATCTGCGATGGTTATCATTGGTTTTGTGCCCATCTGAAGCCCCCTTTTGTTTATTCTTACCATTGTGTTATTGTTCTACCTAATTTATGCACACAAGTGTCCACTACAGGTGAACTTCCTCTGCCAGGGGGAAAGTTTGAATAAACCGGTGCTTCTCCATCATCACTTTTTCCCCCTCCTTCTTCTCTGCCAAGTTTTACTCAAGAAAATAAATGGTAAAAATATATAAATCTGCTCATCTAACCTACGCTTTGGGTTTTGAAATGTTGCATTTGAAATTCCGCACGTTCGAAATGTGCTGCAGTGTGCAATTTTCCTCCCCGCTCTCCCGGAGTCATAAAACACATTATCATCAGGAGCAGCAGCAGAAGCAGCAGTGTAATTCATCTGGGGTCGTTAATATTCATCATATCATTTAGTCACAAAGGAAACTCATCTGGCTGAATGTCACAGATGTAATTAATGAAGTGACCCCAGAGGTCACGGCTCTATTCACCAGGCACCTTCCACACACTTGCCTTCTTATACACACACAGTTGTACATCAAAAGCCTTCCAGCTAGATTCACACTGCATAAATATCCAATCTGGAATATAAAAAACATAGCAGGCGGCCACCTTCGCATACCGCGGTGTTCACAAAATGGCTTCTCACAGGTGTACTAAAGGGATGAGACCAGCGCATGCACCAAAGCAGACTTTATTTAGCTCAGTGGAGTACGGGGAGGGGGGGCAGGGGAAACACACACCAGTAGGGGAAGACTGGGGGGGGAGGCAGAGTATAAGACACACTAAACCACTGGAGCAGGACGTAAGGACAGGTGCACATCACAGGTATCTTTTTGGTCATCACTATGGCAACAACATATCCAGAAAAATAAAAAAGAAAGCAATAGTTTTACCTACAGTAAGGATAACAGAGTCCCTTCAGCATCGAGGACCCCAGTATGTACACCGTACAGTCACCAAGTTAAAGAGAACGTGAGAAATAAAATGGAAAATTATCAGCGTACAAAAAAAACCTTTGTGGTATTTGGAATGCGCATTTTTGTACGGAAGAAAGCTCATTGGTATTGTCGTAAACATTGGTTAGTTTAAGAAGAAAACGTGACGGAGTTAGTCCACATCCTTTGGAGGGTCGGCTGCGTTGTCAGTCGGACTTGAGCTGGACAAACGGAGCGGAGACATTAAAATACAGAATGACAGCGTACCACCGGAAGGTTTGGGGCTGAAATCCTTCACGCAGCTATGCAGAATCTCCATGAGTACTCAGAAGTGAATGCCCCACACAAAATCCACTTTTTATCTACCGAACTGTGATAAATAACGATGGGGGGGGGACTAAATGATGGAATTGAGCCCCACATAGCCATTTGTTTTCAAGAAATTTCAGAGAGGAGCGGTTTATCAACAGCATCACAGGTATCATTACAGTTTGTAGTCATTAAAGCCTAGTGGTAAAGCGATCAGAGCATGCATCTTTCTACAGTATCATTAGAAACTACAGTACATTAGCAGCAAACTGGACATCCTTAAGGACTGAAGTTCAACACTATGGTAAAAAAAAATAAAAATAAAAATAAACTGCAACATTTCTCAGGAGAAGTAAAACTCTTTAACCGCTATATTACAGACTGCCATGGCTCTAGTTTGGGGTTTTGGTTACAGTCTCCAGTGTGCTTACGAGAGGCAGAAAACAGTAGCTTAGATATAGGGACTCCTTCCTTTTTAAAAACAGCAATACATCGTCAAGTAAACAGTAGCGCTTATTTTTGTAGGTCATATGGTTAAAGTATTATCATGTCTTTGGATTTTTGTCTTAAAGCATTAATTATTGTTTTGCTATTATTGTTATATCATTATTACAGTTAGAATAAGCACTGGTGGAAAATGAACTCAGGAGTAAAGGTAAGAGCAAAAGAGGAGGAGTAGGGAGGGAGAGAGGGGAAAATAAATTAAGTGTACAAAAATAACATCAATAACATCCAAAGTTTGTTTTTTTTCCTCAGGGTTGCACAATAGCTCCGCCATCTATGCAGAAACGGGAGCTACGTCTCAGTCATCCAATGAAGTCTTGAGTCAACCATACAAAAGCTAAATACTGTACATTTACCCCTCACACCATTAAACACTTTAGTTTCAATAAGGTTTTTGTAACAATCTATTACTCAGATGTGAAAAGCTCAGATCTTTGAAATGCAGAGATGCCTCTTCAGGTATCTCCTAATACTTAGTCCAAGGTGCCTTTCCTGTTTCAGAAACAGGAAAAGGTCTGACTGAAGATCACATTGGAACCAGAGCCATGTTGAGCTGTTGACCTGAGCATAGAAAGCTTTACATTAATCACATAACATTGGTCAGCCATTGGTATATTCAAATCGAACAGAAAGGCAGTAAGTCACCTCGCCTGAACATATCAAAGCTGTCATAATTTTTTTTGTTCTTTTTTTAGGAATCATGACACTATAATATCGAAGCAAGACAGTTTATCTCAATCCGTAAGATTTATATTAAGAAACTATTACTAAACACACACACAATGTAAATTTGAGTTTGGTTAAAGTTTTCATATACAGTATAATGGTTGAGTGCTATAAAAAAATAGTTTGCCAGAACAAGACAAACTGGACTTTCGGTTCTGTGCTATTTGGGCTGTTATCCACTAAAGGAAAAAAAAATCTACAACAGAAGTACAACAGAAGACTCATCATTGGCTTGTGGAGGGTGAAGCTGCGTGTTATCGCTCTATCGGTACTCTGCTTACCGACTGCAGATCACACCCATTCACCATACAGACATCAAGCTCTGCAGTCTGTCAGTGAAAACAAACACGTTGAAACGAAATCCACAGACATGGAAAATTTTGGTTACGAGCTTTGGAATCTGAGTCAGTCTTTACAAAAGCTCTATTCGAATATCTTTGTCTCCGCCAAGGATATTCTTCAGGGTTTCTTTTTCCATAATCATCTTCTTCCACTGTTAACTGCTTTGTTGTTGTTGTTTTCTTTCAAGTTTATCTTTTGGAGCTCTCTATTTACACTAAAATCTCTTTGACAGTTTTTTTTTCTCCAACCTCTTACAGGCTGGCTCTAGGCGCTACACAGCTAGTCGTGAAGGTCTGTCTGGCGGAGGGCCCACGTTGAGTCTGTCGTGCAGACCGAGAGGTAGACTGCAGGCCTAGCGGGGCAGTGAGGTCACACACTTGGAAAATGCTCTTTGGCCTCTGTGGCATCAGGTTGGTTTTTGTCAAGGTGGTGTTTGGGTGTAGTCATGTATCAGAAGGAGGAGATGAGCTCATTTCAGCAACAAAGAACAGGGCAGGAAAGAGAGTTATGGAACAGTATGAAAAGAGGGAAGCTCTGATACACAGAACTTGGTTTGGGCTCTTTCCAGACTTCGGTTAAGAGAGTTTGTCTTTGGGCCACTGTGGCTCTGCATCTTTGGGGCGTTCAGGTTATGGGTGCAGCAGAGTGGACAGGGTAATGGTTTGAGCAGGTGCATGTGGATTTTTAGGAGGGGGATGTTGTAGAAGGAAGCAAAGGGACCATCTTCTGCCTCTCTAAGCTCTGTCTCTTTCTCCGGCTCCTGCAGAAAGCTCAGCTTGCTCCCTATCTGCAGAGTCAGAGCTTAGGCCCTTGGCCCTCTTCTCCTTGGCTCTCGCATTCTGGAACCACACCTGCAAAATCCAGTTGTAAGAAATGTTCACCGTGGTTATTAAAACATGTTACCATTTCTGAGTGGGATGACACTAAATAACTCTTTCAAAGAATGTAGATTAAACATTTACTTGTCACTTAAATTTTTACCTGGACCACACGGTGAGGCAGTCCCAACTTCTGACCCAGAGCCTCACACTCATGTCGGTTCGGGGTACGGTGGTTTCTGTAGAAGTCTCGCAGCTGGAGTACCTGAAAGTGGCTCATCTGTGTCCTTTGGCGCTGCTGCTGATGGTGATGCTGCTGCAATGTCTGTGTCTCACCCCAGTTTGAGCTCGGATCCCCAGAACCGGAAGCTTGGTAAGCCATGCTCGGACCATCCTCACACGGGAGCTCCTCGCAATCCTCTTCATCGTAATCCTCCTCCTCCGAGTTCAGCTCGGTGGTCAGAGATAAGGAGGCCACAGATGGTTTCGCCAGTATCTCTTTGTTGCTGCTGACATAGCTGTGGTTGGCGACAGGGTTGGACGAGATGGATGGACCCGGTCTGTCTGTGATGGATGCCAAGCCAGTCTGCCCATTGGATCCATTACAAATTGACAAGGTGTAGCCTGCTCTTTCAGCCTCGGCCCAGTGTCGTGACCTCATATGGGCATCCAGAGCACTCTTTACCTTAAACAGAGCCCTACAGAATGGGCAGCGCAGGTGGTTGAAACCCAAACTGAAACAAGATCCTGGCCCTGTTGACCGAAACTGTCCTTTTCGCTCTCGGGCTCGTGTGTTCTGAAACCAAACCTGCGGGAAAAAAAAAAAATTAAAGTAAACAAATCAGTGCCCCAAATGTAAGTAGGTACATTTTGGACACTTCTGATCTCTGTTGAACACATAATACTGTAGATGTTCATACAATTAAAAATACCTGAACCACTCTTCTTGTGAGGCCAACATCACGAGCAATGCTTTCCAGGACTCCTCTGGTGGGGTTAGAATCTATGCTGTAACGCTGATACAACACTTCCAGCTGTTCTGGAGTGATAGTAGTTCTTTGACGCTTATCTCTTCTGTGCTCTTCTTCGACGTCTCTATTTCCCCTTTGGCCATCGAAACCACTGTCTGATAAATGCTTTGGATTCTGCTTTAGGGAAGTCATAGAACCTTGAGTGAGGCAGTTTAGGGAGGTGTTGGAGTGATCGGGCATTGTGTTCTTTATCTGGATACTGTTTAGGTGAGATATCATGGGATGGGTGGGATTGGGGTGCATCTGAGACATAGCACCTGAAAGCATTTGGCTGGCCATCAGGGGGTGGTTGGGGTGAAGCATCATATAAGGGAGGGTTCGGTCTGTAAAGCCAGAGTGGAGAAACTGGACCTGTGTCTGAGCTGCTAGAACATGCCTGGTATGGTGCTCCTGCCACAGCTGGAATGTTGGCAAGGATACTGGGCAGAGACTGCACTGGAACTGAGCCTGGGTTTGAAACGTTTTTTTTGGCTGTGTTTCAGAAGACGAACCTGTAGCAGCATCAGGCAGCTCAGAGTGGCGCGTTTCAGACTCAGGGGCAGCGAGGATGGAAGGCATCGTGTCTGCAGGCTTTTTAATAGCTTGCTCACAAGGAGTATTACGTCCCTGGCCGGAATGACTTACGGACAAACTGCTGGCAACAGTTTTTTGTGATGAGGAAGAAGAGCAGGGTTGGCATCTTTCTGAAAGGCTTATTTCTTCTTTGCCGGGGTCAGGAGGTGAAGAACGTTCCCTTTTCACAGCTTGAACTCCTTGCACATGGTGCGTCTCAGCATCTGTATTTTCATTTTGAATTTGAACAAGACCTGGGCTCTTGTTGGTCAGAGGAGGGATATCTATATCTTCTTGCTTTCTAGTAAGAGCTACTGGTTCATCTTTGACTGTTGGATACTCGCTTTCTATAAAGCCAGAAGAAGAATTGCAAGCAGGGGATTCGGGATTTGTATAGTACTCGTAGGTCAGATCCATTGAATTTTCATTTTGAGCTTCACCGTGTCCTTCATGATCGCAACTGCTCTCCTCTTCATCGTTATTCTTGACGCAGTCATTGCTCCGTCTGTGACTGTTCTTGCCTTCCGATCCATCTTCATTCCCTCTGTCTTGATTTTTGCGGGCCCTCTGTCTAGCATTTTGGAACCACACAACAATGATTCTATTAGGGAGGGACAAGAGAGCTGATAGCCTGTCGTATTCTTCTTCTCTGGGATAGGGAGTAGCCTCAAACACCCCTTGAAGGGTTTCCAGCTGCTTCTCAGTGAATCGTGTTCGAGAGGAGCGTCGTCCTCGATGGGGCTCCCCTTTCTGGTGGTCGGAAGCCTGGGAGAGTGGTGAGTTGTTGGCTGGTAGGCCTGGGGAAAGTGAACACGGGGAAAGTGTCATTGGCTGGTCCTGTGCTACCTCCTCGCTGGTGTCTTCAAGTGCAATAGTTGGAGGGTTATTAAAATTGTATGGGGAATCCTTGTCTCTCTGCCTCTCTTTAAACAGAGTGTTGCGGAACCAGTGTTTGACAACTTTATGAGGCAGACCAGACAGGGCGGACATCTTGCCGATTTCATCATCACTGGGCAGGCTGTTAATATCAAAGTGTTTCCTCAGAATAGTCAGTTGTTCCTCGGAAATGCGTGTCCGGGTTCTTTTACCCTGTTGTATTGTTGTGTTGACGGTCTGTCCCGTCTGAATGGGGCTGGTTTGGGACGACTGGCCTAACAGCACAGGGCTGAGCTGTGGGGGCTGTGCTTGCAAAGCGGGGCTGAGTTGGGATTGCTGTGTCAGCAAAGCTGGACTAAGTTGTGGCTGTTTCCCAAGTAAAGATGGATTAAACTGAGATTGGTAGAGTTTTGCCAGTTCAGGGTTCACACTTGAGTCTAACCAGGGTTGAGGCTGAAGAGCCACCGATGGCATCACAACTGGAGGGAGGAGGGGTAGTTCCATGGGAAAAGGAAGGGTCGGCAGGGGCAGCTTAGTTATGGTCAACGGGGGTATAGGAAGCTGGGGAAGGGGAAGTGAAAGCATTGGTATTTTGGGTAGCGTAACAGGTATGGATTGAGCGGAAGGTGGGGGCTGAGAAGCGTCTGTGGACGTGCTCAACGTGGACACCTCATGCTCAGAAAAGCTCTGACATGGCGGAGAAGACGTAGGGGCCGACGTAGTTGAAGTGCATGTTTTGTTCATGGGGTCAGAAACTGAAGGGACGGGTGAGGATGTGCGAATTTTAACTTGTGGTGTCACAGTTTCAGGCGCCGCTTCTGAATCGGACGTTGAGGTTTTGGCTGTAGCGTGGGGAGAGACGGCTGAACCGTCTGCAGCTCGACGCTCAGTGAGCGGGTACATCTGGTCATACTGCAGTCTGTATTCCCTGGAAAACCTCTCAAGTGCAGCAGTGGGAAACAGTGTCCTGTGGATATACTCCTTGTGGCTTTTTAAAATCAAGGCATCTGAAAACAACTTTCCACAGTCCAAACATCTTTCACCTCTTTCACAGCATTCTTTTTTGTTCACAGATTCTTTGTCTCCCTTCTGCTTTTCCTCCTCAACATCTTCATTATTCATACAGTCTCCCGTCTTCCCATCCTCCAGTTTACTGAAGTCATCTGTCCCCTTCTCTGAGGACACCTCAGTCTTGTTTACGTAAGCGGATTCCTGTTTGTGTGCACTGTTGTTTATCAAATGTGATGATATCTCCTGTTGGTTTCTGTGTCTATTTTGTATGTACTGCAATGCCAGCTCATAGCCATAACTCTGCAACAGTGCTCTTAAAGGTTCCCCGTTCACAGGAGCAAAAGGAACTCTGGGAGGAGGACACTGCAATCCAAGTTTAAGTGAGGAGCTTGCCTCTTTCTGACTTTCTGTTTGAACAGCAGGCATAGAAACGTCCTCTTTTTCTTCAAGACTAGCAAAGCTCTCTTCTTGAACCAGTTTGATCGATTTGCTGGTTCCTGCTTCAGTTTTGGGTTCACTTTGAATGTGATCTTTTGGCTCACTCATAATTGAAGTGGACCCTGCTTCCTGGGCTGTTTTCTTGTCCATTGGAGGCTGAGACTCACTTTCTGTTGCTGCCTTAAGTTGTTCTTTTGGGATGGACATGGCAGATAACAACTGGCTAAGTTCATGACTTTTAAATGCTAACTCTGGGTTAATCTTCATGTCTCCTGACAGGTAAAAGGGCAGAAGAAGCTGCTGCTGCAGAGAAAGCATGGTGTCTGGTATCAAGGAGAAATGTTGTTTTAGAAGAGTCTCCTGACCCAAAGGAAAATGTTGTAGCAGCTGTGACTGAAGCAATGTGGTTTGCTGCAGCTGAGCCTGTGCTAACTGCTGCTGTTGTAATAGCATTAGCTGGTTCCTTGATGCTACAAGATCTGCCACTCTTTTTTTAGTCTGCTGGTTAGCAGACCGTTCAATTGAGTTAGGAAGGGTAGTCTGGGCCTCGGTTGCTACACCCAAATGTGTAGAGGCTGAAGAGCTCACTACATCTGGCTTCTTTATTAAAGGAAAGGTCTTGGATGGTTCTTCTTTTGCAATAACTGACTGTGTGGCTGTGCTGGGGAATGATACTGGAGCGGCTGCACAAGATGTTGGGGTTTGTGAACCTGAGTTCTGGGCAGCACGAGCTCTAGTCTGGTGAAGGACAGAGCGAAGGTGTATGTCCAATGTGGAGCTCTGGCTGTAACCAACTCCACACAGCTGGCAACGATAAGGTCTAGGATCAGGACCTCGGGGCGTTTCGGTCACAGCAACACCTGTGTTAGAGTCCTGGAGAGCACGTCTGGCTCTGTGAAGGTGGGACACAGAGTTATAGTGAACGAGGAGAATGGTTTTCTGAGTAAAAGATTCAGAGCATACGTGACACTTATAAGGCCTGGCTGGGTCAAGAAAGCGGTCCATTGCAGGGTTAGAGCTCTTTTTGACTAGCGGACTGAAACTGGGTTCTGGTACGTCCTCCTGTGGCCCTTTCTCTTGTTCACTTGAAAACTCCTCAGCTCTTTCATCGACCACATCCCGATCTTTGACTTGAATATCTTTCGGCTCTTTTCCCTCCATGTCGAGGGCCTCTTCCTCTATCTCCTCATCCTCACTCTCTCCTGCCTCCTGCCCCAGTTGAGGTGATAAACTAAAATCCTGTTGAACTGGACTCTGGTTGTGTTCCATGTGTTGCGCAGTGTTGGCTGGCAACATGGTATTCTGCCCCTGTGTGGTGTCCAACTGTGAGTGTGTGTTCTGCATATGTCTCTGCAGGGCCTCCTGGCTGCGGCATTGTCTGGAACAGAGGGGGCACTCTGTCGCCGCTCTCATGGCATGGTACTGCCAGTGCAGCTGGAGTTTCTCCTGAGTAGGGAACGCCAGGCTGCACCTGCTGCAACGGAACCGGTAACCATGGTGATCGGACAGGGGAGGGTGATCGCTGGGTGGAGAGGTGGGAGGAGAAGAGGGGGGAATTTGTGTTAGGGATTGGGGAGCCAGTTTGCCGTTGGAAGGGTGAGTGGTGCTGTCTTCCAAGGGAGGGGTGAGTAGAGCTGTGACATCTTTGGGCGCAGTTACTTCTGCTTCAGTGTTTTCCACTGACTCGACCCCTTAAAAAGGCAAAAGATTTCACAATGGTCAATTAAAAGTTATTTTCAAATAATATTTGAGATGCTGCTGTCAAAGGACAAGAAACTGTTGAGTGTTTTGGACCATTAATGAGCATGAATTCAGTTTTATCATGAATTATATACCAACCATTGTTTTTCTGTGCATCAACAGAAGCAGCAGGGTCAGCAACATGGGAACAATCTGCATCGCTATTCTGGGTGTTTTTAGTTTTCTGTGTGTCATCGGCGTTCAGCTCAGTTTGTGGTTCCGTCTGCAGCTGGGGCTGAGGTTCCATCGAAAGCTTGACCTGGAGCCACAAAATAAGAAAATCAGTCTTAAGCCTAAGTCTTTTTAAACCTTTCATTGCATAACTCCCGGTGTTGTTTTAACATATTCAGATGAACGATATTGACAATATTTTCTTCAGCCCACATTCTGAATAAAACATAGTAATAAAATTCAAATGATAATGTATCAACAAATATATTAACATACAGTGCCTGCACCCCCGTCCTTATAACATAAAACATTAAATAGTGAATTTGTAAGTGTATAGTTACATTTTGTACCTGTCTGCACAGTACAGAGAAGGCGGCATATCAATTTTATGGAAAATGTATATGGTTGAGAAATGTGGACCTGCCCCTCAGCTCCAACACCCTCCAACATGCCTCAAGGGTTTAATAAAACTTTGCCGAGCTGAATAATGAATTTATTTAAAATCATTCTTCATATAGAAAATCTCCGTCTCCACTGCTTCAAGCACTCACAGCAAATACTTTATCTATGTGAGCAGCTAGCTACCCTTAGGAAAGGACGGACAGCTAAAGATGAGATTTACATGACAAGAGTTTTTTTTCTGAGTAACAGCTTCATAAGAGAGTGTGGAACACACACACACACGGAGACACACACACACACACACACACTGCAGAGAAAACTGAAGGTCAGGCTTAATCTAGAGAGCGTAATTGGAAAGCAAGGTACATAATGGCCATCATCACCTCAGTCTGAATTAATGAACCTCAATTACTATCAGAGAGAGTGAGGGAGGGGTAAGAAGGGAAGGAGGGAGGATGATTGTGGGGGGGTAAGAGGTGCAGAATATGAAAGAGGGAGCAGGGTGAGGGAGGGAGGAAGTATGGGACAATGAACAAAAAAAACTGCTTTAGAGAGAGGAAGGGAGGGGTAACGCATAAGAAATTGAGAATGAGCTTGGGAGAGACAAAATGGGAGGGGCTGAAAGAGAGAGAGAGAGAGAGAGAGATGGTTGAATAGGAATGATAGGAGTAGCTGGGGGGGAGAGAGGACGACAGCATAGGGGAGAAAGGGTGAAAAGCAGTCAGTCAAGTGGAGGCGAAGAGCACAAGAGACAAAGGCCACTTAGCATACGGGCCAGGGAGATGGAGGATGGTGATGTGGATAGATGACCAGTCTTTGTTAGTTGGAGAGACACAGTAAAAAGCACGGGGGCCCCTTTTTAGCTTGACTGCACTTCTGGTAATAGAGGGCTACTTAAACATGCATTATAGAAAGACTGCCTTTTCCCTCACTCACTCAGTCAAACCCTCTCTCTTCCACTCCGTGTACACATACACACAGAATGCACGACTGCATCAAAGATGATAGCAGGGAGCTACTTAAACATGCATTAAAAAAAGCACTGCCTTTCTCTCTGGTGCCTTCTTAATGGAATTGTCTCCCTACATTTCACTCTCCCCCATCCCCCATTGCTTTGCCTTCTCTCCTCTTTTTCTTTTGATGAATGCAAACAACAAATCCACACATGCATACACTTACGGTGCTGATGAGCTTGTCTACACAGTCCTGTGCAACACTGTGCACATGTGTGAGATGCTGTTGAAAGTGAATGAATGGGACTTTGACCTGGCACAAAGGGCACTGGACAGTCTACGGGAGAAGAGAGGAAAGAAGAGGTTGATGCTTAATAAAGTTTCAGTTCAAAGTGCAGGTGTGCAAGGGTGAGTTCTTTGAAATTAGACCTACCTACATTTATTGATAATTGAACATCTTTAGACTAACACGGTCTGTGTGGACTGCTCACCTGCTGGTTCTCATTTTGCTGGTGTATTCTGGGGCGTTTGCTTGAATGTTCCATTTCCGTCCATCCAGAGGATGGGCGCTTAATGGGGGGCAACGATCCCTCATTCTCTCTGTTCTCCCCCTTAGTTTCTTCTTTAAGTGAAAATGTAGATAAATGAGTGTGTTGTATTTTTCTCTACTTAATTACAGAATGGGTGGACTCACTCTTCCCATAGAAGAAGCCATACCTCTCTCCTCGGAAATCTGTTTCACCCCCACGTCACATGAGTCTTTGGTTGTGTCTGAAGGATCCGTGGTAGTTTCATTGGAAGTTTCCATATCCTCACTGAGCTCATCTGTAAGGAGACAAGACAAACTATTGTGTTATACAAATGTCGCGCTGCGCGCAATTTGTTATCATAGGCTATTAGAACAACACTCTATATTTCCCCTCTACATTCCATCCTTCACAAAAAGAGTTAATTTGTCCTGCTTGCCTTCATCTGCTATTGATCAAGTATTGATTCTCCATTAGACTCTCCTCAGAGGTGGAGTCGAAGTAATATGGACTTACAACTCATCAGTTCACCTCAATAAGTCTTAATCCGTGCACTGACACGGGACACACGTCCCGACCAGGACGTGTTGTGTTATATGTTTGAGGGGCTCTGCCATCACCCCCTGACACAGTTAACAATCAGCGTTTCTTCTTGAACAGAAGGCAGGCTAATGACCATCCTCCATCTTCTCCATTCTTTTCCAGGGGATTTGTCCTGGCTCATTGATTAGCAGGTGCTAGTTAGTTGTTGTCAGGCATTATTGGAGATATAACAAGGCTGTGCATTGACCAGTCAATTTACTTGATCAATATGGCAGCAACAGCCATTACTCATTTCCTCCTGTTTTTATTCCCCCAATGTCATGTGTACACATGCAAGGAGCACCCTGACAGTTAATTTTATTTTTTTTTCACCTGTGTCACCATCGGAGCTTTTCCTGATGGTAAAAATGGCCGCCAGTTCCTCTCCGCCCATTGGCTGCAGCTGTAGCAGCCCTTCCCTCTGCTGATGGGTTGGGGTTTGACTGTGTTTCAGTAGTTGAAGCTTAGAAGAAGAGGAGTGGTTGCATAGCAGACAATGGAACAGCCAAGAACCTCCATCAACTTCACCATCATACTGCTGCAGGAACTAACAGAAGGGAGCAAAAAACATTTAGATGCAATTCAAATATAATGGCAGTGTCATAAAGATTGATTCTGAAATAGTACTCACTCTGTAAACCCGAGTACTGGCCTCATGGTGCGAGCCAAGGGAATGCCCTCTCATCTTCTCCAGACTGCTGGTCACATAGTCACACAGGTTGCATCTCAGCTGGACCGGATTGCCTTTGGCAATCAGGGCAGCACCTTCCTGACCTCTATCTCCTCCCTCTTGGACGTGAGCTGCAAGCTGGTACCGGGTCCGGTGTCTGTCAGTCTGGCAGTGCAGGGAAAAGTTAGCCCTCAGCGGGGTGGTGTAGCCACAGAGCTTACAGTGGCAGCCACCGGCAACCAGGGAGCACCACTCAGACTGGGGCAGAGAGCGAGGGGCGTTCAGGTGCTGCTCCACAGACTCTAAGCTGTCGGATGAAAAGCAGGAACAGACAAGGCATTGAAACACACCCTGGGAGAGGGGTGAAGTGGGGGACAGGCACAGGGCAGGAGGGGGAGAAGGAGAGGGAGAGGGCGAGGGAGTCAGCGCCGAGCCGAGCGCGACTGGCTGTTCTGTGGCTTGTTGACTGGTCAGTCTCATTTTCAGGGAAAGCTCAGCGCCTAACAGGAAAAACAAAGGACACGCTAAGACAAAAGGCACCTTTTTCATTTTTATGTCTGAACAGATGTGATGGGACACTCACCTGCGTTTTGTAGGTGTTTAAGCTGTGGGGTCAGGCTCCGGCACTGGGACAGGTAGTAGCCCCTCTGGAGTCGGAGCATGTTATGCGTGTGTTTCTCGCTGGTGGTGTGTATGCGCAAGTTGCGAGCAATGCTGGTCTCGTAGTCGCACACATCACACCTCCACCGCTTGCCTTGAGAGTGGGAGTGCGCAGGCGGCGTGAGCTTGGCGGGCTGAGTGGTAGGTGGGAGAATCGCGAGCGGGAGCTTGTACGCCGGCTCTTCCGCGGCGTGGCCGTTGGAAGAGCTGCTATTGTTGGTAACATGAGAAGAGTGCATGTGACCGTTCAAGTGTCCTCCATTCTGAACATTATTCAGGTGTTTGTCTGACTGCATGTGTATGCTGAGGTTGCCTTTCGAAGAGGTAGCATAGTCACACACCTCACAGCGATAGGGTTTATAACCACAAGCGTAGGTTTCTCCTCTGGCCAAGCGAGGGTGGGGTTTTCCCGAACTACAGTATCCACACGCATCTCGTGTTGCACCGCCACAGACGCACTTCCCCCCGGAGGCGCCGCACACACACTGGCCACCCGTCTCTGGATGCTTCTCTTTCATGTGGGCTTGCAGTGTATGCTGAGACTTATAGTGCCAGTTACACTTGGGACATTTCAGAGTCTTGCAGGAATTGCGCGAGTGCATTATGGTCATGTGACTGGTCAGCGAATTGGGCGAGAGGTCTTGGTTGAGGTTTTTAAGGACAGCGTCTTTCTGTTCTCCTTCTTTGTCTCTTTCATCATTCACCTCTGTGTCTAGCTGGCTGTCATTTGGTTCTGGAGCTTTGGCACCATCTTCATTTAAAATGGAAGAGTGAGGAACCCCTGCCGGCCCATCATCCTCAGCAGGTGCACTGGCAGGCCTCGCACCTGCCAGTGGAAAAGCCAGAGTAGACTGCTGGGATTTAAAGCTCTGAGGAAACCCAGAAATCCAGTCCTGATCTGCCTTAATGTCTTTTGCCTCTATCTCGCTCGGCAGGGCAGAAGAGGATGACGGACAAGTGAAGTGCTTTGGAGAGGTGGAAAGAAGAGCGAAGGGCTTTGGAGAGATGGAGGGAGTGGGGGAGGGCTTTGGAGAGGCGGCTATTTTGCTGTTGAGTGTGCCACTGGCCCTTGCAGTGCTGGAAGAAGAGCTGTGCTGGCTCTGTTGAGGTAATAAAGAACATTTGGATTTGGTTTGGCTTTGGTTTGAGATGGCCTCCTCCTCTTTGCTACTAAGGGCTGCCGAGAGGCCCCCTGTAACTGACACCTCTCCCGCACCTACACACACCTCCCCATTTTCCTTCATTTGCTTTGACAAACAACACTCCGCGGACTCTTTCTTTATCCCCTGTTTTACACACACTCCATTCTCCTGCGAATGTCGGCCTTCCTCTTTCTGCTCACCTCCCCGGCTCTCTTCTCCAGCCTGGGCCCCCTCTGCACCCTCCTCCCGCTGCTGGAGCAGGGTCAGGAGCTCTTTGGCAGGGGCCATAGCTGAGGTGTGAGAGGATGACCCCTGCTCAGGAACGACCGCCGGGGTCAGGAGAGGAAGAGATAAAGCCTGGGGACTGAGGTCAGCATCTCTTTCCTCTCCTCCCCCTCCATCCCCTCCTCCTCCCTCACCGCTGTCCATACCAGAGGCTACAGCTGCCACACATTACCACCCCACCTGTGGGTGTCAGATACAGAAAAAGAACAGGAGAAAGAAGATGACAGAGAGAGTGAGAAGGGAGAAAGGAGAAAAAAGGGACAGAAAATAAAATAAATGAGTCATGTAAATAGTATTGCATAACAGTGGAGGCCATTGATTACAGTCCCTGGATAGCATCTGTTCAATACTGCCTTCACAAACCGCAATACAAAGGCTGGTTACTCAGGGGTTAGCGTTAGCCCTTAATGGGAAAATCAATAGCATGAGCGCTAAACTAGGTGGAGGAATGCGGGTAAAGGCTACGCAGGAGGTCTATAATATTCCTCAGGGGATGGGATTAAATAAAGAACCGAATGTTTCAAAGCTAAAGGGCTTTCACTAAATTGTGACCCAAAGAGAAGAGCAGATGAAAGTGTGCATTTAACAGCCACTGTTTGTTTAACAGTATTGTTTGTTGTTGCATAAAAGCACAGATATTATTGTGAGGAAACTGGCTCTTTGTTTAGCATTAGCCATTTATAACACATCATGCAAAAACAGGGGTTGGATCTGATTAAATGGGCACTTTCATAATCTTATTTATTTGCCTACACAACAAAAACAATTATGTGAGCCGTTTATGTATGCAGATGAAACATTTAATTAATCATTACTAACACATTAAGCAAAAATGTTTACGTTCTCATCTGTTCATGTTAGGGATAATAACACTTGTGTAACATAAATTGCATCTATACAAATGAACATCAGATTAATGGGAAAAATTACTGGGGGAGTACTTAAAAATAAACCAAAATGTTCTATATCTTGTAGTAACACCATAATACATAAACCTGTATATTAGCATAGTACATAAATAAACCTGTATATTAGCATAGTACATACATTGGTTTTGTGGGGTAAGTATTTCAATAAAAACATTTTAAAAATGGATTGGGGGAGCTATTTTTAAGTTTTACAGCAAACACTTATAAAAAAAAAATGTAATGGAGCATCCCCCCTTGTT
The DNA here is from genome assembly GCF_901000725.2 of Takifugu rubripes. Lineage (NCBI taxonomy): Eukaryota > Metazoa > Chordata > Actinopteri > Tetraodontiformes > Tetraodontidae > Takifugu > Takifugu rubripes. The sequence goes on along the minus strand of NC_042293.1, from coordinate 2,420,437 downwards.
TCTGACTGACACATGAATGTCAGATGAGACGGATACATCTCTGTTACCCCGTGTGCATCCCAGTCTCATTACTGACCTTTTTTAATCAAGGACAGACCTTAATGTACCCTTTCACCTTCAACCAGCCAGCCCCCTCCTCCTCCTCAAACACCCTCTTTCTGCCTGCGACTCCTCTCGCCAACCCCCCTTCTCTGCAACTTAAAGATATATGGCTCATATCGGCACTGTGATAGTGCTTTAATGTACTGTGTTTATGTCACAGGCCATAGACCCTTGCCCACTGCAGCTGTCCCCACCGTCCCGTCAGATTGCGCCGTGGGGCCGAGCCTGCCTGCCTGCCTGCCTGCCAGCAGCTGAGAACAGTCTCTAATCTGATAAAGATTTTCATTTACACTGCAATCAATAACCCAGGTCTATCAGCAATGTAACTATTTATATAAACATTCCTGGCTCTCTATCGATCAGAAGTGCGGGAAACCATCTTTTAACAGTGTGTGTGTGTGTGTGTGTGTGTGTGCGTGTGTGTGTGTGTGTGTGTGTGAATGTGTGTACATCCTGTTGTTCTCTGCAAATTCCTTCTGATAATGCCAGTTAAGAGCACATACACACTAACTGACATGCATGGGGCTGCTCGGGTTTACAAACACACATGATATCTTTGTTGGTGTGGACACTGCAGGTGTGTGTGAGTGCGCGCGCGTGTGCGTGTGTAGAAACAGAGAGAAAGGAGAGAGTCATGGGTGTGAGAACAGGGACAGAGGAGAGTTGTGTAGCGACACTTTAAAAATGTTTTGGATTGTTTTCCGTCTTGGCTTTAGCTGGACGCACTGGAGCCAACTGGAGAAATAACCTTTTCAAACATACCAGGATCGCCGAAACACACACCGCTGCCAAGGTAAAGGACCCTGTTATTTGGGGAGGGGGGGCATACTGGGGCTGTTGTTAGAGAATACCGAACAGGCAGCGACTTGAAGTTCACTCCCTGTTCTGTGTTGTCAGTCCGCTGACCAGAATTAAGCCCCCCTACTTTCAGCCTTTGTTTACAGCCGATCGGACCGCTCAACACCCGCGATCTAACCAAACTAAGAGTGATCGCGTTGGTTATCCAGTAACAGGTGATCCGATGGACAAGCAGATCAACAAAAGCTCGATTTCTGCGAATACCAGGCTGTACTGACTAAACACCCTCACCTCCCCGAAGCCGAGGTCGCTTCCTCCCAGTTTCCCGCAATATCGTAAACAAACGGCGGACTTACATTTCTGCAGAGGCTCTGGTACAAAGCTCCGTACGCTGAATGTGTAGTAGTCCGGAAAACAACCGTATTGAGAGCCCACTCATTCCTTATGAATGATCATCTGCGTTTTTTACGGAGCCAGGAGGGGGAAAAACGGGGAGAGAGAGCAGCGGGGTCCGAGTTGTTACCAAACAACAGTGTAATTAAAGCTACATATAGGCTGTAGTAAACAGAAGATGGGGGGACGGAGGGGTTTGTGCCAGCTCCAGAGGTAGAATGAGTTCTGATCACTGTGGGGGGAAAAACACTTGGCTCTTTATTCCTGCTAATTAGTTTCCTTCAAAAATGGCTGAGATTACCCCTAGTGCGCATGTGCGTAATTGCGCAGACACCGCTAATTAGCCCGTTTGGATCAATAGGATTCCGCGAGAGAGAGAGAGAGAGAGGGAGGGAGGTGGGAGGAGAGAGGGAGGAGGAGGAGAGGCTACTGGAGACGAAGACAAGACGAGGAGGAGCAGGCTGACTTACTGCGAAAAATAAAAACTAAAATGTGGTATTTTATTTGATATGAGGCGGAAAAACCCGCCCTAAAACATTTTAGATCAGTATTCAGCAAACCACCTTCTCTTAAAATGTACGTTTAGAGAAAACTGTTTTTACAGAAACGTTTTTTTGAAAATCCCGAAAAAGAAAGACAAGCAATTTTACAAATACAAAGCAAAAATCTGCACCGTTATTATGCCATAATATTGAAATGCGGGATATTCGGCCACAAACGCGACAGATGTCATGGTGATCTATAGAAAAGACTAAACATCACGCTAAAGGCCTAGAGGATTTTTTATGTTAGTTTTTTAAAGTATTGTTTTAACAATATTGACATTTAATTTAATATTCGACGCAATGTGTCTTAAATTACCATAGTTGTTTATTTATTCGATTAGCTATTTTTTCTTTTTCAAAACAGGCATTTTTGGCATGAAATATTTGCCTTACACTGTTAAAACACACACACACACACACAAACACACACGTGATTTCAGAAGAGTGTTTGTATGATGTTACCGAAATCCAAATTTTTTGGAACGAATAGAAGAAAAATGCCTCTTATAATGACGCCTAAATATTATCTGAGATTTTCTTACATCTGCTCCAGATTTCTGAAGACTTTCGGAGATTCCTTCCCGAGTTAAAAGTGGTTCTCCAGCATTATAAAAAAAACCCGAATTGTCGTGTCCATTTCACATTCTGTTATCGGAGAGCTTTAGACCTTTAGTTTGATTCTGCTCCGGCTGTCCCATCCTCGCCACTCGACGCTATTGTTATGATAATAGATAGTGAATTTCACGCCGGAGGTTCCAATCTGTCGATCTTCCATATATAAAAGGTAAAAGCTGCATTTATTCACAATATCAAACACTATCTTACTTTTTAAAATGTGGTGATTGTGACAGCTGACCTCATCCTCATTTTAGAATCGCATAAACACAAATATGAGCGGGGTGAAAGGGGGCAATATTACAGAAAAAATGTTATAGAAACTCATAATACAGAGGAGATAGAAAGGGTCAGGCTTTCAGCATAAACTGTAGGGTTACAATCAGCCCAGTGTTGCGTGAAATAGCTGCACTATATCTGAACATGAATATTAATGACATTTCGTTATGTTGGGTTTTGAGAGCACTGACATTTTGATTTTGCCTTATCTTGGTTTGGTTTTATTACATTAATGCAATGGTGCACCTACTGGCCAATGAATTAAGTGCCACATGATTTGGCCTGTACGTTTGTAGAACACCCAATAATGATTTTACGACGTGAAAACATCGAGAGTGATTTGTCCGCCTGGCACATGCCAGCAAGACTGCATCTTATCACAACCATAAATCAGGCTACTTCTCTTTTCAGAGGCTTTCTGCAGGTTTACGATCAAAAGACAATAAGTGTAAATGCTCATATAATATTAACATTAGTCAGCAATGCAAAGAGGGTGTGTGTGTGTGTGTGTGTGTGTGATCATTATATATCCAGTGCTGCACTCATGAAAAAGCACAAAAAAATTGTCATCACTTATTTATTGTTTTCAAAGAAATATTTAAATTTCATCACAGGTGTAAATCACAACCCTGTGGTACAATATTACACTTCTTAATATCATTTGAACTTATTATCTATATTGGATTTTTATAATTTGATATATGGACCATAGAGCTGCCGTAGAACATCTGCACAAGTGATATGGAGGAAATGTTTTGCGTCCATCATTCAAAGTTAATGTACAGATTGCACAGTTTTGACATAAATATAGAGAAGAAACATATTGCAAACAACACAGACTAGAATAGAATACAATAGACAATGACAAAACATTTATATATGTTTTGCGTTAATTGCTGTAGTGATAAATATAGAATTGTAATCAATTACAACCATTAAAGCTTTAATTTGGGAGCAAACACACACACACACACACACACACACACACACACACACACACAATTACACTGAGTCAGATGCACAGGCCGCACTGTAAAACACACCATGCGTTCCGTGCCCTGAGGTGTATGCCAGGGGTTGTTGTTTTCACTGTAATACATATATAGTTAGCCCTTCCACCAATTTACCCCATCAGTGTTAATGGGGCAATTAACCACTGTGGTACCCCCACCCCCCCAGGCAGAAATAGACCCAAAGTCTAACCAACTCTAAACTTGTCTTCATGACATTTATATGACAAAATGTGGGGGAAGCTGGGGACCCATCTGACACCTTGGAGGGTCCTTAATGTCACTCCCTGTCTTGCCTCCGCCCCTTTCTGCCCCAGGGTTCCGCACTGAGGGAAAGTGTAATATATCATGTACAAGGGAAGCTGAGGTCTTGTCCAAGAGGGAGAAAACTTTGTATACTGCATTCTATCCTTCAAACAGTCAACTGTTATTCACATAGTTTCTTCATGCATTGTTTTTTTTCTTATGTAAACTGGCCTTTATAGTAAACCACATGCACTAAAGTACTCTTCCAGGGCCAACATACTCCAACTTGACCTCTGTCTTCATTGAAGCCTTTCTGGTGTCTATGAGTCCTTCTATCTTTGTCTCTGCTCACATTCCCCCTTCTTTCCTACATCCCCAAGGAGGCAATAACCTCCCTAGCAAGTGCTTCCCCTTGAGCCGTTGTCATAGTAACTTGTGGGCTGGTCGACATGACAACCCCACCATGGTCCAGAGATAAATGATAGGCCAGAAATGGGGAGGGAGAAGCCACATGGGGGATATGCACCCCCTTTAATTTGGTTTTGTCTGATTCTGATTCAAAAAATGGTTTTTACCTTCAAGTGCGAGTCTCATTTCAGCATCAACCTGCTCCGCATGTATGCATACAGCTGTTCATATCGGGTCAATAACTGTTCTCAGTCATCCCGGTTGAAAAGAAGTTTTAGATTAAGAAAATTTATCTGGACTTCTTTTAGTTTTCAAAGCCATTTCACATCTTATCCAAGAGACTCTTTCAAGCTAAAGTGTTTTTGAAAAACCTAAATGAAATCCAGTTGAATTTTCTCAAGCCAAGATTGATCATACCTTTACACCACTGGATTTGAAGTCCCGGAATGTCCACCAATGAAAGAGACAATATTTTTCAATGTATTCTCAATAAATATCATTCTAAAAGATGCACAATTGAAATGCGTACTTTCCTTCTAACCCCGATACCGGCAGGGAAGCTGCGGTTTCCAACGTAAATCGGTTGAGCGCAAGAAACCAGAGGAATTAAACCTGGAATCTAGTCTTTGCTGTTATCAACAACAGATGAACAATTCTGACAGCTGACCAACAAAAACATTAAAGCATCTGTGTTCACCTCCACAGCCTCCAAGAGTTTTACTAGAATTTTTTTTCATTTTATGGATAAAATTTAAATGGGTTAGGATTAATGCAAGGATCCATTGAAATTCAAAGCTGACTTTTTGCCTGCAGATTTACTGATTTTCTTGTAGAGAAAATGCAGCGAAATTCAAATGGATTTTCAAAAATATCATATGCTTAAAAAGCATGATTAATAGGTAACCCATAAAGAATTACCTGAAATGTTTTTTAGAACCTGCAACATGCACAAAGCTGTTGAAATTCCCTAAAATACAGCTATACTGTAGGTATATACTCTACTTATTTTAGAACAACAAATCTCAAGGTAAATATTTGCCTTAAATATATCTGACCCAATGTTTTATTCCAGCAACCGTGCCTTACACAGACATTGTAAAACTGTCTGTTATATTAACTTCAGTCTTGGAAAAGCAATAATTGAAAAAAAGAGAGAAAAATACGCCATACACTAAGCTTTGTGATGGCTTCTTGTGCTTTGTATATTTTTTCATCATCGTGCAATTTGATTACTCGGTGGTGTTTCTCCCATAGCCTCAATTGTGAATGTGTTCCTGTCTGCATTTGGCTACATTTAAAGCAGGTGCTTATTTTAGATTTTGTTACTTCTTCCTAGCTTTGACAGATGAATTTCCCCTTGGGGATCAATAAAGTGTATCACCTCATCTCGACTCATCTCATCACCTCAGCTATGGCCTCCTGCAGGAGAACATTAATAACATTAATGTTAGATGTAGATGAGTGAGCCTACAGGTAGCCAATATTTAGATCCAATCAATGCAGATAGACGGATAAATGGAAGGAGAGATAGAACTGTTATTCATTTCCCTTCATTTCCAGTTCACATCAGATGCGTTTTGTGAGGCCGGTAAAAGGTAAAACTGTGCAACAGCGCTCCTACATGGTCAGAGGCTGTAACTACACGCATGCTATTACCAGAAAGTATAAACCTTCACGGATACCGTAGATTCGCGGAAGTAGGTTGGACGTATCGTGTAAAAATAACACAAACATTTTTAGCATACAATACTACATAGAAACTATTTTATCTTGATATCGAGCCTTTTGTGTGTTCCTGAATTCTCGCCATGGAAGATGAATGGGAGGAGGAGGTAATACTATTTTACACTAACGTTTATACAATAGCCTTATCTGTCGCTAACGTTAGCACATGGTTTACTGTCAGGAGTCGTGCACTTCTATAGTCAACCGTTATGTTCAACCTATGTACCCTTTAAGAAATAGATCTAGAATTTTGATATGTGTTTCTAGGAGCAGCTTGTGGTGGTGGAGCTCTCTGGAATTATCAACAGTGACTTTATGACCAAGTGCGGCGGTTCATGCAAGATTCTCGTGAGTTTCCGATGTTACTGTCAACATAAATGTAATTTGTTTCACGGCACTTCTTACTCATCTTAATTCGTATTTATGTTCCAAGGATATCGCTAGCGAGAAACCGATGATGCAGGTCGGACAATATGTGTTTGCTGGCGAATATGAAGGTAAAAAAATGCAGTATCTTCTTCTCTGGGTTTATTGACTATTCGCAAAATAGATGCACAGCGCCACCTACTGTACTCGACATTGTTATTTTGTTCAAAAAATATGGCCATCGACACCCCGTCCCCTAGAAAGTATTGTCTTTCTGTACCCAACACCCATTTAGACATTAATTTACATTTCAGCGATTAATTTTTTCTTTCTTGCTAACTCTGACAGCATAATTATGACATAATGAATTGCCATTTTACCCATCATATACATTGCATACTTGTTTTGTATTTAGAATGGTTCATCATAACCCTCTATACTCTGTATACTCTGAATAAAAACATTAACATCCTTGTTAGACACCTACATTTGTCAGAATGCAGGGCGTCATTCAACAGCATTTTTACATTGCCAATACCGGTAACTTAAAGGTTGGTGGTGGCGGTAGCAGCTCTGCTGGGAAATGGGCTGTTAAAGACCCAGTGCAGACAAACACCTTCAGAGCACTGCCAAGGTACCTTTAAGCAAGGTACCCAACCCACAAATGCTTACATAGCGCCCTGTGATTCATCCTTGGGTGCGCCTTCCCCGTGACCCCGAAAGGAATAAAGCGTTTAAGAAAACGAGACACTAACTTAAGAGTCATCTGTCATAACTCATACTTCCCAGTAGACAGGATTAAAATAGTCATGCTTAATGCACCTTTAAAGAAACTAAAAAACACATGATCCAGAAATGAGTCTTCAATGAATTCTGGAAAAAAGATACTAACATTGATTATCTGACAATCCACAGATGCTTTAGGAACATGTGTGTTGTTCGAGGAAGGTCAAAAGAAAGGTAAAGTCCTTTATAGCCTTAAGTATGTTCATTTACAGGCATACGTATTTAAACATTCTGTTGTTCTGTTTGCTTTACACCCTTATACGTTCTTTATGGAAAATCAAGATCATGTTCCGGAGCTCAAGTACACATGCCACACTGTGAAAAAACTGATGATGCAACGAATCTTCCTCACAGAAAAAAAGGAATGTGAAACAAGCGAAGGTCAGCCAGAACAGCTATTCACCCACTATGATCACTTCTAAATTTGACATCTAAATCTGACATTGTTAGATTTAATGCAGTGTGCCCATCACACTGAACAAGCTTCTTGACGGAAGACCAACTTTGCACTCCACAGACTTAAAAATGTTTTGTGTGTCGGTTCATCAGGAAGTGGGGATTGTGATGACCTGGACTGCGCATCCTGTCCCAGCCAAGAAGAAAGAGACAAACAGGGAGAATCAGAAGACCATACAAGTGTGACAGATTTTCAAGACTGAAACAGATGCTTTTCTTTAGCTTGAACTATGGGTACAGAATAAATGTGTTCATTTGCAATTGTAGGGCTTTGAAAGGTATAATAGTGTGAAATGAAAATGAATAGTGAATTTTAAGTTGGTTTCCTGTTGTGTGTATGTATATATAAGGATGATTTTATAACTATAGACAGGAAATTGCTTAATGTTTATACTGAGTAGCAAAGTTATCAGTAAATACCCTGTTATTTGAATTCTTAGAATATTTTTTTTAAAAATTGATTAGTAATAACTTTGGTTTTTCGCATGCCTGTTTTTGTTTAAGGGTTCGCTTAAAGCACTTTTGGAGTCATCTTTTCATGTGTTTTATATATATGTATATAATTGCTACAGAGAAAAACTATCAGAATTAATATGTGCGCTGTAATAAAAACAATTGAACCGCAGTTTGTTGACTTGTTGCCCCAGTTACGTGGGGAAAACACTGTTGCTTTTGTTCGGCACACTGACTGCTTCTGTTATGATTGAGAGAGGCAACTTTTGTTGACTTTGAGGACGTGGCGGGTCTCGGCCAATCCAATCACCGCTGTCCCTCTGAAGTGGACCAATCAGCGAGCGACATCGCACTCGCAGTTCAGGCTCCTGATTGGTCCGTTGGTTCCTGCCACAGGAAGTGTAAGGGTGTGTTTCCGGGGGGAGGGTCTCTATCCGCTTCGAAGAACTTCCCCGAGGACGCCGGTGAGTTGTTCTGAGTAAATTTGGATTTTTAATTTGCGAATAAGCGTTGATTATTTTGTCGAACGACTAGTGTTAAGCGTTTCTCAAGCGCGGGGTTCATTGTGCCTTTTAAATGAACAAGTGGATTTTTTCTGGAAGGTGTCATTTCAAACTAACGGTACGCTACGTTAGCCTGTCTAATGTTGGTCTTCAACGCTGACTGCGGATAATAACGGTACTTATATCATAAAACTAACACAATATGACGAAGATAGAAAGTTTTGTTTTTCAGTGCGCGACTGAAAGACTATATAAAAACTGTCCAGATACGATAAAACATGCAAAATTAAGGTAAATCTTTAAAGATACTAACAATTAATTATATATAAACCCTCTATATCCTCGTTGACAGTGTCTTTTACTTTTATCAGTAGTATTACTCAAGTTTCACATTTATTTTGTTTAATGTGAACTGCATCCAAAATGACTGAAATCTAAAACATCTTGACAGATTTAGTTGTGGCTGCACATATCCATCATATGTTATCTCATCTCTAAGTCTAAATTTTTGCATGGGAATTTTCCTGTTGGTGTTTTTCCTCATTTTTACAACAAAATCCCAGATGTTGCATCAGCTGAAGCAGATTAGCCTGTCATTGTACCACATAGCTGAAGTATGTGTGAGAAGGTTGTTAAATTGAATACAGCACTGGTGGGTTAAACCTGACTGTCCTTACTGAGTATTAACAGTATCATCTTTGGTTTTTTCCTTTTATCGGAACAGTGCTTGTTTACAGGATGGAGCTGCGGCCACTAGTTATGTGCTTTGCCCTCTGTGTGGTTTATGCCACCAGCAAACCCACCGAGAAGAAGGACCGTGTTCACCACGAGGACCCACTCAGCAACCTGGAACACGACGATGCCGAGAACTTCGACTACGACCACGAAGCTTTTCTGGGACAAGAGGAGGCCAAAACTTTTGACCAGCTCACCCCTGAGGAAAGCAAGGAGAGGCTCAGGTAACGTGTCGCTGACATTATTTACATCTGTGATTGCAATAGCTGCTAAAATCTGATCACTTTCCTCAACAGGATGTTGGTGGAACGAATAGATGAGGATAAGGATGGATATGTTACAGTCGAGGAGATGAAGAAGTGGATCAAGCACGCTCAGAAAAAGTGGATCTACGACGACGTGGATCGCCAGTGGAAGAGCCATGACCTCGATGAAGATGGAGTGGTGTCATGGGAGGAGTACAAGAAAGCTACATATGGATACATTATGGGTATGCCTGTCTGTGCATGAAGAGGGTGATATACTGTCCTTATTCTGTCCTTATATTCTAACTTCTCGCTGCAGATGACTCTGACCCTGAAGATGGCTACAGCTACAAGCAGATGATGGCTCGTGATGAGAGGAGATTCAAAATGGCAGACCTTGACAGCGATATGAAAGCAAACAAGGAGGAGTTTACAGCTTTTCTCCACCCAGAGGAATATGACCACATGAAAGATATTGTTGTGCTGGTGAGTGGCACAATGTGATGAAATCCCTCTTCCAGAAACATTTTTTATCACTTCTTTGACTGCTCCTTTTCCTCCTGCAGGAAACTATGGAAGACATTGACAAGAACGGAGATGGGTTAATTGATTTAGATGAATACATTGGTGAGATCCTATAGGCTTTCTTTTTATAAGCACCATCCGTTGTACTTACTGAGATAATATCTAAATATATAGCATCTGTGTTATTGTCAAACACTTCAGCAACAGATCTCCCCCTGTGTTAGGTGACATGTACAACCAGGAGGGCGACGCAAGAGAACCTGAGTGGGTGAAGACAGAGAGGGAGCAGTTTACCGAATTCCGAGACAAAAACAAAGATGGGAAGATGGACAAGGACGAGACCAGAGACTGGATCCTGCCCAATGACTACGACCACGCTGAGGCAGAGGCCAAACACTTGGTCTATGAATCAGATACAGACAAAGTACGGACTTTAGAGCTTTAACATTTAACAAAAAAACCTGGATGATATGAGTTTACTGTTACATGATCATTGTGTTAACACATTCCCAAGGCTACATTACACGTGTAAGTTGGCTTAAGTGATTCAACTTCAGGGCCAAAGTACTGACAAACTTTGTGTGTGTTTTACTATGCTAACAGACTCAGCCAGGTAAAGAGAAATAATTGGGTGTACCTCTCCATGTCTTCCTCTTGTATATTTAATATCATCAAACTTATATTCATCAGATTATTCTGTCAACAGGACGACCAAAGAAGAAATAACAAGTCTTATCAACGACTCGCACACAAATATACCAGCTTAACATCTGATGTTGATTTATTATTGGCAGAATAAACAATCCTATCAGGCTTGTGTTCATAACCGCTAAATTAATAATCTGTGTCCTGACGGATGTTTGTTTTCCTTTTTTCAGGATAACCGTTTGACCAAAGAAGAGATCGTGGACAAGTACGACTTGTTTGTGGGTAGCCAGGTGACCAACTTTGGAGAAGCTCTCAGTCAACACGACGAGTTTTAAACATCCACCTGTCCCTAAAGACACTGTTCATCTTTCATACCATCTTATCCCTCCAGCGGGTGGAGTATTTTGAAATGAAACGAACTTGTTCAATCAAATTGGACAATAATTTATTGTATTTGTTTTTTCGAACATATCCTTTGGTTCACGCGTTAGCATTCTAAAGCGTACATGCTTGGCCAGTTTGTCACTGTGTTTAAGGTTCAGATATACATCACCAGCCTTACGTCGCTTCCACACGCCACGTTTTCCCTCTTTCGGGTCAAGCGAAGAACAATGTTGTCATTTTTGTATTTCTGGACAGGTTCATGTTACGAAATGTTAGTGAACTGCGATGGAACAAATTTACTCCTCTGGCTATATTACATGAAGAGTAAAGCTAATGTCTAGCCCGTAGAATTTGTTCTTCTCTGTCTGCCTAATGTAATCCACACTGCATACGTTAGCTTTCATGATTTCAATACACTACAGCTGGGGGTGTATGAATAACTGTGTTTCAGTGATTATGAAGAGTTTTGGTGCAATAACGTCATCAGTAAGACCGTGCTGTTCGCCACACCGGTCCTCGAGACATCCAGGTAAACATGTACTCCCACCCCCAATCACGATCAAATTAGATGTCGGCGGTCTGCCCTCAAAGCTGCAACTGCCTTCTCACCGACACGTTTGCACGTGTGTTTGTGTGCATACGTACTGCGCGCCTTCTCCCGTCTCCACGATGAGGCTGTTTCAGTTGATTCAGCAGAACTAACATCCGTGGAAGACAAACTATAATCTCCATTTTTTTTGTAAGCAATTTGAAAATATATTTGTGACGTCACTACCACCGTTTATAACCACTGTAGATACCTATATCGTGTTTTTTTACAAGCTTACTGCAGTGACCACCCTTTAACTCGTGACTTGATGCAAGTCATTTGTAAGCAAACTGAGGACTCTAACAATCGGATCCAGTTTTTCTGTTATGTTTGGTTTGTTGAAAAATGTCTTAATAAAAACCAAATACGAAAAATATTGTATGTAATTGTACTACTTACAGATTTTTTTTCCCTCCACAAATTCTGTAGTAATTACCAAACTTCTGCTGAGTTAGTGTCAGGATGTTTCTATTGTCTTTTTTCCCAGGATAATCTGTTTCCTGTTTCCTTCCTGATGTTTTGGTCTAAATAACGTCAGCAAAGTCATTTCTTGATCATTTCTGCTTACGACAGCAATTATCTTCAGTTTCAAACTAGTGACCTCAATAGCAACACCATGATAACAGAGGTAGAACCTTTTCCTTTATTTGGAATCAGAACCTCATACGACCTTCAGGTAGCGTTGAGTTCACAAAATGTCCCTTCTGGATAACGAAATAACCGAAACAGCCACAGAACAGCGCTCAGACCTGCTTCCACCATAGACGTCCAACGCCAATGCATGCACACCAGCCAGTGTGTGGCAATTGGTGAAATCAAGAGGTCCTGTTACAAGAACTGAACACCACATTCTTGCATATAGACTTAAAATCAAGGGAAGCAGTTAGATTCTCAGTGGTGACTTTTATTCAAACCATAACGCTCAAAAAAAGAGGCAGCTTGTTAATTAGGCGTAACAAACCAATTCAAGCTGCAACACGCCGTGATCATTCTTTACTTTTACCCTGCAGTTCAAGGGAGAATCCACAGTGACAGACAAGAATCTTATTATCGTTTGCATGTAAACGTTCACTTCATGATTGATAGTGTTGGATGTATCCTGTGTGCATGAGCGAATATTTATCTTTGGATTCTGAATTAAGGTTGCTATAATTGTTCATCTAGTCAAAAAAAGAACAAAAGTCAAAGTCAAAAATGAGCAGTTCTATGAGCTTCCTCTACTCTCTGTGTCCTTACATGTACGGTGGTTTTGCAGTGCAAATGGAACCGGCATCACGTTGTCTTTTGACAGTGATGTTTCTTCTACAGGCTGTGAGCTTCACCTCACCTCACCTCCTCCACTGTCTTTCGGCGCTCCGATCCTGCGATATTGCAGAGACGTCACTTACTAAAGGTCAGTAAATACGGATTACATCGCATCAGCGCTCTCAGAAGAGCCTCGTCCTCCATCTCAAAGTCATCCTCACCTTCGTCCCTCTTGTCTCCCACTTCGTCCCCCAGGAAACCATCGCCTGCTGTGCCCCCCGCCTCGCAGACATCCTGTGGGTTTACAGAGAGTGTCGGGGGCCTTCTGTCCTGAGTTGGGCTACCGGCACCTGCGGTCTCGGGCTCTGATTGGTCCCTTTCATCCAGGGATGTGGAGAACTCTCCCATCTCAACGCTCAGACTTATGGATGTTAGCTTGGGCGTTGCCAGAGGGGTGTCGATAGAAGACGTGTCTATATGTATCAGCGTGGCTTTTAAAGGTGAGTGGTCCGGTGTGGATGGGGGTGTACACAGCTGTCTGGGGAGAGGGGAGGGCTGATGAGGGGAGTCAGGAGAGGTCTTCATGCTGGGTTTGCAGAGAGGTTTTTCTATTTCTGCTGCGGCTATTCGGGTTCTGCTCCATGGAATGCTAGACTGAGAGGAGGGACTGGTGACAGGGTCAATCAGGTCATCATCGGGGGTTATTTCTGTGGGTTCTGAATCGAGACTGGTACAGGGGGTTCTTTCAGGTACAAAGGGCATTGAGTCTGGACTGGTGTTGGGTGGTGCCTCTGAGTCCGGGGATGAAGCAGCCTTTTCTCCTGGTGGTGGAGGAGGGCGTCTCACCTTCACAGTGGCTGAGTGAGAGCTGGGTGGACTGCAGGGGTGTTTGTTGGGCGCTGAAACGTTGTCAGTGGGGTTGCGAACAGTTTCCATCGCAGTCGTGTGGATTTCGGGTGTGGCAGTCATTCTGGGTGGCTCAGATCCAGGACCAGGCGGGAGGTCGTGAAGGGTGTACATGCCCGGTGTTTCTGGAAAGCTGAAAGAGGGATTGCAGGTTCCATATTCACCGTCGTACAGCGTTTCCCCCACGTGTGCCATGGTGTTACGGTGATTCAGCTGTGGATTGGGCACAGGAATAAAGATAATGCAAGATCAACCATAGACAGAAGGTAAAAGAAAGACTTTGGTTCAGTCCAACATGTAGGGATTGAGGAGAAAGTGTAAACTTTGTGAAGGGAACTGAGGAAAGAAAAAAATGGAGTAAATTTCCATAGTACTAAGCACTAAATACTCTGCTAATGTTGAGGTTTTTTGTAATACAGCTCAATTTCAGCAATTTCTGAAGCTCTGGCCCAAATCGTGTCTATCTGGCTGCTCATTTATAGTTAATAAGGGATACCATCTGTCATAACTTCTACCTTCTCAGAAAAGAGGACTATGATATACGTTACCATAATGTGGTTAAAAAAATGCCTTATCCTAAAAGCATAAATATCATAAACATGTTCGTAGTCAATGCAGTTGGAACTACAAGTTATCTTATTAGGTTTGTATGGTGTTAAAGGTCCCAGTTAAGGCATTTTTATGAGAACTCATTTGATGTGATTCAGTATTTAATGCTTCTCAGGCACTTAATTTTTTTTAAGTATCTGTATTTATGATATTATTGTAAATAAATAGATTATATAAATTGACCGCTGACTTTTGGTAGACCCTGGACAAGAAAAACAGAAGGACGATTATTATAAGCTTCTGTAGAAGATCAAACACTCACCAGTTGGAACCATCGTAAGCTCTGTGGGAGTGAGAGCGGGAGAGAACATTTCAGTTACCGTACTCTTCATTCAGCAACAAGCTGAAAATACCAGAGATTAACTTCTGACCACATTTGGGTGTTTGCCCTGGGCCACGCAGCCCCTCTCCAGCGGGTCCCTCTTTCCCCGGTGCTTCTTCTTCAGCCACATCACCATGGAAACGATACACCCAAGAATAGTCAGGAAGACCGTGCAGAGGAACAACGCTTTCCCCAAAGTGCAGCTGAACTTGCGCTCCTCTGCCAGTGCACTGTAGGGAACTGCAGTTGACAGAGACAGGAACTTTATCAACCCCAAGCTGAAATCTGCCACCATTCTGGACGTGAGGGCGTCTCCGTACCCAGTTGCCCTTCAGCCAGCACTTCCACCACCACAATGGCGAAGGCGGCATCACCCGATTCCTGATCGACAGCCATGACCTGCAGAAACATTTCACTGTTGCTTTTTTTTTTAGATCACACCTTTGTTGTCTTTACTCAGACTTAGGGAAGCTCACCTCCAGTACATGTTTCTGGCTCGGTTTGAGTTTATTGGTCTTGGCAATCAGAAGACCCTCCTGAGTGATTCGGTAGATGGTTGTGTAGTTTGATGTCAGAGTGAAGCTGAAGTGGATCATGGGATTGGAATCCTGTCACATTTAGAAAAAGGTGGCAGGTGAAGCAGAGTCGTATATATCACCGATGAGCAGTTTTCTTTTGTGTTCGTGGCGTGTGTACATGGTTAAAGTCTCCATCTTGCACATGCAACTTAAGGACTTTGCCGCCGTAGGTGTTGACCAGAGAGGCACCGGTCTTCCCCGTGCTCACAAAGCCTCGATATTCAGCATTCTGGAACTCTGGATGAAAATGGTTCACCGCCAGAACTCGGACCAATACCGTGGCAACGGTGTACTTCCTGGGGTCGTCGACCTGGTATGCCTAGCAGGACAAAGAGAGAAGGTCATGAAGAGCTGCAGGGTGAGTCTCTTTTCCTCACGCTGGTGTTAAAGTACCATGATGTTGAGGTGCAGCCTCGGAGTGGTCAGTCTGTCGCTGACCCCTTGCGTGAGTCTCATCTCCCCCGTCTCTCCGTCCAACCGGAAACGCCCGTCGTCATCTCCTGAAACGCGAGCACAAATGCCGTGTTTTTATGCAGGCTCGTAAACACAGAGCATCTGAAGCACAAACTTGGCTGCTGTGTGTGGAACCTGAGAGAATGGCATAGCTGATGGGAGACCTCAGCCCGCTGTCTCCATCTACTGCATGAATGGGACCCGGAGAGAAGTCCAACACAATGTCCTGCAAGGTGACACACAGCTGTCAATCATCGCCTGTGCAGGAACATACATACATAGTTACATACAACATACATACAGTATATACATGGTTATCGCAAGTGCTATTTGGGGTGCGTTATGCCACGTATCAGTGAATACATGTGCACACTGTATACAAACAGTTTCTTTTAAAACCTATATGGGTTCACTGTACACATACAGTGTATATGTATAAGCCATACAGTTTGTCATGCTGTGTATGATTGAAGTACATTCAACTACATAAAGAGAATATGCGTGTAAATTATTTATATTTTGCTCTATATGAATGCATATGGTCCATATGATACATAGTACATGGAATGATTGTGTATTGTAAGTTTCGTGGGACAATGTATAATTATTATTAATTTTAACAATATTATATATTGTGCATGTTTGAGAAAAAAAAGGTAGATAAAAACATCTATAAATTCAAAAAGGTCGAAAAAGGTCGATAAAAACATTTATAAATGCATATACAGTGTAAGTATTTCTTAATACTATCTATAAATATAAACATATGTCGTCCATCACTGTGTAATCTATACAGGGTCATGAAGGCGGAGCCACTATCAGTGGCATATAGATGGGATGCAAACGCTCTCATATTTAGTACTATTAACTATGTGCAATTTAGAGTAACTAAGAAATCCATATAAAAATGAGAAAAATCCTCAAATTTTCACTGACATAAGTGGGAAATGAATCCAGAACCAGGACCTACAGTATATGTTTCCCACATATTTCATCATTTACCATTGCTCTTGAATCTGTTTTCATATATAATTTGAGCAGATATGACATATGTTTGTCTTCTGTGTACGTACACATATTTAGTGGATTCAAATTCCATGTGGGTAAAACACATATATTTATTTTCATATATGCGATGCAGATCTTTGTGCCCTCTAAAGATGTTATATGTGAATTAAACTAGACTTGATATTGTTGAGTAATTGTGTCCAGGTTCTTAGTTTAATCAAGTGACTATAACTGAGGGATATCTAGCTGTGACCTCTTCGCCCTCCGTGACGTTGACCGTGTAGACGGGACTGGTGCAGATACGTCTGGTCTCATCCTCAAAGAGCAGCATGCAGGGCAGGAACTGCGGGTACTGGTCATCTCCATCCAGGACTATGATGCTGACATTGGTGCTGGTGTTGAAGTGCTCCTCCGTGTACATTTCCTGACAAAAAAGGAAAAAGCTGTGATCAAACAAGGCTGATCGGCTCTTGTGCGGTCATCAATGGTGACCACGTGAACGCCCCTTTGATGGTTTTTATTCATGAAAACGTGCAGAGCTTACTGAGGCATGGATGGTAACAGCCAGCTGGTTTTTGGCCTCATAGTCGAGGGGTTTGGACAGGATCACCTCGCCGCTGTTTGGGAGTTCAATCTTGAAATATTCTGCATCAGGCTACCAAATGCACACAGGTATAAATGATTGCATATACGTGAGTGTTGCCCCTGTAATCAGACCAGAGACTGGAACTCACTGATGTCTGATCAATGGAGTAAATGATCTTGTCATTATCTGGATCATTGGCCTGGACGCTGAAGACAACAGTGTCCACAGGAGTCAGCTAGAAACAGAGCGAGAGACAATTTCCCTCAATTTAATTCAACTTTATTTATATAGCATCTATTAGAATCAGTACGTTCTCTAGGTGCTTTGAGCCTGACCCATAAAACAAGCAAGAGCAGCAGGAAAATCTCTCTTTTAACAGGAAGAAACCTTGAGCAGGACAATGTGGCGCCTGATTAGCCAGTAAAGGAGAAAGAATAGGTGAGATAGAGAGAATCTTACCTCACTTAGGGGAACAGTGAGCTCAGCTCTGTCCTCAAACACAGGGAAATTATCATTCGCATTGAGAATCTCCACCATGATCCTATATGTGCTCTGAGACAATGAAATTCGAATGAGGGAGGTCACACTGAAGTACTGCAGGTAATAAATGAGGCGCAAAGCATACCTGAATCATGTCATTCTCATGACACCTCAGCGAGGCCATGAGGATCGGACCCTGCGCCTGTTGAGCAGAGTGAAAAAAAGTATTACACATTGCTATTTCTGATGTGTTCTAGTTAGATAATCAAGGTAAATTAAATAGTATATATTTGGCAAGAAACGATCCTTCAAGTAGCAGTGTTGGAGCTCTAAAACCTATTTAAAGAGACTGAGAAATGGGGATAGTGCTTGTTAATCTGGCTGACCCTTTAGTAGCTGCCAGGAAGGACAGCCAGTGGGGAAGAGGATATGATACTGAGTTCTTTTGAAGGACAAGGCTAAACTTAGCCACAACCCCAGACTTTGGCAGAATGATCTAAATCCAACGACACAGGTATTAATCTTGAAATAAGTTAAACTAACGAACAGCTGCACACATTCCAACCTTACCTGCTTATTTATTTGAGTGTGAACTAACTATTCTTTCTCATTATTCTAGTGGTGTTTTACCTCTCGGTCAAGGACCTTCTCAGCTGACGCGTTCAGCCGGATGCTGCTGTCCTCCAAGAAGAACCAATCCGCATCCTTTCCATCCAGGCTCCACCAAATACCCTCCACCATGGGCTCAACCATGAGTTCAGCCACAACGTCTCCATAACGACTGTTTTCTCTGATGCTTCCGTACACGTCCTGGCCATCCATGCACCCACCCCAGCCTGACATTCCTGTGCAAACCCACATGCAGAGTGGTCAAAAACCAGTGAATTCTGCCACGATCATCCTTGAAGTGATGGCGTGCTAAAGTTGTACCTGCGGCTGTGCGCAGACACCAGAAGGCCGCCAGCAAACAGACGAGGACTTTGGCTTTGGAGATGCTACTTTTTGTTTCGGTAAGGGCCATTTCTGGGCTCACTTGGGCCTCAGGAACCACTGAATGATGTCTTCAGAGAGCAATAACAAACAAATACACTCAGCATTACCTCTAAGGGCAGCCAGAGACGCAACTTTATTCTGTGCCTCGATAGCACCTCATCTGAGAATAATCATAAGGGTTAGACTCTCTCTTAACGATCAAGCACTAGCTTAGACACCCTCCGCTTTGTCCTGTAATTCCCTTAAATCCCCCTTAAGTGGGTCTCTGCTTGGCTTTCACTCGTCAGACCAGCAAAACATTAGCTTCTTGTTCTTCTGTCTCTCTGGGCTCATGTCTTTTAATAATAGATGTCCTGCAAACCTGAGGTCAACAGGCAAAATATAGGCTTAATGTGAGATGACCGTGGTCATGAGTCACTCACCTGACGTACCTGTTGGTGTCAAATCCTCTGAAGCTTCTCCGTCGGCACCCATATCCTCCTGACTTGTTATGGAGGCAGCATTGCTGACTGCTCCCACCCTCAAACGCTGCTAAGAATGAGAGCCATGTTTACAGTAATGATCAAAGAGAATGGTGGCTAACAGAGGCCTCACACACAAACACAAACACACACAAGCATCCGGCCTACATATGTTAAAATGCAGACAGCAGCTTATGGTGTGTATCCTGGGATAAATGTCAGCTCAGAGGCTAAAGCCCGAAGGCGGGGCTTACCTGGACAGGGACAGAGATGGAGGCGTGCAGGTCCTGATGGCGAGGTCACAAGTGAGTTCAAGAGATTTGTTTGGAACAAAGACACCCGACCTTGATGAACTGATCAACAAGCAGTTGGTGGTCAAGAGTCAAGCATAAATACTGATGTTCTTTTTCTTGTCATGTTTTAAATGCATTTTTCAGTGCTTGTCAAGCATTCTGCAGTTTTTCAGCGTATGTGCGCACAGTTACACAGCTCGTGTCTGTTGGATTTGGACAATTAACTAATGAGGCCTCGGCCTCATAGTGGATTAACTATCAAAGATTGGCTGCGTCATCTGAAGATTAACCCACATTTATTTTTTTGTATTTGTCAAGCACACACACACACACACACACACACACACACACACACACACACTCAGCCATCAGCAGAAGACAGAAGACATTTTTTCGGATCGTCCAAACGTTGAAAAAACAGATGTTGCTGACTAGTCATGGCCACTAGATGTCACTAGAAATTCGGTTAAAAATAGAATTATATATTTGTTCGTACAGTCTATATAGGTATTCCCAACCTGTGATCACCTATATGTCTGTTAAATACAGATAAAGCCATAAACTACTTGGATATGTCTCACATCCATTCTATCCTCCACATTGAGCAATTAGGGCACAAATGGAAACGGGCGTTTGAGTGAGCATTAAAAGCAATATGGAACCAACAGCTAAAAACTGTTCTAAATTGCATTTAGTACAGAGTTGGTCAAGTGGTATCTATTTTAAGCATTTAATATCCAAATGATAAAAGAATTTGGGCTGGAGCAGATGAGACCTCTCTCCAGCATGGTGCATTAGAGAAAACACATAGGGTCCTGAATCTGTGCCAAGAAATGCGTGTGTGTGTGTGTGTGTGTGTGTGTGTGTGTGTGTGTGTGTGTGTGTGTGTGTGTGTGTGTGTGTGTGTGTGTGTGTATTTGTGTGTGGTATAAATACACGCACACACACACATGCACTGACACTCATGGCTCCTCTCCAGTCTCCAGGCCAGGTTTTTGCTCATTACCAAAGCGGGGTCTCTGGGAATCGAGCTCCGCAGTGCTGGGTGGAGAGAGTCCCACTCTCTCCCTCACTCCCTCTCTCTAAATGAGGAAAAACAGAAGAAGAAACTGAACGGGCAGAGACAATAGCTGGTGACTGCCTATTACGCACCGCACACCTGAAAATACACGCAGGAGTGGGTTTAACTTATTAGAAATAGCCGGCATCTTCACAAGGAGACTAATAAACAACTTGTCCGCTTTTGTCATCATGGAGTAGTCTGGTGTAGATAAGAGCCCCGGGGGAATGTAATTTTGTGAGCGCAGAGAAGTGACGCCCTGCCTGCATCCAGATGTTTCATGTTTCTTTTTGCGCGCTCTCTGGGAAAAAAAGGCTCTGCTAGCAGATGAAATGAAGTCCACGAATCTGCTTTAAAAGGCCGACACGGCTTTTATGAGGGTGCACATTCGGCCAGGCAGATTTTCTTGGAGAATTTGAAAGCTGCAAACTTGGACCGCTCATGCTGCCAAACGTGAATCTGCTGTGTCTTTTTGCGCTGTGTGTGCGGGGACACTCCACTCCAAATCCCCAGGATGGTGAGGTTTATCAACGTTTGCTTTGGTCACTGACACATTCACACTGACGCGTTGCAATAAACGCTTATTTGTGTTTAAATTCGACGGAGCTATGTTCATCTTAAATACTGCGCGTTGGATGAATTAATATTTTTCCATCCATTACATTTTACGACCACTTAAAAAGCATCTGTTGTTATTTCTACACTTTTCTACACAAGAACAAATAGTTTCAGCTTTTTACAGACATTTCCATGTTGGAAAAAGGTGAATTCAATTGGCCTCCTGGCAGCCCCGAGTGACCAGTTTATGAAGGACTCCTATGAATGATTCCTTCTCCCTGTCACGGGTCATCAGGAAGAATGTTTGTGTATCTCGAGTTAAACTCTGTTTTGTTTCCACCCCAGTGCTTGACCTTCTGGCACCTTTAAACATGTCGGACCGTATCAGCGGCGTGTTCCGGCTGCAGTCCCCGTCTGGCCCCGCCGCGTACAGAATACGACCCAGGGCGCCAAACTTGACTCTTCCCCCTGAATATTCCCGCCTGTTGCACTCCAGCGTTCAGGGAAGCATGGGGATGCATTTGGTGGCGCTTCAGTCCCCGGGCACCAGCGCCACTCTCCTTTCCCTCTCCTCTGCATCTTCTCCCATCCTCCAGCTCATCTCCTCCACCCTCAATGACACTCTGCAATTGTCCTTCCTGAAAGGGCAGGGAGGAGGTCAGCAGATTGCCAGGTTTGCTTTTCCTGGGAGGAACCCCTTCTCTACGGAGGAGTGGGTACAGTTGGCCGTGAGCCTGGAACCTGAAAGACTGGCTTTTTTTATAAACTGTCAAGAAGCTGTGATTCTCCATCTAGAACATGAGGAGAAAATTAACCTCCTGATACCCCAGGATGTTGTTGTCACTCTTGCCAGCACTCCAGGAAAGAAGGACAGCAAATTTAGTGTGAGTTTCTCAAAAATTTGGCATAAAGAACTACTGAAACCACCTTTATACATGAAAGAATATAAAAAATCCGTCAAATATCTCTGTCTATGTGTTGGTATGACTACAGGGATATCTGAAGAGAGCTGAAATGTCAGTTAAACCCTACCTACAGCGGCCGTGGCTCTGTGACAATAACACAGGTAAACGCAAAGCCTCCGCAATCTTCTCACAATTTAAATCATGCAACTGAGCATGGATGGGAGCTGGGAAGTGGATGGTGTGTTGTCATGGTAATTTTGGCTTCTGGCGTCATAATTTATTGTATTTTTAGCTGTCATAAAATAGGAAAGGGTGAG
This sequence comes from Takifugu rubripes, assembly GCF_901000725.2. Lineage (NCBI taxonomy): Eukaryota > Metazoa > Chordata > Actinopteri > Tetraodontiformes > Tetraodontidae > Takifugu > Takifugu rubripes. Next base: position 2,397,852 of record NC_042293.1, on the reverse strand, counting down.
TAAATGTCCTTGTCAATCCCAGTTTTCCAGGTTTTGCTTTTAGGCTGCATGCGTGATGACTCCGACATGTCACATTTAACTGAGGACCACTGCGAAATAGCTGCATTAGATCATATCTTCTGATCCTCTGGCAGCACACAACTTCATTTAGCATTGGGTTTTCATTTTGGTGATTCATTATTATTTAGGTATCTCTTTTTCCATCAGTGGCTGCTTTCCTCTTCCAGATGCCCGACTTCCTTCCCACTTCGCTGGCGTCGACAGCTCAGATTCCCAGACTGACAACGCAGGAATGCGCCACCGGCAAGTGCCCACCAGTAAACCTCAAATGAGCCGCAGGGCAAAGGACAAAACCAGGCGTTATCCCCACGACATCCAGAGCGACCAGCTGCACAGAGCTGCAGTGCTAGGCCCCCCCGGAACCCCTCAAGGGGGAAGGTCTCCGGAACAGAAAGATGACCAGCTGATGAAGCTGCAACAGAGGCTGGAGCAGCTGGCTGTTATGCTAGACATGCTCAAATCTCAGGTATATTTAAAGTCACCCTTAAATTCAATTATTATTTAAAAAGAGTCTTTGCTTTTGTTTTGACAGAACGCAGACCTGCAGTCTCGCATGCAGTACCTGGAGGGGTGTGAGTGTGTGAGGCAGCGGTGTGTGTGGGAGGGCCGTGACGTGGAGGACGGCCAGCGCTGGCAGACTGACCTCCACACTGTGTGCACATGCACATCTGGAAAGGTCAAATGCCAAGCAAACATTAAAGGTGAAAATGCTTTTCTATGTCACTGTTAAACTGCGCAAACCACCATTTTGACAAGGAGCAAGCTAACATTAACATGCTCCATCTGTGTCAGGTTGTGGGTTTTCTCTCTTTGAACCTTGTCTGTAACCCCAAATTTCCAAATTGAAGGTGCAGGCGTCCTCTAACGACCTTCACCTTTCTTTTCAACAAGTGGCTTGGCCCAAAAAGCCAAAGATTTTTTCTAAGCCATTGGCAGCAACACTTTCCCCACCAGTGCATGCGTAAATGCTGCAGACGTGTATGCAACATCAACTCTTTAAAATAATTAAGGTCATGATTTAGAAGAAGAGGCAATGTGCTTCCCTGCACCGTCTATGCAGCAAAGCTTTTTGACTCCGTTATGGTTAACAGCTGTTTCACAGTTTCCCATTGATCCCTTCCAGTGTGTGGTGGCCTGATGTGGTGATCCCTGCAGAGAACTATAAACCAGACACACTCCAAAGTCTTCTCAGGCTTAGCAGTTTTCAAAGACTGTTTTCTCAGTTTTCATTTCTAACATATTAGTTGAGAAGTTTCTGTGTGGAGTTTGCATGTTCTCCCTGTGCCTGCGTGGGCTCTCTCCGGGTACTCCGGCTTCCTTCCACAGTCCAAAGACATGCATGATTGGGGATTAGGCTAATTGGAAACTCTAAAAAAAAAACTGCCCGTGGGTGTGAGTGTGAGAGAGAATGGTTGTTTGTCTATATGTGTTAGCCCTGCGATTGACTGGCGTCCAGTCCAGGGTGTACCCTGCCTCCGCCCATTGTGCTGGGATAGGCTCCAGTCCCCCCGCGACCCTCAGTGGAGGAACAAGCGGTAGAAAGTGAGTGAGTGTATTGTGGCTTAGGCAGGGGAAACCTCTAAAAACATATGTGAACACAACCAGAGAAGAAAAGGAAAGAAAAGGATTCAGCAACTACCATAGATGATGATTTAAATAGCGTTCCCTTAGTGGATACACATCCAAAACAGTGTCAGTAACAATGAAGAGAAAACTGGAGACTGATACAGCGCTAACGCTAAGTAGGACACATGGGAATATAGGGATGTAATGCTATAAATACTAACACTGGTTGAAAGATGTAAAAATGCAGTTTGCTAAGATGTTTGCCTGCTTTATAATATAAAACCTTTGTTTACATAGCCCTGCTTGTTCTACATGTTTTTTCCATCAAACTCTTTCCACTTGTCATATATATGCTGAGTCTTGTCCATAGATGGCTGCACACTGCAAAAGCTTATTTAAAATATAAAAAAAAAAACAGCTGTTGTAAAGACACAGAATAAACACTGGCTTTTCATGTGCACTGTGGTTGATGTCCCCAGACCTCCACCCCCTTTTGCTGAGGCTGTTTGTCACTGTCTCTGCCTTTCCAACCATCTTACCTTTAATTGTTTCCGCATGTCGGCCTGAAGACTCCAACGGCGCCCAGCCGATACGAGCCTGCTGACTCCCACACACGCTTTGATCTCGTGCATGCTTGAGTTTTTGCAGGAAATGCCTGCTGGCTGCCACATTAGGCAGCCCCACTTGATCCCTGTCTCACTCTGTCATCATTAGCCTTTCTGGAATTCCTTCACCAGAACATCTAACTGCTCATGTCTGTGTGCAACACTTGGATTAACAAAATGGTGGATGCTGAAAAAAAACAACTTTAAAATGAAACTAACATAAATGATGATGTTTGCGGGTTGTTGTACGGAGAATCCTCCAGGAAACTGCTACTTGTGCACTTCTGTCCCAGTTCCTCCAGCGGTAAATCAGCTTCAGTGTTAATAGACTTGCTGTTGGCAGTATTTAACGGCTGGAAGGCTGCAGGCACTTCTGGTTTTTATTATTGGCCCATAAAACATGGTTTGAGAGACCAAGTACAAGAATATTACATCACCACCGTACTGTTCTATAATTACTCCAAAGAAAGCCTGACAAGACGTTTGACTGTCAAATAACGGCTTTTTTTCCTATCGCTAAAAGGACAAATATTTACAGATTGAACAGATGGTCGAGCATTTTTCTTTATTCCTCTTGTCTCTGTCTCCTCATCAGGGTGTGATTTCAACGGCACATACAACGATCTCCATGGCTGTCAGACATGTACGTGTAAGGTGAGACTTTGCCGTAAAAAAAAAAAACATACCTAAAAATGTGTTAATGACTGATTTCATCTCTGTGTCCTGTCATTACCATCCTTTAGGGGGGGATAAAAGAATGTCAACCCCTGTCCTGCCCGTCACTGGACTGCACATTAAAAGAGAGCGTACCTGGAGACTGTTGCCAGCGGTGTAAAGGTGAGGAAGTAGCTAAAAACCTGCACAGTCACCATAGTTTGGGACTTTTTCTCTGATCATCTGAAACGGTTGATCCTTCATCCATGACTCAACATGGAGAGTCCCCTCTTTCTGCAGGCTGCGTTCATTCTGGTGTCCGTTACGAGCACGGCACCAAGTGGAGGTCGACTGAGAACCCCTGTGACGTGTGCTCGTGTGTGGTAGGTCCGCTGTGACATTTTTTGGTCCTCTTCATCTGTACCGGCCCTGTTTTCTGGCCTCCGCAGGAGGGCCGCGCTCGCTGCGAGAGGGAGCCTTGCAGCACCCCATGTTCAAACCCAGCTGCTCCTCCACCCAATAGCTGCTGTCCAGTTTGCCAAGGTAGACCTGATGCTTTAATGCAGCAGCATGAAGGTATTAAGCTACCAACTCTGTGTGCGTTTGTGTGTCAGGGTGTGGGGCGAACGGGGACAACTACCCTAACGGTGCTCGGGTCCCTGCTGGTGACCTGTGTCAGGACTGCACATGTGTGGTGCGTCATAGAAAAAACTTTAATGTTTTCAAGTGTACTCAAAGATGATTTTTGCGTTGAAAACCATCTTCATCTTTTCTCCTGCAGAATGGAAATGTGCTCTGTTCAGCCCATCCTTGTCCATCGCTGCCCTGCCAAAACCCTGTTCGTCGTCCTGGAGACTGTTGCCCCAGGTGACCACCCTGCCTTTACACCTTAAAACCAATTCCACAGCAGCCATATTATTTGACTTTAAGTGTAATGATTTCCACTGCACGTGACCTTTGCGTGTTTGCTCACAGGTGTGAACAGTGTGAATATGAGTCCAAACTGTACGTGGATGGACAGAAGTTCTCCTCAAGGACGGAACCGTGCCTCCACTGCCGCTGCTCTGTGAGTTCCCGTGTGACTGGATGCCTCTCAGCTATATTAATTTCTTTAGACTCAAGATTTTGATCACAGCAGCGTCTAAATGCTACTGTATTAACAGCCAGAGGCCAGGTTTTCTGATCTGTGTGTACTGGTTAGGCAGGTGAGGTGTCATGTGAGCGTGTGGACTCATTGTGTCCCACCCCACAATGCAGCCATCCAGCTACACCAAAGGGAGAGTGTTGTCCTACTTGCCGTGGTAAATATCTGCATAATTTGGTGTTTAGCTATGTCTGTGCCACTATTTCAGCATCTTGTGATAATGAACCTTTGGCATACTCCCAGAAGTTGTTCTTGTCTCCACAGATTGTGGCTATGAACAGAAAGTGTTTGCTGACGGGAAAGTTTTTACTCCTGCCGGAAGCGGGCCCTGCCTGCACTGCAGGTGTAAGGCAAGTCTGCCTGTGAACACGTATAAACTGTTGCTATTAAGTTGTATCTGTCTTCATTGTTAAAAAGAAGCTGGCACATAACAAGGCTGATTGTAGCTGGTCTTACAAAGTCTCCGAAAAGACAGTCCACTAATCAGATGTCACAGCAGAGCCAACGCAAGCGGATCAGTTGTTTGTTAGCCTTTGTAGCAGAAAAGTCGCCAAACTTCCAGACACGTAATCCTGCTGTTGTGAGCGACACAACTGGTTTTTTCCTCATCAGTCCTGACGGTTGGTGGTGAGACAGAGGTTTCTTGTCAGGAACTGTTTATTTGCGATAATGTCACATCATTACATTTCTGTCTCACTTGCCTTGACATGTCTGCTGAGCCTGATGTTTCCATTTGGCCACCCACAGAGGCTTGCATGCTAAATAAACCATTTTCACATTAAATCAGTGTCTAGGTAAAAGCAAAAGGTAAAAAAAACAGACTGTTTCCTTGAATAAAACCACCATTCTCTTTGAAATAAGTCAGATATAAAGAAAATGGAAAACAACTCAAAGGTCTGGCTGGTTTTTATGTTTTTTTATATTTAAAGAAATTTGCATATGATCTTTAAAAGTTGACTATTTCCTCATCTGTGTAAGAATTTGATGCTAGAATGTTGCTATGCCTCATCTCTACTATGGTCATGTTGGGGGATTTTGTCTGTTAAAGGGCGGCAGTGTTATTTGCCAGGAAGAGAAGTGCCCTCCCATCAAATGCACCAACCCCATCATAGACCCACATGCCTGCTGTCCAACCTGCAAAGGTAAAGACTCACATGCACACACAGGTGCAGCTGAGCATAAAGATCTCTCTCCTCTTGTCTCCTTGTAGCCTGTGTGCTGGATGGGCTTGAATATGAGGAAGGTTCTAAATGGCACCCGGACGGTCCCTGCATTATTTGCACCTGCATTAATGGAACGCCCCAGTGTTCACCTACCTGCCTCCCCACTGACTGCTCGCACCCCACTAAAGCCCCTGGTACGACCTGACTGTGAGTGTGTGAGGGTTGTTTTTACAGATCTGTGATGTCATCACACCGCTTCTTTACTTCCCTCAGGTTCCTGCTGTGCATCGTGTGAAAGTTGCACCTATAACCATCGCATCTATAGCAACGGCCAGAGGTTTTCGACCCCTGACCAGCCTTGCCAAGTCTGTGCCTGTCAGGTAAACATGTCTTTGTTTAAACAAACTCAACACACTCCTGTTCACTTTCAAACTCACGACACAGCCTGCCTCTCCACAGTATGGCAGTGTAGTGTGCGACCGAAGCCCCTGTCCTCCCCTGAACTGTTCCAATTCATACACGCCACCAGGACAGTGTTGTCCTAAATGTCCAGGTAATGAATCCCGTTGAGAATGGACTTGCTCCAGCCTTGCGTTCATTTTGTTCCCTTGCTTTTCAAAGATTGCGTCTTTGAAAACCGTGTTTTTGTGGACGGAGAGGCTTTTCCAAACCCATTCAATGCCTGTGAGGATTGCAAGTGTGTGAGCGGCTCGACTGAATGCCAACAAACGCAGTGTCCCCGTCCTCACTGCAACGCTCCTCTGTCCGGGCTATGCTGTCAAAACAACTGTAACGGTCAGGAAATAAGCACTTTCTGTTCAAAAACTGGAAAACATTTAATCAGTCCCTTAAATCACACGCGTTTGCTTCAGGATGCAACTATGCTGGAAAAGTGTATCCCAATGGACAGGATTTTCCCCACCCTACCGACTCGTGCAGGACATGCAGCTGCATAGTAAAAACAGTCTTATTTAAGGCTCAATTCTGGTGTTTCATCACCTCTGTCACGTCAAAGTGTGTTGTGTTTATACTGCAGAATGGGAATGTCCAGTGTTTGATGAAGAGGTGTCCTCAGCTGGCGTGCACGAACCCCAGTTTGCTCCCTGGAGACTGCTGTCCCAGATGTCCCGGTAACAACTACAAAGTAATACGCGACATTATATGGAAAAATTAACAATTTCACAATTTGACCTTTTTCTCCATTTTTCCCCAGCGCCTCCAGCTGACTGTGTGTTTGAAAAACAGACCTACAGACACAGTCAACGGTTCTACCACCCATCTGATAGCTGTCAATCGTGCGCTTGTACCGGCGGCGCGGTCCGCTGTCAGCGCAAACCTTGCCCCTTTGCGGCATGTTCACACCCCATCCTGCAGGAGTGCTGTCGGACCTGCGAGGGTACGATTCCTTTTTGCCTAAATTGGAGACGAGATTAAACGCTTTGAGAGACTGGTTGCATAAAGTGCCTGCATGCCTCGTAGGCTGCCTTCACGAGGGCCGAGAGCGAGCCAACGGGGAAATGTGGGATGACTCTTCAGATACGTGTGTGGCTTGTATTTGTCGTGAGGGCTCCGTTCGGTGTGACCGGAAACGCTGTCCTCCCTCCAACTGCAAGCACCCAGTGCAGCGGCAGTGCTGCATGTCCTGCGAGGGTGAGATTTGAACCTAACAACAGCAAACAACAGCTCCTGGAGAGGATCCACTGATCATACATGTCCTACTGAGGGCCATCTCCCCAAGCTTGTGTTTTCAATTGTTTGCTTGCAGGCTGCATGTATCAAGGTAAAGAATATGCAGATGGCACTGAGTTTGCTGATGGCAACGACCCGTGTGGCGTGTGCTACTGTTACGGAGGGGACGTTGTCTGCACCAGGATCCCATGCTATGGAGACTGCAGCCACCCTTACAAGCCACCAGGACAATGCTGTGGAGAATGTGAACGTGTGTAGAGGCAAAATCAAGCTGACGTCTGGTCATTTTTGCCATGGATAAATAAACTGAACTTGATTTCCTAGGCTGCTTCTACAATGGAGCCATCCTCACCAACGGACAGTCGTTCCCCGATCCAGGAAACCTCTGCTCCGATTGCACCTGCCAGGTACCACACACACGTTCACATAAGCCTCCTGTCGGTTGTTCTCTTTGGTTAGCATGCTGTGCTTCATCTCTTGCAGAGTGGTTCAGTGCGATGTTCAAGAGCTTCGTGTCCGCCACCCCTCTGCTCTCACCCTGTCACCAATGCATGCGGCTGCCCCGTCTGCGATGGTAAACAGCTCACTCGCCTCAGCGCTGAATTCCCAAAGAGCACGATATAGGTGATGATATAGGTTTCCCCTCTGTGCGAAGGTTGTTACTACCGAGGTTTGACTCACGGTGATGGGCAGATCTTTCCTGGAGAGGAAGGCTGCCAAGACTGCACATGCTCAGTGAGAGGAAGAACAGATGCACTTATTTAGTTTAACTCTCTGCATCACATTCTTGTTCCAAATTTTGTATTTTTTTTATTTCACTAGAGAGGTGAAGTTGTATGTGCACAGCGGAGATGCCCGGCTGTGTCGTGCTCACACCCTGCTCTGGATGGCTGCGCATGTGGGGTTTGTGATGGCTGCAGCTTTTATGGGCGAAGCTGTTTCAATGGAGAACAATTCCCCAATCCTGCCGACCGCTGCCAGCTCTGCTCTTGTTCGGTACCATCACGCAGCTGTTTTAATCGCAGATTAACATTTCGATATATTCCTTTAATTTTTTCTATAGTCCAAATCACACAACATGTTCGATCAAGGTTGTGGAAAATATCAGAATTTAGGACAAAACTACAGAATTCTAAGCCCCTTTCACATATACACTTTTATCTGAGCTCCTGAGAAATGGCCCAGGAATTTCTCTACTTTTGTCTGCTCACACATGCAGACACCATTCAGAAACAGAGATTCTCCAGATGGTTTGCATCCTCGACCTCGCCCCCCCCCCCCCCCCCCCCACCACCACCACTTCTGCTTCTATAAATATCAATTATCTTCATCCTTAGCTGTTTGTATTTCTTGGCTCAAATATCTATCATTCCTCCCCACACACACAAACACACACAACCTTGAATGCAAACATTAGCATCACCATTAGTGTGTGAATTTACAATCTCTTTTATCTTTTTTTACATTGTGAGGAAATGTGTTACAATGGCAAAACTGAGTTAATTTTTTTTCCACAATCCAAAGACGCATGTGTGTTTTCGTTTTGGGGTATAGAGTGGCAGTGTGGTGTGTTCACGCGTGTCGTGTCCGAGTGTCGCCTGTGTGAATCCGGTGACCCTTCCCGAGGAGTGCTGCCCCCGCTGTACAGGCATTTGCCGCTATCTGGGAAAAGAATATCCGTCTGGCTCCACCTTCGCTTCACCTTTTAACCCCTGCTCATCGTGCTCCTGTCTGGTCAGTCCTGTCCGATATCAGATGGTCCACTTGGCAGGATTGCTTCAGGTTCATCCTTCCTTTATCCTCCCTCTGATCAGAATGAAGTGGTGAACTGCCAGAAGAGACCTTGTCCAGTTCAGTGTTCAAATCCAGTCCCTTCAGACACCTGTTGCCCGGTGTGTGACTCCTGTCTGTATGAGGGGGTTGTCCACACCCACGGCCACACCTTCACCACACCTTCCAACCCCTGCCAGCACTGCACATGTGCAAGAGGCACAGTGACCTGCATGGCCCTCGTCTGCCCACAAACACCTTGCCTCCATCCGGTTACCAAGCCAGGACAGTGCTGTCCCGAGTGTACAGGTGCTTGTGAACTCTGGAATCTTCTATACTAGGCCTTGATATTTGTTCATATTGATTCATAATATAATTGTTGTTTTCTCTGGTCCTTGTAAATAGTGTGTACAGTGGGCGGACGGGAATTTAGTGATGGGCAGACTTGGACCCTGAGCTCAAACCACTGCTCCACGTGCACTTGTCAGGTCTGACTCCTCACCTTATTGCCTGACATCATTCATATCTTTCCAGTGTTTCGGTTCTAATCTGAGTTTGCAGGCAGGCGAGGTCAAGTGTGCATCGCCTGACTGTCCCAAGCTACCGTGTATGCACCAGGTGACCGATCCAGGAGCTTGCTGCCCTCGCTGTCGAGGTAAGTCGATCAATCAGGTGTAATGACAGATTGAGACTGTCGTGCCAATGATGTCATCACCTCTGTCAGGATGCATGTATGGCGGACAGAACCATGAAGAGGGCAGCAGCTGGTTTGCAGGCTCCACTCCCTGTATAAGCTGCATGTGTGTGGATGGCGTGACCACCTGCTCAGAAATACGCTGTCTGTCTCCCTGCATCAACTTCATTAATGTGCCAGGAGAGTGCTGCCCTGTGTGCGCAGGTGAGCGCATGTGAACAGCATTTTGCAATGTCTTATATTGCAAAAATCTAACTCTAAAACATTTTATTCCACAGACTGTGTGTTTGAGGGCAGCGTGTACGGTCCAGGCGACAGTTTCCACCCAGCTGGAGACCCATGTCAGATCTGCACTTGTGAGGTTTGTCACACATTTAAACCTCAAGGCAGAGAAAAGAGACTTTTTGTAACAAATATGAAATAAAACCTTTTACCTTTAGCTCCATGGTGGTAAAAGGTGGAATATTAACAGGATATTACATATGTAAGTTTATGGTGGAGGAGGCACTGTGAGGATCTTTGAGTTCTTCCAGTACTTTCAACACATTCAACCTCTGCTAGAAGCTGCTGGTGGTGCGTGTTAGCGACACAATGGTCTCCTGCTTAACAGGCAGGCCACAGCTCAGCCGCCTGGGCAGTGTCCTCTCTGATGTGGTGGTTAGGAGCTCTGTGCTTTCTCCCTTCCTCTTTAATTTATACGCCACTGACATCCCAGTACAACTCATGTCATGTCACCTGCAGAGGTTCCCTGATGACTCAGCTGTTTCTGAGGGTATAAGAGAGAGAGAGGAGGGTAAAAACAGGACACAGATAGACAACTTTGTACATTAGTACAAACAAAATCGGCTGATGGTGAATTTCAATAAGACCAGAGAGATGATTTTTGACTTCTGGAGGAAAAAGAGGCCTTCACAGCCACTATGGATCAGTAAGGAAGTGGTGAAAGAGGTGGAGGACTACAAAAACCTGGAAGTGGTGACAGGACTGGAACTTTAATATTGAAACGGTGTACAAGATGGGGATGAGTGGACTCTATTTCCTGAGGAAGCTGAGATCCTCCAACATGTGCATCAAGATGTTGGAGATGTTTTACCAGTCTGTTGTTGTCTGCTCCATTTCCTTTGCTGTTTTGTGTTGGGGCAGCTCAACCTGAACGTCTCCTAGGTCTCAATCTGGAGTCTTTTGAAACCACGTTGGAGAAGAGCGCACAGACTAAACTGGTGTCTATCATGGACAATGATCAGCACCCTCTCATCACACAGTAGACAGACAGCGGAGCAACTTCCCTGACAAAGGGGCAGATGAAATCACACCATATAATAACAGCAAAAAACCGTGTAGTCACTTTTGTTCACCTGATATGTTCACCCTTCACTTGTTTCGTAAATTCTTTATTTCACAGTTAATATTGCTTTATAAATATGTCTAGGGTTTTCTTTTTTAGTTTATTGTGTAATTATTCTCTCTGCGTGTAATGCTGCTGCGACAGATTTTCCCAGTTTAAGATCAATAAAGTATTTCTATCTGTCTTAGATTAGAAGTACTTGAAATCAAAGTTTTTGAAGCAACATGACTATGCTAATGCCGGCTCTATGAATCACAGGTGTTGCCCAACGGAGAACAACACTTGAGATGTTATCGAAAGCAGTGTCCTAGTCTGGTGGACTGTCCAAAAAGCAACATCTTGTTCTCTGCACCAGACTCCTGCTGTCCCATCTGTGCACGTCAGTACCAAACTATGTTATGCAATATGTTCTAAATCACTGTGCCCTCTGTAAGTGTGTGTTTGTGTGCGTGTGTGTGTGTGTGGGTTCAGAACCTCTTAGTAATTGCACCACAGCACTTATTGGCAATGAGATCTCAGCAACGAATGACCCTTGCTTCACCTGTCACTGTAAGGTAAGGCAGCAGCTTCTTCTGCTCCTTTGTGGAAGGAAGCTCTGAACACTGAATATTAAACGTGAGCTAATTAGAACACCGACACCGGTGGACATCATTTACACACCGAGGCATTCGGTGCAGTCCAGTAATATTGCACCTGTGTTTTAGGACCTTACATGGACCTGCTTGCACCAGAACTGCCCCCAACTCACCTGCCCTCAAATTGAACAGTCTACCCCAACAGACTCATGCTGCCCTGTGTGTAAAGGTAATTTACCTCACCCTATCTGTCTCCTGTGCTCCTGGGGAAGAAAAACAAAAAACAGGTGTGTTGCTACATATTGAAAATGTATTTATTTATTTATTTTTATTGTCCTACATACAGATTGTGTGATAGAGGGTCAAAACAGACGGGTGGCTAATGGGAGCAGGTGGACAGACAGTGACGATGACTGCATCACCTGTACCTGTAATGTGAGTCTTGTAATTAATGCGATGTGTTTATGCTAAAGAAAATAGTACATCCTACATCTCAGAATTAGTTAAATATCATGCTACAGTGTAAAAAAGAAACATGATTTAGAAGAAAATGGTTCCTCCCTGTGACCTATAATGAAGTAGTATTTGAGCTACTGCTGTTAGTTCATGACCAACTCAGTACAAAACCTATGAATTCATCAGAATCATGTACTGATTCTGCATGAAGCGAGTACTTATGCTGCACCAGAAACTGCAACATGCTCCTGTTTTTCGTAGTTGGGCTACATTGAGTGCAGCATCGAAGAGTGTTCACCTGTAGAGTGTCCAAATGGTCAGAAACCAGTGAAGATTCCAGGAAAATGCTGCTATGAGTGCCAAGGTATGACAGCCAGGTTATACGCTCAGCATGTTAGCTCAAGGCGTGTCTAGAAACGTTTGCGTTCCTCTGTGTGTTTCAGACTCCAGCGTGTCGTGTTTGTACCAGGGAACTATGTACAACTCCAACGAACAGTGGGACGTGGATGTCTGCACCAGCTGTACCTGTGTGTCAGGAGACGTGCACTGTCAGAACCAACGTTGTCCTTTACTAACCTGTGCAACAGTCAGTATAACAGTCCTCTGTCAGTGTTTAAATATATTACAAAAACTTCCCTTGAGTCCTAGCTAAGCGTGCGTGTGTGGGCACGCGCGTGTGTTCTTTTGTTTGTTAATGTCCAGGATGAGATGCCAGCCCTTGTCCCGGGGTTGTGTTGTCCTCACTGCCTTCCTCGACCAGCCACCTGCATTGCTTTTGGCGACCCTCACTATCGCACCTTTGATGGACGCATGCTGCACTTCCAGGGAGCGTGCACTTACATCCTGGTCCAGGACTGTGAGGGCGGAGACTTCAGGTGAGCAAGGCACAGCCCTTTTTTTTTAGTTGCCACCCCAAGACTTTATTTTATGTGTAGTAAGGGTTGAACTCCTCTTTGTTCCTGCAGCATTCAGGTCACTAACGACGATCGTGGCCGTAAAGGAGTGTCCTGGACTAAAGAGGTGACTGTGTCTATAGGAGTCATCACTGTGCAGCTGCTCCAGGACTGGGTTGTGAAGGTTTGCATGCTCAGTAAATCTTTCTGGACACGTTTTGGCAAAATACTTTTATTGCAGTCCTCGTTTCCCTCAGGTGAACGACGAGACGGTGTCATTGCCGTTGCTCCGAGAGCCGCACATTTACATTGAACGGCAGTCCAACACCATCCTACTCAACACTAACATTGGGTTGAAGGTGCGGTCTTTACGTTCCCACCGTTGTGTTTAGATTCGAGGGAACAGCAAAGGGCACACTCACACGCCGTCTCGTCCATATGCAGGTGATGTGGAGCGGTCGCTCACATCTGGAAGTGAGTGTTCCTGGTACATATAAGGGCAACACTTGTGGCCTTTGTGGGAATTTCAACAACTACTACCAGGACGACCTACGAATGCCCAGCGGACAAATCAGCCTATCAGAGGCTGACTTTGGCAACAGCTGGAAGGTAAACATAGATACCTTACTAGGTATAAGGGAAGATCAGCAGAACTTGCACAACTGTTAAACTTTATCTGTCATTTCAGGTCAAGAATGGAAGCCGTTCGCTGTCCTCTTGTAGGGCTGGTGAGGACATTGACCCCTGCAAACACGCAGGCTACCAGGCTAAAAAGGGGGCTAATGCCCGTTGCAAGGTGCTGAAATCTGCTGCCTTTAAGCCCTGCCACCGTGTGGTGCCTCCGGAGTCGTGGTACGGAGCCTGTGTGTATGATCTCTGCGCGTGTGGGGCCAACACTGATGAGTGTCTGTGCGACACTCTGGAGGCCTACGCCAGCCAGTGCAGAGAGGCTGGAGTCATCCTGCACTGGAGGAGTACATCTCTGTGTGGTCAGTTCAGTAAATACACTTATGATCTCCTATTCATGTAAAGGCTGATACATAAAATACAAAATATTAGGTCCCCATTATAGATTTGGGACCTGCTTGTGCATTCATACTATTTAATAACTGAAGACATACTGAAGATAATGTAATGAACTGAAAGAGGGAATGTCTCATTTGTGACTCATCTTGTGGTTGATCTTCTGTTGTCTTGGAAACTCGAATTGTATCTTTCTTAGAACTAACTGAGAAAAATGTGATAATGAAACCAAAATAAAAATAGACACTGGGAAACAAACAAGCTCAACATGAATCCTCAAGCATGTTACCGGCATGAACCACATAACACAAATAATAACAAGCTAATGTGCACAGCTAAATGATCTGTCTACAGGAAACAAAAGTGGTTTAGCAGATGTGTAACTGCATCACTAGAAAATCTAACAGTAATAAAACATTTGCTCTTTTCTGACCTCATTGTTGCCGGGGGGTGGGGTCATTGATTGTTTGAGATTGTTTCACTCTCATCACTGTCATCCACAGCTGTAGGATGTCCAGTGGAGAGGGGCTTTGTGTTCGATGAGTGTGGACCTCCCTGCCCCGTCACCTGCTTTAACGTGGACGTACCACTGGGGGTGCTAGAGAGCCACTGCTTTAAGCCATGTGTACCAGGCTGCCAGTGTCCCGCCGGTCTGGTTCTACACAACAACTACTGTATACGGCCAGAGAAGTGTCCCAAGATCATTCATGGCGATGCTTCCTAAGGGTTTACAATTTCTGTAAATAAACTGCAGCCCCTGATACTTCAACCAAGACCTGCACAAATTTTCTGTTGCTGTACGAAGTAATAAAATGGAAAGGCATGACAAACCTCCATGAGCTTAGGCTCTCGCAGACTAATACATTCTACTGTTTCTTTTTTGTATTATTACATGATTCTATTTAGCACTAAATGTTTATATGACAGAATTTGTGGCTTTAACGACCATGTAGCGTTTTACACAGTTATGTTGTATTGATCACACCTCCCGCTTTATTTAACGGTACTAATTTGTATTAAAAAGATCTGTTTACTGTACTGATTTATTTCAGCATGCTGCAATGTCTGATAATACAGTAACCTTTATAATCTCAGGTATTCCTTTTGATTATTTATCATACAAATAAACAAAGATCTACAGTTTTCAATGATTGTTTTTCTTTTTTCTGTAATTAATTACATTTAAGTATTGCTAATTAGATATATTTTACTTCATCTATCGATGAAAATGCAATCCTTGGAGATGACCAGTATATTTTATATATATATATATATATATATATATATATATATATATATATATATATATATATATTTAATAAGTCAGGACTCTTACATTTTTATTAACAAATGCGTGTCATGCATCACATTTTCCCTGCATCTCTCAGACACTCTCACTTCTGTTGTACAGTAATTTGATCTAGCTGCGGTCCAAGAGTGCTGTAACCATAGCAATAGTCTGCATAATTGAACAACCCACAAAAGTGAAACATGGAGGTGGTCAGATTATTTAATGTTGAGCGAAATGTCTGCTTGTTTTCCATGTGTAAATATTAATTATTGTGCTTTGATGTGCTTTCAGGATTACCTGTGTGGCCTGTACCGATCCCTGGGTCTGCCTCTGGGAGCAGAGTTCTCCTCTGAAGATGTGACTACGATCTACCGCCAAGTCTTCCACGTTCCCTCCAACACCGTCGATGCAAGTGCAGCCATGCGGAAGGTCGGAGATTTTGTTTTAATCAATATTCTTTTTAGAGCACTGATCAACTGACCAAATACTTCTTGATGAAGTATTTAATGAAGAGTCCTTTAATTGTGTATTTTTTAGCTTGCGGAACTGGACAGCAGCTGGTCCTGTGTGGGTGAAAATCTACTGGATGTGCTGGTAGAAATGGAACGGGAGAGGGAAAGGAAGGAAAAGGTAGTAAACTGAATGAGAGTGTGCCAGTTAGACACTGAATAATAAATGACTAAGTCCTTGCTAAAAAGCCTGTGTAATTCCCAGCTCTGCTGGGAGCTTCAGCTTCTAAATGTTGGGAAGATCAACCCTCTCAGCGAGGTGGAGAGCCCAGTCAACAGTTCTGATAGGGTCCACCACGACGTAGCTTCAAAAGCACACAAGTTACAGGTATGAGCATGCAATCTTACAGGTTCCATCCGGTGTGGAATAACTTTCCCTGCACAGAGGCAGAGACTGTCCAAGAAGAAACACTCTTCTGGGGGTGTGAAAACAGTGAAGAAGATTCAGAAATCAGCCAGGCAATGCTGGACCAGGTCAGCAATCAAGACATAGATGTTCTACATGCTACATGTTGTAACCACAGCACTGGTTGATATACTGTATTCTTCAGTAGAAATGCATGCAACTATCTCCTCTGTTTAACTTCTTAGGCTGGCATCAGAGGGTTTGTACAGTATAATATGTCAAGGTCGAGGGCCAGGGTTTAGAGGTCAGGCCTGGGGCTCTGTCAATCTCTCAGACGTCCTTCTCTTGGTGGATGTGAAATATGATGTGGTGACCCAGTTGCTGTACAAAGAAATGTTGCAGGAGCACTACGGTAAGGAAAGAAGGGCTTCGTTGTTGTCACAATATAACACAGACAACAGCCTCATGACTAAAGACTGTTTTGGTGGGGGGGACAGCTCCGAGCACCTGGGAGGGCATGCTGCCATGGCAACAGCAAAAGGAGGAGGAAGAGCTGGAAGATTTGGCAGAGGATGCTCTGGAGTCTGGCGACATGGTATGTTTGGCTGAGCTGCCGGGAGCATTCAGAATATACAGGTAACACATGCGCCCCCAGAGTATACATGCTCATTTTTTATGTTCATCAACCATTTTGATACAAACAAATTCAAATAAATGTATCAGCTGCAGAGTGAGCATGGGAGCATCCTCGAGAGGCCATTCTGAGTCCAGGGAGCAGTGCTGGTCTGCCATTTCCCTCCTGTGGGATTTGCACACATTTCGTCAACAAGAAAAAGACAGTTTAACCAAACTGAATGAGAGGTGAGTCAACATGTGACCTACACAGCCACAGATAGCAGACAGATGTTGACTCATATTTAACACATGAATAGGACGTACTGTAGAATTTATGCCTGTGTGAGTACCCAAAGCAGTTGTAAGATGTGTTGACTCAGTAATATTGTTTCCTTCTAGACTGGATTCGAGGAGTCTGAGATTGTTGTGTCTGCACATCAGACTGGCAACCGTGAGAGCTCAAAGGGAAACAATATCTTACAGAGCTCTTCTGGCAGCTCGGCAGTCTTGGGAGACATGGTAATGCAGGTTTCTTTCTTATTTCATGCTTTAATCAGCCACTGTCAGCTGTGTTCCTGATACTCACCCATAGGCCGCACATTAAGAGTCCGTGTGGAGCAGAACAGGCAACCTTGTGGCTACGTAATGACGGCAAGGAGCAAAAGACGGGCCCGATTTCTGTGACACCGCAACAGGTATTAGGCATTGGGACCAGAGGTGTCGCGTGTTATAAGCTTGGCAGAACTCCAGATGTTAGGAGAAGGAGCAACACTGTGGCTTCTGTGTCTACAGGCATTGCTGCAGTTGCTGGTTATGAATCACGAGCAGGAGAGGAAACATCTGATTAGTCTGTTGTTAAATGGGGTCTCCCAAGATTGTGATTTACCAAAAGAGGGTATAATGATTTTACCTCCCTCTTCTGCTACATGTCCAAATTACTTGTTGCTTGTCTCACCAACGGTATCTTTTGTGATTCCTCTTCCTCACACAGATTGTCAAGAGCGTGCTGCTTTTACAAATGGCTGCCTGAAAAACATTGTGGACTCACAGACACACAGTCAAACCCCTGGAGGGCCTCACCCTGAACTACAAGCTCAGAGAACCACAGAACCTTGGCCGCAGCAGCAGCTCGAGAAGCGTTACCTCCTCCTCTTGAGCCAGCTGAGTGAGCTCCAGGAGGTGGAAGATGGGGAGGTGTTGTCAGCACTGATTGACAGGGTGAGTCGACGCAGCGACAGTGTGTGATTCAAAGACTCCATCGTAACACACGGGGAATCATGTGTCTTTCAGAGTGCAGGGCATGGCCAAACATTGCGAGACAAGTATGAATCTCAACTTCAAACACGGAGCTACAGCAGCAGGCTCCAGTCCCTGCTCTCAGAGGATCCTCTTACTTCAGACTCTCCAGATAAAAGTACAGCTCAGTCCTGCTCTAGTGCACAAGCTAAATCTCCAAACAGCAGCCATGGATCAGCCGAGGATCTGCCCGGCAGAGGGCCGGGGACAGAAGCGACCGGAGCGCAAACTGAAGATGAGACTAAGGAGGAGAACATCTGCACAGGTACTGCAAGCAGAATCTGACAGTTTTACACCCAGGAGCTGCACTTACAGCACTTTGCATTCTCAGGTTGTGGAGAAATCATAGAGGTTCTGCCCTACTTGGAGGTGTGCGTATCAGAGGAGATAAGCAAGAGTGGTTCTACAGAGGAAGAGAGCAGAGCAGCAACGTGTCCCCAGGACCATGAGAACCAGGGCTCACTTATCACCCTGGCCTGGGGCAAGCTGTCTGAGGACAGTGGTGAGCAGGGAGCAGGGGACGCAGTGATAACACAGGACAGCTTGGAGACACGATTCCAACTAAGTGATGTGAGCTGCAGAGGTGAACTGGGAGAGTTTGAAGACAGAGATGATGTGGAAGCAGCGCTGGTCCGGTGTGATTCTACCGGCCATCCTGAAGGGCCTCCTGTGGACGAGCAGCACGGCACATTTGCACAGGTAACGTCTGAAAAACACCTAGAAACACAATAACTTTGCTCTCCATCTGAAGGTTTTCCTCTTCCCATACGTCCATAGAGAGGAGATATATCTGAGTGTGATCTTCAGGCGTATGTGGACACCCTGCTGTCGGGGCCAGCATATCCTCTTGTGGAACCTTCTGAGATTAAAGGCCATGATGGTGACCTTGTCTCTGGACTCACCAGTGAAGCGAGAGAGCTGGTTGAGGTGGAAAGGTTGCCAGACTCGCAGCCGGGGATTCTGGGAGGTCCTGACCTTATGCACACCAAAGACCACAAATCTATCTTACAGGACAAAGTAGGTCGGGTGATGGTGCATTTGGGCAACCGGCAGCTATTACGCCTGCTTGTACTCGGCTGTTTTGTTTTAAAGGTCGGATGTAGCCCTGCAGAAAGACAAACCAGAGTGAGAGAGAGCCAGGAGGTGTCTGAGATGGACAGAGAGAAGACGATGCGCAATCTCGTGGACGTGCAGCGAAAGGTTGAACTGAGGCATCGGAGAGACCGCGAGAGGCAAATGCTGAGGGTGAGCGAGGGGAAAGTTTGATCGTCTTCCAATGAGATCGGAGGAGTCACGGCATGGCCGTGCTTTCAGGTCCAGGAGCGCCTCTCGATCGTCCAGAGCAGGAAGGCGCAGGAAGATCTGCTGGGTCAGAGGCGCACAGACAGGCTGATGCACCTCACACAAAACCTGCCACAGGTAACACACGTCACGAGGACACAAGGACGTAGCGAGGTTGGCCGTTTCCATTACGATGTGTGTTTCAGGAGGACAAATATCAGCAGAAGACGGCGGTCAGGGAGCGTCTGGAGCAGCTGAGAAGAGAGCGCTCCTGCGTAATGCAGTCCAAACGAGACAGGTGACGGCAACTCAAACTGCGCGACCCTTTCAGGAGAACAGCGAAGCTCACTTTGTTTCTTTGTTAGGAATACTGCCGGGTTTAGAGAACTTCTGGGTCCAGAGGCTCTCCGCGGCTCAGGAACAGACGACGGAACAAAAGCAGCAGCTGCTCATCATTGTGACTCATTCAATTTATTTTAAGCACCGCCGCTCGTTGTGTCTCGGGCAACTTCCAAACACAACATTCCATAACGACCTCTGCCATTGTCTCTCGGATAATACGCCGAAGTCAAGCAACTGTTGGAGATTTATCATCCACGCTGTCGACCGGGGACAGAGTGAAGGCAGGAGATGTATCAGAGCTCAACGCTCCAGTTAACCACACGTGTCCCAGTGCCCTTGAGCAAGACAGTGGACTGTGTTCCATCACTGGAAGACAAGCAGTGTGCGAACCTGCGTGAACGGGTGACTGCAGACTTGATTTCGATGAACATTACAATGCTGTAGACTTTGAATGGACTCAGGTTTATTTATTTACACTACAGATTTGCATGACAATACTGTAACATGTCCAAGTAACAACTGCGAGATGAGGAGATAGGTCTAATGTAGAGGTTGTCCGGTGAGACGATCATGGCGTCTGAGTCCTCCTAAGATGAGGGAACATTTCTATGATAGAGATTCTCAACAAATAAAGAAGGTTTTTATTTACCCTATTCACACTGCAATCCAAAAAACAAAAGCGGTCAGAACAATATCACTGAAAGAAGCCAGAACATTCCACAGCGGCCAACACGTCGAGCCACCGCATGACTCGTAAACACTAAAAGAACACAAGTATCGATGAGGAATACAAGATTAGTTTTTCGAAAATCTGTGGCCTTGAACACAGCAACAGCACAATACAAGCTTGAAAATCCAGACCAAGAAAACGTGGCGCCTGGCTGACGGGTGTTATAATCTGGTTTGAATGGTTTTGTAACAGCTGGAGGTTCAGGTGCCTGGTTTATGCCAGTTCATCCTTAATGTGGAGTGATTTCTTGTGAAAGTAAGGTCACCTGACAGCAGCGACACACTGAAAATCAAAAGCCTAATTCTGATGGGGACTGGACCAGAAATCTCTCCAGTGGTGGACTCTTATACTACATGTGAGGTCTTCAGCAAGAAAGCAGCATGCATTTGTGTGTGAAAGACTAAACTACACCTTATACGATAGCCAACATTGTTTGCGAAAGCCTGGGATGAAATCTGGAAGGTCCAAATCACGTTGAACCACTGAGACCGAGACCATCTTCTCGCTGGCGGCTTTGATGGGCGTCAATGTCCGTGAACACAAAATGGCCGACATACATCCAGCGTACTGTATACCTGACATGTGGAGCCGATGAGAGCGGATATACGTGTCGTCCTGTATGTCGTTTCTGAAGGAATCAATGTGGGAGCGAAATGTGTGCGATTGTGCGTCAAGTCTTCAATGGCGTTAGCGATGAGACTCAAAGGATGTTCACATATTTTTGCGTTTGTGTGTGTGTGCATGTCTTTATGTTAGGGTCTCTCTACTGATGTGCACACTGCACTCCGTGGCCATGGTGACCACCTTCTTCATCCGAGCTATCGTTGTAGGCCTCCCTCCTGGCGCCGCCTCCCATTCCTTGACTTCTGTCAAAATCTGTCAGTTCGACTTCTTCCGCGTCTGCTGTGATCTCGGGATCCTCTGGACGAGCAGGCAGCAAACACTCAAGCTCCTGCGGGAGATTCGGTCATTAAAAACACTCAGCGCGACATTCATTCAAACGGGTCTTTTGGGTGACTCACGTTCAGTTTTTCAGCATCGATCCAGTTGTTTTCGGGGAACTGGACATCAAACTTGATGTAAAGGTCTCCCTTCTCAAATGGGTTTCTATACTGGGGCATTCCCTCCCCCTTCACCATTCGAACGCAACCTGCCACGCAAAGAACATGAAACATTACCAGTACTGGCAACTGGCTCTCATTCACCCCACAGTGTCTGTAGGATTGAAATAATCCAAATTTAGAGAACTCTAGTTAACAGCTTAGTGGCCTGGCTTTTGCCTGCGACAGCACCGCTAAGCGCCACTAGAGGGAGACAAATCCCACAACAAGCCCATCAAATTAACTCTTATTGGACTTGCTCTGAAAACGGTTTCAGTTTTAACTTGATCATACTGGGATCATCTGCTACTCAGTAATTGTGAGGCGATTTGACACTTTGCCTGAGTCTTACTTGAACTGGTCATCTCTTCAAGCAAAGCTCTAAGCAGGTAACTTCATTTTAAACAGTAAGAGAACTCATCCTGTCTGTGACAGAATGGCTGGACGACTGTTGAAGATGGAGGATCTATTGAGTAAATTCATGGGTACCTGGCTCAATGATCTTCCCAGGTGGATATTTGATGAGCAACTGACGCCCATCCAAATGTGTAACAGTCATCTGGAATCCACATAGAGCCTCAACCAAGCCGATGCGCTGGACGATGTAAAGGTCATTGCCTTCGCGGCGGAAGTCCTGGATTAAAAACGAGAGCAAAAATAAATCAGGTTTCGCCATATTTACAGATATTACACTGAGATAATCCCATCATTCTTTTACCTCGTGCTCTTTCTCTTGCAGCACCAGGACGATATCTCCTGGTTCCACCCCCGGAGCTTGGTCAGCCTCCCCAGAGAACGTGATCTTCTGTCCGTGTTTCATCCCTTTATCTACATGAACCTCTAGAAGCTTTGTCTCCTTACACACCTTATGGCCCTCACACTTTCTGCAGCGGTCCTTCTCGTTGATCACCTCACCTGCACGGAAAACACCATTAGGACGTCTCCCAGCTGCTGGTGTCCACACAGACGTCTGCGTGTCTCTTACCCTCTCCACTGCAGTCTGTGCACACTGACTGCATCTGCTGGACCATCCCTGGGGCCAGCTGTCTCACCATGATCCTCATACCTCTTCCTCTGCATGCCACACACTTTTGCACTGCTCCTGCCTTGCCTCCTTGACTACAGGGCAAAACCATAAAGCATCAGCACTGTTGCTATAGGGAAATGTGGAAATTTATGATTCCAATAGCTGCACTCACCCATTGCACGCCCCACAGATAACATTCTTACTGAGCTGGAGTTTGGTGGTTTTGCCATTGTAGAGGTCTTCAAGAGAAACTCTATGACAGAAGAGTTATGGTGGATATTTATTTTAAGAGCTACCTCAAAGTGCCCAAAAAGGTCACACTTACTTCAGAGGGTGCACCATGTCCTCGCCTCTCCTCTTTCCTCCATTTCGGCCTCTGCCCTGTCCCCCCATGAAACCAAACAGCCCTCCACCAAAAATATGGGAGAAGATATCGTCCATGCCGGGCCCTCCTCCTCCTCCCTCCCGTAGGCCCTGTTCTCCATATCGATCGTAAAGCTCCTTCTTTTCAGGGTTTGACAAGACCTCGTAGGCAAAGCTGATCTCCTTGAACTGAAAGAATAAAGGCAGAATAAACAAAATTGCCCAGAAAAACACACGTAGAAATTAAAGTTCTTGACGCATGTCACCCCAACAAATTAAACCCGGATTAAACGTCTCGGACCGATTCACGTTCCGTGCTCCGATCAGCCCCTTGCATCCTTCTCAGTGCCAGATTGTGCGATCATTAAAAACTACGTTGACGCCTCTACTTGGCTGTACCTTCCGAGCGTGTGGTGCCTCCTACCTTGTCTCCAGCCTCAGGATTCTTGTCAGGATGGTACTCTTTAGCCAACTTGCGATAGGCCTGTGGGAAAAAAATGACATATTTGCATTAACTTGCTGCGAGCTAACGCATAATCTCAAGTACAAACCCTGACAGACAAAACCACTAATACTATTGCAAGTCCCAGCACTCGTGTAGGCCGAGGACTTGATGTCGTGGACCTGCTGTCAAAAACACCAGGACGACACAATGACAATCTGTGTTTGACATCTTAAGATACTTAAACGTGGGAATACCAAGTCAATAATAGTATCTAGAAAAATGATGTCGGTCTACTGACACTTGTGTCCCCTGGACAGCTGTTTGTACGTCAAATTACAACATGAGCTGGCAAAAAAATAATCTTTTTTTGTTTGTTTTACAGATGGTTTATGGTGCCATGGGAAGGTTATTAAGAGCAATCAAGTTGTAACTTGCACCTTCAATTTTGAGCAACGACCCTTATATGTTTATTTCAACCAGGCCTCGCTGGCTTGAATAAAGATCTACAAATGTTTAGTAGGTGGGGTGTTATTACGGTTTAACCGCGTCTGTTTTGACGAGTCTGAAAACCAGGTCAAGGTTTGCTAACTTGTGCGTTTACAGTGCGTAAACGGCCGTCAATTTCCATGCTGTTGTTCAATTAAAACCAATGCGTCTTGATCAAACATTAAGTCGAGATGATTTTCTTGCAACCTTTGGATGAAGAGACGTTACAACGTCGAGGATAGACGCCGGTATTTTCTCTTAGCAAGGGCAATGTTTAGGTAACGCTACTCGCGTTACTGACCGACAGGGCGCCGGCTATTTGCTGCAATGTAGCTAGTTTTCTATCCAGTTCAAATCGCAGTCACCCCTGTATTTATTGGCTTTAAGGCTTTATTTTACGTCGATGGTAAAATTAGAAAATAAGGCATTTGTTCATACCATTTAAATGTCAATTCGTTACTTTATTTCTAACACAGACTGAAAGTAACCTCATCTTAACTTTATCAGCTTGGCTAACGAGCTGGTGAGCTGCTGGATAGCAACCTATTGCACGTTAAAGGTGTTAGCTTGTTTCCAGGCCACAATTAATACTGTTTTTTGGGTGGTGCATTCTTCCCTACGTTTGTCGGCGGCGCCTACCTTTTTTAGCTCGTTTTCAGAGGCAGAAGGTGAAACTCCGAGGATGTCGTAGAGCTTAGTATCCACCACATTAGCCATGGTGCTAACCGGCTGCACGGCGAGACCTTCTGCGGAGGTTCAACTGACGGAAGAGAGCAGACGCAGGATCCTTCCGACGGCTGCTGTCCAGGGTTACCAGATCCCACAACACGCAAACACCCACTCAGAAACAACGCGCCACAAACATCCACTCAACTTAGAACTGAATTAAACTGTTGGACGGCGAGCAGCGAGGACTGCTGCTTGAGGAGGCAGATGAAGGACTGTGGTTCCGGTTCGAGGATCACGGTGCTTGGAGAGCGATGCCCGAGTTCGTCTGATTACCAGAACCCGAGTGGGTCAGAATGCATTAATAAGCCGATAGGTTTTAAGTTTTGTTCAACCCTGAGGTGGGACAGGGTGGTGGCGGTACGGGAGAATAATGGTAATCAATTCTAGGTTAATTGACGCAGGACGATGCTGGCTGCAGAGAATAGTCGATTGCTTCGTGATCAAAGCCACTTGGGTTGGCTCTTTGAAGGAGAAGATGTCAAATTGTCAGATGTTTTGATCATCTGCGCGAGGCCGGTCAGTCCCGGCTTTGATGGCGTTTCCACCTGCTTATTTTCTCCTTGCCGGCAGGTGGTGCTGTTGGACCTCATCATCCTTTTATACAGAACTAAAGCGTTGTAACATGAGTTGTAAGCATGAGGTTGTATTTCTTTGTTTGTCTTACTGCTAGAAAAGATATGAATTGATCTCAGTAAGGTTTTCAGGAAATGTTGATTATGGGCCAAGGTGGATCCCATTAAATTTTGGTGATGTTCTGGATTCCAGAGGGACTTTGACCTTCCAAAGACCTTAGGTGATGATCAAAGTCAATCCACTATGTTATGTTACCTTGTATTACTATTGCTTGTATATATAATGCAAGTTTAAGTCACAATATGTTTGAAAATGATCTGCTTCTTTTTAAGATGAAAGATGAACAACCTCTATTAAAGGAAGACCACTCAGAATCGGAACCATAGTTCATAATCTGACGTCTCAATCGTCAATTTTAACCCTCAAATACAAGCAATATATGGCAGCTGACAAACTCATTGTATTCCAAGGTATTCCAAGTAATTTGAGTATTAGTTTTTGGTGTCAGACACGATATCTGGGGAAATTAGCTGCTTGGTGGAGGTCTGCACTCTTATTAATAACATTTTTACATTCTTTTGCCACTTTAGTCATGTAGGATGTTGCCATTCAGAAATAAGCTTGCATGCAAATGTAAAAATGCAAATCAGGAACCATTTTATTAGAATCATAACCTACACAGTCATGCTTAAACTGCTTTTCAATTTTTTCCCATTTTCAATTAAAATCTCAATCGCCAGTTCCAGGAATTATTGTATTTTTCTGGGAAGATTAAACAGGAATGTGCACCCTGTTGTTGGTGTTGTTTGTTTTTTAAAAAGGTGCTGTTTAATCTCATCCTTAGAAATGGTTTCTAAGGTACTTTTTCATGCAACTTGTACCTATTGTGAATATTGCATACAATAGACTAGTCTTTACATTGTCTTCTTTCTTCACCCACTAAATCAGACAGTCATTAATGGTGATATAGTTGATAGAGTTTATTTGTCTCAGGCTTAATTTACAAATGTGCCTTTCTGATTTTTCTCAATATCAGTATATGTCAAGGTTAAAAGAGGAAAAAAAATCCAGACGGTCCCTTTTTTTTCTTCAAAAGAAATAGACGACAGTCCCTAACCTCTCGCCTTAAAAACGACGCAATTGTCTAAAAAACGCAACATCACTTGGATAAAACATTCCTTGTGCGTGTGCAACGTTTTGTAGACATTAAAGTCAGGCTGGTATGAATCCAACATTTGTTAAAATCGACTACCCGAGTCGGATCCATCACGGCAGTTTTGCCAGAGTGAAATAAAGATGTTTTTAAACAGTTGGACGGCTGAACTTTTGATTGCGTTATAGTTATCCGCCATTTTGATTCTCAAACCTGACATTAAACTGTCGCCTGTCTGCTTAAGATCAGGACGCAGGCAGAGCAGCTGTAGTGGCCGACCACAGTGCGTGTACACGGCGGTGTCAATGACACCGCAACCGGGGGGAAAGGGGACATCTCCGAGCTAAGAGCGCAGCCATGAACGAGCAGCTATGGGCCCGCGGGTAACCATCAGCCCCTGTTGGCGACTTGATGTCTGGTTCGCGGATGACGGCTGGATGAACGAGAGGTAAAAGTGTCCTTTCCTGGCGAATAAAACAGCTGTGAACCTGCTGTGTGCGTGCGTGCGTGCGTGCGTGCTGCCTGGCTGTGTGTTCGGAGGTAACGCCAGAACCAGGAGGACGTAATCGACCGGCGCTAGCGATCGGCGCGTCTTTAACGTCGTTAGCGGCCGCTACTTCTTTAAAACTCCGCTAACATCCGAAAACGTCCTTCAGACGTAGCCTCCGGACGAGTCTGGCATCTCTCGGGAGGGTGAGTGGCAGGACCCGAGGCTCTGGGAACACCCGCGGGCTGGATGCACATGAGTTACCGCCGAGTTACAGGTTACCGTGTGGATAAGCTAGCTAAATAGCATCCCTAATCTACTGTATTTAAACTCTATTATTAGCCGATCGCACGTCCACATAAGCCTGTCTCTGTGCTCATGCAGCGGTCGGGAGGTGAATTTCTGCTTAAGAATGGGAGGAAAATGTGATTTTTGTAAGTTTACGGTCAAACACCTGTTTGTTTAGCGCCGATCTTTGCGTTCGGGCTGGTTTAGCATCCGTAAGTGTTTACAACGCACCACGCCGAACGCGGTCCATTTTACGCTGGTTCTCATGTGTTCTGCTGAATGCCTTTGCAACCTGTGCAGGCAGTCGCAGTTGTGGCAAAAGCCTCATCACGGGCTCATCCTGCGGACTTCTGTTAGCTGATCTAAATGTAAAATATCCTTTAAAATCCGCTGCCAGTCACAGCTTCCGTGGTGTTAAATTTGCAGTCCTTGATTTGCATTTGTAAATCGTCTCCCACATAGAAAACGTTTGTATTCAGTACCTGTAAACACCATAGTTACCATCATTATGCAGATAATTCTGTGTTTGTGGGCTCTCAAAGCAAGCTGATTAATGCCAATACACTGATGTGCAACACTAACTCAATTACAGATACTTGGCTTCCTGCTCTTCCCCGTCTACAACACACACTCCTCTTCTGTAAGCAAGATGTGCAGAGATTCTTTACCTTATTTTTGCTTGTCTCTACAAGGATGGAGCTCATCCCATCCAGGGCTTGCGTGGCATCCATGTAAATGAGTGGGATAGTGCCTCTGAATTTGCTATTGCTAACTCACGTCCAGGCCATCCAACTGAAACAATGGCTGGTTACAAGCTCTGAGTGTGCACGCTAATCCTTGTCAGATGTAAGAGCCTTTAATACTACATTGCTGTGATTAAATACTAGACCAGATAGCGAAGAAATATGACCAGTATATTCCCCTCTTGGTCAGCAGCTAAGATAAAGTGCCATCCACCATGTTTTGGAAGTTTGACTTACACACGTCCTCCCACCTGGAGGCTTTGCTGGACAAAGAGGATGTTACTCTCGCCGAGCTCATGGATGAGGAGGATGTGCTGCAGGAGTGCAAGGCGCAGAACCGGAGGTCTGTTTAATATGCAGCCAATTTATTCAAACATGGTTTGGGTCAGTAATTTCTCCTGATGGTAACCGGATTTTTGTGTCTCTATTGTGGACGAGCAGACTTCTCCAGTTTCTGAGTCAGGACCAGTGTATGCAGGAGCTGGTCCGTCTGATCACCACAGAGCCTCCTACTGGTGTAGAAGAAGTCAAGCGCTTTAAGTAGGTGGTTCTGTTGCATTTGCTGATGTAATATACTGTTCCTCGCTGGTTTTGTGCTACTTGCTGTATTACCTAAGCATCACTACTCTTTATTAATTACAGGTATTCAAATATAGCGTGTGAGCTGCTGACGTGCGACGTGGGAGACATCAACGATAAGCTGGGCAACGAGGAGCCACTGCTGGAAAGTCTGTATGCCTTCTTGGAGCAGCCGTCTCCACTCAACCCTCTACTGGCGTCCTTTTTCAGCAAAACAATTGGGAACCTCATCACAAGGAAGACAGAGCAGGTAACACCTTCAGGTACACGGCCAAGTCAGAGGAAGCATTTCTGTAATTGAAAAGTCTTAAGAGTTGTTGCAGTGGAATTTTATCCCAGATTTCCCAGTTAGATGGGAAAATATCCACCTGCAGTACATTTAGGCGCTAACTTTATGAGACATCGATAGAACTTGGTTGCACCTTCTCAAGGTTTGTGACGCACTTCCCCTCACTCTGGTGTGTTCAGGTGCTCAGCTTCCTGCGGCGGAAAGAGGGCTTTCTCTCTTTAGTCCTGAAGCACATCGATACATCTGCCATGATGGATGTGCTGTTACGACTTATCAGCTGTGTGGAGCCACCCCCTCTCCGGCTGGAGACTCTGACAGTATGAGACAAGTGGACCCATATTCATTTAAAACCTTACACACAGTAACCCTGCTGTTATAATGAGCCGCTGTTCCTCTACAGTGGCTGAACGAGGAGAAGCTTGCACAGAGGCTCATAGAGCTCATTCACCCCGAGAGGGATGAAGAGGTAAAAGGGCATTTCTGCCTTTTCTTATGGACAAGAAGCTCCGATAAATGTCGTCATCAGTACTCCTCCACTAGACACTTTCCATTACTGAGCTTTTTGTGCGTGCTGTGCCATGACAGAGGCAGTCCAACGCTTCTCAGACTCTGTGTGACATCATTCGTCTAAGCAGAGACCAGGCCAATCAGCTCCAGGAGCTCTCCCAGCCCGACCCCCTGCTGGCCGTGCTGGAGTCGTAAGTCAAAGATGGTCGATACGAGCACGATTGTCCACACGTTCTGTTACATGTTGTAACCATGAGACTCTTGTGTGCGTTCCCACAGGCAAGAGTCTGTGGAACAGTTGTTGCAGAATATGTTTTCACGAGAGGGTACCGACAGCTGTATAGTCAACGGAATCCAGGTTCTTCTCACCTTACTGGAGATAAGACGGCCAGTGTGAGTGTTCACTTGGAAAAAAAATTCACTTGGAATTGTCAGTAATCGATACTGTTTTGATTAACATGGTGAGGTTAGTTATTGTCATTCCACTAATTTAGTGGGTCTCTTAAACCTTTTTTTTTTCTACTAAACGGACTCATTTGTCTACGTTTCCATGAGGGACCTACCAAAATAGCAGTTTTTGATCTGCTACATCAAAACAGTGCTGCTATACTGTAAAAAATGTCTCCATGCATCAGGCCATTTTTGTCTCAAAATCTTCTGTCATTGAGTTTATTACTGTGCTATTATTATCTTATTACCCTATGAAATCACACTACAATACTTGCATAGCCATCATCGCTTCTAAACTGTTCTTTATCTTGTGTTTCCCGTAGGGTGGACGGTGTAATGGATGCTCAGGGTTTCGAGAGAAGCTACACTGTAAACAGCAGCATTTTGTTGGCTATTCAACCCCACCTGATACACTTCCACCAGTTACTTTTGCAGCCTCCCAAGGTAAATAAAATAAAGAAAGGCGGCTCCCAGTTGAGATCCCATGACTTTGTAAGTCCTCCAGTTGATCCTGGAAGGCAAAAAGCATGTCACAATCACAAATGTTCAGTTGTTGCTATGCTAAGTCACAGCTTTTGTTGAGAAAGTTGTTTTTCAGCTTTCTCCTTACCTTCGGTGTATTTTTAGAGAAATCCCATGCTGACTACCCTGGGTGTGCTCGAGGAACCTTTTGGGAACACGCGCCTGCACGTAGCTAGACTGGTGGCCTCCCTGCTGTACACCAGTTCTTCTAGCCACGCCGTCATAGCGCAGGAACTGTGTCGGCTCAATACGATGGATCTGCTCCTGGTAAGATGACTGTTCCCAGAGTTCAGCGCTGAGAGGAAAGCTCAAGCTTAATGTTGTTGTTTTTTTTCTTTCAGGAGTTGTTTTTCAAATATACCTGGAACAACTTTCTCCACCTCCAAGTAGAGCTTTGTGTTGCTGCCATCCTTCGGCCCTGTGCACATGAAATGAGACTTCAGCCTGGTTTGGGATCTCAGGAAAAGTCTCATCTGGATGCCTCCCAAGACCAGAGTTCCAGTGAAACCATCTCCCAACCTCCGGTTGGCAGTGAAAGCTCTGCGTACAATCTAATGGTGACTCACGTGCGTGTCTCTTCTCACTCCGATTAAAACTAAATGATTAACTTGACATTTGTTCTTTATTGATTGATGACAACTTTGCCTGTCAGTTGTTCCAACAGTGCCACCTTGTTCCGAGGATTCTGGATGCTTGGGAAGAGAACGATAAGATCCAGTAATCTAGTCTTCTAAACAATTCCTTTACTAGCTTTTATTTGACAGGAGGTTGCAGTATTAGGGCTTCCCTGAGCGTTTGACGTCTGTGTACAGGTCAGCAGGTGGCATGAGAAGAGGTTACATGGGACATCTGACCAGGATCGCCAACACAGTCGTCCACAACCTGGAGAAAGGGCCAGTTCATGCACAGATCGGCAGTCTTATAGCAGGTTTGTGTGCAGTGATATCAACCACAGTTAATAAAATAATTTAATTCCACCACTTCCCAGTTTGCGATCAATAAAATATAGCTCTCCAGCTTTCTGCCTTCTTCATGCTGCTGTTTTTGTGTTGGTGGGTGTAGAGCTGCCAGAGGACTGCAGGGGGCGCTGGGAAACCTTTGTGGACCAGACTCTCTCTGAGACCAACAGGAAGAACACCATAGACCTGGTAATTATGCACACTCTTTTTTTTTTTAAAAACAAATCAGTTTTACAGTTCAGAACCTTTTCATTGGGATCATTTTGGTTTCATTCTGCTTGTCCAGATTGGGACTGGACACCTGCGCCCATCCTCAGATGATGATATGGAGAGTCCATTCCCTAAGGAACTGACACTACAACAGGTACAGTAACTGCACTACATGATTGACAGAATTTTTTTCTTTTAAGAGATTGAAATCTTAAATCCCCTTTAATGTATTTTGCAGACATTTTCAGACTACCAGATCCAGCAGATGACTGCTAACTTTGTGGATCAATTTGGATTCAACGACGAAGAGTTCACAGATCACGACGACAGCATTGGGTAAATTAACTTAAGCCACCCACTTAATCGCAGTAGTTTTATTGTGGATCTGTGCAGTGAACAATACCATTTTTGCAGGGCGACCTTTGACCGAATCGCAGAGATTAATATTAACATCGATGCAGGCCAGGACACCGTGAGTCTACTTCACTCATTTGTTGTGTGAATATATTTGACTTCTGTGGTTGTTTGTGCTGTAATTTTGTTACTCTGTTCAGCTTTTATGCTACTCATTCTGCAGTTTTGAGCTCTAACACATGTTAAAGTGTATAGATGTCTGTGTAGATTCTCAATCATCCAGGTCATAGCTATCCAAGGTAGTCACAAGGGCTATATTTTCAAGCTCTGTCCTCAGGGAGTTCAGAACGGAAGAAGCCTTCTGGATAGAAGGCGAAATGTCTTCAAAAGAGAAGAAAAACAGTCCAGTCGACACAGAAAACTACCTTGGATAATTTGTATAGAGTTTACATTTATACAGGTCTTATCCCCATTAAATCAGACAGCTATGGTTTAATAGTGAACCTAAAACTCAAATCGTTCTTTCTTTTCACTTGTTTTATGCAGAGGATGAATTCAATGACAGATTTGTGTGTTTACAGGCTAATACAGCTGTGTTTGAGGCCTGTTCCAAGGAAAGGATCCAACCCTTTGATGATGAGGAGGAGGAAGATATCTGGGAGGAGAAAGAGATGAGTTTTGCAACACAAACAAAGTCCCGTAAGAGGTCTGAACCACAACATTTTTTTTTTGAGGAGTTTATTTGATGCAACAGAACGTGGGATAGAATTGGGGTCTTTTTTGCTCACTCAGCTACATTTTCTTGTAAAATCAAATATCGAATTTTATTAAAGGTTCGGTGGATCACAGACATCTCACAGCCAAACAGCCAGTAATATTTATGATCAGGCAGCAGCTTCTGGCACTGAGGGCTCTAACAAAGCTGCAGACTCTGATTCTGATGAGGAGGAAGATCTCAAAGCTGACCTGGATCCTTTCTTAAGCACAAGCCAGACTGATGGAACAAAGTGTAAGTCAGAATTGCGACATTTATTTCGAAGCAAGTGTGCTGATGCGGCCTGTTTGATTTGCCAGGCACCGGCTGGGTGGCTGACTTTGGCGAGGTGAAATCAAAGGCTCCAGCAGCAGGAGTGGGCTTTTCAGCTTGGGACGTTCCAGATACTCAACCCAGTTCCACAGAGGCAGGAGAGAAGGGATGGGCTAAATTCACAGACTTTCAGCCTTTCTGTTGGTAAGACCTTTGAACACCTACTTGGAAAAGCTTTCAGGGTTTTTTCGTTTTGGTTTGACGCTGTATTTTTTGTATCAGATGTTACTTATGCGGGGTTTTTATGTGTGCCCATTTATTCATGTCCCCAGCTCTGAAACGGGCCCCAGATGTAGCTCACCTGTGGACTCGGAGCTCAGCAGCTCCGATGGTACCAAATTAAACCAAAACCGTAAGTTAGTGCACGTTTATCTGGGTACTAGTAGATAATCTTGCATGACAATGTTCATAAAGGGTGCTTCAAAATAAGTCTTTTAAAGTTAGAACTCCATCCCAATTTTCATTATTTTTATGAAATTCACAGCTTAATATATTTTTCCTCTGCTTTGTCTGAAGCGTGCGTGTGGAGTGTGTGTGTGGCAAGAAAAGCTCCCTTGGTGGCGTCCGACAGCTCTTCCTCCAACAGCTCAGACAGCGACGAGGAAGAAGGCAAGAAAGAGTCTGCCGCCAGTCAGACAGTCACCATGGAAACCGTGACCACAGGAGCTGGCAAGGAGACCCTTCGACTCACTGTAGACGCCAAAAACGAGCGGGCATTCTTCAGCAGGTACACACGTTCCAGTTCAACAGGTCCCTCTCTGTGCTCTGTATCCCCATTGTAGCGCTCCGTCTTTGTATTTTGAAAGACTCATTTTTCCCTTTCCCCTCCAAACTTTCCCCCATACAATTCAACTTCCACCTCCTCTTTTTTTTTCTTCTGCTATTCCCATCATTCTGTCTGCGTCCACCTTCATACACACACAGGGTATTCAAACCAGCAGTCAGACGGTATGTTTTGCTCAAGGTGTGGAATGTTTTCAAGCAGTTTGATGAAGTATTTGCTTTTAAAAAATCGATCAGAAGCTGTTTGATTGCTTGTTGCATTTAACGGGATGCAGCGTGATGTTTCTTTCTCGCGTTATTTCTGGATTTCGCTTATTCCAGATTCAACACACTATGGAATGAGTCCAGTCAGGATTAAGTTTTTGAAAATGTAAACAGCAGCATAGTGTCAGACTGAATGCTACAATTCAATGTGGTAACATTAACTAGAGAATCCTTATAGTTTTGGGTTTTTTCCTCAGAAGTCTCACACTACTAACAGTATTTCTGATAGCATGCTAAAGTTCTAACAAAAATACAAGCTACTAACACAATGCACATATGAGCATGATAGAGTTGGAGGCTTTTCTCGGAAATTCATTCCTCAGAACACATAACTTAAGTAGATTTTCTGCGGCCAGCCCACTGTGGGCAGTCACAGGCTCTATATTTGTAGTAATAGAAGAGTTGATGCATGAGGTTGCTGGATGCACTGAAGCTGCGGTGAACAGAGCGCAGATGAAGAGGGGAAAAAAAAACCCTGACGTAAATTTAGCCAGCAGCATAAATAGGCTCATGTAGCATGAGGTCGGATGACAACCTCAGACCGTCCCTACAGATTGTTACAGCTGCGTCTGTGTCTTGCAGTGAAGCAGACAAGGTACCACTTGAGGGCCTCGCCATCAAAGACAAAGGGAAAGGAAATGAGAGAGAAAGCGTGGAGGAGAAGAAACACGGCGACGATCCCAGTTCCACCCCAGCCAGTCCGCATAGCCAGTCTACTGCTGTAAGGCAGTAAAGCTGCGTGAGTGCACATTTCTGTTTGTATGAAATTAAATTAAGTAGAAATGATCAACATTACCGTTGCCCACAGATCCATAATCAACAGTGACCGACCACACCGGCTTCCGCTTCGCTAATATTGTAAAAAGTTTTTCTTTTTTTCCCCTATAGAGACACGGAGCCAACCTCTTAATGGACCTAATGGTTAATTGTGCAAACAGGCACACAAACAACACACACACGACTGCTTCATACCTGCCCATTCAGCGTAGAGCCTCGCCACACCTGCTTGCTGTTAGCGGCCCTCCAATACACTTTTTTAATGTCTGAAGATCGGGAAGCTATTGACAAAACCTTCTACAACAGTATGTATGCTGGATTACACAAAACACATATGGATAATGTAGATCCCTCCTGCACCTTATAGCTACTGTGGAACTGCTACAAAGAGGACCGTGTGTTGTAAAGACTTTTTTTGTTCCATGCCAAATCTTGAAAACCTACAACTGTAATATGTTTCTTTTCTTGAGTCTGTTAAAGTAAAACTGTATATGTTCTCACTCTGCGTGCCACCTTTGGAAGGCTGAATAATTCAAAGAAAGATTAATTTGTTATTTTGGCAGCATTCATTTAGCATCGGATCAGTGTGCCCATGTCTGAAATTCTCCACAAAATCCTTTTCTTGATATTCCAATTTTCTTGGCTATGGTCAAGAGGGTGTTTTATTAGTTTTAATGCTTATTTTTACTCATAAATAACCACTTAAAATATTTCTCCACCTAAGCTGGACTCGTTGCTTCATCCCTGTGGAACCTACAGCCATTTATTTTTTGGGAGCAAGCTCACACCTGTGACAGTTTGATTAAGGGATGCTGTTGTATCCGTGTGTGTGTGTGTGTTTGAGCTCTGATGCGGAGCTCATTCTCAGGTCAAGGGAACGAAAAAGAAAGCACACTTGCGTAACACACACGCATGCATACACAACTGCATCGGTACGTGCAAGGTTTTAAAAAACAAACCCAGAAGACACAATGATGTGCACATCTCACCCTCAGAGCTGTTTAAATGTAATATTGTGAAATTTGAGCCTGTATTAGATCGTGGCTATTCTTGGTAACACGTCAGCGTAATATAAATGTATACAGTATATACAAACATTATATCTATTTTTGGAATAAATCCCGCGTATGGAGCGGCAGTCATTCTGCAGGTGGCGGTGTGTAAAACATTTACTGTGTTGTACTTTTGAAATGAGGCAATAACGATGTCTGTGTTTCAGTTACCACCCCAGCATCAGGTCCGGTTCTTCTGATACATGTGGAGCTTTGGGTGTTTGTGGCAGCACAGCCTCCGGAACATTTAAGGGTAATCCAAGTTTAGCACAGCCTGCGTCGGTTGGGTTATCAATTTTGAGCAAAAATTCGCCAACACATACATTTTTTTTCCCCGGGCCAAATTGACAAAATGAGCCCACTTTTGACCTCGCAACTTGGGATTTTGTCAAGCCCGGCGTTCCAGAGCGCAGAGAACAATCCATCGACTGGCGCCCGTTATCGACAGTTAAACCTTGAACTCTACTGTGTTTTTATGTCCATCTGTTTTTAAACAGACCTTTTTATATAAGTTCAACTGACCTGTATATCAGTGGAAATACAGAGACAGGCTTTTAATCTGTTGAACCACAGGAGGAGGAGGTCAGGTCTGCCATGGGGGAGTAAGTCATCAGTTTGGGCCGTTTTACCTAGAACCTAATGCTTATAGACTCGTCTAATTCAGAAAATAATCACGGGTGTAGCTATGGGAAAGTTAGAAAATGCCTTTTATGCATTTGTGGTACTTGAGCGAGGTATTTTCAGCAGGCTAGTCAGTCAGGGAAGCGCTCCCTGTTTGAGACCTGAGCTGTGGCGGCAGCCAGAACCAGCTTTTTCATGGACACGCTTTACTTTATTTTTCTCCTCGTCGCTCTCTCAGGGCAGGAGCTGATGTTAATGCATCATCTTTAAAAAAAAAAGACTTTTGTATTTATTTTGAAAGCACTTTTTCAAGAAGCACTTTGGGTTTCGCTTTGGGCGGGGTCAAATGTCACCGCTGCATTTTCCAACTCGAAGCATTTTTGACTTGAACGAGAGGATCGCGTAGACGCTTTCAAACCCTTCAAATCTTCAACGCTCTCTGCCAAAGCGCGTCTTCCCGCCAGTGGATAACTCGGTTTTCATATCTGGGAAGTAGCCTCTTCTTTTTCTAGAGTTCATCTAAAGCCGCCGCGCGTTTTTCTCCGGCGTTATCGGGGGGGGGGGTGCCACATGTCCACAGCCGGTGATTCAGGACCGTCTCGCTTTGGTTCGTCAAACACTCTGAGCACACGTTAGCCTAGTTCAGGGTCAGACGACGGGGTCAAATGTTCCCATCTCATCCTAGAACCGACGTGAACAACGTTCAGGTGTGTGTGAGCGTGTGTGTCCTTCACCTCCAGTTTAGTTTGTATGTGGTTGACGTGTGATGGTTCCAAGTCCACATGCATATTTAAGTACCATCACCTCATTTACCTTGTGTGTTGCATTGTATAACAAACTATCACAACTGGAGAAGACTGAAACTATAATTCTAGTCACTTTTTGGGCCATTCCATGCGTGTGCGTTGTTCCACGTGTCCGAGGGAAGCCGTTTGAAAAAGAAACAGCCATGTTTAATGCCTTTTTTTTTGTAAATTGGACTGATGCTGGAGGTTTTTTTTTTTTTAGAGAGTGCTGTGTCTGTCATCTGTTGTCTATTTAGCTTGTACATTAAGATATGAACCTAATAAATCTGTCCAAGAAGAGCAATCAGAGTGAGATTCAGTGATGGAGAGACTGCATCTATTCAGGCGCTGTGACCTTATTTTAACCGGGAAAAGCACATTTATTTCCTGGTTAAAATGTGACTAAATGTAGCAACACAACAACAAAGTAAAGATGTGAGAGTAAAAAGTAGAAAGTTCCCTAAATCCTTTTTCCTGTGAGGAAAAGATCTAATCCAAAGCTGACTGAGATTTGTGCTTCAAATCTCAACGTGCACGTCCACAGAATCAGCCAGCACATTAATATACTGCAGGTTTGATGTACAACAAAACATTAAACATGATATACGTCATCGCTGAAAGTTAAATTTGGAACGTATTTTTAAAAATTAGAACCTCAGAGTAAAACCGCTCTCCTAAATCAAGTGGTTTTGAGTTCTGCACCACCAGGTTTGTTCCTCTATGGAAAATCAAAGTTGGATGTATGTTCAGTAGCCATTAATAATTGTAAAAAAAGAAAACCTGGCGAGAAAAAACCTTCACTCGCATCCATCTTCTCTGGAAGTATTTATTGCTAATCGCTGTCCTGGTGCCCTCATGTACCAGGAATACACCTCATCCAGGTTGCCAGGACGCATCGAGGGTTGTTTCTTACTCCACTCCATTATCACCAGTACCTCATCAAGCTGGATGTTACACATCGGTGTGTGTGTGTGTGTGTGTGTGTGTGTGTGATGTCCCTGGAGTAGCATGGAGATAAACAGGAAATTACGGTTTCCATCTTTTAATAGCTCTAAAGACTTTAAGATTACTCTCAAGCTTCATGATCTTGTGCTGGGGGGGTGACAGAGGTTCATCTCCTGTTTCCAGCCCGCAGGAGCACACGTGCACGGCCGAGCTCGGCCTTTAGAACCGTGTTTACCTTCAGGGCAGATCGCAGCTTGTGGATTAGGTTGCTTCCTTGTTCTCGACTGTATGTTTGTCTCCTGCACATGTGGCTGCACCCACACCACCTCTACCCCCACCCCCCCAGAGTCAACACTGACACACTCGGATCACAGATGGAAAAGAGCTCACATCAGGGGGGAGAAATGAATGTGGAGATGGAGGAGAGACCCTGGACACCCTCCACCTCCAAAAAAAAGAAAACCCTTTTTTCTGCATCCACATCTGCCTCTGCTCTGCCGTGCGTGCGTGCGTGCGTGCGTGTGGTGGAAAAAGGGAAGAAGGCGGAGCTGTGCGTCCTGTACTTGAATGGGTTTGTGGAGAAACCTGCCCGTCCGCTCGCAGCCGAGGGAGGAGGAGCCTGCCGGGTGTGGGAGTCCAGACAAAGGAGACATAAACACACTGACACTGGATCTCTGGGGCCTCGGGAGAAGAGGCAGACGCGAGTCCGAATCCCGGGGACTACGGGGGTGTTTTGCAGGATAAGGAGGGCGCATGTGTTTGTCAGCTGCGCGCACTGGTGCGTGAGAGATGTTTGCGTCGGGGCGGCAACTCCCACACCCTGTTGCGTGGATGATTAGTTAGTTAATTAGTGCTTTGGGGATGGAACCGTGCAGCCGGAGTGACCATCAAGTCAGCTTTTAGTGGTTTTGTGTGAGTTTGCCCAGCCATGGGGGGCTGCCACAGTTACCCCTCAGCCACAAAGAGCGACGGAAGGACGGTCCAACCTCCTGACAGCGACAAACTGTGAGTTTCCAACTTTACTCTTGCGAGTGTTGGTGTGCACGAGAGGAAACAGAGTGAGGAAGCTACGGAATGTCCTGCAGATCACTCTTTGTATGTGTGTGTGTGTGTGTGTGTGTGTGTGTGTGTGTGTGTGTGTGTGTGTGTGTGTGTGTGTGTGTGTGTTTTACATAGTTGTGTGATGGCATCAGAAAAGGTGGATTCCTCAACATAA
Source organism: Takifugu rubripes (assembly GCF_901000725.2). Classification (NCBI taxonomy): domain Eukaryota; kingdom Metazoa; phylum Chordata; class Actinopteri; order Tetraodontiformes; family Tetraodontidae; genus Takifugu; species Takifugu rubripes. The sequence goes on along the minus strand of NC_042293.1, from coordinate 2,359,011 downwards.
GTGTAACTGGGTGGAAGGTAATAACGTTCACTGAAGTAGGGGGAAAAGTTCCAGACTTGACGTTGTTACACTTTTGCATTGCGTTATTACGTTCTATTCTGAACGTGAAAACATGAAAAACAACCCTAAACTGGTTTGAAAAGCTAAATATGAGCGTTGGTGTGAAATGAAGAACATCTAACTTTCACTTTTGTCTATTGAAGTTCAACTTTCAGAGGTCAAATATATACACAGATGTGTAATTACCATCCACACTAATGGTGTTTTATAATTAGCACTAAGACTTTTATGCAAACATTGATCAGCAGAAGCTGCCCTTCCACGTTTCTACAGTAGCCAGGAAAGGACATGCGTCATAAATGACCTGTAGAAGACTTTAATACCACAAACCAGCTATAATTTAGCAATTTTCCAGCTATTCAAATGATGCATTTTGGGACTGGAAATAAGATTAGACAAAGTTTATTACTTGACGTTCAAACAATTTTACTGTTGCACAGGTTTGGGTTCATTTCTGTAACAGTTATAAATAGATGTGATGAAGAGTATGTTAACTGTACACTGTGTGTGCTTGCCTGCATGTGTGTGTGTGTCTGTGTGTGTGTGTGTGTGTGCACCCACTCAGGCATAAAGATGTAAAGGTAAACAAATGGCTGCGAAGAGAGCAGATTCAGTCACAGAAAATCATGTTTACACAAATACAAAATCACTCAGGCTTTTGTGTGTGTGTGTGTGTGTGTGTTTCTTTTGAGAGTGAGAGTGAGCGAGAGGGAGAAAGAGACAACTGGTAGTCAAGAGGCAGTAATTAAATAAACGCCCCTGAGCTGGAGCAGAACAGGATGTTAACAGAATGAGTTCCTAAAAGAATCGTGGTTTCCACCATCGTATCTTCAGCGCAGCTCCTGTTTGCGTTCCCTCGTCACTGTTTGACCTCTTACTTTGGACAAAGATCGCTTGTTTTTGCCACCCAAATTCTCCCACCCACGCGTTTACACGAGGGCGAGCGACGCCCCCCAGAGAGCCACTGGCGCTTCTCTTATCGCGGCCGGCAAGGTCACACTGAGCAAACCCTCAGCTGCTGTGTGTGTGCAGACATCTGAACACCGAACGTGGCAGCTGCTCGATTCCACTACTCTTTAAAATATTCAGTCCAAAGTGCCATCTTAAAAAACATTTGCGCTATTAAAAGAGACGGACTGGAGCGCTGCGAGTCTTCAAAGTCTGGCCTGCAGCAGCGTGGCGCCTCGCTAACCAGTTTGCATAAAACCAAATCAGGCTGCTATTTGCTTGTTTGTTTTTTTCCCCTTTCTAGTCCATGTTCCTAAGACACCACGTGGTGTTTGGTGGAGGAAGCAGGCCGCAGTTTATCTCACACGCCATTAGACTGTGGAAGTGACCTGCAGAAGCCAGCCTCATTAGCAGTAATTACACTGGCTCAGAATTGACTACCTTCATTACATGAACTGCTGGTTTATTGGAAGAATCAGGTCTGCAGTTACAGTATGAATGTGTGTGTGTGTGTGTGTGGGTGGGTGGGTGTGTGCACAGCCCCATCATGGCTAACAGAGTGTAAAGAGTGTATCTACCAGCTGCAGCCATAGGAATTAATCCACTGACCAATTGATTGTTTCACGCCGCCATATTTCCTGTCTTCCTCGCCCTCCTTGCCTCATTAACCCCGCGTTGTCTTTCCAAGGGGGATTAATAACAATCTGGAGGAGCGGCCGTACCTGCAGCAGCAGTACGTGAGCCAGCGGATCACACACACGGACGTGACCCCCCTCGCCGCGTTGCCGCCGGGCGTCGACAGGGCGGAGTGGCTCGCCAGCAACAGTGAGTGCAGCCCGTCAAACAACAACAGGAAACTCTTATCGTGGACTTAGCTTGATTCTTTCTTTCCAGCGGTTGCTTTTTTCAAGAACATCAACCTGTTCTTCAGCGCGCTCTCAGAGTTCTGCACTCCCAGCACCTGCCCGACCGCCTGTGGACCAGGCAACACGTAAGTCCTCTGCTGCGGGGAGGTCGAAGGTCATTGACAGTCGACTCAGCAATTTCAACCCGCCGGAAAGTTGGATTTCTCTTCCGCGCTGTTTGCTGCAGCAGGAACTTCACCGGAGTTGAAATAAACATCAACACGAGGTCTTCTCATTTTTCACACTGTCAGTATTTTAGCTGCTCAGTCTTGTTCAAGCTGATGCTTTTCTTAATGTTTACTGTAATCGAGTCACGAATCCCAACAATCCCGTAAGCTGCTAAATACTCTATATTATGCTTTTTACTTGGTCTCAGCTGATATATGAACATATATCACTGTCATATATAGTTGATAAGAACCTACCGGCTACAGAAACACTGTATTGTCTTCTTAATCCCTTTCGGGGTCATATATAAGCATTTGTGGCTTCAGTATCTTGCTCAAGGGTACCTGGACAGTGCTCTGGCACCTTCCCCGACTACCACAACCCCTTCCATGTTTTGTCTACACTGGGGCTCGAACCTAGAACCCTCTGTTTCTCAGCTCAGTTCCCAGCAGACTGGGCAAAATTCTTTTATATTTGAGGGGGGAAAAAGTGGATTTTTGATGAAATTCAATGTATTCAGCTTTATTTATATAGGATGTGTTCCAATCAAGATTGTCTCTACGGGTTTACAGAAACCCAGAGGCTGACTCTGCAAGTAATATTGGCAGCAGTGTTGAATTAACCCTCACACACACACACACACCCACACCCCAGAGTAATTGCATTATGGGTAATAGCTCCTACTTTGGAATAAAAATGAGTGAAATGACCCTGACAGATGGTTTAAAAGGCTTCAGTTTTCCTGCATCTCCATTACTTGTTGAGCCTGAAGACATTTGTCTCCCGTGTCTCTGTCAAAGAATGAGTGTTTTGTTGTCATCAGGGTTTATTTTTGGACCGACGACCACGGCAGGAAGCTGAAGTGCTCGGCCCCTCTTTACTTCGACTATGCCATGTCGTACGTTCAGGACCTGCTGACTGATGAAGACGTGTTTCCCACGAAAGCAGGTAAAGAAACATCTCATCCACACCTCCCGGTTGTGCAGGTTGTCTCCGTCACCTCTACCGTCTCTTGCAGGTTCGGTGTTTCCGACAGGCTTCATCTTCCTCGTGCAGAAGGTGTTTCTGCTGTTTTTCCGAACTCTGGCTCACATTTACTGGTCTCACTACAAAGAGATGCTAGTGCTGGGCCTGCACCCCCACCTCAACACGCTCTTCACACACCTCACCCTCTTCTGCAGGCAGCACGCCCTGCTGGAGCTGGAGGACACTGAGCCTCTGCAGGACCTCATCACAGCCCTGGGACAATAGAGCACAATCACATAATACACGCATTTCTACATTTTCCATCGCTTATTTAATTATTATATGTGATTACAAAAACATATACTGTATATTGTATATTTCAGCATTTAAATTTCACAGTATGAATTGTTTTTAAAGTAGGGAAATATAAATACTGTTACTGAACAGTATGTGGGAGGATGAAGAGACTATTATGCTTAACCAAGCAGAAATTTCAGACCTGATCTGGTGCAGCCAGTTCTCCTGTTATTGCAATCGTGTGATTCCTTAATATCGCATGTTGGTGTGTTTTAACATACGTGTGCACTATTTTATATTGATAAGGTCAATATGAAGGTAAAGTATGTTTTACTCAGACTGAACAGGTGTCGTTTTCCAGACACAGACATAGTTAGGGATAATTCATTGTGCCATTATCCTTCCACATGTGGATGGAACAGTGCAGCTTCTGTGTGAAGGAATGTTTTCTCATTTATGTCCAGCGGAGCCAAATGAAAATAAACAAGATGCAATTTCAACTCAACCCGCGTCAGTTACATTCAGGGAGCGTGTCACGGTTGTCTGAGAAGTTTTGGTCCTGAGGTCAGTGCAGGGACCGTCTGCAGGCGCCTGAAGACAGGCACAACAGCACCACCTGTCGGCGTCTCTGGCGCACAACACCAGGTTCAATAACCTGTTGATGTCAAAGTAATTAAACAGACACTGCCCAAATATCACCCGCTGTTCCGGGCAGGAATTGCAACTTTTAAGTCTTTTTTTAACCAATACCAACACATTACAGTACGTGAGACTGTGTTTCAATGTGTTATCAGATTAGATCACGCAATTTAATATAAACTAGAAAAAACGTTTTCAAGATTTTCAAGAAACGTTTACAAGACTGTCTTTCTGGGTTTTGGCAAAACTGGCTTCATTGTTCTTGTAGTCGAACAAAATATTCACATAGTAGCACATGGCAAAACCATTTTGTTGCTACTTTGAAACGATTTAATAAAGATCCGTTTTTCAAGGCTCAGTTTGGTGGGAACTGGCCTGAGAAGGGGAGGGTTCTCGGTTCGAGGCCCATGCAGCGCAGACAAAACAGGAAGGTTTTCTGGTAGTATGGGGTGGTGCCAGAACACCTTCAAGAAAGGTACTGAACCCACAAAAGCTCATATAGGGCCACCCCGTAAGGGATAAAGCGGTTAAGAAGACGAGTATAACAATGACAGTAGCAATACAGTGTAACACTTACGGTGAATAAAACATAATTCCTTCTTCTGTCCTCAAATTGAAATCTCAGAGGTTATTTTATGTTGAACAGTAAAGATTTTTTAATAGAATATTCAGTGATTGTAATACCACGTCTCACCACAGGGAGGCAGTATACAATCCAATTTTGGGATTTTAATTTGTATTTCGCACTATTATTTGGCTCTATTAGCACTACTCTTTGTGTCTATTTCCATGAATAGAATTTAAATGTAATAATTATTACAATTAATTATTAAGATATTAATAAAATGAAATTAAAAGATTAATACATTAAGGTTTTGTTTGAGGGTAATCTCGATCATCTTTTATCAGAGTGAGGGCAATTTTTAGCTCCCCACGCTGTGATTTTTTATTTTAGGGCTGTTAAAAACACAGCATGGGAGGATATGTTCACCTGCAGAATAGCTCCAGCTCTGTAAGCCCTCTCACCTTTTTAAAGGTAGTTCCCTCTGCACAGAGACAGCACATTTCTCAGCTTTAACATCTGAAAACATTTACTTTATTTAATTCCTATCCTCAAAACTTCAAAAATGTACAGATTGGAGCATCAGATGGTCCCTGTGATTTTGGCCTGAGGTGTAGTGCAAGACACATGAAACTAAAGCCTTCAATGGGGAGTCTCAGAGCTCAGACTGAGACACACAAGATTGTTGTAAAGACAGACAGGAGATGCGTTCTTGTGGACCTGAAGTGGATCTCAGGGTGTTAGAACCTGAGCTTAGGAGTTAATACTGCAGACTGCTGAGTCACAGACACATAAAACTCAGCACTTTAATTAAGGTACGGCTGTACAAAACATTCCTTAAATCAGGTTCAGAGCTTCAGGACAGAATAACAGCAGTCACACACAGAAAAGAGAACATGCTTATCTCTCTGGCCTCTCCTGACCGGAATCCACTTTACTCATGTTGATATCAGATCATCGTCTAGATTTTTTTTTTAAAAACAAAAAAAACCTGATGTTTCCACCTTCAAAACCTCCAAAACTGAAACTATTTATCCCAGTATTTATCACGCGTCATTGCAGCAGCAGGTTGGTAATACGTGAGAATGTATCTGCTGCTGCTGCTGCAGCCAACTGCAGCAGGCTGATTAAGCGTTGCAGAGAACAGACAGTACGATCAGATCTCATGAAGCCGCACGATTTACAGGAGTCCCTGGAAGCGGCGTCTTACGTTGTAGTTTAAACTGGGACAAACCTTGTGCTGGGTTGCTCAGATAAAGGTCAGATTTTATAATCATATTTTCAAATGTCACATGACGCTCAGTCGCAGCTGTTGGGACAAGAACAAGAAGGAAACCCTGAGATATTCAGCATTTATTAACTCATAAAAAGGTCCAGATTAAACACTTTTTGCTGTTAGGTATTCAAAACAGACCTGCGTCCTTTATTTATTGTTTCGATTTCAGTTTGATTTTGTAACGATCAGATTTAAAATCTAACATTTCTAGCAGCAGAAGTCGCATTAGTCCCAGTTTGACACTTTTTAATGATTGGAAATGACGTGACTTCACCGCAGAAAAATCCAGAATTTCCATAATCTCTGGCTCCAACGGTGACGATTGGACATAGAAATTGAATTGGATTCATTGGAGGCTTCAGACAATCAGTCTTCCTCCCCCCTCCTCCCCCATCCTCCCACCTCCCCTCCCAGTAAGCCTTTATAAATCAGAGCTGGAGGCTCAAGTTTCTCTCTGGGTGAACTTCGCTGCGTTTCTCAGGTGGCACCTTCCTCCTGCGAAGACTTTCTGGGGACACGGACGAGGAGAGGATGCGGCTGACGATGAGGTCAAGGTCACCGGTCAAAGCAGGACGGATGACGTCTTTCTAAACAAGTTTTCAGTCCAAAACAGTGGATTTTACTCAATAAAAGAACTTGATTTTTTTGGTGTTCTGTGATCTGCACCCCTGTGCGGAGCCTTTTAACCTCTCCGCCATGCGCGTGCTGCTGCCGGTGTGGCTGCTGCTCAGCCTCCTGCCCCTGGAGGTCCAGGCCCGGGCTTTGAGCCAACAGAACCTCGGTCTACCACACAGGTAACGCTAACAGCACTTTACGCTGCTCAGATTGTGATTCAAGGAGCCAAGTCTTGGGGCTATCTGGGTTAATGTTATGGGATATTCGGTAAATGCATTTAAGTCACGTAATCAGGCTCCAGCTGCTCATCGGTGGGTGCGTGTTGTGAGGGGTCTGAGTATCGACAGTTATTAATGTGGGAAAAGGTCCAGTGGCAGAAGGAGGTTATTCCTCTTAGCAGCAGGAGGGGCGAGAGAGGTGAAGGTGATTTAGAGGGATCTGGGACGAGGGTTCAGGACAACATCCCACCTGCAGGGGCTGTAAATGATTCTTCTTATTTATTTCTTATTAACTTCATATTTTGATTTGTGGAAGCTTTGTTCTAGAAAACACATCAAATTTCCTCTTATCTGACCCTCAGGATGATAAATGAAAATGGAACTGGAGTTTGTTGAGGGATCTTTTTTTGTTGTTAATTTATTGGCAAAGAATACCTACCAGATCGACTGGAGGTGGACACTTCCAGGTCCATCCGCAGATGTTGGACTCTGGAACCATCGAGTCATCCTTAAACCTTTCCCGGTCCTTGAGTCCTTGTGTTGTTGGAAGGTGGACCTTCAGCCCAGGCTGAGGTCTTGAGAGTTCTGGCTCAGGTCCTGGATGGACCACCATTTTATTATTTCATAACAAGGCAGCAGCATGACTAAATGTAAAAGAAAAAGTTTGCTGCAGAAATGAGAGCATCTTGTGACAGACGGACGTCAGCGCATGGTGAGATTTGCTGAGGTGTCACATGCGGATCTGCTCGGTTCAGAGCTGCAGCAGCACTGGGCTTCTAGCTTCGCTCATCTGGGAACATTCTTTGAGGTCGGAACAAGGATTCATTGTGCTTCTAACGCTTTAATCTCGCATGTAAATGTAAATACAGTTTGCACAACGCAAACATTCGCGCAACGCCTGATGCCTTTTTAAAAATTGGGCTCCGGTTCTGAGGCTTTTCACATCGAAGCCACTGGGATCCCCAGAACCAAAACATGCTGGAGGGTCCCACTGCTTCAGACGGGCTCAAATGTGTTCAGTCACAACATGTTCAGCGCCACTAAAGGCGCACACTGTCTGGTTCAGATGTCTACATAGAACATCCAGAGAGAGGGAGGAAACGTTTAGTTCTGATAGAGAAAGATGGCCGTGCTGCGCTCTTCTAACAGCCCCATACTGAGCTCTCACTTGGCTGGAATGTTGGAGAAGCTACTTTACACACTCTTGTGCTCTCTCGCTCTCTCTCTCTCCCCCCTCATAAACACCCAAACACACTAAACCCAAGTCCACTCTTGACCTTGAAGCCAACTCTTCACCCTCAAGCGACCCTACGAGGCCGCGAGGACCAGCCAAAATGTCTCGACTTGACTAAGGACATGTATGTTCTGGTCCTAACAAGAACACACAGTCACACACAAAGACGTTCAGCATCTTTTTTCAAAAAGCTGATAAGCGTCTCTTCCTTTAGCAACAATGGCATCTTTGATGTCACCACTTCTTATAATTGTGTTCACACATGATTCTTTGTTCCAAGCTCCTCCAACAGGTCTAGAAGGAGCCCGGTCCAAAGAATAAGCAGATTTTTCTTCAGGCTGTTCGCCAGCTGGCAGGATGAAAATGTACAGAAGTATAAACAAGTGTTTATTTGTGAGCTGGATCGGTTAATAATGCTGCCTTTTTGGTGGTGAATGACTTAGGTAGCTTTAGCTACTTGTTACTCAACGACTATGTTACACACCAAATCCAGTTTTCTGTCCATAAAAAGGTCACGTCTGGTTCCGGCCACTTTAAACGCTGACAAGCAACGAAGCATTCTGATTTGTCCTCTAGAGAGCAGCATTTCCACACCAATGTGACGTGGTTCTATTGCAACGGACAAAGAATTTTCCCATTTTCCCCCTTTTTTCTCTCTTTTGACTGCCTGTGCCTTTATTCATCATTGTGTTTAAAAGGTCCAGCATGAGATGTGCGTGTAAGAATTATAATTTATTAGAAATTCCTCCATTACATCCCTTCTCAACAGTGACAGAGAGCCTATGGAAGCTGTTAGGGAACAAAATGAAATGCGCTATGACTTTTTCTGACATTGCTGCGCTAAATTGTGCAGATAAACTTAAATTTAAATGTAGTTGCTACATTATAAAAGGGGCAGGTTATAGCAAAATGTTAAAGTACAGCGAAGTTGGCATTTAAAAGTCTGTTTACCTACTCATGGAGAGGAGCTGGCATCAATATGTTAGTCAATATTTTACATCTAAATAACCAAAAACAGGAATTATTGTAATAATTGTATTATATACACTAATTAAGCAAATTGAATTTCACCCCTCGTATCATATTTTAATGTATCAGAGATAAACACAACCGGAAATTATAACTGCGAGGGGTGTATTCAGTATGTTTTTTGCAGATTTAAATCTAATTTGTTGCTTGGCACCCAGAGGAGTGATCAGAATACCAGTCAGGATTACTCCCAGGATAAGGATTATTAAATATTCTGTCCCAGTTTTCCACAACAAACAAATATTATTTGTTATTAACCTCGTGAAAGTAGAATATTGTGGTCGGACACAGGAAACGGCTCATTCAGCACAGCAGAGGAGGTTTTTTAGTGTGTTCGATCACTCTCTGATTCAGAAAAACAAAATAATTCCACCGTTTCGGAACAGGAACACGTTTGTCACTGCTTTACACTATTGGTGCCGAGCGTTGCATAATATGTGAGGGGTCACGTGGACCCGGGGCCTTTCTCTTTGCAGTAGCTGAACCCTTGAAACTCTCGGGAAGCGTGAATGAGGCAGGGAAAACAGCAAAAGGCTTGACGGCTGGAGGTGAGAAAGGAACGTCCTCAGACGCTCAAGAGCAGCTGTGGCAGCTTTTTCCTGCCGTCTGCATTGTTCTGTGCCACTTTCAGGGCCTTGTTGTGCTGGTCTCGGCCCTGTTTACAGCGCGTCAGCTCACACGCTGTCGCTGATTAACTGGAAATGTTGTGGGGCTCAGACCTGACAGTGTCAGGTGTTTTTGAACACCGCCAGTTAAAAACCACTTTGCTCTGGATCGGATCGGTACAGGAAGCAGAGCAAACGTTTACGCTGCCGGGGATGAATATTAAATGATTTATTATAAGAGGTTTAGGGAAGAAAAGCAGAGGTTGTCACTCTTTAACTGAGGCAGGTCCACCTGGTGAGACTCAGGGGCCATTAAATGCTTGTCTGGTGTTTCGGTTCTTGCGGACGGAGATGAAGGATTTTTATAAAGGTTTAAAGGATCTTGAATTACTTCAGCAGTGGGTTGCAAAGTCGTCAATGCTGAGAGGAAGTGTGTCAGAAACAGGAGCAACATGATCTCAACTGCCTCTTTCCCTCCATCCACCAACAACATACCCAGACTAGCACCCCCTACTGTTAAAGAGATGTTGGTGCATGCACGATGTTCCACAGATGTGGTCTTTCCAGCTGCCTCAAGACATCCAATCCGACTCAAGAAATCCAGAACCTTTGAAATACATATTAACAGTCGTTGCAAGTTGAATTCCTGCCTGACCGACAGCTGAGCAAGGCGGTAAATTCCGACACGTACGGCTCATCGTTGTATTTGAACTTCTCGGTTTCTCTGTGTTACAGGTTCAGTTTGCTCAGGACCTTGAAAATCCCAAAGTCCTCCTTTATCGTGATCGGACCTGCTGCGTCTGACCCCCCTGAGGTTACCTACCACCACGTCGCCCAGGGAGACGGCCGTGTCACCTGGATGGCCTGGCTACGCGGTAAACCCCTGTTGGGATCCTCTGACCCGCCGCTTGGCCAGACTGACCGCGTGTTACGGGACACGCCGGCCTGGAGGGGTAGGTCAAGGGGTCGTCGCCATGCCAACAACGGTGGCGGTAGGAGCCATGGGCAGTTGATGAGGGTGGCCTGTGTCCTGGGCACCTGTCAGGTCCAGAACCTCAGTCACCGTCTATACCAGCTGATTGGACAGAGCGGGAAGGAGGACTCCTCCCCCATGAATCCGCACAGTCCTCACAGCTATGGCTAAACACGGCAACACACCTTTCCTGGGGATAAAACAGAGATGCTTGATAGCATAGGGTGCAGAAAGATGGACGACAGGAGAACACCCACCACTAAACTTCAAACCTCTGGTGGTAGGCCGCAGTAAAGGAAGGATATCTCAAAATAATAATAAAAAAAACTTTAGATGTTTCTTATCCCTTGGTAAAGCAATGGATGTTCAGATAATATTATTACTATATATGGATATTTATTTTTATGATGGTGTTTGTTTTAATTAGTCTTTAAAACCCCAGATGAAGACGAAGAGTTAGGAGAGGTGGAGAGCATGGCTCGGCTCGTCGTCTGCAGACCTCCAGCATCCCCAGCACGAGATGGCAAGATGGTTTGGTCTCATTTTCATAGGAAGTGGCAGGCATAGACGTAAAAGAACGGTGGCGGCATGTCGTCCATTTTTGCTTCATAAGAACACTGAGTCAGTGGTAATGCTCAAGGTTTAGTGGCTATCATTAGCTAATGCTGCACTATTCTGATCCTCTGTAGACTAGAAAGATCTAATACAGACCTGGTGGAGGGACGGTCTTCATCACTTTAACAGCTCCAGTCTGCATTTTTTACTGTCCTTACCAGAAACACAGGAACTGTACTAGAACTTTACATTATTTCCTGTTCTGAACCATTGATTGTAATGCTGTTTCAGTATATTATTGTGATGTCTTTTAAAAACTGGAAATGATTTATTCTGTTAACGTGACTAAAGTTGTAAATTTTAACACATGGAACCCATTTCAAGGGAATCAGATTTTGAATAGACAATAAATGAAATAAAATATGGAAACATATTTGTCTCTGTCTTTCGAGGGGAACCGTGGGGAATTTAACTGCAGTGAAATATGAAACTCCATCACACAGCGCTCACATGCTTCTGGGGCAGGTCGGCTTCACCGAGACGTTACAGCTTTCTCTTATTTTCGCCTTCATTCCCTCATTTAACCTCCTGGCAGTAAGAATCTGTTTTCCTGTGTTGTTTATCAGGCTGGCAGAGCTCATGCAACCGATCAGACGTCACCACCTGTGATGTAACATCTTGTATTTATCTTTTATTAAATGAACAATTCTTTTTGAATGGATTAATCAAAAATAACAAAACATAACAGCACAGTACAACTAATAAAGAATAACATAACCTTGTATTGGTCTTTAATTTCTCTGGACTCCAGATGGTTAAATGCAAAATGCTGAAGTTGTTCTTACGTGTGCACGCGTGCGAGTCTGTGCACTATCAGTCTCACTATCAGTCCAGAGCTCTACTTACAGTAAAGTTCTCACAGGTGATTCTTCAGTCCTGTGTGTGTGTGTGTGTGTGTGTGTGTGTGTGTGTGTGTGTGTGTGTGTGTGAGTGGGTGGGTGGGTGCAAGCTATGTATTGAGGTATCAGGGTCCACACAATAGCAACCTCAGCCAAAGATAGAAGAACAAGGATTTGTGTGTCTGTGTGTGCGTGTGTTTGTGTGTGTGTGTGTATGTGTGTGTGTGTGTGTGTGTGGGGGGGGGTAAAAGTGGCAAACGGGAAATGATAACTACGGTAATGTTACGATTGAGATTCAGTAAATAATAAGCAGCGTGTCAAGGACGACAGCTGACTGGGAACATTTTATCTTTGTTCCCACTAAAAAAACCTTTGCCCTGATCGATCAGAAGCTGCTCTACATTTTATTCTTCTGACACAATAAACCGGCAGTTTTTGATGCTGGAAAAACTTCCCGGGGCCCCTTTTCCTGCGGCGGCGTCAGCGGCGGGGAGCGGAGCAGGTTTATTAAAGCTCATTACATAATTGTTGGTTAAAAATCTCGGAATTAAAAACTGCAGCGTCACTGTACAAACAGCTAACCAGGTAATCATTGAAACAGAAAAACACACACAGGGCTCAACACAGGGTGCCCCACTGTGTAAACTTGGGTTAAAGTATGATTGGACGGGGGGGGGGGGGGGGGGGGGGGGGGGGGGTTCTATTAATGCTTGAAAAAAAATGAACCAGCAGGAAATATATACACAGATGCTCCGTCAGAGACACATCACAGACACCATCCATCAGCCATGAAGATCCTGGTGAGTTTGGCTTTCACACACACGGGCAGACACACACATACAGCTTTCTTTAAAAGAATGTCTTTTTAAATTTGAAAACATACACCACGGTTGATCTGAATCACAGGGACCAGACCCCTCGTTGGAGTATCCACCCAATCCGGAGAAGGAGAAGTACAGAAACTTTGAGGTGAGGCCGGATGTTTTTTCATCATCTGCTGCTTCATTTGTGACCCAAAGGAACTTTGAAGTTTCAGAAACTCAAAGACTGTACTGACTTTTGGGGAGGGTTTAGATACAACTGCTCCACCACAAGAGGAAAAAATGAGAACCCTAACCCTAACCCTAACCCTAAAAACATGCCATATGGGTGGTAAGACGTCATGTCAGAGGACCATGGTCCTTACAAGATTAGAAGAAGCTGCATTTTCTGTCCTGTGTGTTTCAGAGTGGAGCTCTGATTGATCGTGTCTTCAAAACCTACAAGGTGATGCACACCAAGCAGACGGTGGACTTTGTCAAGCAAAAGGTGAGCAAATAAAGACCCCAAATCCTGCTCTGAGAACATTCTCACAACCTTTTGTGCTTGATGAATGCTTCTTTATTAAACATATCTATTTTTGACACATGATCCTCTTATTTCTGCAAAAACAATTATTTATTTATTAAACCCACCTCTCCTCCTTTTCCTGCAGCACGCTGAGTGGAATGGCTGCACGCACGCGCAGATGAGGATGATGGACGCCATCATGGCTTTAGACCAGCTGGTGGACGAGTCCGATCCCGACGTGGACTTCCCCAACTCCTTCCACGCCTTCCAGACGGCCGAGGGCATCCGCCAAGCACACCCAGACAAAGGTAACCATGGAGAGAGGCTGATGCACCGGTTTCATAACAAAATGATATGTGTTCCCTCCACAGACTGGTTCCAGTTGGTGGGCCTCATTCACGATGTTGGGAAAATAATGGCCGTTTGGAATGAGCCACAGGTAGGATGGAACCAATCAGGGCGCCGCAGGTCACAGCGTCGTGTCCCGGAAATCTTCTGTTGACTAATACAGAACTCTGCACTTTTATTTTCACTGATCTCTGACATGTATAAACATTCCAAACCAGTGTGTGTGTGTGTGTGTGTGTGTTCTGCAGTGGGCCGTAGTGGGTGACACCTTCCCCGTTGGCTGCAAGTTTCAGAACTCCATCGTGTACAGAAACGACAGCTTCCAGGACAACCCTGATGACAAGAATCCCAGCTACAAGTCTGTATCTTTGTTTCACACTTCACACCTCAAATACAGCTTTTAATCATGATGTGGGTATAAATATATCATAATCTGCCCATAAAATACTGCCGCCACACTTGTCCATTTAAAACAAGTCTCTTTTATTGCTTTTTAAGCACTGAATGCGGGATGTATGCGCCCAACTGTGGGCTGGAGAAAGTGTACATGTCCTGGGGCCATGACGGTACAGTTAGCTCTTATTTTTATTTTCTTTGTGATAATTCTGCTTCCTTTTTTGAAATTTAAATTCATCACAGAATCACGTTTGCAAATAGGCTCCTATGACACAATCACTTCTAACATTTCAGCCATGAATGACACAGCAAAGAAATGTTTTTATCCAGTCTGATTCCCTGTCTGACCTTCTGCCCTGTCTGACCTCTGCGCTGTTCTCGGCAGAGTATCTCTACCAGGTGATGAAGTTCAACAACTGCTCCATCCCAGAAGAGGTAAATGAGACAGAAGCTTAACGGACGCAGAAATGCAGCCACGTCTCTCGATCTGCTGCTCCTCAGGGTTTGTACATGATTCGCTTCCATTCCTTCTACCCCTGGCACTCCCACGGAGACTACACGCATCTGTGCAACCACAAAGATCTGAACATGCTGCCCTGGGTCCAGGAGTTCAAGTGAGCACCTCGTCATTCGTAGCGCGCGTGCCTGACTTCCAGTCGCCTGACGTTGGCCTCTTTTCTTTTCTCCGCACAGTAAGTTTGACCTGTACACCAAGACCACGGAGATGCCCGACGTCGAGGGGCTAAAGCCGTACTACCAGTCTCTGATCGACAAGTATTGTCCGGGAGTACTGAAGTGGTGAAATCCAGATGATCCACAACTCAAGCCGGCTCATTTGTAGAGTTCCTTCAACATGTTGAAGAAAATCTGTGCACCCACAGTGAAAAACACAAATGCATTTTCCCCAATTTTATTTTGATGTTGCAAAAAAACAACAACCCCAAAACAACCCACACATTTCTGTCTGTTTATTTCTATATTATCTATCTAGGCTGACACTTGTATGGCTGATGTGAATGTTTGACTAAAGAACAGACGTTTCCCGTTACTAAAAATCTAAAATACGTCAGTGATTGGTGTCACCTTCCATTTATTCTGTGCACCAAGCAAGTGAGAATTAGTATAAATGCAACAAGTCGTCACAAACAAGAGTGAGTGGAAGGAGTGCAAAGAAAGACGGGATAGGACAGTAAAAAAGAGGAAAACAAAAGCCTTTTCACACATATACGTATGTACAGGCGCGTGCACGCACACGTGTACACACACAGCAGTTATTTTTGGTAATGTTGCATGAAGGCAGCAGGTGAGAACAGTCTGGATTCTCCTACAACTACTTTTCATCCTCCTCCTCCTCCTCCTCTTCCTCCTCATCTTCAAGCGTGTCTCTCTCTCCTACTCCTCCACCATCATCTTCGTCATCCTCCAGCTCCTCATTTTCACTCTCATCTCCATCTTTCTCCTCCTCCTCCTCCTCCTCCTCCTCAGCTGCCTGCTGCTCAGACCTCTGGTAGGAATCGGAGCAGCCGTCAGGCTTCTTCTCAGGGTGATGGTTGGCAGGCGAGCCCACTTTTTGGCCCTGTAACAGCTGCAGCAGACAGATGGTGGCGCTGCAGGCGATGATGGTCCAGATTAGCGTGTGGGTGGGAACACCTCTGACCTGGGACCGCACCCACCGGACAGTCCGAGCGACAGATGTGTTGGACATGCGCCGTAGAGGCGATTTGTCCTACAAACAAGGTACGTTTTAAGGAATGTGGCCTGCAATAGACTTTTGGATGAATTTAGATTTACAACTTTTGGATAAAAAGACAACAGCAAAAATGGAACCACACCTTCAGTCCGTACTGATTGAGCATGCCCTCTAAGAAGCTGTTGCCCAAGTGTACTGAAGGGTAGAACTCTGCTTCGTACACCCTCCTCCACCACCTCTGTGGGTAAGAACTGCCAACAAAGAGCAGATTACAGGAAGGATGTTTTACTTCCAAAGCCTCAGACTAAACAGAGCTGGGACACTGACCCATCAGCCTTGGGTTCTGTAAACCAGTATCTGTAGCGGTGGGCTCGAAGGTAGGCAGGGGGCTGCTGATGAAATGGATACCGGGACACATCTGTCTGGATCAGCTCTATCACTGAAAAACATCAAGCAAGAGATTCAGGGTTGCTGGAATGAACACATTTCTTGTTCAATCACTTGTAACAAGTGGAAAAACCAACTGAATATAATTAATGTATAACTGACCAAAATCAACGCGCATCACATTAATTATTTGATTGTTATAATATTGACTGTAAATTCAGAACAATGGTTGGTTTCTGCAGGGTGCTCTTGCTAAACATGACCACTAGGGGGCACCGATGTAGATCAGTGAAAGCCAAGTGAGAAGAAGATAACGATAATGAATTTGACCACTATATTAAACCCATCCTTTACACAAACTTCTAGTCACTTAAGTGATGAGGTGACAGAAACCTGGTATCCATCCAAACACACAGGGAGTCCTGTAGCGTGCAAAATGCAAAAAAATAAATAAAAAATCATCAATGAATTGAATACAATAGTCGTACAGGGTGGACAGAGGCCCGGCCAAAGGATTTTTAAGTGAGAGCTAGAACCTTTCACCTCAATCAGGCTCACATATGCCATAAATCTAGGCATAAACCCAAAACCCCCTGATGAAAAGTGATGTTCAGAATCTAGCAGCTGAAACAGCCACCATCACTAAAATGTTGGATCTGAATTGGCCTACCGTCTTGTTTTCCCTGCAGCAGTCTGTACATGAGACTGGTGAACCACGGCGCTTGCGTGTGACTCCCGAGGGCGGCAAACCACATCTGCCAGTCCAGCCTGGGTTGGTGAGGAGTGAGCACGGGAGGAGGTGCGCTTAGGTTGCCCGGCTTGTACATAAACTCAATCTCCTGCAACAAATCGAGGAGACCGGTGACCCAGGAAACCCTGGAACTAAAGCCTGACCTGAGCAGCCACGCTCACCGTCCATGTGACGCCATCGTGGCTCCCCTCGATGACGACCTCGGGCCGCCCGCCCACGCCAGTCATCCTTCTGAACAGGCCGTATGAGTTGACCAGCTGGTAGCGATCCACCACTTCGTGAGCCTGACGCACCGCCGGCCATAATCTGGCATTAGAGTCATAATCCATATAGGTGAAGGGCACCTGGTGGGGAAAAGAACAAATTCATAACCACGAAATGATTCGTTGATCGCAGCACGACTATGACCCACCAGACTGACGGTGAACATGGCAGCTGTGGCAGCTGCAAACACGGTCCACTGGACGGTCCCGCAGAACCTCTTCAGGAACCCCGAGATGCAGGCACACCTGCGAGAACACAGAACATGCGTTACTCCTTTCCCTCCAGCGGACCATCAACACACAGAGAAGAGTCCAACCTGAACATGGAGGAGACCAACTCCCAGGTGAGAGAGAGGACCCCGATCCAGACAGAGGGAATGGTGACGGTCTTCATAAACTGGTTGAACTGGTGGTAGGTGAATGCTGGACAGGACACCATAGAGACAAACTGGGACCATCAACTTGAAGCGTAACGTTAGCTTTATACAAGTTTTAATCTTTATAGTGGCACAAGCGCGCACCCGTCCTGGAGGTGATGGTCATTTTAGTCGTATCCAGCTGCAAGTCGAAGCACAAAATAGTTCCTGCAATCAGGAGAGACCAGACCACCAACTCCAGCAGGTAACAGAGCCGCGACCCAGAGGCCGAGCCTGAAGAGAGAAGGGATAAAAGTGTGAGGTTACACAAGCAAAAGCCAGGTTTGTGTTGGCGTTCATACCGCCGCCGCTGCCGATGGACCTCTTGCGTAACCAGAAGTGAACGTGTTGGTCGTCCAGAAGTGACAGACAGAGCGTCAAAGTCAGGAGGTTGAAGAAATTGTAGTTTCCTGACAAAATGATCAGAACCTGAAGCAAAACCTGCAAAACAAATCCAAAATACAGAGATAATTGACGTAGGCACATTAAAATAAAATAAATAAGCAGAGTCGGCACGTTTTAAGCGCCACTGTCTGCTGTCAAATAATAATTTTTAGGCGAAAGTCCTGAATTTTCAACCACCTGCAGGTAAAAAGACCCAAGTCGGAGTCGGCGGACTGGGCTGAAGAACAGCAGGGGGACGGGGATCTCGATCATAAAGGTCCCGACCACGCTCAGCTTCTGCCACCACACTGGCAGCTGGTGGGCAAACCAGGCCAGCGGCGTCGGGATGCACTGAGTCTCGTAGTGGTACGTCAACGCTGTCGGAAACAGTCGCCACGAGGGAAGGAATGAAGAGACAAGTCCCGATTTGCCGAGAAAAGAAAAGCAGAGATGCGCACCTGTGAGCCCCCACCACGTGGGGCAGCGCGACGTGAGCTTGACCACGCCCGAGGCGAACATCAGCCTGAACAGCAGCCAGCGGATCAACCAGAAGGTGACACGGTCGTGGTCTCGGACCCCTCGTGACCCTCTGATTAATGTCAGGGGAGCTATGAGGATACAGAGGAAGCCCGTCTCCAGAAGAAGGTTGTCCCTGAGAGAGAAGAAGTCAAATCAAACAACAGGAAATGACATGTTTAGGGGAGCGTTGGGGGAGAGGGAGCAGCAGTCCACTTCCAAACACTCACCACTGGAAGTAGAGGAAGACCTGTCCCACCTGAAATGACAAATCAGCCGGTCAGCAAAGGGAAACCAAGACAGTCATCAGAGACAGACAAGGGATGGCTCACCTGGTAGAGGGACAAGTAGAAGATCCAGAGGCAAAAGAACACCAGGCTGTCTCTGAAGCCCTCCAGCAGGGTGGCGGCGAGGCTCAGCGCCGCCCCCGCTAGGCACAGCAGCTCCATGGCCGTGTGAGTGTCCAAACCCAACCGGGGTCCCAGCCACAGCAGGGTGGGGGAGGCGAGCAGCTGTTCCCCCAGAGGCTTACCGCTGTAACGCAGCTGCCATCGGGCAGGCAGCAGCCCCTCGTTACCATAGAGACCTACATGGAAATGGAAACAACGTCCATAGGCAGCGTGCACTTCTCTGTTTTCAGCTGCTGAAAAGTGAAGAGCTTCCAAATCTAAGCTTTAGCGACACCTAGTGGTGGCATCACTGGTACCTACATTTGAAGTGAATAAACTTCCCATTAAAACATGGGCGTGGGTGAAGTCTTCAGGAATTCCACTGACACTTAAAACAAATCAGGTACACCACAAAACACAGCTTCTGTAGGTCTGTGCCTGACTAGAACATATTGCTTTATTCCTGATCCCGTTCTATTCTAGAGATTTTAGTTGGGGAAGTTAGCGAAAAAGAGGATCATTTCCAGACGAGGTTTGTTCTTCTTTTTGTTTGTTTTAAACCACTGTACACCAACAGTTTGCGGCTAACATGCTAGCAGGGTGCTCACCTGGTATCTGAACGTAGAGAGACACAAACGCAGACAGATAAATGACCGACATGCACCAGAGGAACATGCGTCGGGGCAGGATGATCTCCCCCATGTCCGACGTTTGGAAGGACGCCGCTGGGCTGCTACCGCCCTGGTGTTCCCTGTTCCCGAGGCAGGACCCTCCGCGTCCAAACTCTGAGCCAAACGGAAGGGGAAGCGGGACTGAACGCAGCCGGAGACACGTAGCGGTGAACGTTTGAGGGGAAAGTTCGCCAAAACTACCACCAGGCGGCGCTGCGGCACCTTGATAAGGCATGTGGCGTTCAGGGAACGCGGGAATTAACAGTCATTATAAATGATTTCACGCTCGGTTGTAAACAGTTTGTCAGTTAAAACTAGCTTTAAATACGCTTTCTATCTTCTGATTAAAACAAATAATGGCATAACCACATAACTAAGAAATTATAAAATCATATTACAGATTAACCATTGGTTTTAAATGGTTTCTTAAACTATTTCCATCCATGTGTTTGGTTTGTCAATAGACAATAGCTGTTTAGTCATGATTCTTAGAAAGGTCTGGGTGTGTTTGTGGTGAATTTATATATGCTAATGAATGTTTGGATGCACAGTACATATTCTATTTTGTCACACACTCAAACACACATGTATGCACTCATACTGTAGGTGTGAACTTCTATCATAGGAGAGCTATAAAGAAGTGAAGATATAAAGTGAGAAGGTGTTTTAAAAAAAAAAAAATCCTTACAGACACAACGAGGAGTTTATTGTGCAAGACATGACAGGCCAGCATGCAGATGTGTGGCAAGAAAAGGTGAGTCTGCATGCTGCGAATCAGAAAGCAACAAGCTTTATGTACATTCAAGTTTTAAACACAAAAGGAAACTTATAAAATTCTGATCATAGATTATAGTACCATTAACTCTGACACGGTGTTACAAAAATACTACAATCTTTAATATCAGAGAACATTTACACAGTTGTTTAAGCTGGCACCTCCACATGAAGAACTTCCAGCGCTGGACATAAATATTGATATTGAGACATCAGCAGAGCTAGTTAGGAAATCAAAAAACTCAAATAATAAAAAAGTACAGAACCATTTAGCCATAACAAGAACACCCAAGACTGATCTTTAAGCTGCAAATTAATCAACAATTTAACATTTAATCAAATATTCACAAAAATTAAAGACATACTGTCATCATATTTGGCCTCTCACTGAATAAGCAGAAAAAATATAAAGCTATAAAACTGTAAAATTTATGACTATTATAAAACAAAATTTCCTTGGCCTCTTAAAATATATCTTAATCCAATTAATCCTTTTTTTTTTTTTTTTTTTTTTAAAAGATGCTTAAATATTTCAATCAGCTTCCCATTCAGGACACTTTGTTGTTTCATATTTGTGACAATAACTTTCTTATTTAAAATACAATTTACATACTAAAATTTACCCATTAATTTAATTTCAAATGTTCAAATTTTCAGTTGAACTTGTGTGAGGTAGCACAGCAGCAGTGGTAAAAGTAACACTTGCCTTTGCCTGAGGTGAATGTGATGGAGCCGTATTGTAATGAAGAGATGACAAATAACCTCACACCATGTGAGAATCTGTTGTGGATTAAATGATCTGAGGCTGTGAGAAAGGCCATTAAAAAAAACAAACAAACAAAAAAGCTCAATTAGATCTTAATCATAGCTGCCTCCAGCCTCACATATGCTCCCAGACCACATGACGGCCAGCATACTGTAACCCAAAGTCAACCCCTCCCTACTTTAGATGCAGGGGGGATTTTGGCTTATTTGCCTGGAAAAAAAAAAAAAAAAAATTCCAAATGAGTCACATCTGGGCCTGGACGAATTCCCATTGTGAAAAAGGGACATATCTTGCTCCAACACCCCACATTAATACAAATGCATGTTTCCAGGACGTGAGGATGCTTTTAGTTTTTCTGTAACTGGATTTCTTTACAGAGGTGAAAGCAGATATTAATGATTCGTATTTGCCTTGACAAGAGTGTGTTCACTCAGACGATGCACACTGCAGACACAGTGGGTTTTCAGGGTCACGTAGCCCCATCAGTTCCGCTGGTGCAAGTCTGTGACGGGATGTGCTCCGGGTCCGTTTCCCTGACACAGAAGACTGCGTCGCCGCTCACATTAATAAGACACTGAGCCTACAGGGGGAAAATTAAGAAGAAAGAATAAAATGTTAGACCAGTAAATGTGACAACTGAGGATACTAAACATTTAAAATCAGGCCATTACATGTAGACATTAACAGGAAGGGTGCTTTGTGTGTACCTGGTTCTTATTTGGATTCTCCATGAACACACACTCCTTCATGCTGTAGGATACTACTGTGTTACCCCCGAGGGCAGCTACATGAGCTCGGACCATTGCAAACACCTCTGCAATGAAGGAATGGAGAAAGCCGCTGACTCCCCCTTCCTGGAGAAGATGGATAACGTCACATGAACAGATGTGCACGCCATAACTCTGATGCCGGAACATGGGTTTGTGACCTCGTGGTCTCACCTCTCGCAATGATGTCGTCTCTCGGATGAAAAACATATTAATGATCCCGAGGTATTTGATGATGCGTGTCCCAGGGAGAAAGGACAGCGGCGTCATTTTCACCACTGTGACCGAACTGCTCCCAAACGGTCGGCTGGAGCGGACTGAGCGGGATCGCCCTTCGGGTAGTGGACTGGAGCGCTCCAGAGAGGAGCCTGAAGGTTCAGAGAGTACCAGAGGAGTTCCAACAGATGGAAAAAGAAACAAATATAACACGGAAAGCCAAAAAGAGGGGACGGGGAGACCAAAAAAATAAATAAATACAATACAAAGGGCAAAAAAAACCACATAAAAGACAAACATGATGCCCGTTAGTTGTTGTTTGTGTGTTATCTGCATGTCCAAACTGGCATGGATGTGTTTTAGGGTACAAAGACAATCGTCTGTAAAGCATACGCTACCATGCACGCCATGCAGTCGAGGCGAAGAGACGGGACAGTTACACAGTGTCTGCAGACAGACAGACAGACCTGGGCACAGCTGTGTATACTTACTTACACGTGTGAATGCAGTATTTGGAGTACAGTGAAGTATAAAAGAGGATATTTACAGCTTCTGTTCATTGGTCAAAGAGGTTTGAGAAATAGAGAAAAGAGAGACAGCTGTGATCTGAGCTGGCCGCAAGTGCACAAGCCGGAGTGTGAAAGATGATTGACAACGGCTAATTGACCTGATGTGCCTTTAACAATCAGCCAGAGCCACAAAGCTCAGAGCCACACATCAGACCAGTGTTTAGTAAACAGAACACAGGACTGACAAAGATGCCAGACTAGAGAAAACCTTTGCCCCACAAGTTCCAATATTTCTCTGCCACTCTCACAGACGTCTGTGTGTAAAGTCAGCTTTAGTAATGGTGCAAGAGATAAATAGATTTCTCATAGGAATGTTTTTTTGTCATCATGGAGGGCGGGGCTTCAACTTTCACACTCAACCAAAAAAGCCAGGGCTTGATTGCTTGACTGACAATGCTCCGCCCCCAGTGGCATGCATGGAGGGGTGTGTGTGTGCACGTGTGTGCAGGAACTGCTGTGAATTTGTAGGTATGATCACCAGAGTGGGCTAGAGAATGTGTCCTCCTACTTGTTTTAACTGATCCGCGTCTTATGGTGTGAGCTTTCAGCCTAAGCAGCTCTAGCCAGGTGCTGCATCTGTCTGCAAAGGAACCGTAATCAATGGAGGCAGCTGGAGAGAACACACAAACACGGAGAAACACACACAAACCCAGCACACACCCAGACATTCACAAACGAAACAAGGATGACAAGAGAAAGACATTAAAAAAACCCAAAAAAAACAATCAAGACATGAACAAACCAAAAGAATAAAAGTGAATGAGTTTTGGAAGTGGTGTTCTCTCCAAGACAAAAGGATGAGAAGTCAAAACAGGTCAGTGTAGTAGTTCTGGTAGCAGGGGAGTGGGACGGGAATGAGAAACGGGCTTACCTCTGGTTGACACGCTGGATGTCTCTATGACACCTGTCACAGACAAAAAAAAACATCCCGCTAAAAATGTGTTTTCTGGTCAGCTCAGTTATGTGGAGTCTGGTTGCCTCAGCATTTTGCCTCTATTAAAAGTAGGCTAGCATAGGGGAGCAGAATCACCGCCAGAATTCAAGCTCCTGCAACCTGTTTGTTGTACATCACAAGATCCCACAATGTCCAGCACTTTCTTGGGTGGATTATCTAGGCAACGATGCACAGCCATCTAAGTCACTGTAACACACCACTAATGATTTACCTGCTGAGTGAACCATAACCAGCTGATTTTGGGAGAGTTTTGCAGCTGGAGTGAGAAAAGAGACTTTCCCTAAAGCGTTAGTGGGGGAAATGTGCAATGCCTGTTAGTAAGACAGGAGCAGGAGGTCGCGTCTCAGGCTAAGGAAATGGCTACCTGAGATTTTGGATGATGGCTGAGTGTTGGTGGAGGATTCTGTACAAAGCTCCAAGGGAAACTGCAGTTGCTCCTCAGTCTCACTACAGCCTGAGAAGAGATTACAATGCTTTGGTTGTGTAGACGTTACACCAACAAATACAAAATAAAAGGTTATTGTGGGGTTTTGTGTAGCGAGGGCATACTGACTGAACACAGAAATGATTACTTTACATGATAAAATAAAAACAGAGTATTGTTTTGAAATTTGAGTAGTGTGTGAAAAGAATCCTAAGTGTTGGACAGACCTTTGGAGATGGATTTGTCTGGTGGCTTCTCCTGAGTCTGGTCCTTGTCAAAGGTCATGGCCACTGCAGTAACGGCCACCTGGGAGTCAGAAGGAAGTAGCCAATATGAGAGAGTTTTGCATTTTAGCCTCCGGTCATTTGTTTGGTAAATCATGGCCTGTTGTCACCTGTATGAGCTCTTCTTCTGGAACTGCGACAGTGAAGTTAAGGTGACAGAGGCAGCAGGGGATCATCGATCTCAGCTTGAAGTAAAAACTCTGCACCAAACACAATTGCATTAAAATCTAACTACACAAGATGATGTGATGTAAAAAACTCAGCAGTGTTTTGTTCATACCTTCAGCAGGTCCTCACACAGGTCAGTAAAGATCTTGTTCAAGCCTTGATTTGTAAGGTTGACGTGACTCAACCTTACGACCCTCACCGATGTAAACATCTGAAAATGAGTAATAAACCACCCAGGATAATTGCAGATTTAGAGATTTCGCTCACATTTTATGACATTCTTTGTCAACATGTGTATGATATCATTACAGAAGTTATCTGCCTCATTAGTCTTTTCTTAAAAATTATTCATTCGGGTGTTTTCCCTTTAACAGCACCTGTATTTTGATCTTAAAAAATTGTGACAATGTGACTGCTATTCTATGGAGGACAGAGAAGTTTCCTATGATGCGCACCTGAACTCTGGACGTCCAGTTATAAATCCCAGGCATGATCTCAGTGTTGCAGCTGTAGAAACCTGAACAAAGACAAGTGAATGAGGAATGAATGTATTCGACAACAATGACACCTATAAGAGTCGTTGTGTACTTCTGTGGCTGAGCTGTGAGCTGATGGAACAAACCTGTGGGTGCTGGTGCATCGATGAGAAGTGAGTGGATGTCCTCCACAGCATCAGTGTCATCGATCTATGGAAGAGACGCGAATGGTGAGACCAGACAACAATTATTATTTAATATTGTTGTATTCCTATTGATAAACACCTCCAGGACAAAGGCATCTTTCTTCCCATGGGAGAGGTCCAGTTCCGACACTTCATCCGAGCTTTCCGAGTGGGAGCGGAAAAGTCTGGACCGTTGCCTCGGCTCAGGAATGGGAGAGCCTATGTATTCCTCTGTCAAGTCCTGCACGAAAAAGATAAAAGGTAAAGTAAGTATCTGTTAAAAAAGTAAACACATCAAAAGCTCAAATCAGCGTTTCACAACAGTCCAGACTGCACGGCAAGTAGGAAAACTATGTTAATGTCACACTCACTCAAGTAACCAATTCGCTGCACAATTACATACACATGACTGGTGTTAATTTAAATATGGATCTGGAAGAGTAAAAAGAGGTGAAAACACAACATACACGCAATTATGTATAGGTGAGAATGTGACCGGGCAGATATTAAAATACAGGGCTGTTAACGCAAACAATCTGCAGGTGGATGCCCTCAGGTGACACTGGAGTGGGTTACACACTGTCCTTCTCCCAAACGTCCCCAGTTAAGAGTTGTTACACGGGTACGTTAAAAGTGGTTGAGCCTTGCCATTAATATAGTGAGGTATTTGTCATGCTTGCTGTGTTACACAGCTAAAAGTTGCTCAGTACCATGTTTATGCCGCCAAACACCTCAGGGTCCACGGCAAATAATTTCTTCAATGATTGGAAAAGAGACAACAGCGTTAAGTATATTAATGTATGTTTCACAAAGCCTATATATTCACAATCTAAGCTCAATTTACAGATTTTACTCGAGAATAGTGGTATACGATTCACTGACTTATAATTGGTGTCACCAAATCATAACTCTGAAGGAACCGATGACCAAAAACTTGAATGTTATGATCTCAACATTCAAGTCTGAAAGAAAATATTTTAGATCTGGACCCAAGAACCAAGTAATTTAACATGAATCCCAAAACATCTGAGCAACAATTTGGAAACGTTAAACACTTACAGAGCTTATCATTTACAGTATGTCTCAGGAACTAAGGGGAAAAAGGACCGACAACATCCCTGCAAACTAGTCCCAGTAGAACTGACTTATGTTGTGTTGTCTCACCGGAGGGTTAATTTGATAAATCTCTTTGTTTTTGGCTATGGTGTCATTGATCCTTTTCTGGATGGTCAGGATGTGGTGTTCATTGCTCAAGTCACTGGGGGTCTTCCCTGCAATCTGGATCCCCCCAGGTGCTGGTAGAGCTGTGAGATACACTCCTGTGGCGGACTGAACACAGAGAAGCACTTTGAAAAGACTGAGCGCATGTAACCAGTCACTGTTAACTTGGCATGTTAACTTACAGCCAGACCCAGGAGCATGTTCTCGCCGACGCTGATCTGGATGCGTAAGCCAAACAGAGCATTCATGTTCCGTAGTTTTAGTTTGTTCATCAACTGACTGTGCAGCTCGTATTCCATGAAAGGCAGCAGGTTGGAGATGGCTGTAGCATTCACTTCACCCTGGGCCTTCCTTTTCAGGCGACACAGCCTATAAGAGTCACCATCAGTAGCATTAACTTTAGACATTGTGTGAGGCTTTGCTCAGGAAATATTCTGCTACCAACTTTCAGCTGTGGAAAACACAAAATTATAAACATGAAAAGGGCAGAACTAATACATTTATATTGAAATGGTGTTTTACCTGGCCTGGATGAAGCATCCCTTTCCTGTGACAGCTGCTTCTGATGGCAGATCGATTGTTGTGAAGAGCACGTCAGGAACCTTGGATGATAAAATACATGATCTTACTACCTTTTTTTTTGAGCAAACTTCACCTGAAAAATAAAAGCCAGGAATGAGATGGTGATAACCTTTTGTCGCCTACAGTGGTAACAGTAGGTGAGCTGAGTGGGGAAGGGCATGTTGAGCTCATCATAGGGGATGTGACAGAAACCACAGCTTGGTGGAGATGGCTCCTCAAACCTGGTGAACATCACACCATCCACTGTCAACTTTCAAAGTAACACCATACATACAAGATTAACTCTGGGTCACTTGTTTACGACACCTGTGGTCGATTCCGATGTCCAGGCAACCTTCACGCATATACCGAGGATTCAGGATGGCTGCAGTGCCAGATGCTGACAGGATACACACCTCCTCACTAAATCACCAGGAGTGTTTGAGGAAATATATATGTAGTTCACACAAATACAGTATTTTCCATAGAATGTAGTAGTGCATTACACACCAGATGCTGGTGCTCTCACTATAACCCACAACAGCGTGGCAACCTAAGGCTTTGGCATGAGATTTGATCTCCTGTCGTATCTCCTCCCACCAGGCATCGCGTGTCTCTGGCTCATCTGCAAAACATGAAATTCAGCATCAAACAGCTTTCCCTAGATGGACTTAAAAACCCATCACTTTACTCTCAAGCTTAACCTTGAGTTAGCAGTTCACTAAAGGTTATCTGGTACACACATTACAGATTAAAATCTGAAAAAGAAAGAAAAAATGTTGCAATTTAATGTTTAACCTAATTGTCTAATCTGATTACAAAAGCAAGAGTATATTGTGATGTTGTTAAATGGTGTAACAAAGCAAGCCAAAACAAATAGTTCAGGAAATAAACTGATGATAATGTCAGAAGAATGTGACGATGACAATGGAGGCAATGGTTTGGCTAGTGTGCTCTTGCTAGCCTTTCTTCAGTGTGTATTGGCCAAAAAACATATTTTTTTTGTTTCTTTTTCCCTCTTGTGGTTACAATATAAAAAATATATTTCTGGTATTCAAAAAGGACAGAAGTTTAGCTATTTTGATTGAGCCTTCACCCTGCTGGGTGTGTTTCAATAGTCCCATGAGGCTTAGCTCAAATACTCCCAGTGTTTTGTTAAAAACGCTCAAAAAACCTAATTCCAATTTATGAATTTAAGTGCAACTATTTGTTTTGAATCTCTGAAGAACTAAACATCTGAAGGAAGCAACATTAGAGTATTGAGCAGCACTCCATGACTTCCTGCGAAGGCCACATGCTGACAAAGCCCCCAGGCAGAGCAAAAAGTTCAGTTGCTCTGTGAAATAGGGAAAATGTGTTAATGAGCAGAAATGAATGTGGGGTAAGAGAGGGGATGAAGAGTAATGGCTGATGGTCAGGCATCAGGCTGACAAGGTGGGGGGGTTCTTTTAAACTAGAAGTAGCATGTCAGACGATCACAGGCTCACCAACGTGCACGCTCGTGACCATGTGCACACTCATGGACAGAGAAGGGCCATATTCATTTATCGGAGTCCATCAAATGAAGTTTAGGAAACTGAGTGACTTTCATCTTTCCTTTGATCCCGAACATATACCCACAATTCACTTGAATTTTCCTCAAACTGTAACCATCCAATAATCCATCTTCCACGAATCCACCCATTCATTCTCTCTCTCGCTCTCTCTCAGTATGAATACGGCCCAATGAGCTCAGGATGCACATGCCTGGTCGGTGGGTCTTCTTTCACAAAGAAACCTCCTAAACCTCCTCTGGTCTAGACAGGTTTGACCATGATGCTGATTTGGGAAGCATCAAAACAGCACTAGGACAATGTTCGAGGAAAAGCTGCAACTCTTCTGTGAAGCAGGAAGAGCTATGTGGGGGGGGGGCAGTGCCAGGCTGGATGGGGGGGGGGGGGGGGGGGGGGGACACAGCGCATGCTTAACTCAGCTCAGCAAACACCCACACAGATTTGAGACAAGAGAATGGCAGCTCACTGAATTTGGTAAATCTAGCAATAAACTTTCTAACTACAAGATGCAGATATTTCGCTGCTCTCTGGTGGCTATAGGTTGAGGTTTAACTTCACTGAGCTGCCATCGCTCCTTTGGGTGAGAGCAGTAAAAGGGGGAAGAAATACCTGCAGTGACACTATTCCAGTCTAGCAGTTTGTATGAGCGCGTGTTACCCAAGGCTGGGCCAGAACACACCGTTAGTACAGAAAAAAGAGAGAAGGAAAAGAGATCTAACAAACAAGCAGAGCACAACAGCAGCACTCCACGGTCACTATGCAAAAACAGACAGCACTTTACAGTTACACAGTAGTCAGGCCCATGAAGATGCACGAGAAAGCTACGAGTGTAGTTCGAATCTTCAGAAGATGTGATGAAAAAAGCAAACACAAAAAAGGCATCATGTGGTAGTCCAACTGTAATACTAATAAATTCAATTAATTTGCCTTTTTGACAGATTTAATTCTCTGATGCTGATATTAGAAAAATCCGAACGGCACCTGCAATTTTGTGCGGATTTAGCATTTTATTTCACGAGCTCTACCACAAACAAATGTTCTTAGTCTCCTCACAGATTTCTAAGATCCCCAAAAGCATCACTGCAGCTGCCTCCTCCTGTAATCTATGATGAAGCTTCTTAATATCACATGGTTGAGTTGGGCGTTAGCAATGAGTGAGTGAGCGTTAAAGCGGAGGCAAGTTGGAGGAAAGGCTACCAGAGGTAAGGAGTGTTAAATGGATGCCGACAAAACCCCAAATGGCGGTCGCCTGCCTGAATTGTACTTGTGCACGAAAAAAAAGCTTTGCATTTGCCATTATGGAAATATTTCAAGGCTTGTAATGATTCATATGTGTCAATGTCCGACACGTGGTACACACATATATCACGTGTCTTTACCCAAAGGCAGTTGGAAAACATTTATTTCCTAATCAAATAGTCTAAACTTTAGCACCCTGTTGTGCTAGCTACACAGGTATATTCACTGTCCTCTACCTATTTTAACCAACCCACATTTTCCAGTCGTGACACACAACAGGAATATTACCCCTCCTGCCATTATTACACACTACACCACAATGTACTTTTTGGCCAAATGGTTTATTTATACACACACACACACACACACACACACACACACACACATAAGCAATACATAACTTAGAAAGTCCATAATTCGTATATCTCCGTTTTTTACGCTCAGCAGCAATAGCTATAGCCACAACCAGCTCATGACCTAATAAATACATGTCTTTAGGTGAGTTCACATAAATAAGTATCACATCTTAAGATCTATATTTGAATGTTTTCATTTGTTATTATTTGTCATTTGCTCCTACTGCTAACAAACCAATTGTACGACCATCTACTAGGCAGTATAAGGAAATCTCTAGATAGATGACTATTTAAATGTTTCCATTGTTTTGTTGAGAGTTCATCACTTTAATAAACATTTTGTGAGGGGGAAAAAAATGGGCCAGAGATTTGAGATCTTAATTCCGAGCCAAAAAAGGGTGATTTCTATTTTTTCCAGATGTGTGCAGCCCTAGCGCATGATGATGCGTCACAATAGCTGAGAGCTGAGGTGCAATAACATGAACACAGCACTTTAGAGAATGGGTCTCATTGTAAGCTGCAATTTTAGGAAGTTTTATCATTTGTAAATGAAATAATGTGTGGTTAGTTAACAGTGGCTCTCATCAAAATACCTTGGGGAGGGGGGTAAACCTGGCAAAAATCCTCTAGTATCAACCTTCCAGTAAACTGAGCAAAAGTCCGCTGCTGAATTGAGTTATTTAACCCAGTCAATAAGTGTATATAAATGTCCTACACTCAAGATAATCTATCCGACACAAGAACACGTGATAACTGAAGGCAGCAGAGCAAACATGAGACACCACAGCACCTCGCCACCTGCAGCCAATCACACCTACACAAGAGAAGCAGCAGGCAAAAAGACTGGAGCCATGCACCATCGCTGCACATCACACACTGGAACAAGGAACCAGAACATGTGCGCGCATGCACGCACCCAGACACATGCACAATCACATCCTGTCTAGAAAACTTCCTGGCGAATATGACTAATACTGTCCCATCCATTAAATGCTGCTAAAATACAGCCTTAAAATAAAGTAACCACACCCAACTTTCAGATGTGTTGCAGAATCTTTCTCCACAACGTCTATAAACAGACTAAACTCCGGCCACACCAAAGGGGATAATGGACAGCCAGTTCAACGGGACAGAACACTCACACGATATCGTCAACTCACACCGTTCGACTGGACAATGGACAAAAAACATTAGGGCACTTTGTGTGTGGAAGTGTGTTGCGTGTGCTGAACTCACCGGGGTTGTGGATACGGTCCAGTAGTTTCACTGAACGAGCACTGACCACACCACCAACGTGAACCAGAAAACCAGGCGGAAAAGACGCCAAGGTGAAAAAAGGAAATTCCTGCAGACAGAAAACAGCCATTACAATACGTAGGGATAAAAGCTACAATTTATGATTAAAATCTTTTAATATCTTTTTATGGGTGAGCTTGCATCTAAAAGTATTAATTGGCTTTGCAAACAAACCCAAACTAATAACATTTTAGCATAAAATATTTAATAATGTCCGAAATACATTAAAAAAAAAAAGAATCAAAATTAAAATGTTAATCATTCCTTTAGGCTTGCGGCAATTAAGCTTTAAATAACTGGTGATGTAATAAACTGTGTTGATCTTGATGATAAATGTGTGAAAGGAGTCAACATGCAGTGAATTTCAATTCCCACTCATGCAAGGTTTTTACAACCCAACCTATCAGATTCTGGAAATAATTCAACACTTTAAACCTGTATAAACTCTTCAGTGCATCTGAAACCGACAGTAAAACCAAGCCTGTCAAATAATGACAACTAATCCATACAGTCAGTTATATAATAAAAACTATAAATACAATGCAGCAGGAACAGCACAATCCTTTAAAAGGCAAGTTGGTGGCATGTTGTGGAACTGCTAAATTAGAAAACTCCAAAAAAGGCTTAATATCGCTGTTTGGCAAAGAGCGAATAAATCCATCTCTGAGACAATTGTAACAGATTTATCTCCAATAACAAGTTTATGACACATTACGCTAAACGGGCTTGTTTTTATAAAAACCGTTGCATAAAGAATACCCCTTTTCTTTATAAGAGCCACAAATTTAAATATTCAGGAGGTTGTTTAATGCACATCCTAGCGACTGGGCTCCGCTGTGGTGGATTTAGACATCTAGATTCTAGGCTGAAAAGGTCACACACTTTTAAGAAAACATCCGTTTTACATCCATGCAGGTACATGAGTTGACATGGAATCATATGGGACAGCTCAAGTTTCTTTCTTGGCCAGTACTCCAAATGGGAAGGTGAGTACTCTGTTAAGTTCACATCCCAGTCAGAGCATTAGGACAAGAATGAGGTGATGAAATGAGCGTGCTCATTCCCATTACAGGAAAATCAAATAAGGCTTAAAACAAGTCAGAAAGGAGGGGGGCGTTTGGGAATCCAGAAGGTGCCCAGACACACACAGGTTTGAACCACCCTTTCAAACCAAGAAGGTACACGACTCCAAGCATCCAGCCCTCCTGCTAACATGTTTGGATCTTTCAAGAGTGCAGTGGATCCTATGCAAACACAAAGGCCATCACAACAGCCCGATGCCATGTTGCCTCGCCCCTATGAGATCAACCAAACGGCAGTGGAGGAACAGGTTAGGAATTTACTCAGACTTGATGGTGGTCATTGGCTGCTCAGGAGGTTCAGGGAGGGAAAATGAAGGTAGAGGGAGACAGAGACACACTGATGGGACATACCCTGGAGTTTAAAAATAACCCAGAGGAGGACGCTCCCTGAGTGGCACAAGTGATCAAAAGGACAGGAAAAAAAGTGAACATTAACTTGCTCTTCAACAATTTTAGTCCTATTCAAACATTTAACCCCCCCACCACCTGTTGCTTTCATGGAAAAAAAAAGTATACAGTGATTTGAAAATTGCAAAAAAAGTGACCATCTCTAGTTCAATCCATTGAGTGCCTTTAACTGGCTGGGAATGACTGGTTTGAAAATGCTTTGTAATAGCAAATAACTGCAGAAAAGTTTAAAAACTATATCACAAATGCAGAATGCAACAAATTTTAGATTCCATCATTATAAAACATCAGTAGCATTCAATGATACTATATTTAGTCAATAAAAGTGCATGTATACATGTAGATTACATCAAATTGCACTTAATACTGGTTAGAATTCCGTCACAAACATCTGTGCATACAGATACAGTAGGTATCGGGTGTCCTCATACCCTTTGTTCCAGAGCAGTCTGTGTCTGCTGTCTCAGGAGGGTCTTTAGAGGCCCTGCCTCCTTACCAGCGCTGCCTCCGCTGCCCATACCTGATCACAGAGGAGAGAACTGACTTCAATTGCCGTTTCAATTTCACACAGCAGTTACAACTATAACTTCACTCATAAAACAAAACATAAGTTGCTGGAGCTTCAGACAGTGCCTTAAAGGTGTCGAGGAGATTATATGGCTACTGGTTAAACTGTGTACTTTTGATCTGATTTGAAAAGACTGAAGTTGCCAAACACATCACACCACATGCTGAGGTCAAAGTAAGAATCAGTACAATGATCTGTGAGCATTGACGGCATGCATGTTGGGTTAAAGTTTTTGGTAAAAACACTTCAGGCGGTCTGGGTGTCAACAGTCCTTCTGTTCACCCCAGAGGCACAACACGGTGCAACTGTACCAGATTCTCTCAGCAAGAGGTCCTCAGTAAAGGACACACTCTTTCTTAGCAAGGTAGGGTCTGAGCGCACTGAGGATAAATGGGGTGATGTGGCAGCTCTGGAGGCAGAGCCTTTTCCACAGCCCAAAGAGCCAGCACCGGGGAGGGAGAGGGTGTCCGTGGACAGGGTGGGGGAGCTGGGGCAGAGGAAGATCCCAGGCCTGTGTCTCACTGGCTGGGTCCCCTCTGTTCAGCAGAGATACAGACGAGGTGCAAACAGAGAAAAAAAAGGAGACACTGAGAACAAAACTGAGAAGAATGAGAAGCACAATAACCAAGGAGAGAAAAGAAAGTGATGGGAAGATGTGGCTAGTTGCACATATTAAACTTAATTGGATCTTTATTTTCAATCATTTTATCCTAATCCCTCAGTGGTGAGTGATGTATCTGCTAAAGACATAAGAGAAGTAGAAACTACAAATAGATTTATGAACGGAACAGAAATATAGCTTTATATTTCTTTATAAATAGAACTTTTATATTGTGCCAGGCTAGAGAGGTAATTGGTTTCAAGGAACCAAACTTATGAAAGAAAAGTTAAGGAATCAATCCATAAAGGATAAGTAGGTGTGCAAGTACAAAAAAACAGGAAAAAAAAGAATCAGTCGGGGGGGGGGGGGGGGGTTGCTTTTCTCAAATGGCTGGTCAAAGGAGCTGGTCAGTTAAGAAAGTTCCTCATTTCTTAAATGCTCAGCTGAGAACTGTGTTAAAATGTTGTCATTGCAGTTTAGCTACACTTACCTTGTTGTCAATGGTTAAACATAATTGCTGGTAATGACCTTAGATCAACAACAAACCCTCATGAGACACAGTGCTTCAATTTAAGGCCATAATAACAGGGGACAAGACACTGACCGACACTGACCTGGTGTGTCCGCACACTGCACAGAACATTTATAAAAACCTTCCAATGGTGTGGCACAAGACACAACAAGCCAGTGAAGATGGAAGGAATCAGACCCAGA
Organism: Takifugu rubripes; assembly: GCF_901000725.2. Classification (NCBI taxonomy): domain Eukaryota; kingdom Metazoa; phylum Chordata; class Actinopteri; order Tetraodontiformes; family Tetraodontidae; genus Takifugu; species Takifugu rubripes. The sequence continues at coordinate 2,324,339 of NC_042293.1, read as the reverse complement.
CAAATATAAATTGTAATATAATGGTAAACTCATTCATGCTAAAATTATAGAAATAAATAAATAACAAAAGCACTGCAAGAGTAGCACCACAATGAAGTGGAAGAGAATGGATGGGAATGGGAAAGGTGGATGGGGCGAAGTGTTCTTACCCGTCTTGGGCGTCAAACTGAGGTCTGTTTCTGATGATGAGGACTGGCGGCTGCATGGCTTGGAGGGAGAGAAGGGGGGAGGAGAGGACGAGGTGGTGGGGAGGGCTCTGAAAGGGGTTGGTGGACCGGAGGACGACAGGAGGTCCTCGCCAAATACTGGCCTGCCAGGAGAACATTGCACATAACCATACTCACGTCAGTCACCACCTCACCCTCTGAGCGTGTGTATGTGTGCGCTTATGGGAGTAGGTCAGTGTTGCCTCGAGTACAAATGGAATTATTTGAATATGTTTGCTTTAGGTGAGGTGTGTTTGAGGTGCTACAGATGGCTGGAGAACAGAAAAGGAAAGCATAAAGAAGAAGACAAAGAAATGCAAACACATACCAACACATTAAAAAAAAAGAAAAAAAAAAAGAAAGATGGCACACAAAAAGGTCAGATTTAACAGAGGATGACAAGCTGAAGCATGTGTCCCAGGAGATTTTAAACCAAATGTCACAACAGAGAGATCACGAGTCCACAGGCCCACAAATAAGAAGGTCCACAAATATGATTTTTGCTGCAGAAAGCCAATAATAATAATGCATATTAATGCAACCATATTCCTGCTCCTGTGGGAAACCAGATATGGCAGAGGAAGGGGATTCCAGGTTACTACAAACCTGTTTCTTGGTCGCTCTCCTACAATGTCTACACAAAGTTATTACCGCTGCGTGGATGTCATGTAACTACACTCCAGCAACGACGAAAAGCGATTCGATAGCGTTTTTTTTTTTCTTTTCTTTCTTAAATTCAACCCTGCCTCTGCGTACCAGTGAAGATGAGCGTGGGAACAGAGACAGAGAAGTTCTGGGTCAGTCTCTGGGAGCTGCAGGCCGAATGCACAGGGCTGTTGTGGGTGGAGCGGCATCCGTGGGCGAGGGGAGACCTGGGCCGGTCAGCACGTGGGGAGGAAGAGACGCGGCCGGTTTGAGCACAAACAGTGAGTTAAGTCCCAGTGAGAATGTAGCCAGAAAGCCAGACGGGAAAGAAAATATTCACACAAGAACCAACACCACTGCATCATTGTATTAGTGTGAGGGGACACAAAAATGGGGAGAAAACATGTTTTTCTTTGCATCAGCAAGAAAGTCATGCTTAGCTCAGTTTTCAGTCTCATAAATTCATGCAGACACTCAAACATAGCAGAAAAAGGGACAAAGGTCAAAAGGTTAGCAGTTTACAATATAATATAAAGTTATATAAAATAACATTTCTCTATATAATATTCCAAAGGCAGGAAGTAAAAAATCTTACAAGTCAAATAAGTGGGGCAATACTTTAAGCCGCTGTTTAATATTTCACGTGCACATGGACACGGTGTGCAAAAAAGCATGCACGCAATTGTGAAGATTCTGAGGATCAAATAGTCACTACAGACAAAGGTGTAGCACTACAATGTGGACATGGAGAAAATCATGCAAGAGCAGCAGAAAAGAGCAGAAAATTGAGAGGGGGCGGTGGCTGTGTGTGTACTGTACATGTGTGTGTCTCAGGATATGCTGTGTGCAGTTAGTTCTACGACGCAACACCTGGCAAAATTCAACCCAAAATCTACAAAACGGAATCAAAGACACCGAGACACACACAGGCTTGAGTATAAAGAGACATGATGTATGGGAGAATTCATTCTCACCCTTCTCATGCACACGCTTAGCTCCTTCCAGTCTCACAATCTCGACAGTGTGCATGCCTGTTCATACTTACTCCTTTCCATCTTTGGAAGGCGAATTGCAGGCATTGGATGCAGGTGCTGTGCTAGGGTGCACGTGTGTTGCGGTACTGGGAGCACTCCCAGAGCTCAGTTTTTCCAGTGTACAGGCAGTTCCGATGGCCCGGACCACCAGGCCAGACTCTCCCTCCAAGTCGAAACACTGCAAGTAGCCCACCACAGCATTTCCACCCATCTCAAGAACCTTAAGACCTATTTTCCTCTGCAGCTCTCCTAAATATGGGGCGATACACAAATTGATAAGAAATAAGAAGGATATAAAAAGTAAATAACCCGATTTTTCCTCACCAGACATGAGTGAAATGAGTCTCTGGCGAGCCTCATTGGAAGCCCGAGGAGTTCTAATACGATCAATCCACTGGTACTCTGGATCTTCATTTACAACAAGTTCCTCAACAAAACCGTGTACCATCACTGCCCGGTAGCACTTTGGAATGGATGTGGCTAATAAACACAGTAAAATCAATATCAGATAAAGGATGTTTCGATTTTATCATGCATTATTCTTTCATTTCATAGGTACAATTGATCACGTTGATCGGACCGGATGGTGTTGTCCGTTAACTCATTTTAAATTTACAATATATTAAAGCCTATGGTATACACCTCAACCTAAACACTTTCTAAACTTCTAGATTATGACAGTGATGTACAATTAATGGAATTTGTTTCAACAAATTACGATGGTGTTAATTAAATTGAATCAATATAAAAGATCATCTATAACATACTGCAGAAGAACTTGACCCCACAGGACGACTGCCTGAAGCGGTTTAAATCATTAAAAAGCTCCACTTTCACCAAGACATGAATCTCCCCTCGTATCCCTAAGAAAGGAGACAATAGTAAAAAAAATAGCAAAATATAGACAGGAAAGTTTAAAAAAAAAAGAAGGGTTTATCATCTGCTTAATTCATTATTGTACCATGGATAGTATCATAGATGGGAAACCAGCCAGAAATAACAGAGGCAGCCTCACTGCACAGGAGTGGGTCGATGTCAATGTAGACTTTCCCTATGGCATCATTGGCACTGTAAGTGTCATGATCCAGAACCGTGACTTGTAACGGCTCATCCTGCAAGTCTTCATCATCAACCTAGGAAGCAAGCGGAGCAAAAGAAACAGTAAATCAGAGATACACACTTCAAGCTCTAATTTCTCTTTACAACACAATTACCACTGTCCGACAGGGTTTGCAATTACCTCAAACTTGAACCACTCTGAATTCCACTGGGGATTTAGGGATTTGGGACAAACGTCAGTTTTGAAAGTTGTATTTCCAAACTTCACCTGAAAACAAGAATGCACCATGCATATTAGTCTCAGTCGAGCACAAACTGTGAAACAAGTTTCACTCACCTCTACAAAAGCATCAGTCAGCTCACTGGCCCTGTCCATCACAGGCAAGTGGCGCCCTGCCACAATTTTGGCCTTCAGTTTTCCAGGCATGATTTAAATTCTAAATAGTGCACAAAAATAGAAACACCACTCACAAATATACCAGTCTGGGTTTGGCTGTTATAAACGACAGAGGCGACTCTCGAAAAGGGAAAAAGAAAGACAATCGGTGATTCCAGAACATATGTGGTTGACATTATGGAGAGCCCCCTCCTCAGGTTCCGCAAGCTAATAAGCTAGCTTTGCCTCAGCTCAAATCTGCTAGCTTAACTCTAAATAGCTTATCCAATTGGTTAAGTTCTCCGCTGGACTAAGAAACTGTACTCCAGGGAGAGAACACGGTGGCAAATGTCAATTAGCTAGCGTGTGTTAGCAAAGCAAGGCTAGCAGGAAAAGCCATTTAGGCCAGGTAAATTGCATTAGAGTCGCAACCCTTAGGACTATACCTGATCGGCGATGATACAACCATGATGCAAAACCATCACCCATATACAAAAATGAACACTTCTGCCTCTGAAATGCACCATTCTTACCAGTGCTTTAATATAAAAGGTAGACGTCAAAGGCTGGTTTCATTCGGACGTTATTGCTGACACCCCACCGCTCTTCTGACCTCCATGTCTCTGTCATACTGCGCTATTTTATGCACCAGCACATTGCAAAGAGATGTGTCGCTCAATGTCGAAGAACTCATTTCCGCATATTAGGGCCAAATATAAAGTTTCTGGGTGACCCTATAAAAAACTTATAACATCATTCATACTTGTTTTCATAACTCGCATCGCCTGCGGTTAGCTTCAAAATTCAGCTCGTGATGCCGAGCTTTCTGAAGCATGTGTAGCGTTTTTACCACCACGTAAATTTGGACTTCAATTTAAATATACGAACAAATGTTCCTTGCATAATAACTTTAAATTTCATTAACCTTCTACAAAGGATATAATAGTATCGTATTGTCGTAATTACAATTTTAAATAGATTTTATTCGGTTATGATTTATTTTAGAATGGTAAAACCGTAATAAACAACGATATTTCGGCACTACGTGAAGGCAGCATTGGAGTTTGTAGTGCGCATGCGCCGTATTCGAACCTACTACCCGTAATGACTGGATAAATAAAGCTTGATGTACACTTATATTTGGTGAGAAATAAAATGCACAATGTTGTGAATTAAGAGGGTCCTGAGATACATCTGAGGGCCACCCTCAAGCCATTGAAAAAAGAACACGTCAAACAAGAAAAGGTTTGGTTTCTCCACAAGAAAATATCTATACTATAAAAATCCTAATCCGTACATTAATGTTAGGAGCTGAACACAGAGGAAGGTGCCGATAGGAGGAATGTGAATGCCGTGTATAGGATGGAGGGCAGGAAGATGATGTCAGATTCAGATTTGAAAAAGATAGTTTGAAAGTTTAAAATACTTAAGATAGTTCTAAAAAGCCTTTTAGACCTGGGCTCAAGGGCATGTTGTATTATTTTTTTCCATCTTGTATAATACATTTATTGTACAAGCTAAAACAATTGGATATTGTGTGTATGCAATACATTTGTCCATTTTTGCCTGATGCCTGATTACAGCATGTACTTTTATTGGTTGGAATGAAGTCGCAAGTAATAAATGTCAGACACTGCCATATCTGTCCTTTCAATGATGCTTGGGAAGACGAGGCTAAAACAATGGAGAGCTATTGGAAGACGTCTGTAGCCTGTTTGGAATTTGAATGCTTAGAGGCATCCTGTGAATACAGCCCTTGTTACCATTTTGTCGCCAGTGTGAAGATTGTTTCCTGAAAATAGACGTTAAAAACATAGAAATCATCAGCACTCTACACAGCTGACTAAAACCATTACTTATCTAAATGTAGAACTATCGAAACCCCAGCTTCCTGGAACGCAATGTCAGCCGTAGAACTAAGCCTTGATCGTATTTTTGATCCTTGTACCCGCATTTTCCAACACAACTAGTTTTTGACAGCAGTTTAACATACAGTATCTGCTGCTTCTACACATCTGTGTGCAAAGCAAAAGTCATGCGTTTTAGGAAATTACAGATGCAAGTGTGTCACTATCACACACATTCACAGCATTGGCCTAATAACACAACTGATAAATGTGACTTTTAAAGCTCAATGGCTGCTTCAATAAAATATCATTCTCATTTCAGTCATTCCAATTAGCAACTGACTCAGCTCCTTTTTATAAAACTGTTATATAGAGATTAACCCATAAACGCAGGGGTTGTATCAGAAGAATTGTCACAAATATGGCTTTATTTACTCCAAACATGTTGAAAGTTAAAACTAGAACGTGATGACAAAAATATTCCTCAGATATGGCAAAGTAGGATAAAAAAAAAAATCTTCCTGAGAAACTACAGAAATAAGGGAAAAGTTAACTTCCAGCACAGTCAAAAAGATGAGGTATAAAAAAAAACCCAAACAGGTGGAGGTGTAACTCCAATTTACCATTCAGGTTCCCCACAAATCAAACTTTGGAACCTTTAATGCTTTAGACTTAAACAATGGTGAACATTTAAATTCACCAACAGTCCCAAATAGTGTTTTAATTCCTGCAAATTTCAAGTGAAATGGATGGAGGTGTAACTTCAAATTCAATATATTACAAAAGGCACAAAAAACTATCAAAGCTGGAATGGGACAAATCAGACAACACTACCTGTTTAAGGTAAGCTCATATTTCAACCACATTCAGTCTGTATGTACTGATGAGAGCAGTAATACAATGGAATGGAAACAATATGTTGCCCACGGTTACGTCATTCAACAGTTACCGGTAAAGGACATAAATAACAGTAAAAGAAATTATTAATATTTGCCTGTCAGATTGAGCAAGCAACCCTGCTAATGCAGAGATAAGTAGGTCTCCAGGTTTATCATTTTGGTGACTGGCAGTGCACAGAATACCAGAATCATCATCTGAAACATTAAATATTAAATTATTACTCCATTTTATTTCCTTCAGAAAAGGAGCCCTCAGGGGCCCCAGTACCTGAAAATCTGAAGTCACAACAGAAGGCACAATGAATAAAAAGGCAAGAATGCTACGCTGAGGTACTCCTATTTGAAACATTGTTCTTCTAAAATTGAAAGAAAACACCCAAAATGGAAATAATAAATATGACATTTAGTAGGGCTGTGTTTAAATTTACACTAGGCAGTCAGACGTTTCATGGCTATCAAGAGACTTTCCCCTCCACCATTTAAGACTCGTGTGCAAGACTGATCTTTATGGTTTAGTAGGCTTGTGTGTACACATCCTTGGAGTGTGGCCCATTATTCATCTTCAAAATGTGTCATTTCCTCACTATGAATCAGTCATGTACACGCCAGTACTGTCACTGTCACACGCTTTATCAGACGTCGACTCCATCAACAGTGTACAAACCAAAGTAAACTGTGAGCACATCAGTAGTATTTCTTTAGCAGGCGACAGAGAGCAGAATCCAACCCTACAGTGCGCCACCATCTCAGTCTTTCAGCAGGTATTATCATTAGCAGAGGGGACTCCTGATCCAGCTGTAAAGTGCTCAGGTATCAGTGGCTGGAACCACGGCGACTGTTGTCATGGCGCAGCGGCAGGTGTGCGACGAGGTCACGTGCGTTTGGGCAGCAACCGCCGGTTCCACATGCCACGCTTGGAGTGATAATGGTGGAAGAAGTTCCTTAGGTAAATCCTTTCCACCTCCATACCTGCCTGAAGGATCCTGCAGCACAGAGGAGATGACAACTGGTATGAAGGTTCAGCCTATTTTCGCTCATTTTATTTAGATTCAGATTTAGACGACCACAGGTAAATTCCAGGCAGGTTTCTGATGCTACACCTATACTTAAAGATTAATTCAAAATTACAGGCTTTTCTTTGCCGAGACAAATCAACAAATAATACACATCCAATATTGTTATTGCTTTGTAGGAATATACCTATCGAGGAGTTCCCAGTCTTCTCCACCCCAGCGATCTGTGAATTCACGGGTGTTCATTCCTCCCACTTTGTCAAGATCTGACTTGTAGATCCCCAGTAGACCAAACCCGTTCACTTCCCAGTAGCCTGAAACACAGAGACATATTTCCATAACATTGGCCATGACACTTCTAAATCAATCCTTTTTTAAAATCACCTCACATCAATTAAAACTGCTTATAGCACCGTGTTCTTTTGTCATTTTTCTTCAAACAATGCACCTCTTTGTTAAACAAAGACACCATCTCCAGACAAATTACACCACCTATAAAGAGTTCTTCTCATCTCTTTATTTTTGTTAAAATATCAAAACCATCCCCCTCTGCCTCTACCTTTGGCCTCTGATGGCGTCGCGCCGCAGTCCAGCCTCAGCACGATCGGAGCAAAAGCCATGTATCCCTCCACACAGTGCTTCCTGATGGTATCGATGATGGAGGGAGGGAAGTAGATGTGAAGGTCACACAGAAACACAATGCTGTGGTCATCCTGAGGATGAGGACACACATCTATTTAGGCTCCAGTGAAACACCTGTGACTTTCAACCCTAAACTGCCTTATTTCCGTTGGCTTCAACACTCACGTTTATAAGGTCGATGCCTGCTTGCAGACCAGCGGAGCGCTCAAAGTTTCCACTCAGCTTCACATACTCGTATCTGAGCGATACGCAGGTGTATTAACCGGATAGAGGTACTTTTGCTCCAGGACAAAAGGGAATCGCTTGTACGTACCTGGGGAGCGAGGATTTCTCCAGAGCCTTCCTCACATCCATGTCAGTGCTGTTGTAGTCAGTGATGATGAGGTTAAAGTTGATGTCTCCAGTCACTCGAAAGAGCTGCTCCATGTCAGTAATCAGCTGCTGCACCCACCGAGCCTGGTTTTTAACTGACGCAACAAAGATCAATCGTTTATTTAGGAATAACGCAACTGGAGGCGGCTTTATGTCAAGCGTTGAACAAAGCGCTTCCTCTGCTATGCTTTCACATCTGGGTATAAGAGCTAAAGCCCCTGATGGTGGCGCTATAGACCAACTGATAAGAGACTGACGTCACATTACTTATTAGGTCCAAGTGAAGAAGACCATACCTTCCTAAGAGAATAAACTAATGTTCTTCTAGACCATTCTATTAGTCACTTGTTTGACTTTTAGAACACTAAATGTCAAACAAAGGATGACCAGGACAGATGGGTCAATTCACCTGTCTTACTTTAATCACCAGATTTCTTTAGTAAATTTCACCACCATAATCAACAATTTGTTCCTGAATGGAAAGAAAACTTTTAATTTATGCCTGAAATGCACTTAAAACTCAACATTTACTTCAAGGATTGCGTAAGCGTAATTGAGTATAGTTGAAATGGTGTCAGAACATTTATTAACTTCTGCTTCTTATTTATGACGCATCGTAAAAATGTGATAATCAAGCACACGAAGGGCCAGTCCTGATGATTAGGACTTAGACTGCTCTGGATACAGACCATAATGTACAGAATTTATCATGACCACACTCGAGTCAACGCACGCTTCCTGTCAACCTATAGATCCTCTCATGATGTAATGCAGATGGAAATAACAGCGTGCTGGTTTGCTGTGTTACACACAGCAAATGTCGTGTTAGTCATGACTGTGGTTTGGACAAATGCACTCACACACACACACTCACCGAGTGTGTTGTTCTCGATGTTCTCTTTGTTTAAAAACCACTAAGCTTGATTACTGTTATGTCAGCAGCTATCAACAGCACAGTCTATTTAACACTAAACACTAAAATTAAACAGAAGGTAAGATGCAGATTGTAACAAACAAGGTCTCAGCTGGGTCTACCTGGCACTATGAAGTGGACCGTCGCAGCCGGATACCAGCGGAAGCCCACCGGATTGCAAAGCACCTGCTGTGGCTTCACTGGTCCAAAGCCGAAATCCTTTCCGGGGTGCCTGCTGTGGCGAGTCAGAGCGTAGATGTAATGTGACAGACGGAGCAGCTGGCCGCGCACATCTGTCAGTTCCAGCTCCAGCAGGTATCGGCTTCCCTGGACGCCATCTATTCGCTTCACCACGTTAACTACACGGACCAATGTGAACTGCCTGCAGGGACCATGAGAATGAAAAATGAAGGTGAGGTGTGCTGCCTAACCCTCGTGCATGCACTCTGATTTGTTTCTATAGTGAGTATCAACAATTGGGCATGCTCAGTGACGGTTAAATGTAGTTTTTAGATTAAAAGATTACCATAGAATGTGTAATTACCATTTGTGCTTTTCATTAAGTTTTTCCACGAACGCCTTGACGATGGGCAGAGCATGACTGGCTTCGAGGAGCAGGTTGCCCGAGACGTTGCACCGCAGGTCGATCCAATCGGATCGATGCGCCTGAAGGTCCAGGTGGTTGACCTGGAATGTCTGGCTCCAGTTGACATCAGTATCAAACACAGGTGGGGGGGTGGGGTCCTCTTCCTCTGTGCCTTTGAAGTCATCTCCTAGTGACCACACAGAGTCTCTGCCACGCTTCCTGTTTCCTCTTTCGTTTAAACCCCCGTTATCTCCCTCCTCTGCCCATGCTTCAAGGTCTTCATCTCTTGGCTCTGACCATTTATTCCCATTTTTTTCTTTATCCATCATCACTGGATTGCGGATGCCGTTTTCCACATCCTTCTGTAGAGGCACGTTCATCTCGATCTCTTTTTCCCTGAGGTTTTTCCTGGCATCTGTGTCCCTCTGAATAAAGCTTTCACCTGGCTGAGCTCTCTTAAGATTGACAAGGTGCTCCTCTTCCTCCTCTTCAAGCTGAGGACGCTTGAGCTTCTGCTGGGCTTCTATCATTTTCTGGGCTCTCTGGACGTGATGCTGTCTGGGACTGAGGCGCTCTTCTGCTCCATTGATATGATGCAGCTTATTGCCAAATGCTATCACTGGTTTTGGCTCTTTTGCTGTCTCTACCTTTGCTCTTTTCGTTTGTCCAAAGCTTCTCTTAGGTTTTAAAGGCGCTATTATTTTAATCTGGTCCTCTATATTCACCCTGCTGGGGTTCTGTTGCAGGTGCAGGAGGTGTTTTGAAGTTGGTAGTATGGTTGACTTCACAGGCTTGGCAGGCCTCTGTGACTCAGGCTGAGGTTGTGAGACATTCTGAGTGACGTTAGTCTGCTTTTGCCTCTCCTGCCATGTAGGCCCTGCACCAGTGGTGTTCTCCAAGGTGCTTTTAAAGTCATTGGTAAACACGGAGAAAAGCCTCCGCCTTCGCCTCTGAACATAATCATCATAGTCATCACCATAATCTGGAAAATGTGCATCGTCTTTCTTCTCCGGGCTGAGTTCTTTTTCTCTGTGATAGACGTCATGGGCATAATCGCCTTCTAGCGCCGACTTCCTCCTTTGGAAACCAAAATCTAAGATTCACCACAAGAAGTGAGCGAAGCATTAAAGCTTGACACACATTACTTTTATAACCTTAGACATTATTTGCTCTGTTTAAAACTGAGATTAATAATGAAACCATTCAAAGGCAGGTATAGCTCATAAATTGGTCAACTTATGAATTGTATAAAATACTTAACTCCTGTAAATGCTTTTTAAAGGTAAAAGTTTGGGAGGGAATAAATCTTTGATTCCCTGGTCTAAGGAGCTGACTTTTTTATTTATTTATTTTTTTGAAACTCAAGCAAGACATCAGGTCCTGGATGTCTTGTGAAGGAAAAATGGATTTTGAACCCTCCAAAAACTGAGAGGTTTGACAAAAAAAGACAAAGAAGACAGAAAAGTAAAAATACCCCGGAGTGACTTTCCTTTTCCCTGCGACGGTTTCTCAGGACGGTCTAATCTCATGTATCTGGAAAAACCAAACCTGAGGAGCAAAACACAAAACATAATTTAGATGATAAAAATGTCAAGGTTTAGTTGACATGTGAGATTAGATGTGCAAAAATAACTTACATTTTCCTATATAATACGCTTATATGTAATACACATATTGCCCATAACTAAAGCTAATAACTGCAATGCGTTGGTTAAGTCCGATTGGCATCTGCTCCGACAAACTCCACCTTTGGAACCAATAAAAAAATTCTGTGGCTCACATCTTCATGTAGCTGGGGTTCTCTGGGTAGAAGCAGCTATTCTCCGTTTCCATGTGTGTGAGTCGCGTGAAGTCGTTGGGGTAGATGTAGGACATGTGAACCTGGAAAATCAAGACAACACATGCTTACCGATTGTTAATAAGTGCTCCTATAATCAACATCTGAACAATATAAATGTTTTTACACCAAAAGAGCAGAAGTAAAAGAAAACGTTCATGATGCAACAAAGCATATTTTTGATCTTTCAGTACTATATTTTATGACCCTAACCCTAATTTTATGGAATGTGTGGTTTTCAATGTGTGAAAAGAAGACATTTGGCATGGGTGCTAAATGAATGACAGTAAGTGTGAATCAATAGCCTGTTTTCTAAGCATGCAAAGTGTAAAAAAAAAAAAAAAAGGAATAAACAAAATAAATACATACAAATTGTAGTCCTTGGTAGCGCTGCAGAGGAAAGTCTTTAATTGTGTAGCTGGGTTTGTACACGCAGTCGGGCAGAATGCCTTTTAGGAAGCTGCTGTCAATCAAAGGCACTGCAGACAAACAATGATTTCAGATTACGTGCAGTTTTTCGGAAGGAAATGTGCTGTGCATCATCTTCATTCTCTGCTGGATGTGAAACTGTCTCACACCCTGGTAGAGAGAGTCTCGCCGGTCTTCCCGTTGCGCGTCTGTTGTTGGACCCTGCTGTTTTGCGGGGGACTGTCGGTGGCTTGCAGTTGTCTGTGGTATGTGGGCAACATCAGTCAGCAACAGTGCGCTCTCATCTGCGGGAAAGTCAAAGACAACAGGAAGTGGCGCCACAAAACGTCAAGTTCTTATATGCTGTTTTGCTTTTGAATGAATCAGATTGCAAAACTGTGTGTGGACGTTTGTCGACTTACCGACATATAGGGAGATGTGCTGCGAGCTAATCACCGTGAACCTCACATCGTGATAAAGGAGCTGCCACTGTGTGAAAAGATAAAGAACAGCATCGCTCTTGAGGCATAAACACAAGAGATAAAAGCAGCACAAATTGAACGGTGGAGACAACTGGACAGCAGCGAGCCCAGCCACTCACTGCCACTTCTACATGGTCCGTCCCTCTGTCGTTTTGCTTGTGAATGACTTCAAAAAAGTACCTCCTCTGCATGGACAGCCTGTCAAGACAGTAAATGAGTCAGTTAATGAGTCATAGATTATAGTAAGGCCTGAGGACCCATAACTGTGTGTTTGCATAGCACCGTTTTGACACAAATCCAATTTAAGGGCTGAATGTCAGCCCAGACTACAGAAACAAAAAACTAAACCAAGTTCCATGTTGAGGGCGGGTATATCACCACAGAGAAGACATTAGAGGTTCAAGTGATTTTTCTTGTTGCTCAACCACTTGACAGCAACCTCACCCCTTATCTCCCCTATATATTTTTCTGTGGATCTGTGCAGTGACAGATAGCACAACGAGTTACTGTTACCAGCGATGATGTGTTCTGTGTCACTCGTGTTGCATTTTCCGTTTAAGTACTGATGACTCAACAATAAAACATTCCACTCACAAAACTGGTTTAGAGGTTTGGCTGGAGTATTTGGTGAACTCCCCGGCAGCTGACCATTCTGCACCGGTCTATAGGAAATGTAAATATTAGGACTGAATCATAATAGTCAGGATGGAAACAAAACAACGCCCGAGTGGAACATACTTTTCCAACATATGCCAACATCTCTACATTAAGGGGAGAGTCATCTGTGCTCAGCCACAATTCAGAGTTGTCATCAGAGCTCAGCGCAAACACAAATTCTCCTGAAAGGCAGAAAATCTGGAGATTAGGATAGAACGGGGAGGCAGAGCAGCTATAATAAAGAAAAAATGGGGAAATAAATCAACACACCATTAGCGTATGGATGTAGATAGCCAAATATCCTGAGCCCGTAGTTGGTCCACTGTGGAGAGACAGCCAACTTCTGCACAGTTGTCCGGGACTGGAATTAAAGCCAGAGATCAGCCATGCTGTTGACACTCAGCGAGACATAAGCAGCTAGGACGTAGGTGTAGAATGCACCTCTGAGTGAGAACCCTGCGAGCTTGTGTAGGGACACCCGAACGCATCTCAATGCACCCAACTCTACAGTAAGACACTGCCACTATTCTTCTTCTTATTATTATTATTATTAATACCTGTAATTCTTAATAATATTGTGGGCTAATTTGAAAGGTTAGACCAAAAATGTGATGTACTACACAAAGCCCATTCCTTACTTGAACTTACTTAAAATAAAGAGGTTTATGGGAGGCTAAGCCAGTTGAATCTGGACTCCAACATCAACTGTTCAGTTCTACCCTGTCAGAGACACGGGGCTAATTCTCTAATTGCATTTCAACCATTTTGCACACACTTAATATTATATATTCTGATATGTATATTCTTCAGATCCTCTCTATGTACAGGTAATACAAAAAGACTTTGTCTATCCATTTACCTTGGATTATTATATATATATTTTTATATATTTTCTATTCTTATTTTAATTATTACTTATTGTTCTTTTTCTATCCTTGCATTTCTGAATGTCTTTTCCTCTGTGTGTTCTTGCTGCCGTTGCGCTGTAAATTTCCCCGTTGTGAGACGAATAAAGGAATCTAATCTAATCCCATTATAAGCCTGTCTGTCAACTGAAAGCTCACTCAAATGAGATATGTAGCATTGAGACAAATTCTTTTTCAGCCTGCACATATTTGAAAAAATTCAAAGATTCAATGCAAAGCTGTCAGCGAACGGTAGCGAGCACATCGTGTCTCTTGGACAGGCGAACAGGCGTTCGACTCACATGAGGATAGAGCGGGTAGTGCATGTTCCTGCGGAGGTCGACAGCAGAGCTGCCACACCAGTCCTCAAACACGTGCAGATTCGCTTGTCCTTTGTACTGCAGGAAGTGGAGAGGGGGGAGAGAGTGTTGGTTCTGTGGTTTGGCTTTCCCATCAGCACCAGAACAATTCACCATCTGGTTTCAGCACTCAGCAAACAAAAACCAACAAACACACACTTCCTCCAGTACAGCACCACTTGACAGAACAATGAGAAATCGTCAAGGTCACATGACCTGTGTCATTGAACAATGCTTTTTGGAACAGAAACCTGCCAATGGAGTTTTTCCATGTATTTTTTCCTGAAGACTTATTAAGTCATTTTGCTTTTTTTACACAGAATACCAAATTTATTTATACTGGCAGAAATGATATCAATTCACTCATTAATTAATTAAATATATTCCATCCCTTTTGAAAATAATAAGACAATATTTGGGTAAATTGACCTGTGGTTCATCACAACACTTGCAGCGCATATAATCTGCATTTAAAATTTTTCTCTTGCTCAAGGAAATATGTTTTCATGAGTGGTTAAACTGAGGGTTAATTTTTAATATGACCCCGAGTAAAAAAAACCCAAAAACATTACATCGTTTAATTATTTAACCAGCACTTCGGCCATGTCTGGTCAAAGACTTCTTAAGTGGGAGTAAAGCCAAGAAATTCAGCCTTTAAATTTAGTATCTAGATGACCAATAACTAACGGACACACAACTGGGATTTCTGGGACATGTTCTACAAACATAAAATAGGAGGTGCAGCAACTGGCAGAGGTGAATGTGTGTTTAGTTTGGTGTGAATTAGATGGAAGCTGCTGAAGCTCACTCTACTGCAGGAAGTAGTGTGTACACAGACAAAATGGGGCAGTGGGGAGGGGATTTTGCAAGCCCAGGCAGGTTATTCAGAGTTCACAAAAGGTAAGAGTTTCACGAGCGAAGCAGAGTCTCTCACACACACACACACACACACACACCCACCTCTGGTTTCCAGGTTTGTTGAGCATTAGTAAACCTCCAAGCAGTTGAATCCTCCACAGAATTCACTGGTTGGCCCCTCCTGACCTGGAAACACACACACACACACACACACACACACACACACACACAGAATCTTCATCTTGTTTTCCATCACCTCCCTGTACAAACACTTGCATCACTATATTTGTTAATAGCGCTGCCCCTACCCCTTCATCGGCCGTGGCTCGTCTCCAGCTGCTGCTGTCAGAAGTCATACCTGAGGAAGCAAAAGAAAACAGGGCAGATCAACACGGGGCAGGGACAGCAAAAACATTCAGTCGCCGAGCTGAAAGATGGCATTCAAAATCAAATGTTTGCTAGCTTGGCTTCTTCACACAGGCAAAACAGTGACCTCCCAGGCTGAGCTGTGAAGGTAAGGGCACAAAAACAAAACCATCGCCATTAGTGCTTTGTGCCAAAAATCATGAACAGTCCTATAAAAATGAATTCACTTGTGGCTCTGCGTGCCGGGGAAAACGATTTCTATTCCCGGGACGACAAGACGCGCCATTTCTGCCAGATTTGTGTTGCAGGAACAATGACGCTCAGTGTCCCCACGGAGTTCTGCCCACTCCCCGTTCCGAGCGAGTGCAGATGACCCCTGAATGTGACACCTCACAGTCACAAGCTCTCAGTGAGCCGCCAGGGCAGAAGTCCCCGAAGGAAAGGAATTGCCATTTCTTTAACATACTCCCTTTCAAATTACAGGGTGCCTTTTAAGAAGAGAAGCTCCCTGGACTTTAACGAGCCCGCACTCTCGTTGGGTGAGTTGGGGTTACACTGCCTGTGAAATCCAGAGTCTGTCATTATCACCAGGGTGGAGATCTCAAAACACACACTTTAGACACAGGGGGCTAATTTTGGCAACCTGTGTAATACTAGAGCAGCACTTAAGAAAAGAAAGACAGCAGTATTTTTATCTCAAACACAGATGTTTCCATCTTGCTTGCTCACATTTCTCCTTTGTTTCTGGATATTATTTTAGTTGTGGGATGGGCAAAGGCTTAATTATTAGAGGCCCTTGCACATGTTGGGAGTTAACAATGCAGTTAACTAGAATCCATCTGAACTCTGTCTCTCATTTAACAAGTAAATAATTCTTCAAAAATGTGGGAGAAAGTGGAATTAGGAATTGTATTAACTGCAGCACATCATACCTTACCAACATGTAAGAAAAAAAAGAAATCCAAGAACAGACGGTATAATGCACTTGCTCCTCTACGCTTTAGAGTTTATGACCAGGTCACTTTGCTTCTGCGGCGTAATAAGGAAACCTCAACTTCTGCAGGCAGAACACCATAAATATGTAAGAAAAACTAGGCCTGTCCCAATGTTGTAGACTGATGTAATTTGCTAGGTTATTAGTCTGGCATTTTCTTTATTTTAGATCACCTTTTGAATAGGAAATTAGCAATACTCTGCACCTGATGCAGCCCTGCTCTGAAAGTATTTTTCCAGATTGGAGTTGCTGGATTTTGCCGGATTTTGCCTGCAGCGCACTGGCTATTTTTCCTTTTTTTTTTTTACAGGACACTGCTGCATCCGTGCAAAAGATGGTTAAAAAAACAAACCAATACATATCACATGTATTATATTGAGCCATTTGTTGGCCATATGTAAACATGTGATGCTTGGTACACTGCCAATGTTTAATCAAAGCCCGAGTTTGAAGACTCCCTAAAACACTGATATCTTGACAAGGATGTGCAGAGCATACTAGTCATACAGCCATCTGGGTCATGCCAGGAACTTCATTAATGTTTTTAAACCACATCGCCAGATGCACAATATACACTGACAGATTTGAAAAAACCCAAATGTTTCAAGCAATTTTAAATGTGCCAAAAATAAAATCTAAATTTAAATGTTTTTTTTCCTCCACTCCTAAATCAACAGAGCGAAAACTGAGACTGGCAGACGATTCAGAACCGTGAGGTCTCCACAAAATGCCAAATAAACTCTATGTTGATTTAAAAAATGATGTGCATGTTGTGCCTCACTGGAACCAAACACCTTCACATGCTGCAAGTTCTGCTCAACTCCCACAAAACACCCAGAACAGTGCCCACAACAGTGCCTTCATTGGCATTTGTCACACTTTGATCCAGTCTCTCGTGGAGTCCTTCCCACTGTGATGTGGGGGCTGCAGCCAAGGAATGTTTGAACACTGTAGGTGAGCTCTCGAACGCACATCCCGGGCATGTGTTTGCTTGTCAAGCTTTGTTCCAAGGCGCTTGTGCCATGTTTTGTTTTTAATTCCTCCCTTGTGGATTAAACACCAAATGGCACATTTCCTGTGTTTTTACCCTCACCCGTGGCAGTGCTGCGGTGCGTCCCATTATCTTTACTATCGGTTGAGAGTGTCATGCAACAGATGTTAGTTTAGGGCGCAAACACTTGAAAGCAAAGGGCAGGATATTTAGTTACCCGGTGTGAGAAGTGACTTCCTTCTGTGTGTAAACCTGCAGTATGACCTCCCCCAGCCCCTCTATATTTGGCATTAAAAAGCATTTTTGTGGACATTGGCTTAATTTAAATGTGGCCCTAACGTCGACGAACCTCTGGTGAAGTCAACTGTTGCACGCTGGTTTAGAAATGCATTAGAAAATGGTGCTTGTGAGTTTAGACAGGTGGGTTTAGTAATGCACACAAAAAGAGCAGCACAGCTGTGGTAACATTGTGCAACATTACATTAAAAGCAATACAAATGTGTCATTTGAAACATCTGATTCCATCTTAGAGTAGTTGCCTCAACAAAATTAGAGATAATGCGACTATGCGGCCTTCTGAGATTTGCTCTAAAGATAAATTTGGTTATTGAACATCTCATTTGAGTAGTCAAAGGGTGAAAGAAGTGAGCTCAATGCCCGCTGGCCTCTTTCTCCTCCGATGGTGCGCTTAAAAAAAAGACAAGACCAACCTGACGCCTTATTATTTATTTATTTGTGTCCTTCGATGTAAAAATAAGATGTTGTTTGTTGTGGGTTGCAATAGTTGCACTAGGGGGTCTGCGCTCGCTAAGCAGACTAAGCGATGCAAGACTTTGAGAAAAGTTTAGGCGACCAAACACTTGTTGAGCGAGGAGCTCCAACTTACTGGTGTCACTGCTCCACGCTTTGGAAGCGACCATCTCATGGTAGACGGCGGCGAGTCCGGCCAGTAAGATCGCCAGGAACAGAAGATGTCTGGTGTTCCGCCGCAGTTTCTTTAAGGGGAAGAAAGTCGCCATCATCGTAGTTTTCGGGTGAAAGCTCCTACAGGGTCATCGGTCGGATCTCCAGCGTAGTTCTCAGGAGGGGACCGACCCCCACCGAGAGCGCGTCCGCTCGTTCCCAATGGATGCGCACTACCGGCGCCCGGGGTATCCACCACAGGCGCGGCCCCTGGTGGCTTTCATCCCACAGAAACCCCGTCGTGACCCGGTTTATCAGGCCCTCGATGCTGCGGGACTTCGCTCATTCGAACTCTGCCTGGGCTTTCCAGCCGTCCCGACCTCCACTCTGTTCGCAGCACTTGTGAGCGTGCACGAAGATGCACGAACACCCAACAGAAGAGTGAAATCTTACACCGCCTTTACTCCAAGCAACTTCTTGAAAACAAGCGGAAGATACCGGAAACAAGACAGATCTGCCTTTAAAATAAAGGCACGAGGGCTACTAGAACAAAACTAGCTATCACTTACGTAAAAATTACCTAATATATTAAGGGTCTTCACGAGTGAAAATAATTTATAGATGATCCAGCAATTGTAAACACAACGTAATATTGATGTCTTTAAACCAATGTCCTTTATTTTGAAATCAAACGGAAACACTATTTGTTTACACTTTTACCTCAAGCGCTGAGATTGGAAGGAGGCGGTGAACAAGGGTGGCAACGAGCAGCATTGGCAATGGAAACTGCTTACAATTAAACTTCGATCTTTAACACATTTTATAGATCCTCTCTTTTCCTCCGGATGATACACAGTGATACGTGATCGTTGTCACGTGGCATTTGACTATTACGAGTTGTTAAAAAACCTATTTTAAGCAAATAACGTGTTCAAAAGTGGTTATGGTTATTGTCATGTTTCTGCACATGCTTCTATATAGGACAGCATAGACACAAAAGGCCCACCCTCTTGGTTTGAGTGCTGTGAAAATAAGACAAGTCCACCTGCTTGGGTAAACTACACCCAAGCAGGTGTTCCCAGAGCTCTCTGTTCCTATTGAGCAAGTAATATTATCAAACTCAAAAGTCACAATGCAAAGTCGGTGGAGCCTTACAGGTTAATAATTGATAAGCACTCCCCCTTTGTTTTCACCTACAGAGAACAAGTAGTGCTGGGCAGTAATCGCACCACAGAGACCACGGCCGTAAGATGACACCGGTGTTCTTGTGGGAGCTGTTGGATCCCATCCCATCCTGTTCAACCTGCTTCCTACAACTATGGGTTTACAGCTAGACTTAATAATGCGGACAGTGCCGTTTCCCTCAACTCTTCTGCCTGAGCACGTTCTCTTATGTGAACAAACTGTAATTGAGCACATTTTAGAGAAAAGGGTACTTTGATTAAATAAAAGGAATATTAGTCTCAATCAATCTGAAGCCATTTATTTTGCCTTTTTCAGTGCAGACCGGACCACCCAACAGTTAACGACACCACCCAGCAGGACCCCAACTACAAATTAGTCCCCAGTTTATTTTTCTGCCCCGTTCTACATGTGCACAGAGAGCTGAAATCCTTCTGAATCACCCCGCCATTCACATTTTGTAAATAAATGACAACACAAATGTTCATACGTGTACAGTTGAAAAAACGTAAATTAAGACTAAGAAGCAACTGTTTTATTACTTGAACAGATCCAGAAGAAAAACTCAAAAAACCCTTTTGAGTGGTAGAAGTACACATTCCAGTTAAATGGTTGTTTCCATCTAAGAGCAATACACGAATCACAATTAACAACACAAAAGAACATTTTCTCCCTCAGATAAAAGGTAAACAGTCCTTTACACTGCGGCCTACAGGGGGAGCTCCAAACCTAAGAAGTCAGCATCTTTGAATTCCACCTGTGCACAGTGCTGCTACATACCTACTTTTTGACAAGTGCACTCAATTAGAGGCACAATGCTATCAGAACTTCAACAATTGATCAACAGGCCCATAGAAGTACTGAATGGGTGGCTTAAAATGTGCAGGGGTGGAGATGGGGACAGAGCAATCTGAATGAACTAGCCCTTCATGGGTAAGAGTTTGAAATCCTGCCCTTGATGCCTTTTCCTACCCAGGATCACTGAAAACTTACAAACACTTCAAAGCTGTGTGTGTGTGCGTGTGTGTGGGGATTTTAGAGGGTGGGTTGGGAGTGTGCTACAAAAGCAGTACCACAGAGCTGCCAACTGGGGAGACCCCACCTGCCTTAACAGCCACAGTGAAAAGCCCAGAAACAAAAAGCACACCCAAAAGCTAGTGCTCACGACGACGTGCTTGAGCCAACATCCATTCGCAACCTTAAACACAAACAGCTGAAGTTACAAAAGTCTATAGAACAGATTAACCGGGTGGTTTCCAAAGCCTCGTCTAAGCCTTGGTTTTGCTTGCAACTTCCTTCTCCGTTTTGTCAATCTCCATTGCTTCCTCCCTTTTCTGCTGGTTGTCAGTCTTCACCCTCTCCACATCCTTCTGTTCATTAAAACAGAGCCAGAGGATTAAATATATGTCTGGAATCTTACCTGTGAGCTCAGGTTTCAAAGAGTAAAAACAAGCGTCACCTTTAAGTCCCTCTCTGCAAATATTTCAAACATGTTGGCATAAATAAGTTTGTCCTTCAGGTGCTGCTCCCTGATGCGTTTCTGACAAATTGACACCTAGCAGAGAGGGGGAGAAGGCAATGAATAATCAAGCCATTTGAGTTCTTCATTCATCATCACAACTCAAAAAGCACATCAACTTTAATGCTCTAATCAAAAAGAACTAACAAGTGAGAGGCTCCTGTGTAGTCTTGGGTGACATCTAGTGGTGACAAACCAGAATGCAGCGGCTACAGTTGGTGCAGTAGAGCAGCATGCAGTCTAAATTTTAGTTTTTATGCTAAAGGTAAAACTTCTTTGTAACCATTGAAGGGGATAGTTACTCCAGAGTGAATGAAAAAAAGCAATTACAATATAAGTCAATATAAGACAGTGGACCTCTAAACGATCTAAAGGTGACATTTGTTTGATTCTCAGGACAAACGAGACATTTCCTAAATCAATATGCTGCCTACAACTTACTGTTGACCTGGGGGGTGGTTTAAAGTCTCTTTTGGATCCAAATTTAAGAGACATTTGTGCTTCTTCTGTTCATAAATTAATGATATCTGGCCTCCCTACCTGGCTCCTGGCAGCTCTATTAGCAGGGTACAGCTCAACCACTTGCTGGAAGCCATTTTTGGCCCTGTCAAATTCGTTCAAACAGAAGAGTGCCTCCCCCCTGCGGAACAGAGCTTTCTCATTGGACTCGTCCAACTCCAGGGCCTGAAAACACAAGCAAAGTATCCAAATATTGACGATCGATAAGAATGAGGAAAAAAGATATTGCCAGCATCTATCCTGGTCCACATTCACATCTCCTGTCTTCTCGTGCCCTCCATGAAAGCGATACCTGGTCACAGTTTTCCAGAGCCTTGTTGGGCTCGTTCATCTTGAGGAAGCACATGGCCAGGTTGAGATGTGCAGCCAGTCGCAGTGCTTTGGCTTTCTTCTCATCCTCTTCCGACAACCCAGATTCATGTTCCAGCCATGAAATGATCTTTTTGTACTGCAACGCCGCCTGCTTGTATTTACCTTCCTGAAATAAACACACGCAAAGTGTGAAAAATCAACCCCCTTCATTCATAAAATCTATAAAAAAATGTATAAATACTAACCTTAAAGTACTGTGTTCCTTTCTCCTTGACAATGCAGCTTTGTTCCAGTTTCTCTTCCGAGTTCATCTCCCACGATTCTTTGGTCTTATTAAAAAACAAATATATAAACGACACAATACATTTTGACATCACCAGCTATTAAAAAAAATGGACCAACTTATTTGTTTTAATTTCCTTACCTTTTCAAAGGCATTTAGTTTAATTTTGTATTGCAGTGTTGCTCCTCCAGGAATGCCATAAGTGGCATTTCCTGCATTCCCAAAGCCATACCTGAGAATTAAATGCACAATTCAACATTAACTAGAAATTTTTACATCACTGCTTTACCCAGCTGATATTAAAGCACAATAACCAACACATTCCCATTTTTTAAAGCCCGTTTTTGTGGATTAAAGTTGCCTCTAATGTGATAAGAAAAGATGGGAAGTCACAGACTTTGTACCCATCTTCAACACACTCATGCTGAGTATCTGTTGTGTATTTTCCCTCAAGGAACAAATTTGGCTTCATATGAGCTGTTCTTGGGGTATTTTTGTAAAGTTAAGTCTTGTGATACATGATTAAGATTAAGATTAAGATGTACTTTATTCATCCCCGTGGGGAAATTGAAAATTGAAATTGAATTGAATTTGAATGATGCATAGACAAATATGAAAAGGGTGTTGAAAACAATGACATTCCACATACAAGATTTACAAGGGATGGATTTTTTTCCAGTTAATTGTATATGTGAGAGACGGTACATATATGAGTGCAGACCATCCCAGGCTCTGTTATCTTCAGTTCTTTTGTCTAGCTGCGTTTGTTTGAAATCCAGGGTTAGCTTAAGCCCCTGGTTGCAGAGCTAACACTGACATGACAACTGTCCATTCCTGTCCACAGTTTATAAGGAAAAATATAGCAGTGGTGCTTCCTCACAATATAGAGAATTGGAGTTTCCTGAATCAATACTCAATTTTAGAAAAAAACATTTTAAATACTGTTGCACCCTAAATTAGTGAAGGGGAATACTTCAAAACAAGCAAGAAGAATTTGTGAAGAGCCTTGCCATTTGTTAAAATGACACTATCACCATGACAGCCAGGCTTAAAGCAAACATACTTGGGTTTAATGGTGAAAAAGGACTCCTCTTCCTGCTCCATAGCTGCAATGGCTTTTTCTACTCCAACTGGCAAGCCGTGACTCTCCCCATCACCCACCTCAAACTTCAGTTCTCTCTTATCAAACACACGGCCCTCCCAGGAACCCTCCAGAGTCACTGAAGAAGATGAAACGTGTGTTTAGCTTGTCCAAATATGCCTGTTGTCCGAGTCACATTTCTTTATGCGCTGCAGACACCCTATTAATAGCTGGGTCAGTTAAATACACAGCATGATATAATTCCAGTGTAACACTAGCTGTAAATGCAATGGAAAGAAGATAACTGTCTAAATTCACAAATAACAAGACTCCTTGAAATCCACACACAAAAATAAAAAGTGCAATGAGCAGTTAAACCAAACATGGTACCGTCAACTGTTGCTCCTTCATTTGGCTTGGAATACCCTTGTCCTTTGTTGAGAGTTCGACGGATGATTCCTCCGTCCTCATCTTCGGTAATGTCATCTCCTTTAAAGTCAAACAGTTCTATCTACAAGTGCACAAAAAGGTAAAGGTATTACTTCATATCCATAAAATGATTAGTGTGACACGCGTTGTAACTGCCTGGATATTGCTGCAGCACACCTCAAAAACAAGAGTGGCGTTTGGGGGAATCTTGGGTGGGCTGCCTGCAGATCCATATGCATACTCTGCCTTACAGATGAGCTGGCACAATTCTCCAACTTTCATCGTGGCCACCCCGACGTCCCATGCCTTTATTACTTGACCTGGGCACAAGGAGGGATTGTTATTACCATTGGCAATAAAGGAACATTTCAATTATAGTTTCACATGAAACAAACCTTTGCCCAACACGAAGGAGAACCAGTCATTTCTCGACCTGCTGTGGTCAAACAGTGTTCCGTCCAGAAACCTGCCCTCATAATGCACGAATACTTGGTCTCCAGTCATGGGCAGCTCCGTGCCTGTGCCTTCCCTCTTCACCAGCTGGAACATGTGCAGCAAAGCGGAGGTTCATCCAAATGAACAAAGGTTATAATGAAAGACATTCGTTTGTGCCATTGGAGCACCATTTATTACTGTTGCAAAGGTTATAATGAAAGACATTCGTTTGTGCCATCGGAGCACCATTTATTACTGTTGCGTTCATGCACCTGCCCTGCACGGTAGTAACGTATGTACAGGAGATTAATAACTTTTATCACATCATTATGTGCATATGCATATCAGTGATCTACAGGTTCCATTAGTCTTAAGGTTGTTTTTTTTTTTTTTTTTGCAATACAAGATTACAGAATCATCTAGAAACAAGCATACTTGAAACACCGCGCAGACAGCTAAGCCTGAAATCGACAGTGCACAAAACATACCTTCAAAACCCCTCCGTCTTGCTTCGGTGTCACGTCCTCTCCCTCTATCGGGGTGCACTGTGGTCCTTCAAGCTTCATCTCGTCTGCAGTCATTGTCATATTGAAAAACCTTGGCTAAAGCTAACTTAACAGCAAAGCAGCACCCTGGCCGAGAAAAACACTAGCAGGCTAGCTAACACGCGCAGATTAAATATCTCCACCGCTCTTGATTATTAAGTAAAATAATGACGGCCAACTCCTCTGACAATGCACGGCCGTTGTACGTCGCTCGGGCTTGCTCAGGAGCAGGACAAGGGCTTCTGCCCAGACAGCTTCAACTCCACGTTGTCGGACAGTCCAGCGTCTGGCAAGCACCTAAAGAAGGGCAGAGAATATTCCAGACATTCAGAGAGGAAACACACTGACGACACACTCAGTGTTCGTTCGTTCTTTATACCTGCTTCTCCCGGATGGTAGTGCACATTAAAAAACAAATCCGTACCTAGTTCCTGTTTTCAGTCATATCTTTTAAAAGTCTATTTATTCCACAATATATACAAATAGAGAAATATTATTTTAGCTTTACCCTACCAATTAAAGGAAAAGACCTAAGGACGTAACGACCCGCCCACTCAAGTGTTCGGGTACCATAAAACACGCGCATTCTGAATTATCTGTGATCCTATTGGTCAGTTTCTGTGTTCGCTGTTATCTGTTGGCGGGACGTAAAGCCGGGAGCTGAAGTGAAGTAACAGAGACGCAAGAAGCTCTTCTGTGAGATCTCTTGGTGATTACAGCGACGATCAACGCATCGTGGCTAAAAGGTTTCAAGTGGTTACTTTGTTTCGGTAGGTTAGACGTCAGGTTGACCTCTTGTTTTGACACAAGCTTCGGTCCAATGCTGTCAAATGTGAGCCTGAATGCATTTGAACGTGTCATTTTTCTGGCAGATTTCTGAGGATGGACATTGGAAGGACACAATTTCCATTTCCGTACCAGCCTTATGACATCCAGCAGCAGTTTATGCAAGCCCTGTACTCAGCCCTGGACCAGGGCAAAGTTGGAATCTTTGAAAGTCCCACTGGAACGGTATGTTTTCATGATTGGACACGTTGTAAAAGCAGAAACAGTTGCTTTGTTTTGCAGGATTTATGTTTTCAAAATGTGTTGTTTTTTTTAACACAGGGCAAGTCTCTGAGCCTCATATGTGGGGCTTTGAGCTGGCTGACCGACTTTGAGGAGAAAAGAAGACAGGAGACAGCTGCTCTTCTGCAGAAAGGAGAAGTGTCTCTTTCTTCCGCTGCTCCGTCCTCCTCAACCAGCTCCTCCGCTGAACCCGACTGGATCACTGACTTTGTTCAGAAGAAGGCAGAACGTGACTTGGTGTCAAAGTTAAAGGTAAAGAGGTGATCATTTTGTTGGTTTTGTAAAACTTGACTGACGGATTCTTCCTCAGGATGATGAATTGAAGAGACAAAAGCGTGAAGAACGGCTGGAAATGATCAGAGGCAACGCTCAGTTAAAGTATGCAATGAAAAGAAAAGTAAGCAGTCCTTTACAGAAACAGCCAAAATTTTAAAAAAAATGTCCTTAAAGTGGACTCAAACCCGTGTTTTCTTTGTGTTTTCTGTGTGTGTGTATGTATGTGTGTGTGTGTGTGTTTGTGCGCGTAAGCAGAGCAGTGAGGATGATGAAGCATTCCAACTTCTGCAGCTCAGCAAAGATGACCGGACAGAAGAGCGAGGAGATGAGGGTGATGAAGAGCTCGTCATCGCGGAGTACCAGAGTGACGATGAGTCAAAGACCAGGAGCAGGTAGAGGCAGCCATCAGCTGGTTCCACGATGTCAATGACAAGTGACTGCAAACAGAGGAACACTGTTGATTTCCCTGCCCAGGTATTGTGCTGATGAAGATGATGCGGGTGATGAACTGGTGGAAGAACACATCACCAAGGTGAAAGCCCCACTTCCCGTTGTTTTTATAGGACATGTTTTCTGATGTGTATGATCGCAATAGGTGTTGGGAAACATGTTTTCAGATTTACTACTGCAGCCGCACACACTCCCAGCTGGCCCAGTTCGTCCACGAGGTTCAAAAGAGTCCTTTCGCGAATGACATCAGTCTGGTCACGCTGGGCTCACGGCAGGTAAACACACACACTTGTTTCTATTCCATTTTTAGTCAGATGTTTTTATCCACCTCTACACAAATAGCGGGTTTACCCATCGTGTCTGCTGTACTGTCCAGAATCTCTGCATCAATGAAGAGGTTCGTCGCCTGGGCAGCATCCAACACATCAACGACCGCTGCATGGAGATGCAGAAGAACAAACACGGTGAGACCCTCTCACACATCAACCGATGCCCACGGGAGGGCGTCTGCGGTCTGCGTCATCTCTGCTTTCGCCTCACAGAGAAGCAGCACCAAGAAGATGGCGCGAAACGCAAGCGTGGCCCGGCGAAGAGCACGTGTCCCTACAATAAGGCCCCGGCGTTGCAGCGCATGAGGGATGAAATTTTGGGGGCGGTCCAGGACATCGAGCAGCTGTTAAAGCTGGGCAGCGAGACACGTTCCTGTCCTTATTACTCCACGCGCCTCACCATCCCCCCTGCACAGGTGACAACATCCTCACCAGCGCCTTTGCATCATTGTGCCGCACCATCCCCTCATGATTTTATGAGATTTAAAAGTGAATACTATCAGTTTATCACAATCTTGCATCATTTGTCTGTTTGGTGTCCGCAGTTGGTGGTCTTGCCTTATCAGATGTTGCTACACGAGGCAACCAGAAGGGCCGCGGGAGTGCAGCTGAAGGGACAGGTGCAGCTAAATGATCTCTTTATTTAGCTTATGTGCCTTATCTCTAGCACACAAGGCTAAATGGAAAATACAGTTATAAAACATGTCAGCTGCTGCACTTTTATGATGAGAAAAGGAATAAAAGCTGTAGATGTAAATTTAAACATTTGGCTTTCTTTAGTAAATGATGATCAACTGTAGGACTTAACTGTCAGAGCAAACGAAATTAAAAAGACATTTTAACGCTAAGTATCAAGAACTGGCTGAAAGCCACCCAGAGCTGCAGTCAAGCTTTTCCTGCATCCGTTCTGATCCGTGAAAACACGTGCGTGTCTCTGCAGGTGGTGATTATAGATGAAGCCCATAATCTAAGTGACACACTCTCCTGTATCTACAGTGCAGAACTCACTGGGGCTCAGGTACACACCTACAGAATACACATTTCTGGTGCAAATGATGCGTTCCCTAATGTGTGAATGCTTCCTCAGCTCTGCCGCGCCCATTCTCAGCTCACCCAGTACACTCATCGATTTAAGTGAGTTCAGACTCGCATATGTAACAACCTGCACGCCGCAC
Organism: Takifugu rubripes; assembly: GCF_901000725.2. Taxonomy (NCBI): domain Eukaryota; kingdom Metazoa; phylum Chordata; class Actinopteri; order Tetraodontiformes; family Tetraodontidae; genus Takifugu; species Takifugu rubripes. The sequence goes on along the minus strand of NC_042293.1, from coordinate 2,296,384 downwards.
TTGCGTATTAATCATCCTGCGTGTTTATGTTTGTGCGACATCAGGAGCAGGCTGAAGGCGAAGAACCTTATGTACATCAAGCAGATTCTCTTTGTGATTGAGGGGCTCATCCGGGTGCTGGGAGGTGAATGCATGCGAACCATCAGGATCTAGACAGTACTCGTGTCACACTCGTGTCAGACTCACACTGTTTGATATTGATATTTCAGGTAAAGTGGGCCAGAATCCACAGAGCCAGACCACAAAAGCAGGTCAGTGAATGCAACATAGAAAGCCAGTGATTGTTTAACAGTGTTTTCAGTTGGGTTTTTTTTAAGAAAATGTCACAAAACAAAGTAGAATCTGTCAAGAATAGGTAAAATCTTCCCTTTCAAGCAGCTGTTGTTTACGTTCTGCAGAAAAGGCTCAAACAGAATTACTGAAAATCACTCGGTAAATTCATTTTTGATGTATCTCTGATGCTTTATTCATTTTTAGGAACAGAAATGCTCACCATCAATAACTTACTCTTCAAGGCTGAGATTGACAACATCAACTTGTTTAAGGTAATAAACAAGAACCATCATAAAAAATCCTGGCTGCCACCTTCTCTAAAGGTTCTTCATTCACATTATAGTTACAGAAATATTTTCAGAAGAGCCTGATCAGCAGAAAGGTATGTGACTTGGACTTTCTAAATGTTGACTTCTTCATGAAATAATTGTCCCATCACTCTTGCAGCTGGGGGGCTTCGTGGAGAAGTACGCAGGAACAGGCATGACTCTGCACCCTCAGAGCTGCTCCAACAAGGAGAACAGACGCACTCAGGGCTTAAACCACTACCTTCAGACACTACAGAGCAACCGCACTGCACCAGGTAGGACAGTGTCTAGATAGAGTTATCATATTTATCAATAGCAATTATTTGATCAGGTTACTACCGAATTTAGAACGAGTTATTGAGCAATTCCTAGTTTTTGTTTTGTTTGGCTTCCACATGTGCAGTGTCAGCAGCTGACCAGCAGGGGTCATTAGAGGCAGAGAAGGCGCTGGCTGCCTCTCCTATGATGCAGGTGGAGGGTTTCTTCATGGCTCTCACCAGCAGCAACACAGATGGTAGAGTGGTGGTGAACAACCAAGGTATAGTCATCAAAGCACAAGTCAAAATAAACCCTTCTAAAAGACCTCTGATTAAAAATGCTGTGTTTGTTTTCATATGCAGAAACTTTGTCAGAGAGCAGCGTTAAGTTCTTGCTGCTGAACCCGGCGGTTCACTTTGCCCAGATCCTGAAGGAGTGCAGGGCAGTCGTCATTGCAGGTGGAACCATGCAGCCCGTACGTCACTACAAAGCCACGCACGATAAACAAAGTTTTTCTGCCCGTGTTTAATAATTCTGAGAGATGTTCTGTGAAGGTTTCGGACTTCAAACAGGAGCTACTATTTTCTGCCGGAGTGGGAGAGGAGCGCATCGTCGAGTTTTCATGTGGTGAGAGGCACTTTTTCTAACGCTGCAGCACATCGTGGTGGTTCCCATCTAGTTGGGTTCTGAGTCACTCTTTTATTTCACAGCAGTTTTTTAAATCAATATTTCTGTTTGATGAGTGATGACATGTTTGGAGGAAACCCAAATAACAGAAGTTTGATTAGGAATACAAAGTATGGATTATTCAGTCAGGCTGAGGACATACAAGAGTCACAAATAAACCCTAAAAACTGTATATTATATATTCCATACGAGAGACAGCATATACTGTATATTGACAATAGTTTGATATAGATCTTTTTAGAGATATAGAATTTTTAGAGATAATGTAATGGAAATTTTCTGAAGAAGTACTTTTTCTTATTCATAATTCATCAGACATATTCATATTTAACATACTATGTGTAAATGTATTTATATTTTTACTTGGTCACCCATTTCCTTAGGTCACGTGATTCCTCCTGAGAATATTCTTCCGCTCGTCTTGTGCAACGGTCCATCTGGGCAGGAGCTGGATTTTACTTTCCAGAACAGAGACTCTCCTCACATGGTAATGAAAGCACACATGATTCAAGGTCCCTCTTTGCTGTGGTTGCAGTTCATGGTGCCGAGTTGTTTATTGTATGCCAACAGATGGACGAAACCGGGCGCATTCTCTCCAATATCTGTAACGTGGTTCCGGGTGGGGTCGTGTGCTTCTTTCCTTCCTATGAGTATTTGAGGCGGATAACATCACACTGGGAGACTAATGGGACTTTAGCTCGCCTCGCTAACAAAAAGAAGGTACGTCAGCGACAACCATCTGAAAATATAAGTTTATGGATAGATTAAGCTTGGATTGATTCTTGAGTTAAGGGTTTTTCTCTTCAGATTTTTCATGAGCCAAAGAAATCCAATCTGGTCGAACAGGTGCTGAAAGACTTCTCTCGTTGTATCCAGGTAATATCAGGGTTGAATTTGCCCAAAGAGTTTATTTATCACTTCTGCATCAACTAAATGTGTTTTCTTTGGTTAATGAATTGAACTCTATAATGGGAATTCAGTTAGAAATAGACGGAATTACGGATATAGAACAAGGGCTTGTGAAGTGTGATAATCACGTATTGATCAGTCATCTAACGACAGGAGGGGGCGCTAATGCGCAATATCCTCCTGTTTTTATCTGCAAAGCTGTGCATTTTATAGATGAAATTTGAAAGCTCATTTGGTGAAAATGGCTTGAAAAATAACAAGTGACCTCAAATTATGCATCTGTAAATACTGCATTGACTTTAGTATCACGTTTTCAGCTGCTAGTGAAGCTGCTCCAGTTTTGAGTCAGTTCTTCTCAAGCATTATGTTCATTCATCGTCTCCCTTCATCAGAGGTGTGCTGCAGACAGTGGCGCTCTCACGGGAGCCTTGCTGTTCTCTGTAGTTGGAGGGAAGATGAGCGAAGGCATCAATTTCTCCGACGACTTGGGCAGGTGCGTCGTGATGGTGGGAATGCCATATCCCAACATCAAGTCCCCGGAGCTGCAGGAAAAGATGTCTTATCTGGACAAACACTTGGTGCGATCTTTTCCCCAATTCTATGGAAAAATGATCAGACGAGCGTTGAAAAGTCACCATCGATCTCATCTCCCTTTTCTCTCTCAAAGCCTCACAATGGCGGGAAGAGTCCTGGTCAAGCACTTATAGAAAACCTCTGTATGAAGGCTGTCAATCAATCCATAGGTGATGATTCAACATATATAAAAGTAGTTTGTTTATTCAACCCTGCTGGCGAGAATGACTGATCAGTGTTAACAACTGACCTCATCTGCCCAAAGGGAGAGCGATCCGTCACCGTGGCGACTACTCCTCCATGGTGCTGTGTGACCGGCGTTACTCGCGACCCGCGACGCTCGCCAAGCTCCCCGCATGGATCAGAGATCGCACCAGCACACACACAAGTTTTGGGCCAGCTTTTGCCACCTTACGGAAGGTAAGAATCAGACACTGTGTGAAGGAACCGGAGGATTTGTGATTCAAACCATGTTGTGTTTGTTTGAACCAGTTCTTCCATGAGAGGAAGCGGAAGCAGGTGTAATTTAACTGATATTCCTCCGAGTTGTTGACACGCCCAGGACGAAGGAGAAACACACACTCGGAAACAGCAATTTAAAGCAACACATCAAATGAAATCCCTGCCAATGTACATAACAATGCTGTGAAAAGGTCCCTCCCCACAAGCCTGTCGTAGCGCTTCGCTCGTTTTGAAACATCTGAGGGCGATTTTGGTACATGCCTCGAAATTTATTTGCATATTTCTGTTCAGCTTTAACTCACTGACATTTTCTGACCCTAAACGCCATAGTGAAATATTGAACTACGAAAAATGGATGGAGGTCAGAAGTTAATTCATCACATTGTCTCAAGCACAAAGTGTTGCATAATGCAAAAATAACTTATTTAACTGTGACATTAAGGCAATGATTTTCAGTGAATATTCTGCTTTTATAAGTGTTTTAATACAAGACTTGTATTAATACAGTGTTTTGTTGTAAATTAAATGGTTTAATAAAGTGGTTCTGTACTATGTTATTATGCTTTTTAACCAAAAAAACACTTTCAACCGGTGTTATTATCGCCATTATTAAGATTTGCTATTAACTAATTATGTCAAGCTTCCCAATCATCATCATCCGTTGTTGAGTGAGGGGCTGGAAGAGGCGGGATAACATCTGACATCCTGGCAAACGCACCGCCGGTAGAAGCAGGAGCGTCACTTGCCTCGCTGCCTGCTGGGCCTTTACCGGAGATGCCTGCAGTGGCAAAAGGACGTGATTTAGCGTGTGGAATTTCCCAACCTCCTGCTTTAACAATGATAGAGTTGAACCTCACCTTTCCTTCGCATAGCGAGTTTATTGAAGAGGTCAGACATGAAGTCGCCGCCGCTGGATGCCACCCCCACCGCTGCAAGACAAAGACCGCAACATTAATACTGTATATTAAGTCCCTTTTTCTGAAAAGACTAGAGCAGTGAAAGAAATTCTTTCCATAAAATTGTGCTTCTATGTGGATCACATTATTACAGCAAGATTGCACAAATCCAAGGGAAAACTTCCCTACAGGAACATGGAACAACATCTACCTACATATCAGCACACATTAGTGTGGCATCTTTCTACTAAATGATGAATGAAAACCAGAAGTGGTCACAAGCTGCTCTGATTAAATGCCTTTCCCATTATTGTTCAAAGCACCGTGTGGCAGAGCCACACCCCCCCCACCTTGCTCTTGCTCCTTCTGCTTCTTCTTCTCCATCTTGCGCTCCTTCATGTTACGTAGTTTGGCTTTTCCGATGCCTCCTGCGTTACGGATGGACTCCAGGAGGCTGGCGCGACCGTCTGATGGCTGAACCACTTCGGTGGGGGCGCCTGACACAGGGCCTACACACAGACACGCAACCACTGGGATTTACAGACTGAAGTGTGCATGCTCAGATTTGATTTTGCTGTTAAAGGTCTATGATGTCCAGTACAACCATTTGAACATAACAAACCTGAACTTGGTGCCTGAGCGACTTCAACAGGAGGAGGAGGCGGTGGAGGAGGAGGAGGAGGTGGTGGCGGTAGAGCTCCAGCAGTGGCAGCAGTTGCAACAGGTTCGGGGGGGGGAGGGGGAGGAGGAGGTGGCGGAACATTGGGTTGAAGTTGTGATCCTTGAATAAAGACATGAACAATGGTCCATCAAGCATAAATGTATGACGGGGGGGAGTGTGTGTGTGTGTCTGTGTGTACCAGGTAGGCTGCTCTCCTCGGTGAAAGAGGGCAGCTCGGGAATGTTGTGTGTCGGTCCCGACGGGGCGAAGCCGGGCCCGAGATCTGCATTGTAGGAAAGGTCATCTGCAATGCCTGGCAGGTCAGGCAGGTAGGTGGGCACATCAATCTCAGGTACCTGACCCAGGTCTGGCACGTAAAAATAAGACTCTGCTGTCTGTTGGAGACAAAATGTCACCAAGAGAACTCATTATGGCGCACATCTGAGAGTTCTAAATGAGGCGTGAAGTTGGGCCCGACCTGTCTCTCCAACTGCTCTCTCTTGGCAATAGATAACGGGGCGTCAAACGGTTTCTCTTCTTTCTCTGTTTCCAATGTTGTGTGCGTTTTTGTCACCGCTCCCGCCAGAGGATCCAAGAACACATATTTCTTATACCTGCCAAAACACACAAAATCTAGCATGAGAAGAAAACATTTTATGAAGTGCTGACAGCAGCTGCGTCAGCCTGTACACACAACATGCAAGCGTGTGTGTGTGTGTGTGTGAACTCACAGGTTCTCTGTCGTATTAAAGAGCAACAGGGAGCTGACAGATGAGATGTTACGTGGCAGGCTGCCCAGACCTTCCTCAGTCTCATCCTCAGACTTTTTCTTCCTGCTCACACATACTGGATAATAAACTAACTTGTCCTATAAGGAAGAAAAGCACAGCTTTAGAACAAGATTCAAAAATGCTCTTCACTATTGCAAAGATGCTTGCAGGCTTTTGAAGTATAAGAGGAAGAGAAACAGCTCCTGATACTGTGTAATTCAAAAGGCAACCAGCCAGACATATTTGTCCTCCTACACTTGTACCCAATACCAAGTACACAGGTTTCCTAAAGCGTTGCTTTAGAGGGCAAGGGGAAAAATGATAGTGTTGTCTGTAAATAATGCAATAGCTTCCTCTTTCTCACACACAGAAAGGGGACAGAGAGGGTGAGGGAGGGAGGGAAGGAGACGGCAAATAACAACAGCACCGTCAAACCTGCAGAAATACAAACAAAAGGATAGCCGAATAAAGCAGAGCTGCTCTAAACAACAGAATACTTCAGGGGCATTTTTCAACACTTCTGCTGGTTTTACCCCTGGAACAATTAGCATTTCTGTGGCAACAAGCTGTAATTTGAAGGCAGAGAATGACTTAGCCCCTAAAAGGTTGTAAAGCAGACTTTTTAGATTTTCCTCTCAAAGTTGATATTAGCTGTTTATTCCGGCTTCCACAAGACACAGATAGCAGCTTAACAGTGCTGCCTTATCCTCTACTTGTTCAGACATGATGAAGACTAGGTGACAAGGCAGTCTTAATCTACTTTACTGGGACATAATCCCACATATTCCTGATGTTCCAGGCCAGACAAAATGATTAAAGCCACCGGAAAAGCTCGCATCTCAATTGGCTCCTTTGCATTATCAAGGAGGCTTGTTCACTTCCAGCTTCTCCACTGTGTGAACTTTTCAACTTAATGCTAAGGGCATCCAGCTAAGGCAGGTCATTAGGAGTGACAGCAAGTTAATTCTTTCAGTCACTCACCACTGCTCAGAGATAAGAGCAAAAAGGTTGCAACATAGCAATTAGCCCACAGACTTAGCTAATCTTCACACCTACGTTGCATCAATGTGAATCACAGTGACAGTGGATGTCATATAACAAGATCCAGTGCCTGAAATAGGCAGAGGGTGTCTCCTATTTAGACAGAAATAGTCACAGTGATATGACCAGCAGAGATTTCAGTGCCTAGCCTCCATGTCCTGCGATGGCTTCCCTTCTCTGCAGTGAAATACAAGTGGTTTAAATGAAAAGTATTAACCACGCCAGTGTAAGACCCTGATTGTACTCTGTATTCAACAGTCTTCAGTGGGCAAGCAGCTAGAGGATCAAAGGGAGACGTCATCCATTTGAGAATAAAATGAAATTATGCTGAAACCCTGCATGATTGCATAGTGCATCTTTAAAATGTGGTAGTTTGCTGTTGTAAAGTTTGAAGCACCACACGTTAAATATCCTCGTTTGATTAAAAAGTTTAACACGTTCTTCTTACCTGCAAGGCCTTCTCATCAAAAGGTCGATGCTTATTCCGGATCCTGTGTCGGGGCCGGATATGTGAGGAGGGATCTGTCGCCTCAGTAAAGATGGATGAATAATCCTGGAGTCGGTCTGGGGCTGGGTACTTGGCACTGGAGAAAACCTATAGACAAAGATAGACCCCTTGCTTGTCACTCCACCATAGGCATTGTTCAACATTCAGCATTGCCAGCTGTCTGCGCTGCTTTACCTTGGTGGCCTTCTTACTGCCCTTGATCTTATCGACTCGCGCCTGAGCTAGTCTGATCCGGTCACCGATGCGCTGCAGCTGGTGGCGATTCTTCTCTACACTGTCAGACACCCTAGGACCAACGTGCATACAGAAGAATTATGTGCACATTAACACATACAAATGTTACTTAAACAAATACAATTTAAAATGCATAGTAAATGTACACATGCTAAAAAAAAGTGCCTTCTTGCCTTCTGAAAATATCTGTAGAAATGGTCTCCAAGTAAAGTAATGCATCTGCTATCTGGTGGACAGCCTCCTCTCTCCTAAGGTCTGGTTGGATGAGTGGCACTGAGTACACCTGGCCCTCCAGGTAATGCTTGTGTGTCATTCTAAAGACAGCAGACAAACGGTAACGTTAAACGTATAGTGCTGACGTAGTTTAGCGCTTTTATAACCATGTTTTTGATTTCAAGATCCCTGGCATGATCACAATGGACTTGGTAAATAAATAAAAATCAGCAGAAGTTGTGAGGCTAAAATCAGTTTAATGGTTTGATCCAGCGTGATACAAATGATGGCGTGTTAACCATTAGCAGCATCTTAGATCTAGTAGTTCAACCCTTCTGACTCTCACATGACTGTGGCTGGCTGACATAAATCGTTACAACTTCTGAGGAATAAAGGACAGCGGATGTTTTTTTACTTAGGTGTGTAGAAATGCTCTCAAGTTGATCTGTGCGGATACATGAATAAAATAGCTGCTTACAAATACACACAAAAAATGCAATGTTAACAAATGTGTTGAACGTAATGCATACAGCTCACAGCCGTGAGCCTTTAGTTGAACGATATCAATAAACACATGTTAAACCAACAAACCTTTTCAATTTTATGTACTAAAAACCTTACCTGACCATTGGTGATGTTTAGTCGGTCCTAGCAACACGAAAGATTTTACAAGAAGCCGCTATGCTAGCTGAGATATCATTTTAGCTACCGATTAGCAAAACAACAGTTCGGCACTTCCGCACCCCTGTGTCACGTGACTACAGACGTCACGTTGCCTTCACGGCGTGCTTTAATTCCCCTGAACATCTGTCGATACCATTGCTGCTGCTATTTCATGCAACTACAACTCATGTTACTACTAATGGTACTACTACTACTACTGCCACCACCAACATTATATGTCTGATGGATTGTATTATTTATGAGTAGAAGAATAAGGAAGAGTAAAGATCTTTTCAAAGTAAAGTAAACACAGTTCAAAATACAACAAAATATGCAGTGAGCAGAGACGTTGCAACTATTGAAACTCTGAATCGCCTATAGGGCGCGTCCTTGCGCTGTGGATTCCTTGTGTTGCATGTGCGTAATGACGCATGCTGCCGCCTGTGTTTCTCCCTACCTCCTTCCCCCGTCACATCTGGATCAGGCTCCCCTCATCAGCACCACTCAACGCAGTGAGAGAGAGAGAAAGAGAGAGAGAGAGAGAGGAGGAGGAGGAGGGTGGGAGGGGAAACGACCGAAGAAGCGGACACTAGCTCGATCGGTGTCACCTCAGCTACAACCGAGCCGAAATCAAAGACAGGTAAAGGGAAGGGCATCACCTTTCCCCCCCACCGACCCTCACTCCATCTATCCACGATCCGTCCGTCCAGTTGTTTTTTTGTTGTCTTTTTATGCACCTCATTTTCTATGATGAGTATGATGAGCTCCAGCCTGCTCGAAAATCCGATGCAGGCGATTCTGTACCTGAAGGAACTGACCACGATCGTTCAGAACCAGCAGAGTCTCATCCAGACGCAGCGCTCCCGGATAGAGGAGCTTGACCGGCGGGTGGACGAACTCATCGGTGAAAACAGGCACCTCCGTGACATCAGGGTACTACAGCATCATCCATACTATCACCACCATCACCATCACCCCGACCCAAGCTGTCTCCACCATCACCACCCCCAAACCCCAGACTCCCAAGTCAAAACCGCAGCGGGGTGCTTGTCAGAACATGCAGCAGTAGCGCCAAAGGTCGAAGCGACTCCGGTGGTCCAGCCGTCGACAACTCAGAGTATGGACCCAAGCGACATGCAGCTGGTCCCGGCTGACCCGGCCGTGGTTTCCCCGGTAGGGAGCGATCCACAAAACGCCGGAAGTTACCAAAGCTGCCGCTCTTTGGTTCCGATGACCCCCACTACCCTCTGTCGATCCCTGGCCTTGTCCAGAAAATCCGAGTGAGTATGGGATTTGGTTGATTGTATTTGCGTGACTGACTCGTGCATTTTGCATATTCTTCAGATTTCAGTGTATTTTTCCCCCTTTCCTCAAAAGAAATCATCGCCCGCTTTTCCTTGTAAAACTGCATAATTATTCTAGTGCGTGCGTGTCCTGCAGATTAAGGTGTGTGTAATTATTGGAAATGTCACTGAGAAATGGCCAGTTTTTTTTTTTTTTTTTTTTGGTTGGGTAAAGTGTGTGATCAGAAGAGGCGGATTATTCAAATGAGAAACGGGATCACTGCACTGTGGATCATTACATAACAAACAGCTGTAGGCCTATAGGCCCACTGTGTGTGTGTGTGTGTGTGTGTGTGTGTGTGTGTGTGTGTGCGTGCGTGCGTGCGCGCGGGGCTCGAGACAGGACACAGCATCCCAGGCGGTGAAGAGGCAACTGACTGTCCGCGATGCTGCGGGTTCCTGGGGTAATTACAGAGCGCGATCTTGGAAGTCTCGTGGGACCTCTGGGCCTTCTGATGTTTCCGCGTTAGATGAGACACACATGACCAGCCCCTGCACGGCGCCAGTACGTCATAACGTATCAGCGCATCATCACCAACAGTAATGAGAGAAAACTCCATCTTTCTCCCGCGTGCACGTGCGCTCACGCACTTCGATCATAAGTTGTACCCCTGCAGGAGTCGTGATTGGTCTCTCTGGGACTCCACCCCCGCTGGGTAAAGCAACAAGGAGCAGGGGATGACTTAAGAAGAGCAGGGTAGAGCAGAAGGGGATGCTTTTCTACAAAAACATGAGTTGTTAGTTGATATTAACCCCACCTGCCAAGTGTATTTGTGCCTGCTTTGCCTGTGCATGCCAGCGTCTGTTTCATTCTCCTGTAACCTTGCCGCACTCTCAGCCGCACCCTGTGGCAACTTTTATTTTTAAATTCTTTTTTGCGATGTGACAGAAATCCGTGCAACACCAGTGGTTTTCAATTTAAATTAGTTTTACTGGTGAGCAAGTTACAGCAGATTAATTATTATTAAAAAAGACCTCAGGCAGAGAGCAGCACTGCTTCTCATCAGCGGTTTATTAGACAGCCTTGCTCAGGCTGTAGCTGATGATGTGTCCTTGAACGCAGCTTCTTGCATCCTTATTTGTCTGCAGCCAAAGCTGGGGCTCCATGTCTGTATTTGCTCTGGTAATTGTGCAGGCCAAAGGTACAAAGTCCTCGCTTTAGGCCACTACTTGTCCCATCTCTCCCTGCTGTCGTACTTCTACCCCAGAATCTGATTTTTCCCCCCCTTTTTTACACTGCTTTCCACTTCCTGTGTGTCAGCAGGTTTTTGCTCTAATGGCGGGATGCTCCACAACTCATATATTGGCCTGTGTGTTTCAGAATACGTGCTTTATCACAAAAAGTGGGCCATGTGTATTTCGCCTATGTTTGTAACTAATTCCCAGGTCACCTTACGGATAAATGACTTGTGGCCTGTAAGTGCTTCATATCGACAGCGTTGCTTGTGTACGTGAATGAGAGAGAGACAGCATCCTCTCCTCCACTCATTCTCTGCCTCCCTCTCCAGCTGAGCCTCTGTATCTGCCCCACTTAGCCCATGGAGCGAACGGTAATCAGCCATTCTCAGGAGAGCAAAAAAAGGAAGAGAGAAAGAAAGAAAACTAGAGATGCAAGCTCTGTCGCTGTCTTTGATGGAGCCCTCAGAGGCGTCTGGAAGAAGGAAGCTTGAGGATGGCACTCGAGTGGACTGTAGTGAAAGGGACAGAGGGCGACAGAGATGCTGGACGAGAAAACTGGTGGAAAATCTCAGAGCGGGACGCAGAAAGAGGGATGAACTAAAATGAAAGATGAGAAAAACGGGGGAAAGAAGGTGCCGAGGAAGTGGCCTGTGGCCTTTCTGAGTGACCAGATGCAAGCGGCAACGTCCTGCAGCGTACTGCAAACGCGACGCACAATGTTCGGGCATGTTCTGGTTTCGTGTCTGAATGGAGCTGCTCTTGTTGCACGTCAGTGTTCTTTTCTGCAAACTGATGAAACACATTACATTTAAAGTACTTTCCCAGTGTAGGGCAGAGTGTGAGAGCGCGTGAGGCACTCAGAGACCTAAAACACGGATGAACAGAAGGGGGAATGTACTGTTAAAATATTCACCTTTTCCCTTTGTAAACGTTGTTTGAGATGGGCAGAGCGCATCGTTTCTTCTTGGCCGAACTGTTTTTCTACCAAACTGCCAATATAATCTAGTTTATAAGCAGGTAAAAGAGGTGAAAAAGCAAACGTCACGCTTTAAGGTTTAAAGGTAGAAAAATATTCTTACTCGCCCCTCAAGCTCAGCAGATAACATGTCTAGTTTATTTAATCTCTACTGGAAATGAGTTGTGGTTTAACAAGGATTAGAGCTCAGTATTTCTCCTTTAAAACCATTTGCTCGGCCAGAACAATGGGACAAGAAAAACCCTGTGCTAAACTAACTGGCTGCTGACATAATTTTATCTGTACCAGCACATGAGTGGCATCCATAATCTTATGCAAAGGTCTTTAATAATACGACAGTGTCTTTGAATGAAGGCAGATTAATGCAGTAATGAGTCAACTTGTCATTTAGCAGTATTGAAACTGGTTCGCCTTATCGGCTCACATCATTTAGACAGGCACTTGCTAACGCTAATGTATCCCGAGGTTGCAGTGCTGAAACCATGTGTGTAAAGAAACCGTGTTTTTTTGGGTTTTTTTTATTTGCATCAGCCAGGTGTGTCTTTTATGAGATTAATTGTAAGCTTTTAAATTCACCCCAGTGTGATGAGGTATTGCTGAAAATCATAGGTGCCCATTTTAATTCGACTGAATATTAAGCGATCAGAGAAATATGGCACATTATTTGGACAAACACAACCACGAAAGCTTGAACAACAGACCAGACGGCAGCAGGGGCAAAAATGTGGAAAGATAAAGCATTTGTTTCTGTGTTTATAAAAAAGAGGTTAAATCTGTCTCAGAGGAAGTCCATATTAATTCTTTTTAATGTATTTGCTTTCAGAGTAAATATCCTGTAGATAGACCTGCATGTAGAGGAGGTAGGAAAGCAGTTATTCTAGGGTTTGGGAACTGTCAAGTTGAAAAACTGGTGAGTTAGAAGCTGCAAAAAACAATGAATAAATCATATATATTTATATATACAAAACAAGGTTCCTGAATTACTAGTTGCTCTACAGAATGGATTAAAATGCATGAAAAAAATAAATTTTGATAAAAACCATCATCTCTGTTAACTTCGGTAGCTTTTTATAGCTCAGACTGCCACATCCACTCTTGCAATAACACTGAATGCTTGTTACTGTGGGTTTTTGTCACAAGCAATACACTGATCCCAGGTCAGAAGACTTATTGTAGCGTCGCCAAGACTTTAGTGTCAACTGAATGCTTTTAGTTTATTGTTAGGGCCCCCATAGCCCGCGGTCTCACCCACTTCTCTTTAAAATGGACATCAAAGACATTTGAAGACGAGATCAAGCTTTCATCCTTCATCCAGAGGGGGGAAGTTGTTTTATGCAACAGCTTAAATATGATTTTTTTTTTTTTTAAAAGATCCAAACTGCTCAAGGGGAGAGCGCTGTAGAAATGCCTAAAATATAAATGTTCGAAATAAATGCAAAATGTATGAGAGACGAATAAGAGAGAACTTAACAAGATACGGAGCAGGAAATTCAAGTAACATCTGTCAAGATGGGGATTGGGAGTTCTAGAAAATAACCACAGATTGTGGAGGCATCAGTAAATGCACAAGCATATAAATACTCACACTCGTAAGTGTTCTCAGCCTTCAGTTGACCTACATAGGGTATTTACTACTGGATCAGAGCCAAATTCTAAACAGAAACTGTGGAAATAATCTAGATGAGTCTAATGGAGCCTCTGTGGGATCCTTTAGGATGCCGGACTAAGAATGGACGCAAACAGGATGAAAAAGCAGCGACCGGCAATAACAGCCGAAATTCATTCTGCGCTCAATTTCTGTCCACCGCTTCTCATTTATACCTCACCTTCTCTCCTGCAGGAGCGAGACCGTGCTGCATCAGTTTTGCTGTCCCGCCCCCGAACACCCAGAGGCCGACGCCACCGGCTCATCTGGGTAAGAGCGATAACCTCAGATGCTCATTTAAAAAAATCGTATATTTCAAGTGTCCTTTCCAGACTTGGCACTGCTCAGGCATATTTGTGTTTCCACCTGTGTCATGTCACTGAATCACGTTGTGGCACGCTTTGGTGTGCACAGCGTGTGAGTGTGAATTAAACTATATTTGGATACGTGGCGCTTGTAGCCTCAGAGACAGAAAGAGAGAGAGAGGGAGAGGGAATAGTGTGTGTGCATGTGTGCATCTGTGTGAATAAACCTATGGCTCCCAGTGCCTCAAGGATATGGAGAGACACGGAGAGGGGTGTGTAGGTGATGCAGGGTTGGGGGGTATGAGCTGTTATTACCACTACAGAAGTGCCCATGGCAACACAGTGATGACGCTATATGAGCAGTTACGACTGCCATAGTAACTGCAGAACATCTAACTTCGGGGATCTGTTGAAGTCACTCCTGCCATCTGTTTCTGTGTAGGCAATGTTGTACGCGTTTTATTTTATTTATTCATTTTTTCCCCCCATATGTGAGGGGGTGCGTCGGCCTCAACAGGCGTATTGCCATTTGTGATGAATGAGCAGACCTCTCTTGTAAAATATTAAAAATCTGATGGGGCTGTGTTTCTCTGGTATTAGTCTCTGCGCTCCACTCCAGGATCTTTCCTGCCTTTTTGATCCTCTGCCCTCTGTTCACTCGTTTTTTGATTTTTTTTTTTACAGTTGTCTCCATCATTTTCCTTTCATCCTTTGTTGCTCTCAGCGAATTCAATATTCATCCTATGTATTTATAAATACTGATCTTTTCTGGAATCCTCTGCTCAGAGGCTTCCATATTAAGTCTTATTAATATCATTTCTGCCTGCGTCTCATCGCTGTCTTTCCTTTTTCACACAAATGAACAGCTGTGCTATGCAGCCCCGTCCCCTCAGTTCACACCCGAGTTGAACAGAAACATTAACTAGTGAGGCGGATGCAAGAGGACAGCTATAGGGGACCTCTGTCATAGCCCCCCTCGCTTCCTCGTTCCTGTATTCACCTCTGTGTAAGCGTGCATGTGTTGTGCCTTTTGGGCTGCTGGTTGAGCGGCTCACCTCTTCCTCCACAACATTAAACAATCAGACAGAGTGGGAGTGGGTGCCTCGAATGTTTGCTGCCACTACATATTAACACACGTGCGTGCGTGTGTGTGCGTGTATGTAGCACCCATATGACTAGGGAGGCTTTGGCTGTCCAGATGCTTTAATAGCTCAACTCCTGCTCTTAAATCCTCTAATGCATTCTAATGTACACTAATGTATTCAGAGGCTGCACAGTGGTTCGCTGGTGTTTTAATAGAGGTTTTGATAGAGACAGCCTCCAGTGTGCATGCACCATCATGGCCTCCCTCTCTCCCTTTCTGTCTTCATGTTCCTAGTTGCTCTTCCAGATCAGCCCATCCATTTGCCTCCCCTTCATCATCCTTTTCTTTAACTTTTATCTCATTTTAGGACATTGATGTGCTTCTCATCCCCTGTTGCAGACTTTTAGCTGCAGATGCAGAATTTTTTCTTTCACAGCAATCAAAGGAAACAAAAAGGAGCTTCAGCGATGCACTCATTAATTAAGCATGAGTAGGCTTTTTAGTCGGTGTTGTTGATGCATGAACCCCCCACCCTCGTGTAAAAATGATTACAGTAACCATTATCTAAAAAAAAAAAAACAACTACAAAGATAACAGGATCAAGCGCACACAGGCTTCATGCACCATTATGGAACCGATCTGCGTTTTGATTATACCTTTTGCGCTGACCTCAGGTAGCAGTGGCCATTTAAAAGTTGCTGATCGTATCTTTTGTTCTTTTGCGGTCAGAAACCTGAGACGGCGGTCTAAATTATTGCAGTTTTGCTGTACTTTGTTCAGGGGAGGAAGAAACGCGGGTTTATGACGATGCTGTTATGTAAAACAGCATTCTTCCACATGCAGTAGTGGTCGTATGACCTTAGAATATCAGTTTATCCTCTTTATATACCATACTGCAATGCAGCCTTTAAACCCAGGACAATATATAAGCGTCAAATAGGCGGGGATTATACAGTATATGCTCTAACATTACATCAGTGTGATATATTTTGGCGAGCGATATCAGCAAATGAGCCTCGGTATTGAAGTTTGTTCAGTCTAATTCAGACAAAGATGTATTTTTGTTTCCCTTCTGGGTTGTGCAGTTTCTGTACTACAGGAAAAAGATTTCCCTTCCTCTGAGATTAGGTTCGACTTTATTCTGCTGATCTGATACAGTCTGGTGCAGTCCAGCTGTAAATGGGACCTTGTGCATCCAAGAAACCAGAAACAAAAGCATTCTAAGAGCAGTAAATACAATTATACATAACATAACCAAGTGACTATAAAAGAGTACATTAACAAGTGTAGCTGGACGTCCTGTGAACAAGCTGTGACTGTTATCACTGTGAGTAATCCTTTTTCCATCATGAGGATCAAAACGGTGTCAGCCAGCCCTCGACAGATTGTGCACGTGTGGAGTTTTTAATTAAGCAGATCATAAGGAACCGTAGGATTAACAAGCCTTATGTGTGTTGGTGCTGTGAATTCTTTAGTGGAAAATATGTCGGCAATTACCAACTTTAACAAGGGAATTATGTATCAGACACAGGATCTATTTTCTTGTTGGGTTTGCGTAAAATCGTTATTTCTTGAATTTATGTTGCAGTATATGTCTGAGCACCAAATATAAGTGGTTGATCTTTCATATGTGAGAGACGACCCCACAGGACCATGAGAGCTTATGTGATTTGAATACTGGCATCCTGGCCACCTCTTCAGAGTTTCACATCTGCAATTTACAGTTTGAGCAAATCGGACCGGACACATAATTTCATTCATCTTTGCCCCGAGCCAATTTAGCCAGCCACACAGCTCCCCCCACATCCCCTCTCTCCCTCTCCCTCCACCTGCTGCTTCAATCATGAACCTCCCTACGCTCCGCACAGCTGATGACCTCCCAGAGCAGAGTTTTGAAGGTCAGCAGGGAGTGCTAATAGCTTCCTGTACTTATTATTTTGGTTGCAGGGGAGAACTGCTGAGCCTGGAGGATGGAACATCCTCTGGTGGTGGACAGGAGGCGGAGAGGACGAAGAGAGAAGGCCCCAGCGAATATGAGATTACGCTGGAGAATAAAACCAAACAGGTGTGTTTCATTTATACATTTAAGTATGTGTGGGACAAGTCCGTCTCCATTTGTTTTAGGATAAAGAGCTGCTGTGGATGATCACTTGATGTGGCACCTTTGCTAACAGAAAGGACTCCCATTGAGCTCTATTTCTGTCCGTGTTGACATGAAAAGGAACACCAGAGAATCTGCCACCACAGCGAGAGGAACACGAAAGATGCTAGGTTGTCATAGCAACAGCTAATAACTGCTTCTGGCGGATGGAGATGTCTTTATTTCTTGCACCATACTGCTGAAGGGTTTGCTGTTGCTACTGCTACTTGCTGCCACCATGCTCGTGTATGTGTGGGCATGCTTGTGTGAGGAGACACACACCTATATGTGGCTGTCCTCCTTTTTCTTCCTCAGTGCCTCTTCCAGTCCCCCCCCCCCATCTTCCTCTTGCTGAGAACGTAGGAGAAAATTCTGGAGTAGCTGAGCTTTTGGGCTGAGCCGCTCCTCCAACAACTGGCATAGCAATAGGCTTTAGCCTGTGTTTACTTTTCTATTCATTTTCTCAGTAATACCTTTGTCACACCTCATCTGCCTCCCTCCCCTGCCCCTTTAGAGGGCATTAGTGCTTGAGCGGTGTTTACTTTGATTTTACCACCTTGAAAGCATACTGATTTTTAAATGAACAGACTACTAAATAGGAAGGGAAGGGCCTTTTCCCTGACAGCTGTGTGCTCTTCCAGTATTCCTCTTGCAGGTTTTTAAGCATGTATGATATTTAAAGTTGCTCTCATCACACCTTGCAGATAGAAGAGATGGAGCAGAAGTACGGTGGCCATCTCATTGCAAGAAGGGCAGCCCGGCGCATCCAGACAGCATTCCGCCAGTACCAGCTGAGCAAAAACTTCCAGAAGATCCGTAATTCTCTGTCAGAGAGCAAGTTACCCCGCCGGATCTCCCTGCGCCAGCCGAGCCCTTCTGGTAGAACCCGGAATGCCACCCAGAGGCACAGTTACAGCTTGCATCCTGGAGGAGGGCAGATACCCTTACGCTCCAAAACTCCACCTCCACCCCCATGCCGTTCCACCTCTCTGCCTCCCTCTCCTGCATCTGCCCCACCCCCTGTTGCCTCTCCTGGCCCCAGCCCAGTGCCCCCTCAGTCTCCAGGACCATCGCTCACACAGCTGGAGGACTGCTTCTCTGAGCAAGTAAGTGGTTTAACATCTAATAGAGATCCCATCAGATGAAACTGGGACACAAAATGTCTCTATAATGACTCTATAATTAAATATAAAAACAAATATCAGATATATTTATATAAAATCGCAACAGATATTTGATTTTAGGGATCAGTGATCTGATAAGGAGTCCCTTTGTTACCTCATTACAACTGTACTATCATCACTAAATGATCAAAAGCAAAGCAGTGTGGTTCACCTGACAACTATGTTCTATTTTATGTTGGATTAAATCTAAAACTTCAGATTTTGGAGTGTAGGTTAATCAGATTGACCTGCCAGAAGCAATGCAATGCTTGGTTCCTTCATGTAACTTGATATGCTAAATATTTTCAGCTGCATTCTTTGGCTCAGTCCATTGATGAGGCCCTTCGTGGTTGGAACCTGACCGAGGGAGGAGAAGGAAAGGGGCTGCTGATGGACCCTGGGGCCCTTCGTGCAGCTGCAGAGAGCGCTTGTCTGCCCCGCAGTGCCAGTTCGCTGCTTATGGCCTACAGAGATGTCACAGTCCACATTGACAGCAATAGCTCCTACACCATCTCCTCCACCACTACTACTACCACCACGTCTCTGGGCAATGCAGGCGGGAGAGAAGCGGGTAGTCGGAAGACTTCTGTTAGCGGCACTTCTGGAGGAGGAGACGCCACGTTGGCAGAAGAACCAGAGTTTCCTGCACCTCCGCCCAGTGAGGAGTTGGAAATGGCCGATTTTGGATCCAGGAGGGGTTCAGCGGTTCCAGCTCCTACTGGAGAAGGGGTGGAAATGGAGAGCAGCTCGGACAGACTGGGACCCACCACCACTTCTACCTCTACCTCTACTTCTATATCCACCTCAGTCCAATCTAGCCAGCATCCTGCCCAGATTTACACCCAGTACCAGCAGTACCACTACACTCATCCTCAGCAGATCCCTGGAGGGCAAAACCCCGAGGCTCTGCAGGCGCTGGTCGTCTCTCTGCCAAGGGACCGCTGCCAGGACCCATCCTCATGCCGCTCGCCCACCCTGTCCACAGACACTCACCGCAAACGCCTCTATCGTATCGGACTCAACCTCTTCAACGTGTGAGTGGTCCGAAAAACAAACAACCCCAGGGCATCACGGACCAAAAAATAGATTTTACCGTGCGCTTCGGCCCAGGGTTCAAAAGTACACTTATTACTGTTAGTGTCTAACATTCCCAGCAGCGCGGGAAAACAGCACCGAGCTGCTACTCATTAGTTTTTGCTACAGTTGGATGGAGCTGCCTGTTCAGTAGAATCTGTGATGTCAAGGAAAAAATGGATAAAATGGTATAGGGAGAGTTGAAGAGGAAAAAAAGGAGGTCGTGAGCACTATGACAACATCAGTCTCTATAAATAGAGCCCACGGATGGCTCACAGTTATTAACAAACACAAAGTGATATAAATGTACTCGCATGCATCAGTAGGTCTGATGAACTATGATGGTGTACATACGAATGCACATCTCCCTCATTTGCTCTCTCTCTCTCTCTCTCTCACAGACACACACACACACACACACACACAACCACACACACACACATTAATACATGTTAAGCATGAACGTAGAGCTAAGCATTTACTTTCTCACTCCGGCCCTCACACTTTGACGCCTCAATGCACAAAAGCCATTACAACCGCCGCCTAACTCCAAACACCAATGGCTGATGTGGTGTTTGTTATTCATGGGCAGGAACCCAGAACGAGGCATCCACTTCCTGATCACGCGTGGTTTCGTCCCGGACACGGCCATCGGAGTAGCACACTTCCTGCTGCAGAGGAAGGGCCTGAGCAGACAGATGATTGGAGAATTCTTGGGAAACAGCAAACTGCAATTCAACAGGGATGTCTTAGAGTAAGTATTAACTTTATTATTAGACAGACATCAATAATTAATTAATACTAATTTCTATGATAGAATTTTAATATTATGGCAGTAGGTTGAGGTTCCCATTTGTTTTCACACATGGCTTTAATATAATCTAGAAGATATAATTAAATGATTTGCCTTTACTTACAAACTAGATTGATAATAATTCACCAGTTTTGTAAAATCAGTTTAACAAATTCCGCAAACAATTCTTAACTTCACCAAATTACCAGTTTGTCCCACAGAGTATCTCTGATAGTTTCAATATTACTGTGTTTATTGAACTGCCCATCATACAGCTTCCTAGCTGTCCTTTTAAACAACCTTGATCAGTCAGTAGTGATATAGAAACTACGGCTTCTACTCTTAAGGTAGAGGTTTGAGAGACTTCAAGCACCTATGCACAAATGTAGTAGATCAGTGCAAACATGCACTTACTTTATGTTTCTCTGCTAAAGAGAGCATCAGCAAAGAATTGGAAGATGTAAAAGATTTCTCTTCTCAAGATGATACAAAGAAGTAGAATTAGGTCACCTCACAGACATGCACACACACACACATCCACAGACAGACAGACAGACAGGCAGGCAGGCAGGCAGGCAGGCAGGCAGGCAGGCAGGCAGGCAGGCAGGCAGGCAGACAGACAGACAGGCAGGCAGGCAGACAGACAGACAGACAGACATGCACTCTACTCTGTCTTTCTCACTCCTTTCTGCATGGCATATAAATGTATGCATAACTGCACTTCCTTTATCACATCATAATATCATCATAATGATACTGTAGCAACCAGTTTGTGCGCGGGTGCATATGTTTGTGTGTACAACCTCGTTGCTTTTAACATGTATTTTTTACATAAAAAAATTCTAACATGCAATCCAACAGTGTTTGTGGGAATAGAATTCGGGCTCTATCATTGAAGTGAAAAAAAAAACAAGGCATAAATTATGTAGAGTTCAACTTTGTTAAAATGTACAAATTAGTGTAAAAAGAGAAGGTCCACATTTGTCTTTACCCTACATGCATACAGGCAGACACCCTGAGTCATAGCTAAGGTCAACACAAAAGATTAGTCCAGAACAGGTTAATAACCCCAAAAGGGAAAATCTGTTTATTCAAAATTAAAAGGCATTTTAAAGGTTTGAGTGGATCAGAACACATTAAAACACCAGGAACACAGAGAAATTATGCAGATGAGCAAGTATGTGGTGTTCTCACAAAGAAATGATGAAGAGTACAGCTCATACAAAAGTGGTGGCACAGCCAGCACTCAGGAACATAAGAAGCATGAAAGAACCCTGGAGGAGACACTAAAAACAGAAAGCAAAGGCCAAACCCTGGCAATAACTGAGGAAATCCAAGCAGACGCCACAAAAGAATGTAAACAAAACTAGAAACGAGACAGACAAAAATAAACAATATGTATATGGATCCATGATATGGATGCAGAAAATCCAAAATCAATGTAAATACTCCACAAACCCAGCTATACAATCCTGTGTGTGTGTGTGTGTGTGTGTGTATGTGTGTGTGTGTGTGTGTGTGTGTGTGTGTGTGTGTGTGTGTGTGCAAACATATTTTTAAGCACATCTTCCAGGTCAGTAGTTTTGTATAGGAAGTATGACTGTAATAGTTGCCATCAGCAGTTATACCCTTTTATAGTCTCTCTCTCTCTCTCTCTGTCTCACATACACACACAGAAACACACCGGCATCAGCTCACACACCCTCTGAGCAGCGCGACAAACTATCTGAAACCCAAATGCCCTTCTTCGTTGTCTCTCACTGCCCTGTCCTCTCTTTGTCGCTCCCTTTACAGCTGCGTCGTGGACGAGATGGATTTTTCAGGCATGGAGCTGGACGAAGCCCTGAGAAAGTTCCAGGCTCATGTTCGTGTGCAGGGAGAGGCACAAAAAGTGGAGAGACTCATCGAAGCCTTTAGGTGAGCCTGTCAAGTCGCTCACAACTTCCCTTGCCTGACTAACAGCTCTGGCATCACATTTTCATACAGTTCAACACAACAGACCTTCACATGACTGAATGACTGAACAGCAACAGTTCTTTTTTTTGGCTACTACTACTACTACTACTACTACTACTACTACTACTACTACTAATAATAATAATAATAATAATAATAATACAAGCATCTCTTTGGGATGCATGAATATGTGTGTGACTATTTTACAATGTCTTGTATCGGCAGAATTACACAATATGTGAATAACTGATTCTTTCTCTCCACAAATTGAAATTCACAAGCACATCTGCCAATGAATTAAAACTTGTTTAAACATCAGAGAGTCCTCGACAGAATAATAGAAATTTAAACAGGCAGCTCTTTTACCTGCCTCTTCTCTACCTAACCTTCCCTCTTTCCACATGGCTACACAGGACAAAAGCACAATTCATCTGCAACCGTTTGCCTTGTTTCCTGACACGTACCGCCCTTGAAATGTCCCGGCATTATCCAAAGATTGCTCCTGATACTAAAACCCAATAAAAGCTGGCAATCATTGTTTTCTATTTCAGAGTAATTGGCTGTTTTACAGAGTACATTTAATCTCCCTCTGCTGATATGCTGCTCCATCCCTCGGGCTTACCAACTATGTCACCAACAGCATATGAGTTACTCCTGCTCCTCTCAATCCATTAACCAAGATGTCCCTCTGAATTACTCTTCAGCTCTGCCGCTGTGGAATTCAACACTAGGGGAGTGTAATCACCATAGAGAATGTGATGTGGTTCCATTGTCTGCCAGCTAACCGTGAATCCTTTTATCTGAATCTGCTGGGCTTTGCTGATCTTAAGGGCTGAAATGATTTAAAGACACTTATCTAACATCACAACACAAACCCCAGACAGCGTAAGCAGCCTGATTTATGAGCGCCTTCCAAAAAGAGAATCTGTTACATTTTCCAGTTGTTGCGTTAGCAGTTTCAAATCACTCTTAGCCAACTTATGACACAATCTTTGGCCTTAAACGGGGAAGATGTTGTGATTGTATGGTCCCCTCTTATTGTACAGAAACAACACCTCTGAACCCCAAGACATGGGAGCTGCCATTTTGCAATCAGGTCAGGCAACCGAGTTCCTGAGTGCTACTGTTGCTTTTGTGAGACTGTTTTGCTTTATTAAGGCACAAAAGAACCAAATTAATGTGAAATGGGCACTCCAATGTACACATCAGTACAACAAAAGGATGAAAACTTTAATAAAAAACAAAGTTCAATCTCAAATCTCACTCATGTCATTTTTGTAAGGGCACCGGAGGCTTCCTTTGGTATTTAAGCATAAACCTTCCCAGAATCTGATTACTGCATTAAATGAAAAGCCAGATGGCCCTAAAATTACTGTAATTCATACTAAAGCTGTTAAAGTTGTTTATACGAGCACATGTTGTAGATGGACATGGTCAGTGCTTGAGGCCTTTTGCAACAGTCTCACCAGTTATCAGATTTGAGAATGTCTTTGCCTGCTGCCTACAACAACAACAACACACCAAAACAAACTACGAATCTTGAGTATGTTTGAGCCACAGTTTCCGGGAGATTCGGTTGTTCAGTCTGTAGATTGTTCATTGAGCTTTTGATTGCATTTCAGAACTGTCAAGAAAGAAAAAATCAAAAACCTCAGGGCTAGTGTCAGTCTTATTCGCTCTCAGGAAATGGGCTCTTACATAAAAGCAATAAATTGTGGGAGGAAAGAAGAAAAAGAGTCATTGAGACACCTCTCCTCTCTGCTTCTGATCTATGGGCCAATCAGAACGCCCACAGAGGTCATCAGTAAATCACATCATGCTCAATCATAGGTGCTGAGCCTCTGGGGCCAGATTATGAACTCAACAGCAGGCAGTCTGAGACCACAGTGCGTCACTGAAGTTGTTGGTTTTAGTCAGAAAAGACTTTATGGGGACATCCAGGCACCCGCTGCCATTTCTGTTACGTAACAGTTGTTATGTCATCTGTTTGAAGCATGTTGCACTCTTGTCGTGAGTAGTTCCTTTAATACAGAGCAGTCTTTTGCGCCAGCTGGCACGCAACTTACATACACAGATTTAGAAAAAAAAAAAAAAGAGGGGAGCCGGTGCTTCAATGAACTGGTTGCATAAGATGGAGAACGATGCTTGAAAATGTGTGAATGAAGCATAAAGGGAAAAAAAGGGATTTATTCATCGTGGTGTTTTCTCACTCTGCAAAATCTGTCCTTCACACGTGTCCAAAGACATCTCGGCTTAATCTTTTCTGAATTGAAGAGTCCTGCCAATCAAATGCCAGGATCCCTTCAATCCTCAAAGTGAACCGGACACTGTGGCTAATATCCAGCCTCAGGTCCCATGTGGCGTCAGAGAAAAGGCTTTTCCATTGTGTCAGATGCAGTCTGCAGCTCTCGCATGCACTCTTCTACATTTTGCCCGGTGGCAGAGATAAACTCCTCCCATCGTTAAAGGGCATTATTGCGTAAATATAAGCAATGGGAGGATGTAGGGGAGATAACGTTAGCAGGAGGAGTAGCTGAACCGATGCATCGCCTGATCTCTGCGCATGGTTTTAATATCGAAGAGTTATTAAGCTGAGGGGAAATTTCCCAATTTCGGCGAGCAGTTTGGGAAGTTGAAGTCACTGAGGAGATCATTAAGATTTGTCTTGGCGAACCTGAAATGCGGTGGTTCTAATATTTCGTCCACCGCAATGGTCGCAAAACACTGAATCAATCCATCTTTCAGTAATAAAACGAGCTGTTTTTTTATCACCCTTTTTGAAAACATTGTATTAGAGGAATCATTATGGTTGAACATCAGTGTGGCACTAAAATCTGATTGTTGTGTTAATCATCCTGCTTCGATTTATGCTTTGTTTGTGTGCTACTGGGAAGGATCCCCTAGCTATAAATGGTCTTGAAAGATGCTGATGGTGTCTGTCCCACACCTCTAACACCCCTGTCCTGGTTCTCCTTCTCAGCCAGAGATACTGCATGTGTAATCCAGATGTGGTGCAGCAGTTTCACAACCCCGACACCATCTTCATCCTGGCCTTCGCCGTGGTCCTCCTCAACACCGACATGTACTCGCCCAACATTAAACCTCAGCGTAAAATGGGACTCGACGACTTCATTCGCAACCTGAGAGGTTTGTGTCCCTGTGCTCGTACCTACGCGCACATCACATCACCTCGCCGTGGCGTGATACCTTGGATGATATTCCCGTTGTGATCATTCTAAGAACAAATAGACGATTGCGCAAATCCTCTCACTGCAGAGCCACTGGAGATAAGAGATAACTAAGACAAAACGAGATTAGTAGGCAGGGGGGTAGTCTTATAACAAGCCCTCTCTTATTAAACCCACCATCAGCACTTTGAATGACAGCCTCTTGAAAAGTGAAAGACATTACTCAAAATAAAAAAGAAAAGGCGGCGGATTCGTGCTGCTCGCCAACGAAGAGAAACCCATCAGCTGGAGGAGATTTCTGATATCCTTGACTCAGTATTCTGCCCCAGTGACTGTGGCAATCTGCCATTTAATTGCTCTTCAGTTAGCATCAGATCAAACTATACGAGCCATCGTCTCAGATGCTTCTGCTCACTGATGCTACAAGACTCAACACGTTTCTTTGAACAGACAGCAACTGTGACCGGATTTTAAATAAGAGTCAAGCAAATTGGACCTTTTCAGATACTTTAATTCTGGGGCCACACATAAACACAGGCAGGGACACATTGCTGAAGCCAGGAGTTTTGATGCTCTAGTGAAACTCTAAGTTCTCATGTCGTTTCAGGTGTGGATGACGGAGCAGACATCCCCAGGGAGATGGTCGCAGGCATCTATGAGAGGATCCAGCAGAGAGAACTGCGCTCCAACGAGGACCACGTCACCTATGTTAGCCGCGTGGAGCAGTCCATTCTGGGTTTGAAAACAGTGAGTTCATTTTTTTGTTGTTGTTGGGTTTTTTTTGCTCAGCTGCCCTTGCTCTTGCTAAAGTTTCTCTCCCTTCGCACATCATCTATTATTTCTCTGCGGTCTGCCTGTCCTCCGTTCCGCCTGTCATCTCCGTCTCTTTTCCCCTCTCCTATGCAGATCCTTGCCGTGCCGCACAGGCGTCTGGTGTGCTGCTGTCGCCTGTTTGAGGTGCCTGATGCCAACAAGCCTCACAAGCAGAAACTGTCCCAGCTCCAACGAGAGGTCTTTCTCTTTAATGACCTGCTGCTGGTAAGCTCCATGTCCTTCAGAGAACCACGAAACACGCAAACACGAGCATGTCGACATAATGTGATAGTGTTTGTTCAGCTCTGTATGCTGTGTTTTGTCTTCGCTGTAGATCCTGAAGCTCTGTCCTAAGAAGAAAAGCTCAGCCTCGTACACCTTCTGTAAAGCGATGGGTCTGCTGGGCATGCAGTTTCACCTCTTTAGCAATGAATGTAAGCTACTTTTTTTTTTTCAGTCTATAATATATTTTATCCTCCGAGCACTCACAAGTACTCCTGATGCAAAAAATGCTGACTGTCAATTTGGGCCAAGAGCATGACTTTGATTGAAATTTCAAAGAAGCATAAGTATCTTTCAGGAGGGCTTCTCTCGGGGATTATTCCAATGAGACGAAAGATAATAACACTATCAATGATCAAAGGCCGTTAAATTAGCTCAGAAATGGGAAAGAAACAGATTTGTTTCAGCGACTATTACAGATATTGCTTATTTTTTCAACCATTAATGGTTATGTATTCATAACAAGAAAAGTCTTTAAAAGGGGTTGAGATCCTCTTCAAGCAGTCATCTTTGCCAACAGAAGCACTTTTTTATCACCTCAAAGAGCCATAACAGAAAAGTGCAACACCAAGAGATTTTGAAAACCTCCTCTAGTGCCTAACGCTTAATACAGGGTCAAATTTTGTCTTTTGTTTCCCGTCAGACTACGCACATGGCATCACCATGCTGAGCCCCTTTACCTCAGAGAAGAAGCAGCTGGTGAGCTTCTGCTCCCCAAGTGGAGAAGAGCTCAGGAAGTTTGCAGAAGAGCTTCGGGAAGCCATCACAGAAGTCAATGAGATGGAGCAGATACACATCCAGTGTAAGGAAGAGAGCACACACACACATTCTTCTAGGTTTGTGAGGACCTTCAGTGATGTAACACATTCCCCAGCTCCTCACCCCAACCATCCTAATTAACACCCTAACCCTTTTAATAATCTAAACCCATTTTAAACCTCAACCTTCAAACCAAGGCTTAACCCTCACACCCACTGTACAAATATGGCCCCACTTTACTATTAGAATGAAGATATTGGTCCTCATTGTGCAGTAAAAGAACACACACACACACACAAACACACACACACACACACACGTGCGCTGCAGAGGATGGACAGTTGAAAATATCTGCTTTGCAGGGGAGCTGGAGAGGCAACACGGCATCCAGCCACATGGCATACACACCAATGGCGGGCAAGTGGACACACACACAGGACACGGCTCCCCCGCAGGTGCTGTTTTTTTGCTCATGCAGTGTAAAATGCAGGACGCAGCAAACATGACGCATAACAATGCATATATTACCCAAGGCAATGGAGAAATTAGGACAACCTGATGAAAGAAAGCTAAACAGACAGAAAATAAAATGCACAAGCTGATTAAAGAGCTTAAAGAATCGCTTATTAGAGAGGAAGTATCTTTCCCTGAAATCATAAATGTGTAGTTCAAAGATCAGAAATTTACATGAAATGAATAATCACGTGTTGAGTATCGATCTTGCTTTAGAGGTGCTGTTGGGTTGTTTGGCTCTTCACAGTGTTTTGATTCTCTGCTACTTTAAGCCTCAACTACTATATTACAAAAATGCGTTTTTAACGTCTTACAGTGCTAATTTGGAAAATGGATTTTAATCGCTAGCTGCTGTTGTTTTGTGGTGAATGTGTTAGTTTGTCTGTCTGATTGTATCGCTTTTTTGATTTCTCGATAATAAAGTTTACTAGTGGCTACTTTTTAAACTAGAAAAAAAAATGCATAGTTGAATTTGCTTAGTAGGTCTGATTTACTTCCTTGCAATTTCTTTATGAATTGGCCCAACAGCAAAAGTAATGTTTTACTTTAATGTATTTTTAAAGCCTCAGCCTAAAATCAACTGGTTGATTCACAGATAGACTCTTGTATTCCCACAGGCCAACAGGATCCTTATGATAAAACTGGAAGTAACAACAACACTGTCGAGGTAAGTTTTTTCTTTTTTAGCTGTATTTGTCTCCCTCAGGTAAGTTTCCATCTCTCGCTCTGTGGGTGTGGTCTTCCTGTGAGTGTGTGCGAGTGTGCGTGCGTGCCCACGTAATTAGAGAAAGCTGGAAACAAAATATCCTCAAAAGAGGGTTTGCTTTCTGCTCAGCTTTTAAAGCGCTCTGCCTGAGGCACATCGACACTATACAGCAGGGAAGCAAAGGCCGTGGAGCCGAATCAGCTCTTGTGGCGTTCCTGTGCCTCACGAGTGGATCAGCATCCTTTCTTTTATCTGCTGCTGTTTGCCAGCCTTGGTGCATAAGCCTTTGCAAGTCACTATAAGCCTAACTGACTCCTGAAATGTTCTAGCCAGATCAATGTGATACCGTTAGCAGTCTGTAGAATGTGTAGGTGGGGGTGTGTCAGTCAGAAACAGCCCGCCTTTTAACAGCGAAAGATGATGGGTTCACCTTTTTTCTGTTTTTTCTCTCCTCTGTTTGACCATGTTCTCCTCTCTCCTGCCTCCGAGTCAGTCCTTTAGCATTGTAAATAAGTGTTATAGGTGACACCATGCCCTCGGTGTCATATCTCTCCTCTCCCGACACTCCCTTTCTTTTAAACGTCCCACTCTTCCACTTGTTAAACACGATCACACTCAGTTGCGCACTAACAACAGAGTGAGGTTGAGGTTAATGATAGATTACTGTAACTCTGAGGACGCATTAACTTAGTTGACTACACATCAGACGCACTCTGATTCTGTCATTGTCTGTCAGCATCTTATTGGGTAACAGAAAGCATTTAAGGGTTTAACCTGAACAGTGATTCATAAATGCGACGCATCCTGCCCGTTTAAACGAATGAGTACTCTGGTTTTCATCTGGTCTTTGTGTTTTGTGTTAAAGGAATTAAAAATAATTGGAAGTTTTGAAAGCATGCTGCGGTTGCTGGAGCAATTCAGGGTGCAGCAAATATTAGTTAAAGATTAGAACATGAGAATTGGATCTAATCCAGCAATTTTCTACATTCACAAAATCATGTAAAAGGCGCTTGATTAAAGCCACTGTTTACTTCAACACTGCAGCAGATGTCGAGCTTTCGCCTCCACACACACACACACACACACACACACACACACACACACACACACACACACACACAGACACGGCAAAGAACAATAAAAACCCAGGTGCACACTGGGATATTAGTGTTTCACGTGTAGAAGAACCAAGTTTCTTTGTGTTCATGTTGCGCCTCATCATAAATGTGGTCCATATTGAGATGAAGCTCATAAATCCAACAATTAAAAGACTCCGCCAATAAATGATGGAACACACACCTGCAGACACACTGGGCCGGTGTGAAGAATGGTTTTTAATGCGCCTATAAATCATGCAGAAACATGTCTGAGGGAAGAAGAGTGTGTGTACTATGCATGCGCTCGCTCTGCATACTACCTAACTGCATGCCTGCATGCCCGTGTGCGTAAGACCGGAGGGCTGCGTAGAGGCTGCGTTCAGGCTGGTAACTCCTCATGCGTTCTCTGACTGTTCCTAAACTAGGTGTCAATTCACAACAGGCTGCAGACCTATCAACTGGGCCAGCCCAGCAATGAGTCCATGCCTCTGGCCCTGGCTGCCCCACCCTCCCTGCTCAGCCCCGTCCAGTCCGGGGACCTCCGCCCAGAAACACTCATCCAATGCCAGCAGATCGTCAAGGTGATAGTTGTGGACCAGAGCGGACGAGGGCGGATGGAGGCTTTCCTTAGCCAAGGACCGGCGGCCCACCAGCTCATCCAGTCGGCCATGTCCACGCCTGTGCGTGTCAGAGAGGGTGACAGCCCTCAGCCCCCGCTTCCGCCACCCCCTCCTCCTTACAATCACCCACACCAGTTCTGCCCCCCTGACTCACCCATGCCCCTCCACCACACCATTCCCCTTGTCCGCAGACGCAACTCCAGCGGCTCCCGCAGCATCGTTTGAGTGTGCAAAAGAAGGCGTGGGGGGGTGGAAGGGGGGGAGGGGGGGGGGGAGCTTCTCTCACAATGAAGCACGAGCAGACTCACTTTGAAAGGGATAAACTGCATTAGTCAAAGACAGCAGATGGGTAAGGAAAGACTGATTCTTTGTTACTGTTAGCTGACTGGTGTTTGTTCTTGAGCGTCGAGTATTTTTTTAAGTCTTTTGTGTTGACCGTGTTACCCTGACGATGTAGCTGAAGGTTTGTCTCCTCCCATTTCACACTTTTGAAATGGTTTGTGCATTCTCGTCAGTCGCCTGTCCAATACGCAATGAGAGGTTGAGGGGCAGTGTAAAAATGGTTTTTAAAATTCCTGCAGCCCCCCAACAAAAAGAAATATATGTCATAATTTTGAGTTCACAAGATTTCTTTGTTTTGTATTCAATACCAAAATAATTCACAAGTGTGATTTCTAGACAGTTTATCTAGTTTCTCCATACCGTTTTTATGTTTTTAAAGAGATCACGTCCATTTTGTGCAGTGTGTTTGTAGCGACAACTTCTGTTGCTTCTCACTAACCCGACCTGAGAACGTATCCTGGCGACAATCGTACTTCCCTGCTCTCCAGTTCTGTTCCGTGCCGGTTCCTATGATTCTGTAGCTGAGTTTTGCTCTCACAGAGCTCAGGAAAAATTTATTTGCTGCACCATATCGTGTAATTTCTGCACGGCTGAGTTGTATCAAGAGTGCTCGTGTACCGAGTTGTTCATTGTGCTTGCTCATGGGCGGCAGAGATTAGGGCCGCTAGGTTCATCCTGTCTGAGGTGAAAACAGCCAGCGGAAGAATTTCCCCTCATGTATGTTCGCTGCTAATGGGATACTTAGTGGCAAATTTACTTCCTCTGGAAACTTTAGCTTTAGATCTTACTGTTAAAAAAATAAAAGAAAACAGGGTAGACTAAGGCTGTCCCATAACCTTCCCACACGTGGTGTTATATCTTGCACACAACAAAGGTTTTAAATGCAGAATTGCTCTATTGAATGTTCATTATTGGGGGGAGGGACAGAAGATGTCTATTTAATATCTATTGATCCCATCACTGTGTTGTGTGGCCAGCGCTGATGGTCCGAGATCGAGCCACTTTGTCCAGCAGATCGTTAATCATCCAACTGTGACACATCAGACACATCTTGTACCTTTTGCACCGCAGAATATATTGGATATATTGTAAATAGAAAATATAGACTTATTCTAAAAAAAAGTGATTGGTTTGCCCCGTGTGTGTGTGTTGACATATGTATTTGTACAGAGAAGATCTAGTTTAAAAAAAAAGATTATTATCATTATTATTAAACACAATAAATATCGGGGGTGTTCTGAATTCCTACAGTTATGAGAGACAGAAGACAGGAGGCAGTTTTTATAGTATATCCTGCAATGCACACTGATATTAGCCTGGATTTATCAGTGTCACTTGGTTCCCATATCAGTAGTGTTCTATTAGGATTTAGGGAGGCTGTGTCCCCTGTTAAAGTGTGTAAAGGGCTACGCTGTACTGGTCAAAACATACAGTAAACCACAGGTCATAAACACACAAAAGCACATACCGACATGCACAAAACATGTATGTAGCTGCCAAAGCAACAATGTCATCCCAGAATCACCTTAGAAACTTGATTTCTCAAGCAAGAACCCCCCTCACTTGGTTTACCTGTAACACCGATGGACTTGTACTGAACAGCATGTTATCTTTGTTTCTCATTTATGCAAGACGAGCCGGATTCCATGTTGGAATCATTATTTTTCAGGGCATGTTGAGTTGATGGATGTCATTTTTTTTTTGCTCCCCTCTCTGTTCTATCAGCCTGTTCCTCGGTTGTCATGGAGATGCACCGATCCGCATCCTCACTGTGGAGCACCGTCATTAATCTTTGCACCCTCACGATATTTATAAAGAGATTTCTTAAAGATCATGTTTACTAATGGAATATTTCTAATTTTCTTTTTTCTGTTTGAAGAGAATGAAAGAATAAAGTAGTTTTTACTCTGAGAGCGCGGTCTGTGTGATGTCGGTGTCCTCGCAGCCGTGTTTTGGCTTCGGCGACGCTCCTGGCCTCTCTAATAAAGGTATTTGCTCCAGATGTAAAAGAAGGATGTTTAAATGAAGGAGCTCTGGGGAAATCAGTCTTCTCTGGTGTGCCTATGTGCGCGCAGGAGACTCTCTCTGAACTCATTCATTAGTGGATGCGTTTGGCCTCAGTCCATTATTGAATCCGACTTGTTTTCTGTGATGTCAGGCCTTGCCATGTGGAATCTTTGTGTGTTTGTGCGTAATCGAGAATGAAAATAACGGCAAAGAGACTCTCCTAAAAGGATATTTCTGTGTTAATGTAAATGTCTCACAGTTCTCAAGCATTTTAGTATTAATGTTCCCAAAAATACAAGCTTTATTTTTGCCAATCATGCTAGAGAAATGATAAAACACTTGATTTTAACAATGTGACAAGCAGGAGTATAAAGTGAGTGAAAAATCATGATTTTGGCTGAATACATTATCTCGAAAGAAAAACATAGTTGATGTCAGCATAATGCAGCACTTACAACGCATGGAGGGAATAATTACCTGAAGGCTTACAGACGCAACAGCAGTCTTTTGCAGTCTGCTCACTTTTTGCACTTTTGTTTTTCTCTGCGCTGCGTCTAGATTCTTTGTCTGGATTCTTTCTCTCCCTCTGGTTTCTCCAGCTCTTTGAAAAATGAACAAGAGGTTCTTTAAAGGAGAGGAAAATGATGAGATTGAACCGGAGCAGAGAAGCCTCAGCCGGCTGATGGACTGCTCCCTTTAGAGTGCGCTCATCACTTCCTGTCTCCCACCACCGCCTCTGCATGCTGGAGGAGTCCAAGTCTGCACTCCAGTCTATAAAAGTGTTAAAGTTCTCCCTCGGTCAGCCGTTACATAGTGGTTTCCTCCCATTCCAGCTCGACGTCCCCTGGAAAGCAAATGTATGTGTGGGGTGGTGTGAGCATGGGGTTGTCCCTAATGCAGATGCGTGTGAGTTATGTCTGTTACCTTCCATGGCATCCAGGGAGTCCATCTTCTCCAGAGCAGAATAGCTGACAAACCAGATGGACTGACTGTTGCCTTTGTTGTTCAGAAGTTCCAGTGTGCTCTGGTGTAGGAATATGTACTGTGCCTGAAACATAGGATGCAAATCACACATTAGACAGGGAATTTTTCCCATTTCATATCACCTTTATCCAACTTCACAAATGGGACAAATGGGCCACTTTCCCCATAAATGAATTAATAAATACAAGTTGATGTTAGGGCTGGATTCTCACATCATTATTTACAGATATTTTTTTCCTGTTTATGTTTATTTACACAGTTAAATTAACAGAGCAACTGGCAGCATTGGTAGATCAGCTTCAACCACTTTCACACGCATCCCCCCGAGGAAAGCAGCTGAAGGCAACAATATACGCTGACATATCTCCCTGTTTATTTTTAAAACACAGCTGCACTTTTTTTGGCGCGTTTGGTCTCAGCGTCGAGTTTGTCTGAGTCTCGCCCGTAACAGCCTGTCTGACACGCCGAACGCCGCGGCCTCAAAGAAATCCTCTTGTACGCTGCAGGCTCGTATGTATCTGCAACTAGAATTAATTGAAGGGGGGAAAAAAAAGGCTTACGCTCTAGGCAGAGGGTCTTTGCGGAAACCGATGACTGAATCCGGCAAGTGTAGGATTCCAGTCATTTCTAAGTAGGGAAATCCTGCTCAAAATATGCTTTTATTTCGCCGCCTGTCTCCCTTTGTCAAAATGAGAAGGCCCTCGTGGGGAAGGGATCACAGCGGGGTGGAGTACAAAGTAAAAAGTAGGACAACTGCACTATGAGACTTGTGATGAAATACAGTACAAAACCACTTCTTCCCCCTTGTGTTTGTTGTCCCCGGCTCCTAAATCGTGGCATGTGATGGGTACTCACCAGATTCTGCACCATGCACATCCTCTCGCTGCGCAGTTCTGCCACCAGACCATAAATATCCACAAAATCATGATCACGGATGTGCTGAATGAGGTGGTCCAGAGCAATAAACACGCCTGTCCTGCCCACACCAGCACTGAAGAACAGATAGAAAACATCCTAATGTCTGCTGCACCACCGCATGTGCAGCCAATCAACAGAGCCTGTGGGTACCTGCAGTGGACCGCTATGGTGGTGTTCTCATGCCTGTGCACTCGGACAGCTTTTACAAACTTGATGAAGGTGCTGCAGGATTCTGGGACGCCGTGTTCAGGCCAAGATGTGTAGTTGAAGTGACGAACCAGGATGTAGTGGCCGTGCTTCACAGGGCCACATAATTATATGAATACTTGTTAATGTTATGATGGGAAAAAAATACACAATGCAGGGTTAAAGAAAAAGAAAAGGGACAACATGGTAGGCCAGTAATTAAGCAGTTGATATGGATGTCTGATGACTGCTATTATAGGTACCATTATTTTATTTTTTTTAAATGTGTGGGAATCTTTACCTTCTCCACTTTTAGAGTTCTGACCGTCCAGTCAGGAAGGACTTCCTCTGACACCTTAGAGATGAGAATGTCACTAAACACTGACATTGGCTTGTTGTCCTCCGGCCAGTACTTGTGACAGCGAATCTGAAATGTCACAAACACATACGGGGCTCAGACCTTTGCAGCAGATGAGACTGAAGTCAGAGTTGCACTGAACCTGCAAATGCGGCTCAGTCTGTCCTCTCACGATGGCTGTTCGGCAGCTGCGGCGCGTTTTTTTTGAACACTCACTCTGCCTTTCTCGTAACACTGAGTCAGCATGGCGATGGTGCGGGTGCCCGTTTC
Organism: Takifugu rubripes; assembly: GCF_901000725.2. Classification (NCBI taxonomy): domain Eukaryota; kingdom Metazoa; phylum Chordata; class Actinopteri; order Tetraodontiformes; family Tetraodontidae; genus Takifugu; species Takifugu rubripes. Next base: position 2,261,227 of record NC_042293.1, on the reverse strand, counting down.
CCAGATCATCCTCCAAAAGTCAGCCACAGTGCCTGGCAGAGGACCCTGGGTGGCGATGAACTCATTGGGGCAAAGATAGCCCTGGAAAAACAGGGATGGGGTGGGGGTTACTGTGTATCCTAACAGACATAATGACTCATAACTGTAAAATATCAGTGTTGGGAAATGATGTGGCTTCTTTTAATGCTGCCAGCAGATACTCACGGAGACAAAGCTGGCGTTGATATAGTCGGAGCCCGCGCTACCCGGTTCGGACAGCAGTTTTACTCGGTTGTTATTGTCTAGGCACAGTTTAGAGAAGAAAATGGACTAGAAACATAAAAAGGTACCTTGGGGCAACAATGAAAGAAAAGTTGAGAAGGCTGATTACAAGGTTTGATGTTGGGGAAGCGGTTCTTTGATTTGTTCCACGGCAGGTCGGCATCTGTGGTTCCTAGGTCCTGCAGGAGTTTTGGAAGCTCCTGCAGAGAAACGGTCTGATGCCTTAGGATGTCTGACAAAAACTGGTTAAACCTGGATGCTAAAAGAATTTTCCTGTATAGGGTGATTGATTACACATGTTTATCAACTACTGAAGAAATATCCACATTTTCATGCATTTCCCATCAATCAGAACCTTTGTGGCCAGAGAGCATAAACAACCTCATACCTCAACATACAGTAAATCACACCTGTTATACACCGCCTGGGCAAAAACAAAAAGTTGCTGTCAAAAAAAAGGTCACGCTCTCATATTTTGCTGAACTGCCTTAAGCTTTGATTATGGCACACAGTTGCTGTGGCAGTGATTCCATACGCTTCGGCAACGTCCCAGGATTTATGTCCATTCAGTGTTATATTAATGTTTCACCAAGATTTTGTATTGATGGAGGGTCGTACCACTGACCACCTTCTCAGCACATCCCAAAGATTCTCAACGGCGTCCAGGTCTCAAGCTCCCAGAACCACTCTTTCCCAATTTTGAGCCCAATGAATCCTTGTGTTATCATCTTGGAAGATGCCCGTAATATCAGGGAACAAAACATCCATTGATATAACAACTAGGCACCAGGCATGATGGCCTCATCACTTCATACCCTAAAGCAACCATCCCTCCGGAACAGGATAAATCTGGGCTCATCAGACCACGTGACCTTCATTTACTGCTGCAGTCTTTATGCTCCTTAACCAATTGAAGCCCTTTTCCCCCTAATAAACCTCTCTGATTAGTGGCTTTCTTAGGGCTGCACAGATGTTCAGTCCCACTTTCTTAAGTTTTCCTCACACTGGGTGTGGGGAAATGCTCGTACTGTCACTGTAAATCATAGCCCTGAGTTCTGCTGGTGTCTTTCTACGATTTGATTTCACCAAACGTTTAATATCTTCCTCAAAGACGACGGTTCCCCACTATCCTTCCAGTTTTTAATAATGCAGACTGCAATCCTCAGATGTTTTCTCTGCCTGATGCACGCCAATGATTTGACCGTTCTCGATCAGATTAACATCTTTTCCACGACTACAGGACGTGTCTCTGATGCAGCTACTTAAGAAGTGAAAGAAAGAGGCTGCTCATTGCACCGGTTGGGGTTATATAACTTGTTGCCAGCTGACGCACAATCATCCATGCAGTAATCATCCAATAAGAGGATCTTGCTTATTTGCTAGGCTAAATCCAGTTGAGGAGTTTTTTCAGCGGGGGGGGGGGGGGGGGGGGGGGGGGGGGGGGGGGGGGGGTTTATGTGTCAATACAAGCAGTGAAATGTGTATTTTTAACCAAACATTAGCGTTTGATTGAGAAGAGTTCCGTTTTCTAGGTATACATTTGAAACTTCTATTGATTTTGAGCCTGCAGTAACAAACCCAATCACTGAAACAAGCAGGGATTTTGTTGTCAGTTACCTTCCTTTTTCACTGTTGTCAACACGTTCCCTTCCTTCTGTGGCATATCAGCCTTTCCCTCCACGTCACACCAGAGACTGATTTATCAGTCATGCACAATTTTCTGGTATGTACATCCCTGCTCATGTTTGTGTTTCTATATTCAGGCAGGCAAACACTTACACCAAACTCTTCCTGAAACTTGGCATTGTCATTGGCACACAGATCCTCGACATGCTGCAGGAATGTCTTCTTGTTGATGGGCCTGACAGAAGAGAGGAAGAACATTTAGAGAGACAAAAAAAATGCAGCAAACAATGTGACAATATGCTATTTTATCCAGGCTATTTTAGTTTCAGCATCTGCTGATCACTGCGGCAGCCTCTGCCCGAATATTCCCCGTGTTTCAGACTCACTTGAGCGATTTTCTGTAGCTGAGCAGCCTGGACAAAAACAGACAAATTAAATTTACACACATTTATGAATTTTTCATCATACATTGGTATTAAATTTGCATAAAAGTAAATGATAAACATCTGTAAATCCTGGTTATTCCCGTGATTCTTATAACCTGAAGCTAAGCCAACATCTTTCCTCTTTGAGGCCACAAAGCAATCTGAGAGATTTTGATAGTGGGTGGGTAAACAAATTAAAATGGCTTGAAGGAGAGGAGCTGTTCTACAGAGCCTGCCAGCTAAGAAGAGGAAGGAGGCAGTGTCTAAAATGGCAATGTCACTCATTAGAGGGCTTTCGCCGGTGGTTTATTATAAACCGGTAGATGATTTAATAAATGACGTGGTAAAGTCACTCAGTTTTATGCTTACAGCAAGCAAACAAAGCAGGGAGAGAAAACACACACACGCGTGGGCGGACACACACAGACACAGGACACAGGACACAGACACAGTTCAAAAAGCAGCAACTTACTGGATCACATAAATTTCTTTCCGTCTAAAGAAGAAGGAAGAATACCTGATGAGAGAAAAGTGCTCGGTGAGAGGAAAACAAAGCGAGTCATTACACGTGTCTGTGTGTAGGGAAAGTCATTTCTGCAGCTGGTGCAAAGAAAGTGTGTGTTAGATAAGAAACGGTAAAACTACACAGGAAACGAGAGATTCTGGACAATACCAGAGATATGTAAACAATATAGTAGATAGTAGCAGATGTACAACATGCTCCAACACACTTATATTTACTTACTTTAGTGGTCCCTGAAAAGCACTGTGTACATTATTTTGCAGATTTATTTTGTGTATTCGCGATACTACACATAAACCAGAGCACACGCTCCATCACTCACATCATATTTCCTGTTTCACGCATTTAATTATTTCCAATGTCGAAATGTGTGTGAAAATGCGATCATCAGCTCGGATTGCTTATTACATGCATCCGGGCTTGCTTCATTTTGTAAATCAATAAATGAATGCCGATACAGCAACTCTGTGACTTGAATGTTGAAGGGACTTAATGGGGACATAAAAAAGGGACATAATGCCACAAGGTAAAACTTCAAATCCCAGGATTCTGCTCCTGCCTCTATTTTCTGCCCTGATTCTTCCAGATTTGAGTTTTTTCTCATATGAAGATAGCTACAGGGAGGAGTGTGTGTGTTGTATTATTCCTGAAACACAGACTCACCTGAAACACAGACTCACCGGTTGATTTTTTCTTGCTTTAGCTCGAGATCCGCCACGGCGATTAGTTGATCCAGTTTACACTTGGTCTCTATAATCTCTGCCTCTCTGGGCGAATACGTCCCACCCTCTTTTTTCCGTTGATGAATCCTATAGCCGACAATAATTAAGTCCCGAAATGGACAATGCAAGATTAGCCAGTATCATGCAGGATATTAACTGTGGTATTCATGAGCTCATGTTGTTGCCATCTTACTTGACTGAGCCACAAATGATGATGATGAGCAATACAGCCAAGAAGAAGGACAACAGAACTCCCAGAATGATCTGCTCCTCTCTGGTCAACAGGCCGTCCACTATGCAGGTGACATTTAAACAGGCCACAGATTACAAAAAACAAAGTTTGCATTCAATGTGTTTGGTTCTTTTAAAAAAATAACCTGCAGTTTTGATGTGCTCAGAGAAATCGGAGTCTGTTGACTGGCCTCTAATGTTTGTAGCTCTGAACTTAAACCTGGTGAACAACAGTCAGAGTTACGCTTCCACGTAGATGCGATTGCGTCTGACTCGTGCCTGCTCGCACTCACACGTATACGGTGTTTGGCTTCAAAGGTCCGTTGCATAAGTGATTGCTGCTGTTCTCTTTCACGCAATCATCGTTCTCGCCGATGACGTATGTTCCCGCCGCATAGTGATTGCTCCTCACCACGGACTGCTTATCTCCAGACACACCCAGGGCGCCTCTGATACGTAAAGACCGGTCCCCAGATGAACAAGGGGGGTTGGGGAAACCTTTGTCAGTCAGGTAAGGGGCAGGATGGTCAAAATATGCACTCCTCCAGTTAGTGACATTCTGAATGTCCTTCACTGTGATGGAAAGAAAGTTGAAGAGATCAAATGCTGAGGGACCCATTCAGATCTCTTCTGGCATTAAGCCCTATTTTCTTGTCTGCGTGAGCTTAGTACAGAGTGACGTTCTGTAAAACGAGATTCCTCTCGAGGCTTGAAGCAAAAAAAACATCGACACTCAAGTGTATTTAAATAAAAGTGATGGCTGTCAAGGTTTCTTACCCCCTGACTCAGCTACGATGACCTGAATTTTTTTGATTGGTCCGTTGTCGTCACTATAGAAACAGGCAGGCATGCGGATGGTGATACTCCTGTGGGTTACCATGGCAACTCCTCCATGGCTCAGCACTGCCTGGGGTCTTTGGGTTGGCTTGGCTGGCGCTGGAACACATGCACCAGTGAACACAGGAGCTCACACACAGGTTGATGGGCAATGGCCAGATTGCGCGAGCTTTAGTTTGGCATCTTTAAGTATGAAACAGCGCCTCTAAATCGAGAGAAAAGACGTGCATCTCGGCATCGCTCACACACATCTGGTGATTCTGCTGAGTTATGTCTGCTGTGGCAAGACAGGCCTGTTTACTGAGGAAAAGCTCTTTGAAAATCCCCTGTCACAAACTCTGCCGCGCTGCTGCCATATCAGGGAAAAGAGCTCCGTGCTGCGGCGCAGAAGACAGACAAAGCAGAGGGATTTATACCTTTGATATCTGTCATTATCTGGACATGTGGGCTGGGTGGGCTTCTACCGGCACCGTTCTTTGCTGAAATCTATAAACAGACCAATTTAGGAGAGGATAAAGTACACTGACAGAGAAAAAACCCTAGAGAAGAAAATGAACATTCTGAAAATGCCTCACACAGATGACTCCGTGCAGCTGTCCGTTTTGATCTACCTGTATGCTGTAGTTGTGTCCTCCCTTCAGGCCTTCTATGACAGCAGTCATGGTATTTTGTTCTCTTTCGGTGATGTTGAGGCTGACGTTTTTAACCAGCTTATCCCTTTCAAATATGTACACAAAGTAGGCAGTTATGTTTCCATTGGGCTCGTCTGGAGGGGTAAAAGTCACTTTCACCCGGGTCACTTCCTCCGGGATAATGGATATAACCACATTCTTGGGAGGGTCTTTGGGTTCTGGGAACAGAATAAAAATCATCTACGTTTGAAATTGGTGTTCCTCTTTCAATAGTAGCAGGTGCATCATGATGATCCACATACGTTCTTCCAGAGTTTGATATTCAATTGGCCCGATTGCTTTCCCATCCCTGGCAGCATGCTGCAGGGGACCAGTGAATGCTGTGACGGTCACGAAGTAACGAGTGAAAGCGGTCAAATTGGTCACAACAATCGTCCTCAGCTCTTCCGGAGCTCTGATTGTGGAGATGCTCACATTGGGACCATCCACCTGGTAGAACGTATAAAAATACCAACATGTGAGTGGCGTTTCACATCATATTTTCTGCATGTCGTCAGCAATGAAACTCTGTGACCTGTACGAGATACGAAGTCGGCCCTGAGAGAATGGCTGGGGCCTCCCACGCAATGCGAAATCCGCTGGAGCTGGCAGTCACATTCAGGCCACGTGGAGGTGCATCAGGGCCTAAGAGAGAGGGGGATGATAAAAGTACATTAATAGGTCAAAGCCTAGACAAAAAGAAATGAGAAAGAATCAAGATGCCATATTTCTTAGAGAATTGCACATTGCACATTGAGGGTTACTGAAATTATCTCTGTCCAAGAAACTTCTCCTGTTTGTTTCATAGTCAATAAAAACTAAATGTGGTCTTAGGGTTATGACTCACATCAAGACACTGCCACCACTTCTCTGGCTGCACAAAGGAGTCAAATTATCACCATAATATTCTTACTTCCAGCGAGGGTACGGACATAAGTCCAACGTGTATATTCTCCAACTCCAGCATTGGTCACTGCAGCCACTTTGAAGCGATAATATCTGTATTTGGCCAGCGACTGGACCGTGACAGTGCGGTTTGCGTTAGCGCCATCTGAAGCATTCAATGACGACGTGACTTCCAAGTCCACGCAGTCAGGGCTCAGTTTCTCCTCTTGTGCAAGATGTGCGGTGGCATTTCCACTGGGTTCACAAACAGTTGAAAGCAGCTGGGCTACAACATGGAACTCTTTCAGCACGCCTGGGATGTAGAGAGGCGGGGCCCAGTGAAGTGTCACACTGTTAGCGGTGGTATGAGTGATGGTGAGTGAGCGTGGGGCCGCCGGGGCTGTTGAAGTCAATGCAGAGGGCTGAAGTTAGCACTTCGTCTGCATTACTGCACCTTAAAAGCAAATCAATACACAGGAAACTACCTGATTCAGACAGAGTGGAAGCGGTACAGTTTGCGAGGTCTCCGGGTCCGGCGGAGTTGACGGCAGCCACAGTGAGGCTGTACTCCTGATCTGGAGACAGCCCACTCACTGTGTACTCTGCTGTGTCAGTACTGTGAACGTAGGACTGCCCCTCTACCTCCAACTGAACCTCATAAAAGCGAATCTGCCCATTAGGGTGGTCTGGAAGATCCCAGGACAGCTGAATGGAGTCCCAGCTCACACCTGAGCAAGTCAGGTTCCCCACAGCATCAGACACTGCAGGCACATGTGGAACACTTGTGTAAGCACATGATCTCATCTGCCATTAGTCTGTGTATTTAGGCACAATAGCTCTCACACACATTTCGGATCGAAGACTTATTGGTATCACTTTAGTGCAATACCAGAATGTGTTTCAGATAGTAGATAACGAGGAGGAAATGTATAAGTCTCACTTTTATTCAACAGAATAAGTCACAATTAACATGCTTGATATAGTTTATCGCAATATTCAATCATTGTACAGGTGCATCTATACAATACTCTTCTGTGTAAACCGGTTTTGCAGCTTTTTGGACATTTTGCACCTAATGCGATGACCTCCAAACTCGCGTGCCCCCGCACGTGTGCGTGTGTGGAGTGTTTACTTACCAGACTCACTAGTGGTGAAGGTGACAGGACTACTGAACTGACTCCCGTGGCCCACTCTTGTGTAACTGTAAACGCTGATCTCATAGGAGCTGTGAGGCCTGAAGCCTGAGAGATACTCCATGGTTGATGGTCCAGAGGAATTCTAAATTTGCAGACACATACATAAAAAAGGCAGATGATTAAATCATCCAATCTAGATTACAGGAGCGTGCTGATATAGTGAGACGTAAGTGCTGGTTGGCATCTGGAGTGTGAAATTAGAGCCATGATTTGTGAGACTGTGACTCCAGAGTGTGGTCGTGTGTGTGTGTGTGTTATTGTTAGTATAGAATAGCTTTCAGAGTGTGAAATTAACTGTACCCTGTGTGTGACGGTGTGTGTTATGAGGTCCTGGATTCTGAAGCCGTACTGTATCACAACTCCATTGGGCTCCAGAGGAGGCTCCCAGCTCAGCCACACAGAGACTGCTGAGTGGTTGTATATTGTCAGGTTACGGGGAGGGGACATGGGGACTGAAACACACAGTAAAGTGCATAGATAAGAGAAGTAATTAATAATCTCATTAGACTTTTAGAGGAACCACTTTCAATCTAACCTCCTTCATCTGTATGCAATTGCAGCAGCAAGTAAGGCCCCGACCCTTTACGAGTTGCGGCTGTGATACTCAGGTTGTAAGCTGTATACGGATGTAGGTTGGTCAGGATGGATGAGGTTGTGGACGTGTGGCTCGTATTTGAGCCCCCGGGGCCAAACAGAGTGAGGAGAAACTCTATTATTTCCCCGTTTGCCTCGAGGGGGCGCTGCCACACCACCTCGATGGAAGATGAAGAAAGATTTCTGGTGGACACCAGCAGTGGAGCAGAACTTGGAACTGATAGGAAACAGACAGGTCTCTTAACAAAAAATACAAACTATCCTCCCTACATGTCCCCATGTGGATAAACTCACTGTCGTCATCAGTCCTCAGGTACATGATGCGGGTGTGATTGTTGGCGGGGCCCGCACCGGTGGCTGGAGTGACAGTTAGCACGTACGGGAAAAACTTCCTCAGTTTTGTAAACAGAAACACAGTGTCTGTTGTGGTGTGCTTGGTGGTCTTGTTGACTACCGGAGCCCCTTGGTTGGATACATCTGGTGGGATCCCGGCCTCCTGTAATGTCAGCAGGTAATAGGGGCGGCCGTTTGGCTCCAGGGGAGGGTCCCAGCTCACAATGATGGCGGTTGAGCTGAAGATCTGAGCAGTCAGGTTTCGGACAGAGTCGTTCGGCACTGAGGAGAGAGATGAAGCGACTGGTATTATTGTTGTTGTCTGCCGCTGTAGAACAAAAGCTGCACACATTCGCTTTGCACTGAGGCATGAATTAAGGTCATAGATAAATGATGTACCCACAATGAAAATGTACAGTACATTAGACATTAACATCACTTTCAACATCTGTCATCATCTTTGGCAGTGTGGCTGTAATTAACAAAAGTACCAACAGCAAATCACCTAGAATAAGGCAGGATATTACTACAGCAACAGAGAGGCACTGCAGAACTAGAAAGCACAGTAAACTGACGCAAGACATAAAACAAAATAGCACACTGAGAATCCTGGGAAATACTCATCCTGTTCCAAAAATAAGGCATGGTACACAGAGGAGAGAAGAGGGGCATGAAGAGGAAAGGCAAGACAAAACCCGAGAGATCCACAAGATGAATAAGTGGATGCAGCGGGCCAGGTGTGTATTGGGGTCTGAGCCCAGGGGAGCAAGCCCCTGCTGGGCTTGGCTGTACGGGAGAAACAAGGCGGCCGGGAGCTTCAACGCCTGTGCTGCGAGTGCAGTAACTGAAGCACAGGCAGAGATACAGAGTCAGTGTGAGCAGCAATCATTCAGAGACAGAGAATAAATTCAAAAAAGGAACATGTTTTGTCTTTTAGAGGGATGGTCTGCACCTTTTTTCCCCAAATCACATAAAAACTAAGAGAATCAGCACACCTCATCTTAGTGAGGGCACCGAAAAATTTGCGTCCAAGTTTCGGGTATCCATGGTGACAGTGTTTTCGTTTTAGAACAACTTCAAACCAAAGTAGGTCTTTGTTTTATTTTTCTCTTTCATGAAAGACTTTTCTTGCCAACTTTCGTCATGTTTAATGAAAGGAAAGACAAACTGGCTGTCTCCATGACACAAAGTCATAGGCAGACTAAAAAAAATAGAGCCAGTTTGTTGATGGGCTGTTATCTCCTTTAACAAAACACAGTGAAAGTTTTCAGTCGCAGAGTTTTTATGTCATTTTTTTTCCCTTTGGAAATTGAAGAGTTGTGAAAAAAGTGTGCAGACCTGCCTTCGTGGAGACTCTAAAGCTTTATGTTTACCCTTACTTTTTGTTTCACTCGATTTTTATTCTTTTCCAAAACTTTAGGGATAAATGTATAGTTATTGTGTGTATGTGTGTGTGTGTCTGCGCGACTGACCGTATTCAGGTAAGAACACAGTTTGGGGTTCACTCTGGACTCCACCATCCCCCTGTGCAGTGCTGGAGGTCATCCAGACTGTGTAGTTTGTGCCTCCAATCAACCCAGACACAGTGTGGGTGTAAGTTGAATCGGGAGAGGAAAGGTTTGCTAGTTCTGTAACGGGGACTCTCTGTGGGAGAAAAAAATGCGCATCAATTTCATTTATCACGCTGAAGCAGATAGTTGAGCAGACAATCTTGTGTCAATCTTTTCTCATTTATTGTGTGTGCGGTCAGCACGCGAATACTCTAATTCAATCCATCTTCTACTGCTTTCCCTTTAATGGTGCCACAGGGGTCAATGAAAAGTTAATTTTTCATATTCAACAGTGCTGTTGGACCCATTTAAATCAAATCCTGACTTTCTTCAAGCTCACTTCTAGAAATATCCTTCACTGAGTCACACAGAGCACAGTCATACCTACTCGTACAGGGAACAGTGTGGCTCAGAAGGGGTACTTATCCTAATTGGAGCCCCAATTAGGATAAGCATTTACTGACATTAGTAAAAATAAATATTTTTTGTAATCTCTAACAAACATTACAGAACAAGCAAAATCAAAAGTGTATTATATTAGGAAAAAAGCATGGGTGTCCAGCTTCTATTTCCTAAAAACGTGATCCTATAAATGCTGACCTGTGGGGAATATGTTAATCCTAATTTGGTAAAATCTTCACATGGCCAGGGAGATAGCACAGGCAGGTCTTGAATAATGTGTTGTAGTGCATTGTCGGGCTCGCACTTTCAGCCTGTTCTACATGAGGTATTTTGACATCAACGCGGTAAAAAACTACTTTCTGCATTTTAAACCCATTAGGAGCAGCGGGCAGGGTGTGCGAAGGAAAACACATAAACGCCGGAAGAATATGAACACCGCTACAGCTGCAAGTCACTGAAAACCATTAAGCTAAACAGCTCTCTCTCTCCCCCTCTCCCAGTCTCTCTCTGCTAAATGGAACATTATGTTTAGCAGCTTGACACTAACTGTTGCTTTCAGCTTTTTTAATGTTGTGCAGGTAGCACAGCATGCATGTCCATTTTAACTTGCTGCTGCTTGAAAAAAAAAGAGAACAGCAAAAGTACACCAAATCACAGAATGAGTAGATCAGTAAAAAAAAAAAAAAGAGCAAAAAGGCCAGTGGTTTGAGCTGCATCTTCTGTTCATCACTTTAGCTCTGTTCGTTGCACAAGTCCCACCTGCCCAGTCACACTGCTGTTGTCGGAGTAGTAAACAGTGTAGTGAATGATGATTCCATTTGGTTCAGCAGGCGGATGCCAAAATAAGGTGATGGAGGAAGCAGTCGCATTTGCAATGGTCACATTCTGTGGGGGGTCAAACGGTTCTGCCGGCACATAAATATGAAACCGTTAAAAAAAACCTATGAAAGAAAGCCAAAGATATTTAAGTATTTATAAGCTACCTGTGTGTGCAGTGGTGAAGCTGATATAGATCAAAACTCCACCATCACCCAGTCTGGTCCAGCTGGAGACTGAAGCATTGTAAGGACTCTCTGAGTCCACATTTATTATTACTGACGTCCCTGTTACATTCTGCAACAGCTCAGTCGACTCATTCCTAACAGAGTGGAAACATAGACCTCAAATCTATTTTTAAAAACACAAAATGACAGATAAAAGCAGATTCCCAAACTCACCAAACTCTGACAATGTAATAGAGGATGTGTGAATTGGCTTCAAGTGGCGGTTGCCATGACAACTCCACCTCATAGTCTGATAACTTCCTGGCGTGTAGGAACTGAGGAGGTGTGTCTGGAGCTGATACGGTGGAAAACAGCATAGGACAATGGGAGTGCAGCCATTTGAAATGGAATTGCAATAGCGAGCATTTTCACTGGATAAATTTGAAACTCGGGAAATGAAGACGTGACAGGAAGAAAGAGAATGTGACATGAAAACCATGATTATTTCTGATGACTGCTGTCGACGGTCCTGACGGAAGATGTGCCATTAAAATACCTGTGAATGTGACATAAGTAACTGATAGGCAGAGCCCTAATGAGGCAGAGAAGATAACAGGAACAGCCAGATGTAATCAAACGCCTCCTCGAACCCCTGCTGGAAATTAAACAAAGCCCCTTCTACCCTTTCCCCTCAATCATCCGCCTCACCATCCTCCAAGGTAGTGATGTTGAGTGGCTCGCTGCTGTAGTTTCCAGGGCCAACGCGTGTGTGAGCTTGCACTGCGACACGGTAGTGCGCGTACTTCCTCAGATGTGTGATGTGGATGTAGTTTGTTTGAGATGTAAGATTCAGGTAGTGGCTGGAATTCCAAAGCTCCAGGCTGTAGTGAGAGATGATCCCATTAGGAAACAAAGGAGGCTCCCAGGTCACATTCACCTCGCTGGGACTGACAGACTCAAACTTCAGGTCATACGGAGGACTGCCTGGAACTGTATAGAGGACATAACATGTTCTCCTTGGTATTTAAGCTTTAATATATGTGGATATAAGCGCCTTTGTGTCCATGAACTCACCGCCCTCTCCAGAAAGCAGGTATAATGTGTCAGACGTTTGGTTGCCATGGCCATACCGCGTGAACACCCTCACTGAGACATTGTAATAGGAGAATGGCCTCAAGTTGGTGAGAGTAATTCTGTTAGATGAGGTGTTTGCCATCGCTGAGAAGGACTCGTTCTCATACAGGACCTCGTAATGTTGGATCACCCCATTGGCTTTCTCTGGCGGAGACCAAGACAATGTAGCGGTAAAGGGGCTGATGTCCTCCACAGTGAGGTCCTCAGGTGGTGAGTCAGGCTCTGAGGTTGGGATGCACAAGGAAAATACCAAACACACTGGAAGTCAAGATGCAGATTATTTATAGTGATGAATACAATAGTGGGACAGGTTCCAGCACCCTCCCTGTGACCCCAAAAGGGACAAAGCAATCCCTTCACCGAAAGCAATCCCTTCCCTTCAAATGAATAAAGTACACCTTCTTAAATACTGCACTAAAATACACTTTTATTCTCTATTTTCTTTTTATGTGCTTTATGAACTTTCTTCTGAAGTAACAGCATTTATGGACCTTTCAAGCAGGAGTTAAGGTCAAAATTTGAATTGAACATTTTTGAATGTAGCACCCACCATCCTCTAATGTGAAGACGAAGATATCATCCTCCTCAGACAGAGAGCTCTCTCCCACTGCTGTCGAAGCAGCTACACGTAACTTGTAGCCTGTGTATTTGTCCAGATCTATAAAAGAGTGCACACCACATTTAACTGGCTTGAATTCGCAGGGAATCACCTGTGCAGCAAACACGATTACTTGACCTGTGATCAGTATGCTGGTTGAGTTTGTCATCCACTTCAAGGCCTGATTACTTTTCAGATTGAGACCGTAGACGGTGTAATGGGTGATCCGTCCATTAGGATAGAGCGGGGGGACCCAGGCGACGAGGATGGAGGTGGAGCTGATGTTTTGATAGGAAACATCCAGCACTGAGCTAGGAACTAAAGACAATTCCATGCATAAGAGGACATATGGATTATTTTAAAAGGTGTCACTCTTCACATGACATCTGATCGCTCACCCTGCTCTCTCGTCTTCTCAGTGATATCTTTGGCTGGACCTTCTCCCACGACCGTGGAAGCAGTCACCCTGAACGTGTACTCGGTGAAGGGATTCAGCTCTGACACCAGATAGGACAGCGTCTCGGCCAACACATCCAACACCTCCTCTCTCACTGTGACACCTCCAACTTACATGGACACAGAATGACCAATACAGCATTTACACTGGAGAGGTTAATATCTCTAACTTCAGCTACACAAGGTGGTGTTAGCGGTTAGTTCTCCCCCACCTGTGTTACCAGAAACTGCTGCGCTGCGTGTTGAAAAGTGCCCTGCAATTGATGCGCCATGCGTGGATGAGAGGTGGTGGCCTGGGGTCAGGGCCAAACTGGGAGAAAGCGAGGATTCGCCCCCACTTTGCGACTGTCTGGTCAGCCAGGGTGGAAGAGTAGTTGCCGGCAAAGAAGTGGGAGAAAAGACAGCGGTCCCAGAGACTGCAGGGTCAGCAGACTGAAAGTTTGTGCTGTGCGAAGCGGAAGAGTAATCGGTGGTGGATGCAGGGAGATGTGAGATGGTGGAATTGAATGTCAGCTGGGACTTGGTGTTAGCCAGCTGATCACTGCTGTGAGTGGAACTGGAAGCAGTCACACTACTGGGCAACGCACGATCAGAACGAGTGGCCGTGAAGGACAGAGGTGATGTCACCAGGCTGAGCTCAGCAGTTCTCTTACGTCTGTTATGAACGCCAGCAGGGATCATCTCATCTTCATTCAAACTGGTTGTGTTCTAAAAGAAGAACAAATCAAATTTGCTTTCTGATGGAAGTTTTCATTTAAATAAAGCAGCAGGTCCTTGAGGCAATGTGTCGCTAAATAGCATTCAAACTACATTTGGAGACGTTTTGATTATAGTCTTGAATTGTTATTCCCCACAGAGGAGTCCCATAAAAAAGACAGCAAAATCATCTTTATTTATGACTTTATGGATGAGTTCAGACTGATGAGGAAGGCAAACTCGAATCGACAGCTATAAAGTGCTGATATTAATGTGTGAAGCGCTTTGACATTTGACGTACCACGTCTGCAGTGAGGGTGATGTCCTGCAGCAGGACATCATCGACCAGAACCTGGAGTCTGTACCGGGTGATCAGGCCATTGGGCTTGGCGGGACTTCTCCAACTCACACGGATTGATACAGAATCCTCGGCTTCAGCTTGTAAGTCCTGCACTACACTGGGTGCTGCTCAAAAGCGCCACCACAAATTCACCAACAAATTCACATTTTTGAGCTTCCATTCTAGTTCTTTCATCCATCCATCCATCCATCCATCCACCCACCCACCCACCCACCCACCCACCTATCTATCTATCTATCTATCTATCTATCTATCTATCTATCTATCTATCTATCTATCTATCTATCTATCTATCTATCTATCTATCTATCTATCTATCTATCTATCTATCTATCTATCTATCTATCTATCTATCCATCTATCTAAGCCCTGATGCGGACATTATATAATAGAGACATCAGGAGAGGAGAGGTGCCAGGACACCTTCAGAGCACTGCCAGGGTACCTTTGTGCAAGGTATCGAACCCCTAAATGCTCACATGTGTGGGTGGTAAAGAGCAATACAGCATTTATATTAAATATGCATCAGTGTAGTGTGTTGTCATCACCTTCTGCAGGTGTAATGACTTCAGCCTGCACTGACGGGCCCACTTCTCCGGCAGCTTTGGCTCGCACCTCCAGCGTGTACCTGGTGTAAGGAGTCAATCCAGCAAAGGTAAACTGCATGTCTCCTGTGCTGTTTTCATACAAATACCCTGCCAGGGAGAAAGAACAGGAAGAAGCAATATGAGCTTTTTCCCCCCTGATTCCACATCATTGTTTTACAGCAAATGTTTTCCCAAACCTGTTGGACCATAAAGGTACAGCATGTAGGAGAATTTCCCTGTGATTATGTTGGGAGAGCTCCAGGACACAGAGATGAGTCGGGATGTCATATTCAATATTTCAAAGTTTTGTGGGGGGTCTTCTGGGGCTATAAGCATACAGAAAGATGAATTTTTAAATACACCCTTCAATTCCTGACATGACATCCCCATCAGAAGTGTTTATTAGGCATTGTATCATTTCCAAGTTAGTTGACAACTCATTAGTCGTAATTAATAATCAACAATTTGACATTTGCATTTTACCAAAGTGCAACAGAAGATGCAACAAATAGCGTGTAAATATAACATCTATAACCCTAACCATGTATACAGTGGTATAAATAAAGGCTGGTTTCCTTTTTTCCAAACCTGATTCTGGCATGCGGACCATGGTAGAGGCTATTTGACCCTCTCCGTCAGAGGTGAAGGCAGACACTTCGAATAAATAGGCGGTATAAGGCCGTAGCTGATCGACTCCCACTGATATGGGCACGCTCCAGGAGGCCGCAGAGGGCACAGCAGAGAGAGTTATGGGTGGAGATGATGCTGTAATCTCCAAAGGGCTGAGAGTTGCTTTGGACAAAATATCAGCAGCGTCCTAGACAATATATAGAATATTAGCCAGATAAAAACACAGAGGACAATCGTATGCAAATGCGCAGACAATTGTGTGCAGTGTACATTGCAGTGAGGCAACGCTACGGTCATGATGTCCTCTGCGTTGACCTCCAGCGTGCGGACAGTCTGCCCCGTACGAGCGTGTTTCGCCTTTACGGCAAACTTTGTGATGAGCCCATTTATGCGGCGTGGAAGGAACCAGGTAACCACAACAAAGGAGTGGTTCTGGGCAAATGCTGTCAAGTTGGTCACGAGGCCAGGGGCTGAAAGGAGTGTGTGTTTATACGAAATCACAGGGAGATGTATGCAAATATAATGACCGATGTGTTCATGCATACCCACCAGACTCAGCTGTCTTTATATACAAGGATTTACTGAAGGCTCCAACTCCAGCAGAAGATATAGCCGCTACCTACAGAAGAGAAAGATGGATGGACGAAAAAATCTTTTTCAAAGGAAAATAACGTTTCATTTCATATCCACTGAACAAATCAATAAAGATCAAATTGCATATACAATAAAGTCTACTGAGTGTGGGTAAATACCGGTAAATGTACCACAATATTAAAGAATCTACTGAGATTCCTTCGCCTCATGCTGAGTAGCGGAAGATTGAATTGATGACTTTGGAAGTTGATTGTAGTTTAAGGTCCGAAGTTGAATTCCTATGTTTTCATCTAATTGAATGAACCTTAATCCTCAAACGTTCTTTCTGTTTTCCGGGAAACACATTTATTACAAGAGGTAAAGGGAAAACTCCAAAAACTCCAATCTTAACGAGGATCAGAGTATGTTAACTATTGTAGCATTATCTAAGTAGTATCTGTTTCTTTGCTCTTACTTGAATATAAGTTTGTAACATGAGCCAAAGGAGCTCCCTCTCACGGTCTCCACTATAGTATGCATAGCGATGCATGTGAGTGTGTTTGTATGAAGGTCATTGTGGGTCAGTGGATTCTGAAAACTATTAAACATGATCACATTCAAGCTCAGTGACAACAGACAGTAGAAAGATCCATAGATCTGTTTACATGATTAATAATGCAACCGGGATCAATTAGCACTATTCAACCAGTTTAAGGGAACAGTCTGATGACCTCATCCACGTGATGATTCACTGCACCACATATATTCATACATTTCTGTTTGTGGAAGTATATCTATATTACTTAAAAGGTTTTATTGTTTTGAGAAAGAAAACATGTCTAAATAAAAGATTAAATGAATTTTGAATCCTACCTCAATGTGGTATGTAGAACCTGGGGTGAAGTCAGTCAGCAGCGTCTCTGGTATGTCCAGGTACTTTGTAACCTCCGTGAAGGTGGAATCGGGGTAAGGACACACCTCTTTGTACCTACAGGAATGAAGTTCATATTTTGGGTCATGGCTTCATATTTTGGGTCATTTGAAACTATTGAGGATATCTCTTAGACCCAGTCGATATTGCTTCATCCTATATTTATGTTTTCATGATGCAACAAAATGCAGCAAGCTTTCCTCAAGATACGAGCAACCAAGAGATGCAAGGTGATACAGGTGAAAATTACCTGATGACATAGCCGTCAACATTGTTGGAATCAGGTGGCATGGTCCAGGACAGCAGAATACCATTGGAGCCCACCGCTTCTCCTTCAAGGGCTGAAGGTGCATCAGGTACTGCCAAATACACGAGTATAGAAAAGTGTGTGAAGGAGGAAAGTTATAAAGGAGAAACTAGTTCACGTCCATTTAATTTTCACTATGCTAAACATGCTGTGAAAATATCTGATTGTGTGTCCACATGTGTGTGTCTCTTGTTGCTGTTGTTGTTGTTGTTGAGGACCAAAATCCACATTGTACTCACAAAGTGAGGACATTTTGGTTGGTCCTCGCAACTCTGCAAAGGACTGAGGATGGACATGGTTTTAAGGTTGAGGTTGGAATTGGGTTTAGGTCAAGATTAGGGGTTAGTTGGCATGATTGGAGTAAGGGGATAGGGAATGTATTATATGTATAAAAGTCCTCACAAAGATAGTACTACAAGAATGCGTGTGTGTCTTTGTGTGTGTATGTGTTTTTTAGGATAAACTCTGATGAATAAAGCCTCACATAGAAGTAGCATTTCACTGACATTCACTACAGGCCTATTCATTCTGTGGTTCAAAAGCTCAGCTTAAGTTACCTTAAAGGAATTAAACAGGGAAGAGAATATACCACACACACACACACACACACACACACACACACACACACACACACACACACACACACACACACACATACACACACTCAAACTCAAAGAAAAACACAACACTCTCTCTGTCGCTCTCTCTCTCTCCCTCTCTCTGTGATTCTCACCACTCTCATTAGTATTGATCATGCGACTGACTCCAGGACTGATGTTGGAGGACGAGGCAGAGGCGGCGCCAACCGTCACTGCGTACTGTGTACCTGGACTGACATTCACGACATCGGCCTGAGATAAGAAGGAAACGCCATGTAAAAAACAAAACAATGCACAGGACAGTAACACCCATTGAGTGCTGTTCTTCAGTAGCATGATAAAATGTGTGTACATGTCACACACCTAATTAGCTTTTACATATTTTTCTGGCATCATGGGCGACAGTATAATAACAAGATAATATTGTGTTTATGTTGTGTTAGCATCCCGATTAAACTCCCTACAGAAAAGTCATTAAATCATTCTTCATTAACTGCATCCTAATTGTCTAATTGACACCCAGACTGTTACTCTGTCCTCGCTGATGATATCAGCTTAACTATATGGGATGCCACAAAGCTCTGCACTAGATCCCTTAGTTTAACATTTTAGCATCTCTGTCCCATAACAATTATTGGATGGTTTTAAATACAGTGAATTTATATATAGGTGGTGTAACTTTGCTTCACACTGCATTTCAAATGTCTCTTGAGAATTTTGTCTTATCAATGAAGACAAATTTTATTATTGGTCTATCATCAAGATCCCGTGTCAAATTTCCCAAACACACCTGCTCTAAACCTGAACTTAAGGCCTTTATTCTAATTGAAGCTTTGAAAACATTACTAAATGATGTTTTGATGATGTTTAATGACTGTTGCAAATGCTTCCATTAATTTTGATTGTGTTGTGCTGTGCTGTAGACAAATGATGGCGGCATTTTCATGGACGACACCTTCTCTTTTTTTGTTGCTTTGAAACAACTTTAAATGGCTGCAGCTGTAACATTAGAATATTTAAGAGCAATAATTAATCAAACTGCTCAAGTATAGATAGCATAATACAGGGAATGAGCGATTGTCTTTACCTGTAAGTCAGTGATGTGCACGTTTGAGATTTTTGGTTGCCTGTAAATATAAGTACATCAGCCAAAATGAGCGTTCTTACCTGTGAGTGTCCTAAGCAGAATGAAAGTAGCACGAGTGAGATTAAAGCCATGCTGTGTAAGGTTAGCTTTTGTATGGACAGAGCAAGTCAGAGGCCCAGGCCACGGAGCTGCCTCCACTGTTAGTGCGCGGTCCTCAGCAGGGGTCTGCGGGTAATCCACTACACAAGAACGGAGCTACTCCAAATCTACATGCTGGTTAGTGGCATCAACAAAGGTCACAAGGTTAGTCATCCAAGCAAATCTCAAAATAGTCCAAATTGTTTGTAAGTGGTCAAGGGAAGGACAGCTGCTTCTTTGATTAGCACCAGGCTAATATTTTCCCTCTGCTCTAGATCCTTCTCTCTAGGGAGAGCTGCTTAAGCAAATGAATGATTCAGAGTTGAGCTCACAAGGCCAACTTAATAAATAATGAGATCCATTACCCAAGTCAGTGCTCTATGTGTGGTGTGTAAGGTTACATTTTTTGGGGGGTATCTGACACCTGGCAATCAGGAAGGCCCTGAATGGGGTGGAGCTTTGAATGTCTGCGATACCCATTTTGTCACATTATGTATTTTAACTCATCCATAAAGTTGTATAAAACCAAGTTTTCTTGTAATAACATTGTACAGACTGAACATATTTAAACTGTATCAACTTATTGACATGCGTGCAAAGTAAATTTGAGGTAGGGTGTCAAGAATCTAGCCTGTTTGTGTACCTGAATATATCCGTCGTGTGCAGGATGCACTATTACTTTTCCTTTGTTTGGCTGCAGGTTTACCCAGTAGTGATCCACACACCCCTTCGCCTGTTCCCATCGCAGTGAGAATGCACGTGCTGACACATTCAAAATATGCATGCCTTGCACGCTGGCTGGCACTGAAGACAGGGGAGGGCAGGTGGGAATTAACAGGAAGAGGACATTTAATTAAGTGGCCATGAGGGAAGGGGACAATAACCTTGTATCCTTTGAGCATCAACTACCTGTGCTGAACCTTAGAGAGGCAGCACTTCCAGCTGTCCCTCCTCTCACTCTCTCAACGCTCACGTTATAGGTGCAGCCTTCTACCAGTCCAGTCACCACGGCAACTCGCTCTTTCTTTGGTATGACGAGTGTGTTGGTAACTGAGGTGTTTGTTACAGTGACTCTGTGGAAGTCAAACTCTCCATAAGCACTGTCCCAGGAAACGGAGAATGATGAAGAGGTCACGTCTGCCAAGCGTAGGGGGCATAATCCTGATGGCTCTGCAACAAGATTACAGGCAGCCTTCAGATACAAAAAGATTTTTGCCTCAACCATTTTTTCATCAAAGCGTCTCTCACTTGTGCTGAACTCTCTGTGTATTGCCCGACTTGCGTCTAATCCCAGCACACTCTGAATGCTGACACAGTAGTCTGACCCCGGGATCAAATCCGTGATCTCATAACTTGTACCCTGGACAAGCTGCTCGACCCACAGTCTCCGGTCCGCAGAGAGCAGACCGAAAACAATCTAAGGGGAAACGGAAGAAATTAAATTTCAAGGCCACCACAGATGCTACATTCTCCACTATATTGAACAAAGCGGCTCGTTCATGTCTGTGAGTGTGTGTTTGTACTGGGCGTGCACGTGATGCGCTTGGTCATTCTGTCTGGCTGGGACTCCACAGAGGTCATACAACTTTAAAGAGATGGAAACCAAATCCCAACAACGGTTTCTGAGATGTGAGGTGTGCACTCAAGTGTGCATGAAACCCGGTGGCCTCACCTGTCCTTTCATTTCTGAGTTATTCAATTTATGACAAAATATGAAGCATCCATGAATGTCTCTAAATTACTATTAGAATTCCTGTATTAACACGTTCGGAGCTGCGTAGATCGTGTCTCACCTTGTACCCCTTCACTCCTCCTGGTGGCGGTCTCCAGGTGACAAACACAGATGTGACGACCTGCCCTGAAAGAACCACTTCCTGCGGCACCTCTGGAACTACATGACAAACAGGTATTAATATTATGATGGAGACGTTCAAGGGATTGTTTTGAGCCACCAACCCTGTATGACAGAAACTAAGCCGAGACTGGAACAGCTGAAAAATCATGTTTCCCTTTATCAGTGATGTCTGTTGTCAAGGATATCTATTATCTATGCGCACATGTGACTCACAGTACATATTCAACGTACTAGTATGGAGGATAATGTCAGAAGGTTTACTACGTTTTTCCCCGCTGATGCTGATCACTTTAATTGTGTATTGGCTTCCAGGGGCAAGGCCTTCAAAACTGTAATTTCTGTGAACACACAGACACAGACACAGGTGCACACACACACATTTTAAGTATTCTTCAGAGCAATTCTTATAAAATGGAATAAAGGTAGGACAGACCGACCTGTGCCCCTCCTGAGAAATGATCAGCTCCTCACTGGATGTTGCATTTGTGATTGACAAGATAAATCCGCTCACCACACCCCTGATCATATTCCAAGCAATACATATGGATGATGTGGTTTTATTGAGAAGAGACACCTCCACTGGGCTGGGAGCTGAAATTATGCAGTAAAGAATGAAAGTTTGAAAGTTTGTGTGTGTGTATAGTGGGGGTGGGGGGGTGGGGGGTTGGTATACCGGCGGTGATGTTAATGGTTACTGGGTAACTGTCTGTGAAGGACTCCTTCTCTGTTCGTACTACAAAATGGAAGCGTGTCCCTGGGATCAGACTAGAAAACACTGCATTCTGACTGGACACCTTCTGCACCTGGAAAACACCAAATACACAAAAGTCACGTGTGTCCTCATCACAAATATTACCGACGCAATAACCTTTCATTAGGTTTACTAGAGTTCATCTTTACTTCATAATGCAAAGGTTGGGGTTGATTTAATTTGATTTCTGATTATAATTTTAGATGCAGCACTCCACCTGCAAAGTTATAAAAAGGTAATGGAGGTTGTTCATTTCAAAATTAAAGGTTAAGTAGATGGGATCGACCACAAAATGCAAAGAGCAGATTTCATAAGAACCCAAAACTTAAATGTCCTGAACAACCTATTATAGAAATTTTATTTAAAAAAAATGCCCTTAATATCACTCATGTAAACACAAATGAGTTGTAATTAGATATTATTTAAGAACACTAAAGCACTATTCTAGATTTGTTAGATTTACCCTGTGTGGCTGCTCACAGTTGAGGCACATGACTTCATAACCATGAGAATCTCCTTGTGCTGGATCCCAAAGCAGCTCTATGGATGAGTCCGTGACCACACCTTCTCTGACCTGGTTAGGAGGAGCCAGACCTGAAAATGCAATCCAAACAATATACATCCACATCCTCAAATTTCAAATCACTGCAAATATGTGTTTTGTGCACTTTTACATCCATTGTATGTGCAGTCACCTGTTTTAATGCGCGTGGTGTAGTATGGTGGACCAGTCTGCTGGTGGCTGGTGCTGTACACCCCAAGCTGGTATTCTGACCCCGGACTGAGATTTTGGAGGGTTAAGACATGGACACCAGCGGGAAGGGGGTACCAGTCACACAGGTAGCCACATGATCCCTTGCACACCTTATCGCACGCTACGGGACACATGCAGACTTTGACCCCATCAATCACACTGAGCTGGGGACGCTGGACGTGCAGCTGTGCAGAATTTGTCCCCACCGACAGAGGTACGGCTACTTGAATGGGCAGCGGATCTACAGAGGCAGAAAACAGACAGGATGTGTGAAAACTCAGAGCCCAGGGCGCGCGCCCAGATTGTTTGGATTACCTGTGGTGTGGGTGATACTGGTGGGTTTGCTCCTGTCATTTCCCTTCAGTAAGATTACGCCGAGTTCATAAGTCTGTCCTGGTGTAAATCTGCCAAGATCAACACACGTGGACTCGTTTACCCAGTGTATCCTGGGACTGGATTGATTTATCCGCAGAGTAGTCGGGGCAGAGTAAATTGGTGGGCGCGATGTGATATCATAACCATCAGGTGGGTCGTCGAGTGGAGTGGTCCAACAGAAGGTTAGATTTCCCCTTGTGCTCAAACCCACCAGACCACCAGGAGCCCTCAACTCTGACAACAACCAAGAAAACACAACCAATCAGAGTGACAGCAAATTCATTTAAATTTAATGTTATAAAAATATTAAAAAACCCGTGATGGTCATACTGAAATATCAGAGAGAATATCAGACAGAAATTACACTGGGGAACAATTGGGAAAAAATTCTTTTGAGTTAGATTTTTATGCTACTAAACTAAAATTGGCATGCTGATTCCAAAATTGCAGTCAGTTTAATTATTTTTTTTAGCAGGTCAAGTTTTTTTGTCTCTGGAGCTTCCCCTCCAGATAAGCAAAATTCCACTGATTAGCTGTAGTAAGACATGCCAGCTGATTACAGTTGGACTCATCCACAGCTATGTGGAAACTTGTTTGTGCGGTCACAATTGAGACAGTGCAGTGAGAGGCGTGTGCAGCTCCCAATAGGTCGGTGCTACCCATATCCTATAAGGGATACTTTAAACTATAGAGGATCCTTTAGTTCAAAAACTTGATGTGATCGAGAAAAAAATGGGATCAGTTTCGGATTTTGCACAAAAAATTAGTTAAAAGCAGCTTTCAGACCTAACTCAACAAAAATTGTGTTCCCCAGTGTTGTCTTTATGATGAATTAGAGCTTTTCATCATTCTAACTATCAGGCATCAGTGTATAAGAGTCACTAACAGTGAAGCGTGTTGTTCCTCCTGGGCCACATGCTTACCAGTCTGCACAACCACAGCCGCCTGCTCACAGCTCTCTATCCCATGTTTGGTGACTGTGGAGACCTCAATCCTGTACTTCCTGTGAGACTCCAGCCCGCCAATCGCAGCAGTGTATGAGCGCAGCGGATTGGTCTCAGATATCCTGGAGATTTTAGACATTCCAACAGTCCTGTTTTGGTCATTGGACATGTCCATATAGCGTACAAGAAATGTCCATCCAACATCAAAAAGAGCGACTGGAAGTGTCCAGTGGACTTGGATCTGATCAGTAGTTACAGCACTGACAGTGATATTTTGAGGAGAAGGAGGTCCTGTAAAAAAGAATGCAGACATTTTGATTGTGTTGGCAGCCTCTGTGTGTGTATGTGTGTGTATAGAATTTAAAGAGATAGAGAGTAGACAAACTGGTGTATGCAGTCTGTGTTTGTCCCAAAGTCCAGCTCGACCCGTCAGAATGAGCAGCTCGAAGGGTGAAGGAGTAAACGCTTCCTGGAGACAAACCTGCCACAGTTACCCCTCTGGAGGACAGCGAAATGGGAACCTCAACAACTTTCTTGGCAACGCTCCGGCTTTCTGTTCGATAAGCTAATCTCCCCTCTATGCGTTCACCGCGAAAGAGTTCGCCATTTGTCTCCTCCCGATACTGGAGGAATACTTCAAAAGATGAAATATTGAGGGAGATCAAGGCCAAGAGGTCGCTCCAACAAAGCTCTACCTGTTGTTCCGCGACCTGAACCAGGTCAAAAGAGAATGAGGGAGGGAGAAGGGGGACTGTGAAGGAAGAAAACCATTGTGAGAACATAAGAAAAAGGATTTCAACACATTTGCCTGTGCTTGACAAAATCACAGATGGTAATAGGATTGTGAAACACACATTTTAAAAGGCACACACTAATTAATGATAATTAAAAGTTAAAATTTACCCTGATACTGGCAGATGAAGGGTAAGGCAATGTTGCAGAAGAAAGGGGTAAGAAAATATCCAGGCCCTGTGGCATTCCTCTGCAGGGCAAAACAGTCTGTCTGATTGGCTGGCAGCAATGACATCACATTGTTTGTCAGGTTATGTACTGAACCATCGGTCCAAAGAGGTTGTCCCTCCTTCTGGAGAAGGACAGAGGAGAAATGTCAAAGTGTACACAAAACACCAACTTTGCAGCAGCATTAAAGAAACAAAACTTTCAAAATGAATTACTTTGACAAAGCTTCCAGTTAGCGTGTCTTCATCACAACTGCAGTTCAACATTAGATCCTGGCATTTAACATTTCCAACTCTGTTTTCCTGGTCTTGTTCAAAAAGGTATATTTCTGTCCTGAATGTACCTGCTGGTCACTGAGTCCAGTCCACAGCATCAGAAGGTTGTTATGCCTCAGCATGTGAGAGGATATGAAGAGCAGCTCTTCCAGCATCTTCAGATCAGCCAGGTGACTTCCGGCTGCCAGGTCTCCACAGCTGCGTTGGGCTTCCCTCCAGGTCAAACCAGCCCTCCTGACGGTGTAACAGCTTCTCCCATTGGCCAGCCAGTTATGTGGGCACCGAGCTAAAAAGAAAGGAATTGTCAACAGATGATACTTGTTCACTCTGTCTGCTGCCCAGATTTGTCCGGTACCTGTTTCTGCACCAATGTAGAGACTCTGCTTTACAGATATACTCAGGTCTTTGAAGAATGTTGTCACCACAGCTTTGAGCCTGAAGTGCGTGCCGGGGTGGAGGCCTCTCACCGTGTACTGGGACTTGACCTCCGATGAGCCGATGTCCATGACGCGTGTGACAGCTTGTGTGTGAGCGTTGTATAAACTCAGCGCGGATAGACTCCGCTGCCCATCAAGCTCCCATGACAACGCAACGCTCGTCGTCGTGCTGTGCACACGAATAGACGACAAGGAGACGGGAGCTGTAAGGAAGGGGAAGGATCAGCGAGATGACAGACGGTGTTGTCATTGCAATAATTCATATGCTTGTGTTTGTGCTCCATCACGACTAAAGTACGGAGCTCCACAGACACTCACTGAAGTGGAAAGTCTTTGTCTCCACGGCGTCACCGCTGTCACCTGTCAGAGTGATGTTATATCCTGTTGGATCCTCAACTAATCGCAGGGACACTTGACAGTTAGCGGAGGCTGAGTGATCAGGGGCCTCTGAGTACACCTGCACATGTGTTTAGAGGACTCAGAATAAAAGAGGTGATTAACTATTTTCAGCTCTTCAGGAGTTCGTACCTGATGGTTGCTTGTAGCCCTGCAGGTGACTCTGTCAGCATGTGGACCCTTAAATGGGGAAAAAAGCAATTCCACTTCAACAGGATTTAAAGGTTTTTCACAGGTCAGCAGGAACACCTGAAGAGAACAGAAACAATCCATCATGTGCACCGTAAATAGACAATCCGATTAAACGTAAAATGCTTTGTTTGTTGTGATCTTACCTGGAAAAAACTAGCCAGCAACCAGAGACGGCCCGCTCCATCCATTGGAGATGTCTCATCAGCATTACTGTGCAGCAGTCACTGATACATCCAGGTGAGTCCTGACATCTCCAAACTTCGGCCTCTCCCTGTGTTTTTATATATCAAGCTGCCGAGACGGGAAAAAAAGATGAAAACACCACTCATGCATAAACATCTTCTGTGGAAAGTCCCAAACTTTACTGGTCTTCGAGGCGCGCTTCCTTTAGCCCTCAGTGGGAATTGAAAATTAAACTCTGCCTGCCTTGCTATTTTTAAAATTCAAGGGATATCTCCACTTTGTGCAGAAGTCACTGCCTAGACTTTGAAATTGCCGCCCGCCGACATTCTGCATCTCATTTCAATAGTTGATTCCTCCGAGATGCAAACTCCTCATGTGGTGTGTGGGTTTTTGTGAGGGAGAGAGAGACAGAGTGACAGAGAGAGAGAGAGAGAAAGAGAGAGAGAGAGAAAGAGATGACTATGGAAACTAGGTTACTCCTGAGGTAGTTCGGGTTAATCTTCATCTCCATACTTCAGTATGGCCCACAGTGAGTTACGACACGCAAATCCAACATATTTTATCATGGTTTCTTTTTTTAACTTGAAAATAAGCATGTGTCACAAACTGCTCATAACACTGCGGTGGTGGAAATGTTTTGGCATAGACTTGGGGTGTGGAGGAGCTGCAGGCCACTGAAGAATGGCAGGAATGTTAAAGGGAGACATGATGGACAGACAGGGGGCTGAGTCCACTGGGGGGGGGGGGGTTCTGTTATGATGAGGTGACCCCCACACAGCAATAACCTCTCTGAGGCACAAGGCAAACACACGTCAGCAGCACTTTGAATGCTGAATCAGGAGCCTCATGTAACAAGATCCAGTGAGAGAGGAAACACAGGAGATCGGTCTGAGAGGAACGCTTTTATCTTATAATTGACAACTTGACTTTAAAGTAGAGGAGCTACAATGTTTCAGAACCAAATAGCATTCGAGCAACGGATAAAAGACAGCTAAATCAATATATAGTGTTTGAATTCAACAGCAGTAATGTTGTTGTTGCAGCAGCTGCAGTGGCTGAAGAAGGCTGATGAAATCCTACTTGAAATGAAAACTCTAAAAGCCTGCATGATAACAACAAAAGCAACAACAAACTACTTGAAATCATTTCCTTCTCACATTAGTCTTAATTAACCCCATGGCCCCAGATCAGTCCTGTAAAGTGGCAAAATAGTACTACATTGTCTTGCTGTTTTAATTTTCTAGTTCCACTGACAGGAACAGTCCAAAGGCTCCTGGAAGCTGTATTCCACAATTGTTGAGTTCCGTGTGCAGTAAAGGATTACGGAGCGGGTCTGAAGTCCACTTTCGCGGCAGCATTTACAGAAACGTGCGTGACTGTTTATGTTGAAGTTGAATATGGTGGCGGAGGGACATTTCCCGTCACAAGAGTAGACTGTTACCTAGGGAGGGGGCAGTAATAAAAGACATTCAGAATTGTAGATTAGCTTCTCATTTTTGCTGGTTTGCTTCCTTCTCTCACCGGCGCGTTGCTCCTGCAGTCATCTTTTCGAATGGTCGTGCGAATGGCCACGCGTTTGCACGTTTTACCGTCCTCTTTGCCTACAAACATATTCACACAGAGGTAAGATGCATTGCCCTTAACACAGCAGGACAAAAGCATGATCTAATGACTCAAACAGAGAGAAAAGGCCATCCAACACAGGTTAACGCACAAACACAACCTTTCATCTATTTACCAAGGACACCTGCTACTCACGCAACCCTGAAAAGGCCTATTGAACGTGGCTCTTTGTTGCCCAGCAGTAGGGGCTTGCTTTGATTGACAGTTAGCGACGGGGGGCACATTTTCTCAAGCAAAGGTCTAGCTCTCTTTCTGGCCCCTGCTATGTACCTAATCTTGCTTTTCAGCCAATCAAAGCAGGTCAAAACACAACTGATGCGAAGCTGGTGCATATATTAATAAAAGATGCTCTTCCGAGCTTCTTTGTCATCTAAAAATACTTAAATGGGCATCACATCATCCACTAAATGGACAAGTAGTCAGGAGTCAAGAAAAAAAAAAAAAAAAATTACAAATAAAACCTACACATATAAAGAGTATGTCAGGCATTCACACAAAACTTGACAGTGTGTCTTTTGTCAGTGAAAATCAAACGTGAAAAAAATCAAAGGGAAACAATGCAAAGAGACGGTACCTGTGTCACAGTTAGTACTACCGGTGGGGGTTACGGGATTAATGGTAAAAGGTAAAACGCCAGCGCCGGAACCTAGGAGCATCGTCATGGGCCGCAGCCGTCCGGGTTCAGAGAATGTCATGAAGACACACAGGGTCATGGTTTTTTGTTTTTATAAAACACAGTTCAGCATCACACACAAACACAACACGGATGGAATCAGTGCAGCTGGCATGCACACGAATTTCACTTCTTCTGTGGGTGGGGTGGTTGTGGGGGAGGGGTCACTCCAGGAAGCCAGCCAAGGAACTCAGCCATTTGATGTATTCTAAAGAGAAGCCCAGCACAGCCGGCACCGTGAAACTTGCATTCTCATTGGTGGATGCTCACCTTTGAACACCATGATTGGCCAAAGAGCAACGTCACACTGCTAAAGCAGGCAAGCAGGTCAGGCTGCAATGCAAAATTCCCAGAGAAACAAAACATCACCACCGCATGTTTATTAAAGGTTCAACCCACACAAAATCTCGGTTATAGATCTTATTGCATGAGGTAAATGCGGAGAACTGGTTAAAATGTCATCATGTCGACTGTTACTTCCTGTGGATTTTCTGTTAAGTACTTTCCTGTTTCGACTGTAAAAAGAGAATTTAAGAAGAACATATTCTGTAGGCCAAGAATGGTGGGAAATGTAGTCACAGGCAAACAAAAAGACTCATCTTCACCCTCTACAAAAGGCCACACCCCCAAAGTTTAGCCAACAAGCCCATCCACTGCCAGGCAACAATGTGCTCACCCCTTTGATCAACAGCTCAAAGCATTTCCAGAAGCACCAAATAAATTATGAGGCTCACATGTCTTGCAGCAACCATCCACGTAACTCTGAACTACACCACCGTTCTGCAAAAGAGAGGATCAAAATTAAATGGCAGACCAGTCAAAAACTCAAAACCATCCGCAGAGACATTGGTAAGTCTTCCAATAACAACGTGGCTAAAACATAAATTCATTATTGGCATAAATTTCAACTGTCCAGACCTGAAGACATTCTGTGTCATTAAAAGGTGGACAAACAACCCCAGAAGCAAGTATCACCGCCCCCACTGCTGTTTCCACACAGTCATAACGTGTACAGTTCTCCACCCAGGAACTCCCCGCCTGCACAAACAAAGAAAATCAGTCCCGCTGGGGGAAAAAAAAGGTAGAGCAAAGTGCACGTGGATGCGTAACCCATACAGCAAAAAGATCTGTTGTCCTGTTTTCATCTGTAAAAGTGCAGGAGATGTTTTTGCAGGAGCCGCAGCACACCTGAGGGTCTGTGGACGGCTCGTACACCTGGTGCTGCACATGAAGAAAGGGTCGGCGTGAAGGAAATGAACAGGAAGATGTTTGTGGGTGCAAAGCAATTATCATACCGTGCCACATTTTTGGGAGCAGTTGACAAAGGAAACATCCATGGCGTTGAAGCCCGATTCTGGGTCCCTGTGATGCAGGCAGTGGACGGTGTAACACAGTTCTCCTTCTAGGTACTGAACCAGGGATTGGCCTGGACCCAGCACCGTCACCCCTTGGAACAGACATACCTCTGCTTTCTCTACACAAACAAACATTTAAAAAAAAAAAATCGAGTTATTACTATGCTTTAGATTGCTTTTTTATTTAAATCTTCGGCACGATAACTCAATAGAATGAAAGAGGAATTAAAACAATTCCAGTATCAGCATCCTCCTCCCGTGGGTGTGTTTTTTTTTCATCATTTCGTAACACATACGGCATTCGTGCTGAGGACAGCCGCAGTTCCTGCTGCTGTCTGGAATCTCGACCAGCACCTCCCCCTTAGAGAAAAACAAATTGCTGACTTTTCTCTGTATCCTCATTTTATCTTGCTTCTAGCAAAATGATAATAATAATAAAAAAAATTATTAGACAGTGATGCAGCTTTTTTTGCTGACTTACCACCTGACAGACGGGGAGAGAGCTGTCCTCACATCGGCATTCTGGGAGAAATTCAAAGAAAAAAGTTTGTGCAAGTGGTAATCTTAACTTCTGAAATCTTTCCAAACATTATTTCAAAATATCTCAGACGCTGCAGTGTGATTTAGGAGTGTGTGTGTGTATGTGTGTGTATGATTTTGTACCACAGTGGTATTGTGGGCAGCAATTCCCAGCAACAGTGGCCTGCACCAGAGAGAGACCAGGTGTGCAGCTAACAGATGATTCAGGGCACAGGTTGACGTCACAGACTGTAACAACGCATGAGAGAAAGCGCAAGCATGACTTTGAAGACAGGGTCACAGAAGCGCACATGCTCTCTTAACGGGCACGCTCACCACAATAGTAATGAGGACAGCAGCTGGAGGTGTTGTTGAAATCCACAGCCAGGATTTCTCCGCGTGAACACGTTGGAACAGGTTCAATACATGACTCACACACTACTCAGACAGAAAACATGGGCAAGGAAAATTCAGTTTTGTTGGTATAAGCCAGGACGACGTGAGAGGAGGGAGACGCGACGGGAGTAAGTCGTTGTGGAAAGACTCACCACACAGGTAAGTGAAGCAGCAGGGCTTTTCTCCTCTCACCTCCACAAGGAACTGATCGTCCCTGCAGCTGGGAGCAGACATGGGAGGGCATGCCGTGGGGTCACACTCTGAGAAAGCCCAATTATAGCAGCAGTTGGTGAAAGTTCCAAGCATAATTTTAATAGCAGGTTTCGGACCGTATAAAACTACCCCCCCACCCCCTTTTCAATTATTACCCCACGCTACAGACTACAGCACTATATTTACTTTGTAGGCAAATAGAGATAATTTGTCCAAATGTATTATTTGCACGAAAAAGAGGTTAAATGAAAGTGAATCCTTACCACATCTGTACTCCGGGCAGCAGGACAGAGTGCTGTATCCAATTACTAGTCTGTTCCCAGTATCACATGAGGGCACTTCGCTGTCACAGATAGTCATGTTGCAGTCTGGACAAGGAGCAATGGCACAAAAATGGACGATTATGCAAACAAACAGACACAACAGATGGCAACGATTGATGATTATTAGCTTTTTGAAATGGACCAATGAAGAAGAGAGAAGGAAAAAGCTCAACCTCCCCTCTCCAAAAACAGGTGCATCATATGCTCTGCTTGGCGAACACGTGTTTCATGTCTCAATTCCCTCACCACAGATCTTCTTTGGGCAGCAGGCTCCTTCCTCCACCACATCCAGTACGTACTCTCCCTCTCTCTCACACAGCAGAGAGGGGACGGAGCTGCAGTCGGGCTCCACGGCCACCACGGAGCCATTCTCCAGGCACTTGTACAGACAGCAGCTGCGAGCAGAACCGTTCCACACCTCGCCCGGGGCACGAGGATTGCCTTCATTATCCGTGCATACTGAATACATCAGAGCCCGGCAGACACACCAATGATGCGGCAGTGTTGTAACACTAATACGGAGTTTTTCATACTCCAGTGCTTAATTTCATTCTTATGTCTTTATGACAAAGGCAGGTAATTACTCTCTCACCACAGCGATCTTCAGTGACACAGTACGGGGAGTCAGCTCGGTGCAATATGGTTCCACTGCGGCACACGCACTCTTCTCTGATGAAGGAGCAGGTGCTCTCTTCATAGTATTCTCTGTTCAGACAGGTGCGGCTGGTGCAGGTGCTCACACAAGGTTGATACTCCTTACCGGGGGGACACCGCAACGCTACAACAATACAGCCGTTCAACAGACAGTGCATAAGCAAATGGGAAACATGAGAGAGCACATCTGCATGTGCGCGCAGCACGTCTCCGCTTCCTTACGGCAAAAATTGTGCCGTCTCCAGCTGATGCAGACTTGATGTGTGTAGCAGACTGCCACATATGCTGCCAGAAAGTCGCACTGGTGATCCTTGTAGTGTAGGTCACCCGCCCACATAATGTCACAGAAGTGTTCTGGAGGAACCTGCAGGCAGGAGACCATTAAACATCATTAAAATGTAAATTTGATTTCATTATTAAGGATTTAATTGGTTTTTAATATTTTTTTGGTTTGTTTTTTCTCCCACCCCACTTATACCAGGTGCCAAAAATCTCAATAAAAGTGAAAAAATAGTCCCTGTAGAAATAGATCCAGAAAACACTTACCGGGGCTTTATTTTCCCCACGCACACTTATGAATCAATAAAACTATTAAGGCATGCCATTGAGTCTGTACATATTTTTGATTAGCACACCTTGCTGTGACATGGCACGAAAGCTCTCTGGTAGAGCATCGAGAGACAAGTGGAGCAGTCCCCGGTGGTGCAGTTGTCTCCAATCCTGCGCATGTGTTCGCTTTCATCTGTGGTGGGCACTCTCCAGGCATGAAGGAAGAGCATCATGTCTCCCAGCTCCCTGACCACAGTACCATTAGGCAGCCTTAGGTCATCCTCTGGGTTCCCATCACAGCAACCTGGTGTGATGTGTAGACACAGAGTGGCTGTGAATATATTTGACTTACAGCAACAATACAACATATTACAACCTGTGTGTGTGTGTGCGCGTGCGTGTGTGTGTGTGTGTGAAACTGTCTTAATAAATCAAATGCCTCTGAAGATATAAGGCTGTCACACCACATGACGCTGATGCTCAAGTGATGCTGATAGTATAGCGCTGCTAGATGGCACTTGCATAAATGAGCTTGGTGCTGATGCAGTCAAAACCGATCATTAAACAGAAGTATGCGTGCATGGGTGTGGACTCACCACACAAGCCTTGAGTGGGAACCGAGGCGTTGTAGGTGGTGATGTACTGCAACACCATGATGCCTGTGCTGTGATACCACTGCATGCTGACTCCACCGGGGGTTTGGATCAAGTACATGCTGCCGGTGTCCTCCACATACAGAGAGTGATGAGAGAACGGGAGCCTTGGGGTTCTGTAGTTTACAGTCACCTGAACTCAGTTGGGTGCAAACAGGTATGAATGAGTCTAGTTGTCTTGCACGAGATGAAAATCCGGAGAGAATTAGACCAGCGTTCACCTTGCGATCCAGTCGGTTGATGATGATTCTGTAAGTGGGGGTTGTAATGTTCAGCCTTTTGAAACATAGGCCAGCTGTTCCTCCTGTAGGAGTCTGTAATGGAGTTTCATTAGAAAAATGATCAATATATATAATATAGCATCGCTAAATAGGCCTTGAATTAGCGATTTGACAACAACCGATGAGTCTTTACTCACAGTTCGCCTGATGGAGTTTACACTCTACAATGAGAAGCAACAAAGGGTTTCTGTATTTTCATCAAATATTTTATGAAAACTGCCTGTTTTGCTAACTGCACCTGACTGGTAGGGCATTTCTCCACGGTGCCAATAATAGTCTCTGTGGGCAGGTTAACCAGGATATAGGAGCCATTATCATACAGAGCTACATTGTTGCCATCAAACGTGATAACACGGAGGTCAGACATGACAGTGCAGCGGCCTGCAGGTCACAAAGATTAAATCAAACAAGGATCAACAAAGGTTTGATCAATCGGTCCACCTGCTAGTGGTTGATTATGAAAACAAAAGCCCGTTGGTCATTAGACTTACAGGGGACACTGCCACTGAGGACAGCAGGGGTCAGTGTTGATGAGGACGGGCAGGCCCAGCAGACTGCACTGAGGCTGTGTGGTGTTGTAGCGGCAGTGCACAGAAGAGTTGTGAAGAAGCAACTCGCCATTGAAACAGATCAGCTCAGCACACTCGTCAATACGGTATGAGTATGGAGGCTGCAGAGAAAAAAAATGTTTCACATAAATCTGATGCGAAATA
Source organism: Takifugu rubripes (assembly GCF_901000725.2). NCBI lineage: Eukaryota > Metazoa > Chordata > Actinopteri > Tetraodontiformes > Tetraodontidae > Takifugu > Takifugu rubripes. Next base: position 2,226,817 of record NC_042293.1, on the reverse strand, counting down.
AGCAGCGGACAACTAAAGAGGGATGATGGACTCTTATATGAGTTTAACTGCATTGTACAAATATTCACATGCATCATTGTTTGTGCAAGTTCTTGAACAAATAAATGCAGCACAACTGGCCATATTTAGTGAATATGAACCAACTGTTTTTATCTCTAAGGCTGAATTAGGCTAAATTTCCAGTGCAACACAAACACTTACTGTGCAGGGTGTTGTGGGTAGGAGAAAAGGATGTGTGGTTGATACTTCTTCTGTTGTAGGAGAGGTGTCAGGGCTTGTGATTATTTCTGTGGTTACCAGCTCAGTGGTGTCTGTCCTGGATGTAGGAGTTTGCGTCGTCATTGTCCGAATAGTCACCCTGTCTGTCAGCGTTGTTCTGTCTGTCATCACTGTAGTCTCCTTGGAAGTAGCCTGCGATGTAGTCAAGTTCCTCGGGGTGGTTCCATGGATAGATGTGGTGGAGGCAGTGGGCCTAGCTGTACTTGGTGGTGGCTGCGGGGAGGGGGAGGTCGGAGCAGTTGGAGTGGATGTTGTTAGGGGTGAGGTGGACTCTGTCAGAACAGTGGGAGTGGTAGAAGGGGACGGTAAAGTTGTGGAGGCAGGAGTAGTCGAGGAAGGAGGGGATGAGGTCAGGGAAACAGAAGTTGCCTCAGAGGATGCAATGGAAGGTGTTACTGTCACCGTAGCAACCACCGTGGATGCTGAAGACGTCGACGTCCTCTCGCTTGCGGTTGTCTCTGGCAGCGTCGATTGAGTGGCAGTGGTAGAAGCAACGGTTGTCGGAGGAACAGTCGAGGAGGGAGGAGATGTGAGTGAAGTGGTGACGCGCTCTGTAGCTGGACTTGGGGTAAAAGCAGTGGCGGTGGTGGACCTCTGGGTTGTGGTGGACGCAGTTGTTCCTCTGGTGGGTGCTGTGGTCATAGTGGCTGTGGTAGTAGCTGTGGATGTGATTGAAGGTAGCGATGGTGTGGCGGCAACTGTTGTTGTTGGTGCTGCGGTCGTTCTGTTCGACCGCGTCACGTATGAAAAGGGCGTCGGAGTTGGGGGATGGGACACACCTAGAGGATACGGTTAATGCTGCATGCACATACTGTGTTTGCAGAAAAATAAAAACATTTTTCAGACCTTTTTTAATAAAACAAAACAAACAAGAGATTCTCACAGTCTTCCGTGTAAACACATCTTCTGGTGACTTCATCCAGGACCATGTTCTTGGGACAACGTGGAAAGCAGCCCTCCACACTGCAAATTACATAAACATTGTCAACAGCTGAGTCAAGAGTGAATTATTCAGTTGTGCTAAGGGAGAGCTAAGGCTCTTACGGAGGAAGGAACTGGCAGCGCGTCGCATCTGGGTCGCTGCATGTGTGGGCACAAGGGCTTGCACAGGCCTGGTAGCGCCACTCGCACATGATTCGGTGTGGAATGACAAAACTGCTCTCTGCCAGATGAGAGAAACATCAACTAGTTATTTACCTTCTCTGCCCTTGCAAACCTTTTGGGGTTCTGTGTGTCTGACCCTTCAAGTGCGAAGCTGCCTCTGACTTTAAAACTGTCGGTGGTGTCATATCTCTGAGCTTGTGCAACAGCGCGTGTTAGTGTCAGGAAGATTCCCGGTTGGCCAAAGAGCTCAAAAGAAGTGAAGCCAGGCAGAAAAAGCCCCTGGTGCTGAATAAAGGTTGCCCTTCGACTAAACTCTGCCCCTTGACTCCAGTGCTCCAACTGAAGATGGCTGCCTCCTGACACAGCAAGGAAATAATTTGGCCTTTCTGCAGATTCCAGTGAAACCACAGGAACACCTGGGAAAAAAAATGAAAGGGCCCTGAAGCAAAGATTGTTCTATACACGTCACTGTGTTAACATAGACACTTACGTGATGCTCTGTCTTTCTGCAGGCCCATTGTGATCATGAAGTTAAACAGTATGCCTGGAGGTGGAAGCTGCCCAGGTCTCACTTGTGCCAGTGGAATCACTGCATTGCTGGTGCGATTCACCCCAAAAATGGTGTCATTAGAAACAGCGCTCACCAAGGAAAATGGGCCACTACCCAACTCTGTGGTGATGTGAGAAATAAGGAGAAATAACACAGCAATGGGGGGAAAAGTCTTTAGAGATGAGATGAGACAACTGATAACAACAAATAGCCTTCATCATACCTACCTTGATTGTAGTATTCACAGTCATAGGCTGGAAGAAAATAAATCAAAAGTTAGTGTGCAAGGATGATAATAATGCATAACCCAGATTAAAATTAAATCTGGGGTAAAAACATAAGGCCATAAAAGGCGGCATGATACAACTAATCTCACATTTGGGCAGCTTTAATTTCAGAAAATGTAACAATAAAGACACAGCGGTTAAAAGTGGATGGGTGAGCATGAGCATTATCAGCTGTCTGTGTGTGTTTGTGTGTATTCTCACGGCAGATAGAGGGCGATCGCCACTGGATGGTTATCCCCTGTTGACAGCACTTGTGGGCGTAAGCGGCGATGGACGTGCACAGGCACTCGCAGTCACCCCCGCGGTTACAGTTGCACGTGTCTGTCAAGCAGTTTCTGTAGAACCAGGCCACATCCACCTGATAATACACACCCATGAACACACACAAACACACACACACACACATGGAAACAGGCCATATCTCGGGGGGAGGGGGGGTTCTTGTTTGGAGGGTGAATAGTGCTTAATAATTCAAACAGGGAATGAGAGATGGGATATTAGGACAAAGGAATGTGGGTCAACCTCTGGTGCACACCATATGAGATGAGCAAATAGTGGGACAAACAGACCAAATGCATCACGAATGAGTTGTCCAAGATTAGCTGCAACATGACACAGAGGAAGTTGCATCAAAAAAATAGAAGAAGAAACCTCCACCCCAAAGTCTCTATAATCCAGAACTTGTAAGTGAAATAAGTCCCATCTCCCTCTTTTGCTACCGTTTCCAAGCAGACGGATGTGTCAAAAGTTGAAACATGTATTTTGTGCACACACGGAGAATGTGTCTTTGCAGCCAGGCAAAGATTATGAAATTTACTCAGTGCAGTTTATCTCCTGAAAGCTGACCTTTACGACTGACATTCAAAGATAGATTCTATCTCACCTCCTCTGCTGGGCATTTGCTTCGATGTAATCTTCTGTAAAGTCACTTTGAGATATTTGCTTAATTTCACACAATTTCACCCCAAATCCTCTAATTAAATTGTAAATAATAGTGCATTTTGGCCGAGGAATCAGCTGGATACATACTGAAATTATACAATTACTTTACCATTGGAAGAACTTTTGATCTATTTAATCCATAAATTGGACACAAGGTCAATGACGTTCTCCTTTGGCTGCTATTTGGCTCTATCTGCTGGTCACATATGTAACTACACTAAAATCTATTGCAAGTACCAAGAATGAGACAAATTTTCATCAACTTTGGTGTTGGGTGTCTCGAACAATGTATTCTCTTCAATTACAGCTGTTCCCATAACCTCTCACCCACCCAACAACCCCTACTCCCTTGATGCGTGTAAAATAACCACTCTCCAGCTGATGTCACTCTGTGAAGGAGTGTGTGTGTGTGTGTGTGTGTGTGTGTGCATGAGGGTATGTGTGTTTGCTTGTTTGTTTGTTTAAGAGAGAGGAAAAGATAGCACTCACCACATTGTGACACGGAGCAAAGACATCACTGTAAAGAAGAGCACACTCCCTCTTGGCATACGGCTGTCGGCCCAAGTCCCCTTCACATGGTCGCTCAACAACATAGTCACTTTCACACTAACACACACACACACACACACACGCACGCACGCACGCACGCACGCACGCACGCACGCACGCACACACACACACACACACACACACACGCACACACACACACACACGGATTAGGGGTCTGATTACTTTTAAATATCACAGTGCACTCGAGGGAAACAACTAACAGGAGCCAAAAGAGCTGAAGGGGAATGAAAGAGCAAGTGAGCATGCATTAAATAGGGAAGGATAATAATGCAGGGAAAAGGGCTGACCATTACCTGACCCAGAGCCCAGCTGTCTCCAAAGGTCTGTGCGTTGTTGACCTCCATGTGGCTGGAGGTCGTCATGTCGTTCACTGTCACGCTGTCAAAATTGCCACAGAGTCCTGTCAGAAGGCCCTGGAGGAGCAAACAGAGAAGGGCAAGTTTTCACCCTTGATTTCCTTTTATTTCTTCACATTTCGATTTTTTAGGATGTAACCGTAGTCTGGACCTTCCACCGTGGTCCAGCTGTGATGTGAACAGTTGTCTTGTGGTCCCACAGGATGGTCATTTCTTGATTAGGGAAATGTACCACGGTGTAGTAACCTGCTTTCCAAAGCTCAAATTCTGACCCTCTCCCAACAACAGTGGACGGACTCTGAGGAAATAAATGCATTTTTGCTGGATTTATCAATACACTGAATATCCATAAACAATGTGAGTGTGCATATGGCGCTCACAGGATTGCCTGAGTTGTCTGTGAAGTAAATTTTGGTAAGGCCCACATGAATAACAAGGAATTTTATGCACACAATGCCGCTCTCATAGCAGTCCTTGTTTTGGGCAACAATGGACACCTCGGTTTCACCCACACTCTACGGAAAAGAGAACAGAAAATATTACTCTCACAAAGGGAAGAAAGATTCAGCAACTCTGCAAACACAGTGTGAAATTTTCACTTGTTTGTTGGCGATGCGCAACAGGTGATAGCCAAGCGTGGCGGTTAAAATTCATGACTTGTGTCGCTTTGGATATATGAGAGGTGACAAGAACAGGAAGTAATTCTAAGCTATTAGAATAGAGTTCTGACCTGTCCACCCATTCTTTTCAGGCCGGCATAGCGGTTGGCAGTGTGTTTGGCCTGAATTACGATGTCTGTTCTGCTAATTCTAATTCTATATCCCTGGGAGCGCAGGAGCCTAGGGGTTTGAAGTGAACACTGGTCTCTTTGTGTTGCTACAGCATTGCACCGTGCTTGCTAGCATGACCACACACCCCGCTACTTAGTTCCTCGATCATTCACAAACACGTCCATGACAGAAGTGTCCCAGGAAAACATTCTGAGCCCCATTCTGAGCCACAGAGATACTCAAATGTGCATAAAACCTGACAGCGATTAGAGAACGCAGACTCACTTTGAGCAGATAGACCTGGCAGTCTGTGTGGTAGTCATACTCCAGGCCGTCAAATGTGTGGTAGTGTCTGTCACTGTAGATCGTGCACACAGCTGGACATGGGAAGTAGGTGCAGTTGAAATAGCCACGATGACACACGCTGGTGAGATGAGCAGCCGGACGTCAGCAGAAATGATACACTTATCCCTGCACATTCTTTTGATTTGGGAGGGTGGAGGACACATACCATTTGTAACATGGCGTTTCCACGGTTTCTCCGGGCAAGTATTCCAGGCCCAGCCAGCCGCACGGGCAGTTTTCTGGGTAGTAGCAGCGACCTTGGTGCAGCACCAGCCTTGGCAGATAAACCACATATCAAAGAGGAAGTCCGCAATGAGAAAACTCTTCAATTAATTCCACATTGCAGAAAGTCAATTTCTAAGTCCTGTGAGTAAAACCGTAAGTGTGAATTTTGGTTTGAAGGTTATATATTTATGACTGCAGAAAATATCTCCTCAGGTGTTTTTTCTTTAAATTATTCACATTATAAAGCAGACGTGAGCCGCTGACTGAATTAAAACTAACTGTGGGAGAATTTTGCTGCGCTACTGAAAATAACCAGGGCTTATTTTCTAGAGTTACAGCATTATAATCCAGTAACCCAGGCAACAAATGCAAATTGGAATCAGTGCGTTTCTGCAAGGTTGGACGAAGATGTCAAAAACTGACAGAAAGCAACTTCACACCGTGTACGGTGATGATGTTTTCGCTGGTGTTGTGTCTTTTTTCTGTTTTGGGCTGTCACGCTACTAAAATCCGCCTGAAGATCATTTTCTCTGCATGTATAAAAACACCATAGCAACAAAAACACAGGGAACTCTAGAACTGTATATGCTCGAACACTATAGATTAACTATAGATTTAAGATGACTTGTCACATATATCAGAAACACTGATACAAGATTCAGAAGAGAAGGATAGAAGCGGATGCTTGTGTTACCCAGGAGGACAAACACAACCAGAGATGCAGGGTGTACTGGGAGGACAGGTGAGGTTCAACATCAGGTTACGGCAGGTTGGCGCACAGGCCACGCCTCCGCCCTGCTCGGCACAGCTGTGGTACACTTTCCCTTCAGGGCACTCCCCGACCTCTCCGCTGTCTGGCTCTGCAACATACACGTACACAATTCCGCAAAATGAAAACCCATCGTTGCCCTTATTTGACTGCAAGCTAAAAGGCATAAGGCTCCAGACTACGACAACAGGGAGATAGTCTGAAAGAGCGCTTTGTTGATGGAAAGAACAGGAAGAGGAACTGAGGGGAGCAGGAGTGCAGGGAGGTTACCTTTTTCTTCTGGCACACACTCCATCTTCCCATTTCTGCACAGGCTGGATCAGAAAGAGCGGGAGAGGGTGGTGAGAGAGCATGAAAAGGCAGCGAATGAGGGGTTGGATAAAGAGTCTCATAAGATGATCGCTTGAACATTTTTCTTGCAGCTAGGAGGGTCATTGTGACTCACCAGGGGCCAGAGGCACTGAAGGTCACCTCCCCTGGCTGTGACACACCACCGATGGAGTAACAGTGACACTGAAACCTGAGGACAAACTCGCACCATTTTAATTACATCACACTGAATAGTATATGTTGCTAGGACCGATAATGTCTTACAGTTGGACACAGCGCTGGCGTACATCATCATAGTAGCTGCCGTCTGGACAGCCACACCCCTCCGCACAGTCGTCAAGGTTACACGTCTCTGTGCCAGACAGTGCTCGGCAAGACCGGCCGCATGATGAAACACAGGAGTGGTACAGCATACCTCCAAGGCACACCACACCTGCACACACACGAGCCGTCCTGGTCATACTTTTGAAAGGATCAAAGCAACCGGGACATGAAAAGAACGCAGAGGTGCTCACCACATTCCGAGACCTGTGACCGGAAGTCGATGCGGACCCCGTGTTTGGAGCAGAGGTACGCATAGTGAGCCAAGGCCGTGCACAAACAGCTGCTCCCACAATGACAGGCCTGGTAGCGACACTGCTGCTGGTAGATGTTTGGACTGATGTATCCGTGACACGGAGAAAACACGCTCCCCATCAATACTTCACACTGGGATGCATAGAATACTGGAATATACAGCAAACAAATTTATCATTTGATTTTAGAGTGCATCAAATCCACTAAATGCAAGTGTTCACTGAAGAAAGAAGCCTCTAAAAAAACAGCAATAATACCAAATAATGCAATGTTATCATCTAAAGACATACTTAAAACATTAAGATATCACAAAAAGTAAAATGGCAGCATTTAAACTGAGTTTCTGGCAACAAAAGAAAGCATTCGTTAATAAAATTTATCCAAAATAAAAACCAAAGTATGTCCACTTTTACCATTGTTCTGGTTCAGTTCACAAGGGTCTATGATGGGCTGGTTGACGGGGGCGACACAAGCTGACGAAATCTTCCAGGCGTTGGCGTGAAGCTGAGGAGTGCCCTCTATCATCCCTGCTGGAGACCTACAGTGCACGCAAAGGGCATCAGGCAAAATAAGGTTTCCCAACAGCCGTCCAAAAGTAGGCAGTACTTTCTCACAAAAAGTCATCGCGCAGGTTCCCATTGAAAGTTCCACAGAGGCCGAGAGTCTGTCCACGCCATCGGCTGTCCAGCTGCAGATAGACCCGCCCCCCTCGGCCATCATACTGTAGCTTCAGCCCAATGCCTGCCTTCAGCTGGGTGAACACAGAGGTCAGCCTCCGAACCTCCACCGCATCTACAAAACCAGACATTCAAAAATCCTGTATTGACAATCTCAAGGGAGGAATGTCTTTTTGGTCAGTTTTTTTTTAACTCTGAATCTACCTTAAATAACAATAAATACACTCCAAAAGCTCCTACCATCAACATAGGGCAGGCTGGCTGCTGCATTGACGCCTATGATCACATCACCTTCTCTGGTCAAAGTGATCTGGTGACTCACATCTTCATCTAGCACCACTGAGACCGACTGGATGCACACCTGCTGCTGCAGACACAAGGATCAGACATCTGACTCTGGTGGATCTCAATAGACAGGATATTGCACTGTAGGGTACTTGTGTGTGTATGTGTGTGTGTGAATGTTTCACACATTATTTGGAGCGTAAAAACTACCTCCGAGCATGTGGTGTACTGCATCGTGACGGTGAATTTGCTGCCGCCGCGGCTCTTTGCCAGGACGTACTGACACACCCCCGGATGGAGAAAAATCCTACCGTCAAACGTCGTCACAAACACATCACCTATCACCGAACACTCCACTGAAGAGCATGAAGAGGACAATTACAATTAAATTCACAGCTTTGTCTTTCTGTCAGTCATGAACTAAGCTCACCTGTACAGTTGTTCTCAGTGCAGTTCCACACTCCTCCAACACAGATGCTAAGAACACACAGCAGGTTAGCTGCAGGCTAACAAACCTCTTTCCTCACAAATACAGACACTCACCAAACACTGCATCCTTGTTGAAGCACATGTCCTTGTGGATATGATGCTCCATGGTATACACACGGGCACTGGGCCACAGCGATGCACGTTCCATTGTGAAGAATGAGACCTGAGGAAAAGGAAACATCCAACCTACAGTAAGAGGAATCCACCTAATATGAGACCAATTAGTAGGACTGAATACCATCTGGACAGTAGCAGCCATCCAAACAGTGGAGGTTGGTTCCAAGGCACTCTGTCTCAAATGTACAGGTGGGCGGACAGCAACTAATGCAGTCTCTGTGTACAAAACTCTCATTGCAGCCATCATCTACACACATGGGCCAAAAGACATCCATCTTAGTGTCACATAAAGCAGCACACATGCAGATTAGAGGCTGCTATTTAGCTAAATCAACCTTCACAAGAATGAGGAGTTCCAGTGTGATCTTACCACAAGAAGGGAAGCTATCCCTCCACTCTCGTACCGGGTAACCAACATGCGAGCATGCTCGGGTGTACTCGACCAAAGCTCGACAAAACGTTTTCTCGTCATCAGATCTGAGTCCAAGAGCAAAGATCAAACTGGCTAAATGGTTCAAAGTTTGATATGTAAAATAATGTATGTCTTTTAACTTACACACACAGGTCAGACACGCAGCTGGCAACAAATGGGTTTGGATCAATGTTTTCATGACAGGACAGAAATGGAAAGAATAGAAGTGCACTGCATTTTTCAATGGCATCCTGCAAACAGTCACGCTGTTATTTATGCTTGCTGGGAATTCAAAAGCATTCTTTAGTATTAACTGGATAATTTACAGAGTATATATAGTCAATATTGTGTGTACATGTCAACAGCCACTGCGATTCTTACATCCATGTCTGACTCGGACTGGCATGGTCCACTGAAGTCAAGGTCAACTGAGGAGCAGGCTCTTTCACGAGGAAGATCCACGGCCCAACTATTGGCAAACAGAGCAGGCTCGTCGGTCAGGATGTCTGGAACAACATATGGGCAAGGGTGGTGGTGGGGGGAATCATTTTACTGAAAGTCTTTAGCACCATCTACACACAATTAAAAGGTTTGGTTAACTGTGGACAGAGGATTGGGTTACTGTCACTCTCTGAGCCCATTCGTAGACAGTTGGGCAGCATTCTGGCCAGAAAAACTGCAGTTCAGATTACTGCTCATCTGAGGAAGGACCCCTTCCAACCATTCAAACCCCGAAACTATCAGTTTTCTCCGCTCTGGTGTATCCAACTCCCACCGCTACTATAATTGGTCAGGATGAGTGCTGAGTGTATAATAATAGCAATTGCCTCATGTGGGTGCACAGAGGAAGATGAGTGGCCACTCGAGCCGGTCTTACCCCGAGCAGTAGTGAGGTCATCCCCGGCGATGTGGTTGAAGTTCCCACATAGGCCACATGGGGCGCCGTGGTGCTCTTCACTCATCTTCAGATAGACTCCTGAACCTCCATCCCAGGCCAGAGAAAAGCCAAAGACACTCTTGACCAGCAGGTAATCAGCCAGTCGCTCAATGAAAACACCCCCGATGGTCTGAGGCAGACTTAATCTGACATTTTTAAGGTCCACCAAAACACAAAGAAGGGAAAACATGCAAGTGATGCTCTGACACGTGAGGGTAGGAGTAAAAAAGGTGTTAGTTTTGACGTTGTCACGCACCTGCGTCCTCCCTGATGGACCTGATATCCAGAAATGTGGATCTCCTCTTCGTTAGGAAAGAACAAGCTGAGGGCTCTTGGGCAGGAGTACACGCTTCCTTCACATCTTCTGCTGTTGTGGATCTAAAAATACATCTCACTTAAATAGAGCTAAGTGATGTTAATTCAAGCATCACAGACACTGTGATGTGTCTTTTTTTTTTTTTTTTGGTTTGACATTTAAATTGCTGCAATTGTTTTACTTGTGTAGTTCTCATTATTAAGTCAATTAAAAAAAATCAGGAAGTAGACTTATAACTCGTAATCTCTGCTGCTACATATTTTCTGCCTGTATTTTGTTAACTTAACATCCATATTTGGTGTTTTTAATGTTTTTTTTAAAGTGTGTAAACAGTCAGTGTCAAAGTGACAATTAATGATGATGTAATTAAGTGAATAAATAAATCCAATGCACTTCCTGTTTGATTCTAACTGCTAATTAGCTGTACTTTTTCATTTGACTTTTTATAGAATAAAAAAGAAACATATAAAAGAAGGATAGACCACCCCCATATATCATAAACCGGGAACATTTCAGTGTCTAAATTTGATCTTACCCACACCGTGTACTGTGGAGTGGCTGAATGACAGTCCTGGGCCAGAATATAAGAACATGTTCCAGGGAAGTAGAAATAGATTCCGTCAAATGTTTCATAGTGGTGCTGACCCCAGGATCTGCAGATGCCATCTCTGTCCTGCCCCTTATTAGGTACTATGGGAAAAATTAAGGTCTTGTGGTTATAAGCTGGGTCAATTACACATGAAGATGAGAATTTATTGCAGAAGACACGGACACTGTAATAACATGAAAGACAAGCCACCTGCCCTGTTACACCTTTAATAATTTTTTTTTAAAATTTTTAATCTGTAAAAAGGTATTTGTTTAGGTTTAGGGTAAGGGTTAGGGTTTTGGGTTTATGGTGAATGGGTAGGCTCACCTGGGGGTCCGGGTTCAAGAACAGGCACATAAAGAAGTAGATTAGCATATTACATCAAAAGAGAGTTTATTAAGAGCAGCTCATTTTATTAGACTCTTACATGAATTTAGATTAAGAATGGATGGGGTTAGGGTTAGGGGTTGGGGATAGGGTTAGGGTTAGGGTTAGAGGTTGGGGTTAGGGTTGTGGGTTGCAGTTCATTTGCACTGGCCTACTGATCTGGTGGGTGAGTGGGAAGGCTGCAGTCTCTCACTGACGGGATCTGGGCTGCTGGCATGTAAAAGAGTAGTTTATCATAGTACTCTATAAGAGAGTTTTTTAAGAGCAGTAAATTTAGATTAAGAAGGGTTAGGGTTGGTTAAGGTTTAGGTTACGGGTTAGGGTTAGGGTTGGGATTTAGGGTTGTGGGTATATGGTTGTGGGTTGCAGTTTGTTTGCAGTTTGGCATGTACAGTAGTGGTTTACTATATTACACCATAAGAGAGTTAGGGTTTTGATTAGGGTTGGTTACAATTTTTGGTGGTTGCAGTTTATGGAGGTTTATGGTTGTGGTTCAGTTCATTAGCACTGGTCTACTGATCTACTGGGTGAGTGGGAAGGCTGGAGTCCCTCACCGAGGGGATCAGGCCCCGGAATGCTAAAGAGTAGTTCAGTATATTATACCATAAGGGTAAGGGATAGCCCTAACCATGCAAATGCCAAGAGGCCTCATATCTTAGTTTATTGACCATACACACAGACCTCTCATAAAGCCCACTTTCGTTGTGTTCTTCACAGTGCTTAGAGTGGTTGATTAAGAGCGATAGAGGCAGGAAAAGTACACTGGCTAAATCAGATAATGAATGCTTCCTGGATTGGTATGGGAATCGTGATTAACCTTGTTGAGTGATTGAGAGTCTGATACACACACACACACGCACACACACACACACAGACACACGCACACACACACACATATGAACGCACACACAATCCTGTTACTGTACTATGCACTATATTGTAGCATTCTAATGAGGTCTGCTGCATACCAGGCAAGGTACCTGTCACTCACCAATAAGGTCAACGAGCTTTATTCTTAAGAATGTTAGTCGATGCCAAAGAAGACAGGCCCTGTGTCTGTGTAAATGTGTGTGCGTGTGTGTGTGTGTGTGTTACTCACTGATCTGGCAGCGGTCTCCCAGTGCCTGGAACTGAGCGCAGTCACACACACCGCCCTCCTGACACCAGCCACCATTGAGACAGTCACAATATTCTGGGAAAAAAAGAACAAGCCAGCTTTACAATTGTCAGTTTTGTTTACCAATGGTTTAAAAAGTAATTAAAATCCCTAATTAGGCCCTTATCAACACTTCATAACTGCACAGCTGCAGATCGAAAAGAATGTTCAAAACAACAAACAGGTCGATGCGATAATCTTCAAACGGGACACCTTATTTACCTGAAGAAACATCTCTGGCTGTGTAGTTGTGCAAAATGCTGCGTGACATAGCACCATCAGCCAGCAGGGGTTTATACGTCTTGGGAAAAAACAAACAGAGCAGTTTCTGAATTGATTGTCAAGCTCCTTGACACAGCACTGTACCATGACGTTGTTGGGAGGAAGCGTATATGATAGCAAGTGCGTCTGATTCTTTACAAAGCCAGTTTTGTGTCAGTTAGCGTGTCGTGCGCATGTGGGTGCCCTGACCTCCTCTGGTTCTCTTAGGTGTAGTGTACCAACCTCCTCCCCAAGGAGATCCCGTTTCCTCCGAAGTGCATTAGCCCTCCTGCGCACACACAAACATGCACATTAGTGGGAAGGAACAGTCAGAGGGGAGACTTAAGTGCACTTTACACCCTCTGAATTCAGACTCCTAACTACAAGTGACACCCGCCGAACCCTCCACATCTCTCATTGCCCTCAGCCTATAAAGTTACACATATTTAAAGAAATTAAATTTTTGAAGTCGCAATGGCTTACCGTTTCAGTCCTCCATCTGCAACTGAAAGCCGACTCTGAGCTCCTAAACACAATTTTTTAGAGCGCTTATGTATAAAATTTTTTTAAAATAAACCCAGAAGGATGTAATGAAGAAGTATCTATACATTTTAGATTTCAAATGACAAATAAAAGTAATACAGGTATTTTTATTATTACCATTCACTGTTATTATCTATGTAAAGTTAGGTATTACTCACCCTCAAGCAGAAACAAGTGGGAGACAGAAAAAGACAACAGAAGAAATCTTTTCAATGTGAAATTTAAGTTCATCTCAGAGTCCGAAAAGAGGTCGTGAAACCTTAACGGTGCATTTCAGTAATAAAGGAAGGAAAAAGGGTTTAGAACGCCGTCACGGTCGCTTCTGGAAAGCCAACCCAGCACCAACTGTGACTGAATAACGCACACCTCAATGGGCAGGTAACATGCACCTCTGTCATCACTCTGACTTCTACATACAGGTGTGTGTGTGTAGGTGTGTTTGTTTGAGAGAGAGAGAGAGAAAGCGAGAGAGAGAGAGAGGGAGATTGCAGCTCTATGGGATCTTAACAGTTTTCAGCTCTCAAGTTACCATTAATTATGTGGATACAAGTGGGGAAAAATGGAGAATCATTTGAGCAACCCAATCTCTCAGGACTTTTAAAAAAAATTTGATACAGGGTTTTGGGGAAAATAAGCAGGTCAACTATATTACTAGAAGCACAACGTTAATGTATTATAAATGCTCCCTTAAGCTCAATTAGTGACACAATATAACACAAATGTCACATTATTTCTTGCATGTGAAATTATGTTGTAATTCAATTAAAATCATGTGTGCTTCACAAAAACAAAAGAAAGCACATTACATGCAATAACATCTCGAATCTGGTGTGTTTTTATATATCACGAGGTTTCACAGGAAAGGGAGTTAATCTGAAACGGCGCCTAAGAGTTTTTGGACCAGCTGGAAGAATTTGTTTTTGCATCATTCACTTGTAAAAGGTTTTCATTCATCCAGTGTCTCACATCATATCATGTATGTGAATATCATTTCAAAGTATAAAATAGGCTGCATCTAATACAGGAACAACAACTGCAGATGACATCACCCCAAGTGGCATTACTTTATTGTAATACAATTTTAAATTACCTCAAAAATAAGTTTACTTGTCAGTGGCATTCTTCTGAACTCAAAATATTATGAACAGATTTTGTGTGTGTGTGTACCTGAAGCAGGTTTTCCAGCATATCTATATACTTTTATGTTATTTTTAGACCCACTCCATGGACATGCACAAAGCTTTATTTGTAGTTCAATTATGTGCTTATTTTTCAGTAAGCAGACGTACTGGACTACATGTCCCATATATTCGTTAAACCTGTCCAATACAGTCATGTGACAAAAAAAAAACCAATCTGCAATTGTGGCTTGGAAGTTTCTTTGATGCTTTAAACTCTTTCATCTATAAAGACAATATATCTACCTTAGCCACAACCTCTCATTACATGCAAAGGTGGACAAGTTGGCTGTTGAGTGTTATTTGCTGATATTCTTTATATCTTTATATAATATTATAAATATTATATTATATCTATCTAATCTTTATGACTGAATGTAACTTCTCCGTAGCCAAAACAACAATAGATTTCAGTGGCGTGTTACAGTCTACAGACAGCAAACATATAATAATTCATTCCACACTCGCTGATAGACAGGTACAGTACACTGTGTGACAAGCCCTTCTATTGATCTTTACTTTATTTTGCTCATTATTATAACCTCTGTAATGGTTTAATGAATTCCTATTAATTATCACTGCATAATACACCAACTGAATTGGCCAACATGGAGTTTAAATTGAACTGTAAGGTAAAGGAAATGTTCATCAAAATGATCAGCTGTTAATGCTTTCAAACTCAGAGCTGATTGAAACTTGTCAGGATTTGACAAATGCTTTGAAATATGTGCCTTGCTCAAGGGAGTTGCTGCGTTTACGCGGCACCCATTTAGAGACGTTAAGGTGGATTCACGCATCAACATTTGCAACGACATTTCACTTGACCTTGTTTAGGATGGAGGGTGATATTTTTGGCACTCCAAGCTGATGTTAAGCTGGAGAAAATACTTTTAATTTAAATGATCATATAGCATGTACAGTGTATAATTACAATGCATCATGGATATAACCTTGGTAAC
The DNA here is from genome assembly GCF_901000725.2 of Takifugu rubripes. Lineage (NCBI taxonomy): Eukaryota > Metazoa > Chordata > Actinopteri > Tetraodontiformes > Tetraodontidae > Takifugu > Takifugu rubripes. The sequence continues at coordinate 2,211,408 of NC_042293.1, read as the reverse complement.
CAAGGTTATGTGTATATTTTTGAACAGAATAATCAAACTTTAAGCTAGTGATGATGTGCCAAATAACACATGATTATGGAGAAACCTTGATATTGAAAGAACAAAGCCACAAGGCTTTGATCATCAATGACTTTGATTATAAATCAACCTACTACATTTGGAAGCTCATATTATACTCTGCAGATTTAAATCACAATCTGTGGGTAATTGATCTGTTTGATGCAAGACTCCACAATTTTTTCAAGAATTAAATAAAGATTTCAAATTGTTTTTTTTTTTTTACCATTTTCTTGAACTGGAAATAGTTCATGTGAGGTGGCAGGTATGGACAGGCTGCAAAATTAATTGTTCTTAATTGTTTGGGTTTAAGGATCTATTGCTTTTGACTGGAACAAAATGTGAACCTGTATGAGGTTTTTAAATCTGGTTTTCTGACAATAACTTTTTTTTTTTTCATGGCCAGCTTTAGAGAAAAGGAGTTTGATGGGGATCGGTTGTTTCTCTAAAAATAAAAAGCCTATGGAGAACCCAGAGCCTCCGGGTGCACAGTCACCTGACAGTTGTCTTCAAGGAAGTAACTGTCAGGACTCGTAAGTTTACTCTCTACAACTACTATGAATATTGCCATATTCATTGCGGAAAGGTGCATAGATTTAAAAATTAGGAAACCCATCAAAATATTTAGGCATAATAGCTATGCTACAGAAGTGTTAGCTTTGAAGGCTAACTCCAGCACATTTACTTGGACACTTTTTGCTGCTAAGATGATTAATATGTATTGTCCTAATCAAATCAACTGGAACGCATTTCATTATCAATTTTTATATTTGTCCAAAGATTTAAAATAGAATAGAATTAAAAATAGAACTTTCTTCTATTTCATGATCTCAGGATTAAAAATGTTCACATATAAATAAAACAATACAGCACATAATTAAAGACAAGTACAAATTTACACACGATGAAAAAATCGACATTTTGTGCTTCCTTCCAAGGCCACCCAACACAGAGGAGAGCCTGGGGGCACCGATGGGGAATGAAACTCCTGAAGAAGACATCACTTTAGAGGTCAGTAACAAACTTTATTTCTCTTACTCACTAATGTAATTTTCAATGTGTATGTGTCATGTCTTTCTAAAAACAACTGATTGATATATATATACACACACACGCATATATACTGTATAGGTGTGGGTATATATACGGTACTGTATATCTCCAGTAAAATTGTATATTGGTTGAGATTTGTCATTTTAATGATCATAAATCATAATAAAGATTTGTGCATTGATAACAGATGCTGAGATTTCCTCACTGATTTATCCCTTTCAGACATTTCAACGGTTATCAGAAAGACTGACGAAAGTTCATCAGAATAAACTCCACCAGAGTAAAAAACTGGTTCTGATGGTGGATCTGGATAATACATTGATCCATGCTACTGAGGAGCCCTGCGAATGTTCTCCTAATGAGGTACCGGATATTTGTCAGATCTGGAAATACTGTGCTTTCTTCTTGTCTCTTATTGTAAGGAGTATTTAATGGTTAGTTTAAATTTTATGATCTATATATCCATATAAGAATGGAAGTAGCATCAATTCATCTATATGTGTTTATCACTTCCTTCAGAACTTGTTCAAGATGACAATGGAAAATTCAAATCCTTATCATATACGAATACGGCCATACTACAAGGAGTTCTTAGAGAAAATGTCTCAACTCTATGAGCTCAATATTTTTACCTTTGCATCCCGACCATATGCAAAGATTATTGCAGGTAATTCTCCTAACCTTAAAACTCTCACATTTGGAATGAGAATAATTGTAATCCTTTTTTGCTGGTAAAACTTTGAAAATATTTTAGTTCAAAGGAAAAGAAAGAGATTATGAGAATTTCAATGTTTGTGAACGTGAAACATTCCAGATTATTTGGATCCTACTAAAACCCTGTTTGCTGACCGGATTATCTCAAGAGATGATTGTTTTTTTCCATCATCCAAGATGGAAAATGTGAGGTGAGAACTGCATCCCATGAAGGACAAAGGAGAGAGAGGCGGAGAAATAACTTATTTGTTTTTTTGGAAAATTGTAATGATAAAATGAGAATTCTGAGTTATTACGCATTGCAATTATGAAAACTACAGAGACAATGTGACAATTACGAGGCAAAAGTAAATTTGCAAGTTATCTTTGGGTCTGTCCTCGCAGGTTTTTTAGCCCCTGTGGTGAATCAATGATTTGCATGATTGATGACCGACAGGATGTATGGAATTATGCCCCTGCCCTCATTGAAGTGAGGCCATACTTCTATTTCAAGGACAAGGATTCATCAGGTAAGGCATCTATTGTTTGCAAGAAAAAACACTCACACTCTGCTTCTCAGCCCAGTCACCTACAGAATGAGCTACCAATGCTCCACCTTTAGTACTTTAATGTATTTGTATGAATGAACGGGCAAAACAAAAAAAACAAAACAAACTCAGCTATACACATACCACCTCTTCCAATTTCAATTTTGCAGAGTTTGCATTCTGCACAGGTCTGGTCCTTTGTTAACTTCATACAATTTCCAAAGCGGTGACATTTCCGTGATGGAAGTGACCATGTTTGTGAAGGCAGCGTGCTATATTTGAACAGGGCATTTTTTTTGCCTTGAGTATTGGTGATTGGGATTGAAAGCAATTACAGGTACCAAAAAAATTAAAGATGGCATCAGTCCAATACTAGTTCCTGGTATCAGAGCTCACCCATCCCTATTAAGAGAATCTACTAATAGCGAGATGCACTCACACCTGAGAAGGATTTTAAAATGTTATAACCATTTCTCATTTTGGTGGCAGATAATAATCAAGAAGACAACGATGACTACTTGCCCTACTTGGAAAACGTGCTGAAGCGCATCCACACAGAGTACTACAGCCGCTATGAGGCTTACCAGCGGAAGGAGATCGCTGAAGTGCCAGATCTTTCCAAGATTATTCCAGAGCTCAGAAGAAAAACACTGGAGGGAACAACAATAGTGTTTAGCGGACTTGTTCCACAGGGTTCCGCGCTTCCGATCATTGCTGAGTACCATTGTGCCCAAGGTTTGGGGGCAAAGGTTGAGAAGAACGTCGTTCTGCGCTCTGCAAATGCAAAGTGCACCACGCATTTGATTGCAACGAAAACACGTATGTACAGCCACTTTGATGACATAATGATATAGTACAATATAACCAAAGCCAATGGCAGCACAGTTGTTAAAAGCTACATTCTTACAATACTTACAGTTTTAAATCTTTCTTAAATCTTTTTATTTACTTATTTCATTGCCTGTATTACAAGTAAAGTTTGAGAACAATCCCAAACAGGTACAAAGAAGGCCTTTATAGCGCAACAAGACAAGGACATTCACATTGTCACCCCTTCTTGGCTGTGGTCTTGTTGGTACCACTGGGAGAGGGAAGAAGAATTCCTCTTTTCATTGAATGATGATATTCCAGAAGAGATGATCAGGTTTTTAATCTTTATATAAGAATTTGTTGGATTATATTCTGTGAGGCATATGACACCCCAAAAATCTGAAATATTTTTTCAGGAGGAAATATGTTTTAAAGCCAAAAAAACCCCCGTTAGAAGTCACTGATATGGACACTGCGACTGTGAAGCAGATCGGTTGGATTTTTAATGAAAGAAAGGATCTCTTCGATAGTTTAAACTTAAGGTATCAAAAGAAATGTAGAAAAAATATAGTTGAATTATTCAGAAAAAATCTTAAATATTTAATAATTTTTTAATTTTCTTGACAATCATCACACCCTGATCTTATATAATTGATATTTTGTAAGACATTACTAAACAAAATTAAAATCACAAGCACAATGATTCACTTCCTCTGTTGAAAGGTGACAGCAGAGATGTTCACAACAATGATTTAACTTTAGTCACAATGTAGTCCCATTAAGGACTTCCCAAATATTTCAAAGGAATAAATTATGTATGAATGAATGTAGTTGCAAAATGGTATGGGGTTAAAACAGGAAGGATGTTGAACTAGAAATATCAAGAGCACAGTAATCCTAACAAACAAATGTATTTTATGCACCACAGTGCCGCTCCATTGTATCAACAGCAAAATGACACCTCAGAGTTCAGCAATAATTGTCAGCAGCCCGGACATCATACTCAAAAACTATTCTCTAGTTTTATTTTGCAGCTAACATTTCTTTTTAAGTAAATACTCTACATGTTAACTCTCACATGCCAGACACATTGCTTCATGGATCTCTGGTCACTTTTTTCAGTGAAAGGCCAGCAAAAAGGCCAAGACTGGAGGAGCCCATAGGCTGGGGCAGTTCACAGCCACAGGGATGGGGAAACGACCAGGCTCAAGGCACAGCAGACAAGCCGCATCAGGGAATCGAAGAAAGAAGAACCAAACAACAAAAATGGTCTCGCAACCAGAAGAGGCGTTGGCGAAAAAAGCACCAAGCCCAAGCCAACAGAGGCCAACCACCTTTGGATAGTTGGATGCAGAACCCAGGCTAGGTCAGACATTATCCATATTGGAGACCTGAGCTATATCAGGCCACTTTTAGCATCTCCCAGGAACCGCTAAGACCAATTAGAAAATGTATTCCTTTTGAAAGACCACCAGAAATAAATCGGCATGAATGAATTGGTACCAAGCAAGGCTGCCCGTTGAGCCCATTGTTCACATGTTATTTATTAAGTCAGTAAGTCATTCCATTTTGAAAATTCAGTCTTAAAACTGCTTGGTGTCCTTCAGTTTGTTGTTTTTTCTTGTTAATGTTTTTTCTGTTCTTTCCCAATTCCCAGGCAGGCGGGGCTGGCTTTCTTTCTGAAGAGGCACCACCTTACCCACCTTTTGATCATATTGGTTAATTGGATCTGCGGCTCATTTCTCCTCACCTCGCCAGATCGTTGTAAATCCCTCTGCAGTAATGTTTGGCCCTCTTTTTTAGAAAACCTTTGGAGATTAAGCTTTTGCTCTTATGCTTTTGTGTTTTTACCTGCAATACCTGTCTTGTCCTATTTTGCTCATTTCCAGATTAATTGTTCTAATCAGCTTTGCTTGCCTGTAATTTGCCATTTCCATTTCCAGTCATCTGTCACTTTAATGTTTCATTAAATTTTTGAAAATAAAACCTGTGTGTTGTGTCTATGTCTGCATTTTGGGTCTGGCTTTTGGCTTCTGCCAGCTTAACACTATTGTTCTTAGATTTTTTTAGGGCTCAGTCTCGGGCTATAAATTGAACATCCAAAAGACTCAAAATGTGTTTCAATCATAAACCTAGCCAGAACATAATTTCCAAATTTCAACTACACTGAGAGGTAGAACATATTGCATACTTGTATAAGTACTTTGGTCTAGAATTTTGGTCGATTAAATCAAAACCCTTGCAATGCCCAAGAGCTGCATCTAAATCAAACCAAGTCTGTTAAGACCCCAAAATCACAAACATTGTCGCCTCAGAGGGCTTTTCAAGCTGCAAAGTTGTGACACCTTCTGTTCTTAGACCCTTGAGTTAGAATTCCTAAAGGAATAAGTTCATGTTTCCACCAAATCAGGTGACAGTCTTAAGGTTAGTACAGAGTATTGTCATTCTTATTAAAGTAAGCTTTTTATTTGTATCATTTGGGAATTATATGAGAGGTAAGATATGAGATATGAGAGATTGCTTGAGGTAATTCTGGTGTTAAACAACTTCCTTAAATCATTTTTTACTGAAAAGTAAAGAGTTGACTTCCTCTTGATGCCGGAGGCTGTGCCACTGAGCTATTGGCCTGCGTGGGTTAGCCAGCATGTCGGACCAGTGGCGTTGCTCAGTTCCAGTGCTGCTGGCACCCAGCACCACTTTCCCAATGGCGTCGTTTTTGCCAATCTTATCGTAGTCCAACACAGTCACTGCAATCTGCACTTTCTATGGAACACACACAGGAAATCAGTTTTTCAGAATCTGTGTATGTGTTCTTGAAAAAGGACATTTTTGGGGAAGTGAGGATGTGTGAATGTGATGTTAGGATAAGGGGCTGGAGAATGTTAGGGACAAACATGCAAATGTGAACGCCGAGTACCTCTATCTGCTCACATGGCACTTCAAAGCTAAAGGACTCCTTGTAGTAAGGATTCAGACTGTTCTTCTTTATCGCCGTTTTCTTTTTCTTCAGTCTTTTCCCATTTTGCATGAAGTGGATTTTCACATAAGAGTCTAAAATAGAGAAAACGAAGGTTTGACGGAGGAGGAGCAACCCGGAAATGTCGTCAGTACGGCACATGTGCAGTGGGTCTGAGTCCCGACTAGTTAGACTTTCATTTACACCAAATAACAGATGCGCCTTTTTGGCCTATTGCTTGGCTTCCTTCATTGCATCTGCTTAAATTAGTGCGTACAGACACAAATGCAGTGATTGCGTGTGGTTTTAAATGGCTCTACCCACCTGACAGCCCTCCCACATCCATTTTCTACAAGTTTTTGGCTTCTAAAATCACCACTGTCAACTTTCCAGCAGTGGGCACATACCTAAGTGACAGACATACATCTCCAAGCTTCTCACTCTAATACACAGACACACACATGATCCATCAGTGAGAGTTTGTAAAATCATCCAATCTCATTTCTTTAATTATTTGCTCCCACCTCCTCCTTCTCTGCTTTCTGTAGATCCCTCCACTCTTCAAGAGACTGGCTGAAATCAGCGGTGCTCATTGGTATCTTCACAGCTCCTATAGCATCATGTTTTGAGAAACGGTCAAAGTCGTACACGGTCATCACCAGCGTCCTGCCACCAAGCTCGGTGTAGGGTACCTAGAGGGCAGCACATTAATGCAGAATAAACATCTAGTGCTGAAATTCTGTTTTATTTTGTTTATTTATTGTTTTAAAGCGCCTTTACCTGAAATGAAAAAGTCTCATTGAAGTTGGGATCAAGGTTCTTCCTGTGAACTTTAGTTTCAAACTTTTTCTTTTTGTCCGGGAGGAGGTAGAGTTTAACGTAGGGGTCAGAGCTGCCCTCCACATCCATCGCTGGCAGCTCAGCAGCCTGCAGGATACCTACAACCAGCTAGCAAAGGAAAAAACATAGGCTGAGAATTTAAAGTGTGCGGGCTTACAGCTGACAGAGGGTGAAAAAAAAAAAAACAGTCATCGCACCATATTATCAGTGAAATTGTTATCTAAAGTGAAATGTAGCCTGCCCATCTTCTCCGTCTCCTGGGGCGCTTTTCCCGACAGTGCAGTTCCTTAGTTCTCTTCATCTTTAAATGGCTGGACAAGCTGCACGCGTGCGCAAACACGAGCACACACATACACACAGGCACAGATATGAAGTATAAAATTTAATCAGAAGATCATTTACTGTGTTGTTTCTCTCTATATATTCAACAACATGTGTTGTTGTTTTTTTTTAAAAATGGGAGATTACATGATTACCATGTCTGTTCGAATATCTTAAAAAAAACAAAAAACAAACAAACAAAGCCCCACATGACCTTAACCCACACCAGTATGGAAAATTCAAAAATGGATACCTTTATCCAAGCTTACACTGACAGTTTCACTTCCTGGGTGACCTGATGTCACAGCTGATACATTACATGCAGTCTTTGTGGGGAGAAAGGCTTGTATGTGTGTGTGTGTGTGTGTGTGTGTGTGTGTATCTGGAGAAGGATTTCCAGCATATCTATATACTTTTATGGTATTTTTAGACCAACTCCTTGGACATGCACAAAGCTTTATTTGTAGTTCAATTATGTTCTTATTTTTCAGTAAGCAGATGTACTGGACTAGATTTCCCATATAATAGTTCAACCTGTCCAATACAGGCACTTGACCCCAAAAAAATATCTGCAATTCTGGCTTGGAAGTTTCTTTGATGCTTTAAACTCATTAATCTATAAAGACAATATATCTACCTTAGCCACAACCTCTCAATATATGCAAAGGTGGACAAGTTGGCTGATAAGTGTTATTTGCTGATAATATTTATTTAATTTTATATTTGGTACTTCGATAAATTTGAGGCCAGTGAACTAGATAAAAAAGATTAAACCGAATAAAATTGGTTTTAAACCTGAATATAACTTCTCCGTAGCCAAAACAACAGTAGATTTCAGTGGCGTGTTGCAGTCTACAGACAGCAAACATATAATAGGTAAGAACCCTCACACAAAGTTTGCTCTGCATGTCCACTGTAACAACCAGACATCAAGGCACAGCACATTACTTAGGAAAAAACGTCTCCAGGCATTCATTCCACACTCGCTGATAGACAGGTACAGTACACTGTGTGACAAGCCCTTCTATTGATCTTTACTTTATTTTGCTCATGATTATAACCTCTGTAATGGTTTCATGAATTCCTATTCATTATCACTGCATAATACACCAACTGAATTGGCCAACATGGAGTTTAAATTGAACTGCAAAGAAAAGGAAACATTCGTCAAAATGATCAGCTCTTAATGCTTTCAAAATATTATGAACAGATTTCAGTTAAATTTTGTAATGTATGTATGTATGTATGTATGTATGTATGTATGTATGTATGTATGTATGTATGTATGTATGTATGTATGTGTGTGTGTGTATGTGTGTGTGTGTGTGCATATGTGTGTGTGTATCTGGAGCAGGATTTCCAGCGTATCTATATGCTATTATGTTATTTTTAGACCCACTCCATGGACATGCACAAAGCTTTATTTGTAGTTCAATTATGTGCTTATTTTTCAGTCAGCAGATGTACTGGACTAGATTTCCCATATAATAGTTCTACCTGTCCAATACAGGCACTTGACCAAAAAACAAACAAATCTGCAATTCTGGCTTGGAAGTTTCTTTGATGCTTTAAAGTCATTAATCTATAAAGACAATATATCTACCTTAGCCACAACCTCTCAATATATGCAAAGGTGGACAAGTTGGCTGATAAGTGTTATTTGCTGATAATATTTATTTAATTTTATATTTGGTACTTCGATAAATCTGAGGCCAGTGAACTAGATAAAAAAGATTAAACTGAATAAAATTGGTTTTAAACCTGAATATAACTTTTCTGTAGCCAAAACAACAGTAGATTTCAGTGGCGTGTTGCAGTCTACAGACAGCAAACATATAATAGGTAAGAACCCTCACACAAAGTTTGCTCTGCATGTCCACTGTAACAACCAGACATCAAGGCACAGCACATTACTTAGAAAAAACCTCTCCAGGCATTCATTCCACACTCGCTGATAGACAGGTACAGTACACTGTGTGACAAGCCCTTCTATTGATCTTTACTTTATTTTGCTCATGATTATAACCTCTGTAATGGTTTCATGAATTCCTATTCATTATCACTGCATAATACACCAACTGAATTGGCCAACATGGAGTTTAAATTGAACTGCGAAGAAAAGGAAACATTCGTCAAAATGATCAGCTCTTAATGCTTTCAATATATTATGAACAGATTTCAGTGAAATTTGGTAATGTATGCATGTATGTGTGTTTGTTTGTGCATATGTGTGTGTATGTGTGTGTGCGCGCGTATGTGTGTATCTGGAGAAGGATTTCCAGCCTATCTATATACTTTTATGGTATTTTTTGACCCACTCCGTGGACATGCACAGAGCTTCATTTGTAGTTCAATTATGTGCTTATTTTTCAGTAAGCAGATGTACTGGACTAGATTTCCCATATAATAGTTCAACTTGTCCAATACAGGCACTTGACCAAAAAAAAAACAAATCTGCAATTCTGGCTTGGAAGTTTCTTTGATGCTTTAAAGTCATTAATCTATAAAGACAATACATCTACCTTAGCCACAACCTCTCAATATATGCAAAGGTGGACAAGTTGGCTGATGAGTGTTATTTGCTGATAATATTTATTTTATTTTATATTTGGTACATCGATAAATCTGAGGCCAGTGAACTAGATAAAAAAGATTAAACTGAATAAAATTGGTTTTAAACCTGAATATAACTTATCCGTAGCCAAAACAACAGTAGATTTCAGTGGCGTGTTGCAGTCTATAGACAGCAAACATATAATAGGTAAGAACCCTCACACAAAGTTTGCTCTGCATGTCCACTGTAACAACCAGACATCAAGGCACAGCACATTACTTAGGAAAAACCTCTCCAGGCATTCATTCCACACTCGCTGATAGACTGGTACAGTATACTGTGTGACAAGCCCTTCTATTGATCTTTACTTTATTTTGCTCATTATTATAACCTCTGTAATGGTTTAATGAATTCCTATTTATTATCACTGCATAATACACCAACTGAATTGGCCAACATGGAGTTTAAATTGAACTGCAAAGAAAAGGAAACATTCGTCAAAATGATCAGCTCTTAATGCTTTCAAAATATTATGAACAGATTTCAGTTAAATTTTGTAATGTATGTATGTATGTATGTATGTATGTATGTATGTATGTATGTATGTATGTATGTATGTATGTGTGTATGTATGTATGTATGTATGTGTGTGTGTGTGTGTGTCTGTGTGTGGCTGTTGAGTGTTATCTGCTGATCATCTTTATACATCAAAATGATCAGCTGTTAACGCTTTCCAACTTAGAGCTGATTGAAACTTGTCAGGATTTGACAAATGCTTTGAAATATGTGCCTTGCTCAAGGGAGTTACTGCGTTTACGTGGCACCCATTTGGAGACGTTGAGGCGGATTTACGCATCAACATTTGCAACGCCTTTTCACTTGACCTTGTTTAGGATGGAGGGTGACCTTTTTGGCACTCCAAGCTGATGTTAAGCTGGAGAAAATACCTTTAATTTAATTTTCAACCTACTACATTTTGGAAGCTCATATTATACTCTGCAGATTTAAATCACAATCTGTGGGTAATTGATCTGTTTGATGCAAGACTCCACAATTTTTTCAAGTTTAGAGAATCAAATAAAGATTTCAAATTGGTTTTTTACCATTTTCTTGAACGTAAAATAGTTCATGTGAGGTGGCAGGTATGGACAGGCTGCAAAATTAATTGTTCTTAATTGTTTGGGTTTAAGGATCTATTGCTTTTGACTGGAACAAAATGTGAATCTGTATGAGGTTTTTAAAGCTGGTTTTCTGACAATAACTTTTTTTTTTTCATGGCCAGCTTTAGAGAAAAGGAGTTTGATGGGGATCGGTTGTTTCTCTAAAAATAAAAAGCCTATGGAGAACCCAGAGCCTCCGGGTGCACAGTCACCTGACACTTGTCTTCAAGGAAGTAACTATCAGGACTCGTAAGTTTACTCTCTACAGCTACTATGAATATTGCCATATTCATTGCATAGATTTAAAAATGTATTGCATAGATTTAAAAATGTATTGCATAGATTTAAAAATTAGGAAATCCATCAAAATATTTTGGCATAATAGCTATGCTAGAGAAGTGTTAGCTTTGAAGGCTAACTCCAGCACATTTACTTGGACACTTTTTGCTTTAAAAGATCAAAAGAAATTAATTGGCCATATCCAGAGACAGCATTGAGAAGGCCCATACCACAATATCCTCAAACAGTCTGTCCTTGGCAACAATAGGCCCCATCAGTAGCAGTAGAAATACTCTTTATAATTGATAATTTCATCTTTTATTATTGATATTTTGTAACACATGACTGAAGAAAATTGAAATCACAAACATAATGATTCACTTCCTCTGTTGAAAGGTGACAACAGAGATGTTCAGAACAATGATTTAACTTTAGTCACCATGTAGTCCCATTAAGGACTTCCCAAATATTTGAAAGGAATAAATTATGTATGAATAAAAGTAGTTTCAAAATGGCACGGGGTTAAAACAGGAAGAATGTTGAACTAGAAATATTGAGAACACAGTAAACCTAACAAACAAATGTATTTTTTGCACCACAGTGCTGATCCATTGTATCAACAGCACGATGACACCTCAGAGTTCAACAATAATTTCCAGCAGCCCGGACATCATAATCGAAAAAGAAAGAGATACTGGATAGAGGATGAGATGTCTGAACTGATGGATAGTGTAGACATGTAAGAACATTTTGTATTATGTAGTTTTATTTCACAGCTAACATTTCTTTTTAAGTAAATACTCTACATGTTAACTCTCACATGCCGGACACATTGCTTCATGGATCTCTGGTCACTTTTTTCGTTGAAAGGCCGGCAAAAAGGCCAAGACTGGAGGAGCCCATAGGCTGGGGCAGTTCACAGCCACAGGGATGGGGAAACGACCAGGCCCAAGGCACAGCAGACCAGCCACATCAGGGCTTTGAGAGAAAGCAGCCCAGCGAACTCACAAGAACCCAACAACAACACTGGTATGACAACATAAAGAGGTTTTGGCAAAAAAAGCACCAAACCACCTTTGGGTAGTTGGATGCAAAAACCAGCCCAGGTCAAACATTATCCAAATGGGAGACCTGAGCTATATCAGGCCGCTTTTAGCATCTCCCAGGAACCGCTAAGACCAATTAGAAAATTTCTTCCTTTTGAAAGATCAGAAGAAATGAATTGGCCAGGTCCAGAGACAACATCGAGAAGGCCCATACCACAATATTCTAGAACAGTCCGTCCTTGGCAACAATGGGCCCAATCAGTAGCAGTGGAAATACTCTTTATAATAAATATTTTTATCTTTTATAATTGATATTTTGCAACACACTACTGAAGAAAATTTAAATCACAAACATAATGATTCACTTCCTCTGTTGAAAGGTGACAACAGAGATGTTCAGAACAATGATTTAACTTTAGTCACCATGTAGTCTCATTAAGGACTTCCCAAATATTTGAAAGGAATAAATTATATATGAATAAAAGTAGTTTCAAAATGCTATGGGGTTAAAACAGGAAGGATGTTGAACTCGAAATATTGAGAGCACAGTAATCCTAACAAACAAATGTATTTTTTGCACCACAGTGCTGATCCATTGTATCAACAGCACGATGACACCTCAGAGTTCAACTATAATTGTCAGCAGCCCGGACATCATACTCGAAAACGAAAGAGATACTGGATAGAGGATGAGTTGTCTGAACTGATGGATAGTGTAGACATGTAAGAACAATTTCTATTATCTAGTTTTATTTCACAGCTAACATTTCTTTTTAAGTAAATACTCTACATGTTAACTCTCACATGCCGGACACATTGCTTCATGGATCTCTGGTCACTTTTTTCATTGAAAGGCCGGCAAAAAGGCCAAGACTGGAGGAGCCCATAGGCTGGGGCAGTTCACAGCCACAGGGATGGGGAAACGACCACGCCCAAGGCACAGCAGATCAGCCACATCAGGGCTCTGAGAGAAAGCAACCCAGCGACGTCACAAGAACCGAACAACAACACTGGTATGACAACATAAAGAGGTTTTGGCCAAAAAAAAGTACCAAACCACCTTTGGGTAGTTGGATGCAAAAACCAGGCCAGGTCAAACATTATCCATATGGGAGACCTGAGCTATATCAGGCCACTTTTAGCATCTCCCAGGAACCGCTAAGACCAATTAGAAAATGTCTTCCTTTTAAAAGATCAAAAGAAATTAATTGGCCATATCCAGAGACAGCACTGAGAAGGCCCATACCACAATATCCTCAAACAGTCTGTCCTTGGCAACAATGGGCCCAATCAGTAGCAGTAGAAATACTCTTTATAATTGATATTTTTTTCTTTTAATATTGATATTTTGTAACACATGACTGAAGAAAATCTAAATCACAAACATAATGATTCACTTCCTCTGTTGAAAGGTGACAACAGAGATGTTCAGAACAATGATTTAACTTTAGTCACCATGTAGTCCCATTAAGGACTTCCCAAATATTTGAAAGGAATAAATTATGTATGAATAAAAGTAGTTTCAAAATGGCACGGGGTTAAAACAGGAAGGATGTTGAACTAGAAATATTGAGAACACAGTAAACCTAACAAACAAATGTATTTTTTGCACCACAGTGCTGATCCATTGTATCAACAGCATGATGACACCTCAGAGTTCAACAATAATTTCCAGCAGCCCGGACATCATACTCGAAAACGAAAGAGATACTGGATAGAGGATGAGATGTCCGAAATGATGGATAGTGTAGATATGTAAGAACAATTTCTATTATGTAGTTTTATTTCACAGCTAACATTTCTTTTTAAGTAAATACTCTACATGTTAACTCTCACATGCTGGACACATTGCTTCATGGATCTCTGGTCACTTTTTTCATTAAAAGGCCGGCAAAAAGGCCAAGACTGGAGGAGCCCATAGGTGGGGGCAGTTCACAGCCACAGGGATGGGGGAACGACCAGGCCCAAAGCACAGCAGATCAGCCACATCAGGGCTTTGAGAGAAAGCAGCCCAGCGAACTCACAAGAACCCAACAACAACACTGGTATGACAACATAAAGAGGTTTTGGCAAAAAAAGCACCAAACCACCTTTGGGTAGTTGGATGCAAAAACCAGCCCAGGTCAAACATTATCCAAATGGGAGACCTGAGCTATATCAGGCCGCTTTTAGCATCTCCCAGGAACCGCTAAGACCAATTAGAAAATTTCTTCCTTTTGAAAGATCAGCAGAAATAAATTTGAGACAGCATTGAGAAGGCCCATACCACAATATCCTCAAACAGTCTGTCCTTGGCAACAATGGGCCCAATCAGTAGCAGTAGAAATAACCTTTATAATTGATAATTTTGTGAGACACTACTATAGAAAATTAAAATCACAAGCATAATGATTTACTTCCTCTGTTAAAAGGTGACAACAGAGATGTTTACAACAATGATTTAACTTTAGTCACCATGTTCTCCCATTAGGGACTTCCCAAATATGTGAAAGGAATACATTATGCATGAATAAAAGTAGTTTCAAAATGCTATTGGGTTAAAACAGGAAGGATGTTGAACTAGAAATATTGAGAGCACAGTAATCCTAACAAACAAATGTATTTTATGCACCACAGTGCCGGTCCATCGTATCAACAGCAAAACGACATCTCAGAGTTCAGCAATAATTTTCAGCAGCAACAATGGTATACTCTCAACCGAAGGAGCGTCGGGATAGAGGATGAGATGTCCGAACCCATGGATACTGGTGACATGTAAGGACAATTTCTATTATGTAGTTTTATTTCGCAGCTAACATTTCTTTTTAAGTAAATACTCTACATGTTAACTCTCACATGCCGGACACATTGCTTCATGGATCTCTGGTCACTTTTTTCAGTGAAAGGCCGACGAATGAGCAGAGACAGGAGGAGCCCATAGGCTGGGGCAGTTCACAGCCACAGGGATGGGGAAATGACCAGGCCCAAGGCACAGCAGTCCAGCCACATCAGGGCTTTGAGAGAAAGCAGCCCAGCGACGTCACAAGAACTGAACAACAACATTGGTATGACAACATAAAGAGGCTTTGGCAAAAAAAAAGCACCAAACCACCTTTGGGTAGTTGGATGCAGAAACCAGGCCAGGTCAAACCTTATCCAAATGGGAGACCTGAGCTATATCAGGCCACTTTTAGCATCTCCCAGGAACCGCTAAGATCAATGAGGAAATTTCTTCCTTTTGAAAGATCAGTAAAAATGAATTGGCCATGTCCAGAGACAGCATCGAGAAGGCCCATACCACAATATCCTAGAACAGTCCGTCCTTGGAAACAATGGGCCCCATCAGCAGCAGTAGAAATAACCTTTTTAATTGATAATTTTATCTTTTATAATTGACATTTTGTGACACACTACTAAAGAAAATTAAAATCACAAGCATAATGATTTACTTCCTCTGTTAAAAGGTGACAACAGAGATGTTTACAACAATGATGTAACTTTAGTCACCATGTTCTCCAATTAAGGACTTCCCAAATATGTGAAAGGAATACATTATACATGAATAAAAGTAGTTTCAAAATGCTATGGGGTTAAAACAGGAAGGATGTTGAACTTGAAATATTGAGAGCACAGTAATCCTAACAAACAAATGTATTTTATGCACCACAGTGCCCCTCCATTGTATCAACAGCAAAATGACATCTCAGAGTTCAGCAATAATTTTCAGCAGCAACAATGGTATACTCTCAACCAAAGGAGCGTCGGGATAGAGGATGAGATGTCCGAACCCATGGATACTGGAGACGTGTAAGGACAATTTCTATTATGTAGTTTTGTTTCGCAGCTAACATTTCTTTTTAAGTAAATACTCTACATGTTAACTCTCACATGCTGGACACATTGCTTCATGGATCTCTGGTCACTTTTTTCAGTGAAAGGCCGACGAATGAGCCTAGACAGGAGGAGCCCATAGGCTGGGGCAGTTCACAGCCACAGGGATTGGGAAACGACCAGGACCAAAGCTGGGGAAACAACCAGGCCCAAGGCTTGGGAAACGGCCAGGCCCAAGGCTGGGGAAACGGCCAGGCCCAAGGCTGGGGAAACGACCAGGCCCAGGGATGGGGAAACGGCCAGGCCCAAGGCTGGGGAAACGGCCAGGCCCAAGGCTGGGGAAACGACCAGGCCCAGGGATGGGGAAACGATCAGGCCCAGGGATGGGGAAACGACCAGTCCCAGGGATGGGGAAACGACCAGGCCCAGGGATGGGGAAACGACCAGGCCCAAGGCTGGGGCGACGACCAGGCCCAGGGATGGGGAAACGACCAGGCCCAAGGCTGGGGAGACGACCAGGCCCAGGGATGGGGAAACGACCAGGCCCAAGGCTGGGGAGACGACCAGGCCCAGGGATGGGGCGACGACCAGGCCCAAGGCTGGGGAGACGACCAGGCCCAAGGCTGGGGAGACGACCAGGCCCAGGGATGGGGAAACGACCAGGCCCAAGGCTGGGGAGACGACCAGGCCCAGGGATGGGGCGACGACCAGGCCCAAGGCTGGGGAGACGACCAGGCCCAAGGCTGGGGAGACGACCAGGCCCAAGGCTGGGGCGACGACCAGGCCCAGGGATGGGGAGACGACCAGGCCCAAGGCTCGGGCGACGACCAGGCCCAGGGATGGGGAGACGACCAGGCCCAAGGCTCGGGCGACGACCAGGCCCAGGGATGGGGAGACGACCAGGCCCAAGGCTCGGGCGACGACCAGGCCCAGGGATGAGGAGAAGACCAGGCCCAAGGCTAGGGCGACGACCAGGCCCAGGGATGGGGAAACGACCAGGCCCAAGGCACAGCAGACCAGCCACATCAGGGCTTCGAAAGAAAGTAGCCCAGCGAAGTCACAAGAACCGAACAACAACACTGGTATGACAACATAAAGAGGTTTTGGCAAAAAAAAGCACCAAACCACCTTTGGTTAGTTGCATGCAGAAACAAGGCCAAGTCAACTATAATCCAAATGGCAGACTTGATCTATATCAGGCCACTTTTAGCATCTCCCAGGAACCGCTAAGACCAATTAAAACCAAATGTATTCCTTTTGAAAGATCAGCAGAAATGAATTGGCCATGTGTAGAGACAGCATTGAGAAGGCCCATACCACCTTATCCTAGAACAGTCCGTCCTTGGCAACAATGGGCCCCATCAGCAGCAGTAGAAATACCCTTTATAATTGATATTTGTATCTTTTATAATTGATATTTTGTAACACATTACTGAAGAAAATTAAAATCACAAGCATAAAGATTCACTTCCTCTGTTGAAAGGTGACAACAGAGATCTTCAGAACAATGATTAAACTTTCGTCACCATGTAGTCCCATTAAGGACTTCCCAATTATTTAAAAGGAATAAATTATGTGTGGATAAAAGTCTTTGTAAAATGGCATGGGGTTAAAACAGGAAGGATGTTGAACTAGAAATATTGGGCCAGATTTACCAATATGTTCTTAAGAATCTTCTTAGATTCTTTCTTAAGTTGTTCTTAAGAAGTTCCTTAAGAAAACCCTACGTTGGATTCACCAACGCGTTCGTAAACCCCAGAATTGTTCGCAGCTGTGTTCTTAGATTGATGAATGCCATTTGTTCGTAAATTGAAAGCGCGTGCCAGGTGAGTCTAATTAACATATGATTAGCATAAGTCACCACCCACCAATGCCCATAAAAGGAACTGCAGCAGGACCCTGTAGACAGAGCAAAAAGCAGCAAAATGCCCAAAGCTTGCCTCTCCACGCCTGATTTCTGACGCCGTGTTGAACAATCAAGAAAGGATGGCTAACATGCTTGATAAAATTGCATCAACCCTGATGACTATAGCCAACATGCTTAAAGAAATCAACGAGAATGTAAAAAAAATAAGAATGTAAAAAGAATAAAAACGTGTAAAAGCTGTGCTCTGACACCGGTCTCTCTTATTTTTTCTTTTTGAAGTGAATCAAGACTGTTAGACTAAAATTGTGACAATAATGCATTTTATTCACAAACGGGCAATTAATCGCGCTCAAACGTGAACCGCGTGCCTGCAGTCTGGCCCCACCATTGCGTCAGGACGCACATCCTCAGGGGGTTGTGGCTCTGTGTCCAAACACATCCAGCGCCCCTTTAAAATGCCGATGGTGCATTCAATGGTGGAGCGACTGCGCGCATGCATCTGATTGAATAAAATTTCCTGTGGAGTCGGAGGGTTGGTCAGTGGTGTCAACAACCAGGGAGCCAGGGCATATCCTCGATCCCCTAATAAAATAAATCAAGATAAAATCAAATAAAAAGACAGTTTTGGCATGGTTTCCAATTTGGTTGATTAAAGTTAAGTCATTGGCACATTTACGTAATTTTAAAATTCTCCGTGAATCACCAAAAATAGGAAATAAATAAATATGACATAATTATCATTGTAATATTGAATTTTATTGAACTCCACAAGAGAAGAAAACACAACCATGCCAACATGTCGGCACTGAAATGTGCGTAAGAGTACTCCTGAGTGTTTGTAGGATTTGTTCTTACCTACGCATAAATCCAGGATAAGAAGAAATTGGTGAATGCCACAATCTTTGTAAAATGTTCGTAAGTGGGACTTAAGAACAAATTTGTTTGTAAGAACGTTTCGTGAATCTGGCCCATTGAGAGCACAGTAATCCTAACAAACAAATGTATTTTATGCACCACAGTGCCGCTCCATTGTATCAACAGCACGATGACACCTCAGAGTTCAGCAATAATTTTCAGCAGCAACAACGTTATACTCGGGATAGAGGATGAGATTATTATAACCTCTGTAATGGTTTAATGAATTCCTATTTATTATCACTGCATAATACACCAACTGAATTGGCCAACATGGAGTTTAAATTAAACTGCAAAGAAAAGGAAACATTCGTCAAAATGATCAGCTCTTAATGCTTTCAAAATATTATGAACAGATTTCAGTTAAATTTTGTAATGTATGTATGTACTGTATGTATGTATGTGTGTATGTATGTGTGTGTGTATGTGTGTGTCTGGAGCAGGATTTCCAGCATATCTATATACTTTTATGGTATTTTTAGACCCACTCCGTGGACATGCACAAAGCTTCATTTGTAGTTAAATTATCTGCTTATTTTTCAGTCAGCAGATGTACTGGACTAGATTTCCCATATAATAGTTCAACCTGTCCAATACAGGCACTTGACCCCAAAAAAATATCTGCAATTCTGGCTTGGAAGTTTCTTTGATGCTTTAAACTCATTAATCTATAAAGACAATATATCTACCTTAGCCACAACCTCTCAATATATGCAAAGGTGGACAAGTTGGCTGATGAGTGTTATTTGCTGGTAATATTTATTTCATTTTCTATTTGGTACTTCGATAAATCTGAGGCCAGTGAACTAGATAAAAAAGGTTAAACCTAATAAAATTGGTTTTAAACCTGAACATAACTTTTCCGTAGCCAAAACAACAGTAGATTTCAGTGGCGTGTTGCAGTCTACAGACAGCAAACATATAATAGGTAAGAACCCTCACACAAAGTTTGCTCTGCATGTCCACTGTAACAACCAGACATCAAGGCACAGCACATTACTTAGGAAAAAACCTCTCCAGGCATTCATTCCACACTCGCTGATAGACAGGTACAGTACACTGTGTGACAAGCCCTTCTATTGATCTTTACTTTATTTTGCTCATGATTATAACCTCTGTAATGGTTTAATGAATTCCTATTTATTATCACTGCATAATACACCAACTGATCTGGCCAACATGGAGTTTAAATTGAACTGCAAAGAAAAGGAAACATTCGTCAAAATGATCAGCTCTTAATGCTTTCAAAATATTATGAACAGATTTCAGTTAAATTTTGTAATTCATGTATGTACTGTATGTATGTATGTGTGTGTTTGTGTGTGCATATGTGTGTGTATGTGTGTGTGCGCGCGCATGTGTGTATCTGGAGCAGGATTTCCAGCCTATCTATATACTTTTATGTTATTTTTTGACCCACTCCGTGGACATGCACAAAGCTTTATTTGTAGTTCAATTATGTGCTTATTTTTCAGTCAGCAGATGTACTGGACTAGATTTCCCATATAATAGTTCAACCTGTCCAATACAGGCACTTGACCAAAAAAAAATAAATCTGCAATTCTGGCTTGGAAGTTTCTTTGATGCTTTCAAGTCATTAATCTATAAAGACAAAATATCTACCTTAGCCACAACCTCTCAATATATGCAAAGGTGGACAAGTTGGCTGATGAGTGTTATTTGCTGATAATATTTATTTCATTTTCTATTTGGTACTTCGATAAATCTGAGGCCAGTGAACTCGATAAAAAAGATTAAACCGAATAAAATTGGTTTTAAACCTGAATATAACTTTTCCGTAGCCAAAACAACAGTAGATTTCAGTGGCGTGTTGCAGTCTACAGACAGCAAACATATAATAGGTAAGAACCCTCACACAAAGTTTGCTCTGCATGTCCACTGTAACAACCAGACATCAAGGCACAGCACATTACTTAGGAAAAAACCTCTCCAGGCATTCATTCCACACTCGCTGATAGACAGGTACAGTACACTGTGTGACAAGCCCTTCTATTGATCTTTACTTTATTTTGCTCATTATTATAACGTCTGTAATGGTTTAATGAATTCCTATTTATTATCACTGCATAATACACCAACTGAATTGGCCAACATGGAGTTTAAATTGAACTGCAAAGAAAAGGAAACATTCGTCAAAATGATCAGCTCTTAATGCTTTCAAAATATTATGAACAGATTTCAGTTAAATTTTGTAATGTATGTATGTACTGTATGTATGTATGTGTGTATGTATGTGTGTGTGTATGTGTGTGTCTGGAGCAGGATTTCCAGCCTATCTATATACTTTTATGTTATTTTTAGACCCACTCCGTGGACATGCACAAAGCTTTATTTGTAGTTCAATTATCTGCTTATTTTTCAGTCAGCAGATGTACTGGACTAGATTTCCCATATAATAGTTCAACCTGTCCAATACAGGCACTTGACCCCAAAAAAATATCTGCAATTCTGGCTTGGAAGTTTCTTTGATGCTTTAAACTCATTAATCTATAAAGACAATATATCTACCTTAGCCACAACCTCTCAATATATGCAAAGGTGGACAAGTTGGCTGATGAGTGTTATTTGCTGATAATATTTATTTCATTTTCTATTTGGTACTTCGATAAATCTGAGGCCAGTGAACTAGATAAAAAAGGTTAAACCTAATAAAATTGGTTTTAAACCTGAACATAACTTTTCCGTAGCCAAAACAACAGTAGATTTCAGTGGCGTGTTGCAGTCTACAGACAGCAAACATATAATAGGTAAGAACCCTCACACAAAGTTTGCTCTGCATGTCCACTGTAACAACCAGACATCAAGGCACAGCACATTACTTAGGAAAAAACCTCTCCAGGCATTCATTCCACACTCGCTGATAGACAGGTACAGTACACTGTGTGACAAGCCCTTCTATTGATCTTTACTTTATTTTGCTCATTATTATAACGTCTGTAATGGTTTAATGAATTCCTATTTATTATCACTGCATAATACACCAACTGATCTGGCCAACATGGAGTTTAAATTGAACTGCAAAGAAAAGGAAACATTCGTCAAAATGATCAGCTCTTAATGCTTTCAAAATATTATGAACAGATTTCAGTTAAATTTTGTAATTCATGTATGTACTGTATGTATGTATGTGTGTGTTTGTGTGTGCATATGTGTGTGTATGTGTGTGTGCGCGCGCATGTGTGTATCTGGAGCAGGATTTCCAGCCTATCTATATACTTTTATGTTATTTTTTGACCCACTCCATGGACATGCACAAAGCTTTATTTGTAGTTCAATTATGTGCTTATTTTTCAGTCAGCAGATGTACTGGACTAGATTTCCCATATAATAGTTCAACCTGTCCAATACAGGCACTTGACCAAAAAAAAATAAATCTGCAATTCTGGCTTGGAAGTTTCTTTGATGCTTTCAAGTCATTAATCTATAAAGACAAAATATCTACCTTAGCCACAACCTCTCAATATATGCAAAGGTGGACAAGTTGGCTGATGAGTGTTATTTGCTGATAATATTTATTTAATTTTCTATTTGGTACTTCGATAAATCTGAGGCCAGTGAACTCGATAAAAAAGATTAAACCGAATAAAATTGGTTTTAAACCTGAATATAACTTTTCCGTAGCCAAAACAACAGTAGATTTCAGTGGCGTGTTGCAGTCTACAGACAGCAAACATATAATAGGTAAGAACCCTCACACAAAGTTTGCTCTGCATGTCCACTGTAACAACCAGACATCAAGGCACAGCACATTACTTAGGAAAAAACCTCTCCAGGCATTCATTCCACACTCGCTGATAGACAGGTACAGTACACTGTGTGACAAGCCCTTCTATTGATCTTTACTTTATTTTGCTCATTATTATAACCTCTGTAATGGTTTAATGAATTCCTATTTATTATCACTGCATAATACACCAACTGAATTGGCCAACATGGAGTTTAAATTGAACTGCAAAGAAAAGGAAACATTCGTCAAAATGATCAGCTCTTAATGCTTTCAAAATATTATGAACAGATTTCAGTTAAATTTTGTAATGTATGTATGTACTGTATGTATGTATGTGTGTATGTATGTGTGTGTGTATGTGTGTGTCTGGAGCAGGATTTCCAGCATATCTATATACTTTTATGGTATTTTTAGACCCACTCCGTGGACATGCACAAAGCTTTATTTGTAGTTAAATTATCTGCTTATTTTTCAGTCAGCAGATGTACTGGACTAGATTTCCCATATAATAGTTCAACCTGTCCAATACAGGCACTTGACCCCAAAAAAATATCTGCAATTCTGGCTTGGAAGTTTCTTTGATGCTTTAAACTCATTAATCTATAAAGACAATATATCTACCTTAGCCACAACCTCTCAATATATGCAAAGGTGGACAAGTTGGCTGATGAGTGTTATTTGCTGATAATATTTATTTCATTTTCTATTTGGTACTTCGATAAATCTGAGGCCAGTGAACTAGATAAAAAAGGTTAAACCTAATAAAATTGGTTTTAAACCTGAACATAACTTTTCCGTAGCCAAAACAACAGTAGATTTCAGTGGCGTGTTGCAGTCTACAGACAGCAAACATATAATAGGTAAGAACCCTCACACAAAGTTTGCTCTGCATGTCCACTGTAACAACCAGACATCAAGGCACAGCACATTACTTAGGAAAAAACCTCTCCAGGCATTCATTCCACACTCGCTGATAGACAGGTACAGTACACTGTGTGACAAGCCCTTCTATTGATCTTTACTTTATTTTGCTCATTATTATAACGTCTGTAATGGTTTAATGAATTCCTATTTATTATCACTGCATAATACACCAACTGATCTGGCCAACATGGAGTTTAAATTGAACTGCAAAGAAAAGGAAACATTCGTCAAAATGATCAGCTCTTAATGCTTTCAAAATATTATGAACAGATTTCAGTTAAATTTTGTAATTCATGTATGTACTGTATGTATGTATGTGTGTGTTTGTGTGTGCATATGTGTGTGTATGTGTGTGTGCGCGCGCATGTGTGTATCTGGAGCAGGATTTCCAGCCTATCTATATACTTTTATGTTATTTTTTGACCCACTCCATGGACATGCACAAAGCTTTATTTGTAGTTCAATTATGTGCTTATTTTTCAGTCAGCAGATGTACTGGACTAGATTTCCCATATAATAGTTCAACCTGTCCAATACAGGCACTTGACCAAAAAAAAATAAATCTGCAATTCTGGCTTGGAAGTTTCTTTGATGCTTTCAAGTCATTAATCTATAAAGACAAAATATCTACCTTAGCCACAACCTCTCAATATATGCAAAGGTGGACAAGTTGGCTGATGAGTGTTATTTGCTGATAATATTTATTTCATTTTATATTTGGTACTTCGATAAATCTGAGGCCAGTGAACTCGATAAAAAAGATTAAACCGAATAAAATTGGTTTTAAACCTGAATATAACTTTTCCGTAGCCAAAACAACAGTAGATTTCAGTGGCGTGTTGCAGTCTACAGACAGCAAACATATAATAGGTAAGAACCCTCACACAAAGTTTGCTCTGCATGTCCACTGTAACAACCAGACATCAAGGCACAGCACATTACTTAGGAAAAAACCTCTCCAGGCATTCATTCCACACTCGCTGATAGACAGGTACAGTACACTGTGTGACAAGCCCTTCTATTGATCTTTACTTTATTTTGCTCATTATTATAACGTCTGTGATGGTTTAATGAATTCCTATTTATTATCACTGCATAATACACCAACTGATCTGGCCAACATGGAGTTTAAATTGAACTGCTAAGAAAAGGAAACATTCGTCAAAATGATCAGCTCTTAATGATTTCAATATATTATGAACAGATTTCAGTGAAATTTTGTAATGTATGTATGTATGTGTGTGTGTGTGTGTGTCTGTGTGTGGCTGTTGAGTGTTATCTGCTGATCATCTTTATACATCAAAATGATCAGCTGTTAACGCTTTCCAACTTAGAGCTGATTGAAACTTGTCAGGATTTGACAAATGCTTTGAAATATGTGCCTTGCTCAAGGGAGTTACTGGAGACGTTGAGGCGGATTTACGCATCAACATTTGCAACGCCATTTCACTTGACCTTGTTTAGGATGGAGGGTGACCTTTTTGGCACTCCAAGCTGATGTTAAGCTGGAGAAAATACCTTTAATTTAATTTTCAACCTACTACATTTTGGAAGCTCATATTATACTCTGCAGATTTAAATCACAATCTGTGGGTAATTGATCTGTTTGATGCAAGACTCCACAATTTTTTCAAGTTTAGAGAATCAAATAAAGATTTCAAATTGGTTTTTTACCATTTTCTTGAACGTAAAATAGTTCATGTGAGGTGGCAGGTATGGACAGGCTGCAAAATTAATTGTTCTTAATTGTTTGGGTTTAAGGATCTATTGCTTTTGACTGGAACAAAATGTGAATCTGTATGAGGTTTTTAAAGCTGGTTTTCTGACAATAACTTTTTTTTTTTCATGGCCAGCTTTAGAGAAAAGGAGTTTGATGGGGATCGGTTGTTTCTCTAAAAATAAAAAGCCTATGGAGAACCCAGAGCCTCCGGGTGCACAGTCACCTGACACTTGTCTTCAAGGAAGTAACTATCAGGACTCGTAAGTTTACTCTCTACAGCTACTATGAATATTGCCATATTCATTGCATAGATTTAAAAATTTATTGCATAGATTTAAAAATGTATTGCATAGATTTAAAAATTAGGAAATCCATCAAAATATTTTGGCATAATAGCTATGCTAGAGAAGTGTTAGCTTTGAAGGCTAACTCCAGCACATTTACTTGGACACTTTTTGCTTTAAAAGATCAAAAGAAATTAATTGGCCATATCCAGAGACAGCATTGAGAAGGCCCATACCACAATATCCTCAAACAGTCTGTCCTTGGCAACAATAGGCCCCATCAGTAGCAGTAGAAATACTCTTTATAATTGATAATTTCATCTTTTATTATTGATATTTTGTAACACATGACTGAAGAAAATTGAATGATTTAACTTTAGTCACCATGTAGTCCCATTAAGGACTTCCCAAATATTTGAAAGGAATAAATTATGTATGAATAAAAGTAGTTTCAAAATGGCACGGGGTTAAAACAGGAAGAATGTTGAACTAGAAATATTGAGAACACAGTAAACCTAACAAACAAATGTATTTTTTGCACCACAGTGCTGATCCATTGTATCAACAGCACGATGACACCTCAGAGTT
This sequence comes from Takifugu rubripes, assembly GCF_901000725.2. Lineage (NCBI taxonomy): Eukaryota > Metazoa > Chordata > Actinopteri > Tetraodontiformes > Tetraodontidae > Takifugu > Takifugu rubripes. Next base: position 2,185,235 of record NC_042293.1, on the reverse strand, counting down.
CAACAATAATTTCCAGCAGCCCGGACATCATAATCGAAAAAGAAAGAGATACTGGATAGAGGATGAGATGTCTGAACTGATGGATAGTGTAGACATGTAAGAACAATTTCTATTATGTAGTTTTATTTCACAGCTAACATTTCTTTTTAAGTAAATACTCTACATGTTAACTCTCACATGCCGGACACATTGCTTCATGGATCTCTGGTCACTTTTTTCGTTGAAAGGCCGGCAAAAAGGCCAAGACTGGAGGAGCCCATAGGCTGGGGCAGTTCACAGCCACAGGGATGGGGAAACGACCAGGCCCAAGGCACAGCAGACCAGCCACATCAGGGCTTTGAGAGAAAGCAGCCCAGCGAACTCACAAGAACCCAACAACAACACTGGTATGACAACATAAAGAGGTTTTGGCAAAAAAAGCACCAAACCACCTTTGGGTAGTTGGATGCAAAAACCAGCCCAGGTCAAACATTATCCAAATGGGAGACCTGAGCTATATCAGGCCGCTTTTAGCATCTCCCAGGAACCGCTAAGACCAATTAGAAAATTTCTTCCTTTTGAAAGATCAGAAGAAATGAATTGGCCAGGTCCAGAGACAACATCGAGAAGGCCCATACCACAATATTCTAGAACAGTCCGTCCTTGGCAACAATGGGCCCAATCAGTAGCAGTGGAAATACTCTTTATAATAAATATTTTTATCTTTTATAATTGATATTTTGCAACACACTACTGAAGAAAATTTAAATCACAAACATAATGATTCACTTCCTCTGTTGAAAGGTGACAACAGAGATGTTCAGAACAATGATTTAACTTTAGTCACCATGTAGTCTCATTAAGGACTTCCCAAATATTTGAAAGGAATAAATTATATATGAATAAAAATAGTTTCAAAATGCTATGGGGTTAAAACAGGAAGGATGTTGAACTCGAAATATTGAGAGCACAGTAATCCTAACAAACAAATGTATTTTTTGCACCACAGTGCTGATCCATTGTATCAACAGCACGATGACACCTCAGAGTTCAACTATAATTGTCAGCAGCCCAGACATCATACTCGAAAACGAAAGAGATACTGGATAGAGGATGAGATGTCCGAAATGATGGATAGTGTAGATATGTAAGAACAATTTCTATTATGTAGTTTTATTTCACAGCTAACATTTCTTTTTAAGTAAATACTCTACATGTTAACTCTCACATGCCGGACACATTGCTTCATGGATCTCTGGTCACTTTTTTCATTGAAAGGCCGGCAAAAAGGCCAAGACTGGAGGAGCCCATAGGCTGGGGCAGTTCACAGCCACAGGGATGGGGAAACGACCACGCCCAAGGCACAGCAGATCAGCCACATCAGGGCTCTGAGAGAAAGCAACCCAGCGACGTCACAAGAACCGAACAACAACACTGGTATGACAACATAAAGAGGTTTTGGCCAAAAAAAAGTACCAAACCACCTTTGGGTAGTTGGATGCAAAAACCAGGCCAGGTCAAACATTATCCATATGGGAGACCTGAGCTATATCAGGCCACTTTTAGCATCTCCCTGGAACCGCTAAGACCAATTAGAAAATGTCTTCCTTTTAAAAGATCAAAAGAAATTAATTGGCCATATCCAGAGACAGCACTGAGAAGGCTCATACCACAATATCCTCAAACAGTCTGTCCTTGGCAACAATGGGCCCAATCAGTAGCAGTAGAAATACTCTTTATAATTGATATTTTTTTCTTTTAATATTGATATTTTGTAACACATGACTGAAGAAAATCTAAATCACAAACATAATGATTCACTTCCTCTGTTGAAAGGTGACAACAGAGATGTTCAGAACAATGATTTAACTTTAGTCACCATGTAGTCCCATTAAGGACTTCCCAAATATTTGAAAGGAATAAATTATGTATGAATAAAAGTAGTTTCAAAATGGCACGGGGTTAAAACAGGAAGGATGTTGAACTAGAAATATTGAGAACACAGTAAACCTAACAAACAAATGTATTTTTTGCACCACAGTGCTGATCCATTGTATCAACAGCACGATGACACCTCAGAGTTCAACAATAATTTCCAGCAGCCCGGACATCATACTCGAAAACGAAAGAGATACTGGATAGAGGATGAGATGTCCGAAATGATGGATAGTGTAGATATGTAAGAACAATTTCTATTATGTAGTTTTATTTCACAGCTAACATTTCTTTTTAAGTAAATACTCTACATGTTAACTCTCACATGCTGGACACATTGCTTCATGGATCTCTGGTCACTTTTTTCATTAAAAGGCCGGCAAAAAGGCCAAGACTGGAGGAGCCCATAGGTGGGGGCAGTTCACAGCCACAGGGATGGGGGAACGACCAGGCCCAAAGCACAGCAGATCAGCCACATCAGGGCTTTGAGAGAAAGCAGCCCAGCGAACTCACAAGAACCCAACAACAACACTGGTATGACAACATAAAGAGGTTTTGGCAAAAAAAGCACCAAACCACCTTTGGGTAGTTGGATGCAAAAACCAGCCCAGGTCAAACATTATCCAAATGGGAGACCTGAGCTATATCAGGCCACTTTTAGCATCTCCCAGGAACCGCTAAGACCAATTAGAAAATTTCTTCCTTTTGAAAGATCAGCAGAAATAAATTTGAGACAGCATTGAGAAGGCCCATACCACAATATCCTCAAACAGTCTGTCCTTGGCAACAATGGGCCCAATCAGTAGCAGTAGAAATAACCTTTATAATTGATAATTTTATCTTTTATAATTGACATTTTGTGAGACACTACTATAGAAAATTAAAATCACAAGCATAATGATTTACTTCCTCTGTTAAAAGGTGACAACAGAGATGTTTACAACAATGATTTAACTTTAGTCACCATGTTCTCCCATTAGGGACTTCCCAAATATGTGAAAGGAATACATTATGCATGAATAAAAGTAGTTTCAAAATGCTATTGGGTTAAAACAGGAAGGATGTTGAACTAGAAATATTGAGAGCACAGTAATCCTAACAAACAAATGTATTTTATGCACCACAGTGCCGGTCCATCGTATCAACAGCAAAACGACATCTCAGAGTTCAGCAATAATTTTCAGCAGCAACAATGGTATACTCTCAACCGAAGGAGCGTCGGGATAGAGGATGAGATGTCCGAACCCATGGATACTGGTGACATGTAAGGACAATTTCTATTATGTAGTTTTATTTCGCAGCTAACATTTCTTTTTAAGTAAATACTCTACATGTTAACTCTCACATGCCGGACACATTGCTTCATGGATCTCTGGTCACTTTTTTCAGTGAAAGGCCGACGAATGAGCAGAGACAGGAGGAGCCCATAGGCTGGGGCAGTTCACAGCCACAGGGATGGGGAAATGACCAGGCCCAAGGCACAGCAGTCCAGCCACATCAGGGCTTTGAGAGAAAGCAGCCCAGCGACGTCACAAGAACTGAACAACAACACTGGTATGACAACATAAAGAGGCTTTGGCAAAAAAAAGCACCAAACCACCTTTGGGTAGTTGGATGCAGAAACCAGGCCAGGTCAAACCTTATCCAAATGGGAGACCTGAGCTATATCAGGCCACTTTTAGCATCTCCCAGGAACCGCTAAGATCAATGAGGAAATTTCTTCCTTTTGAAAGATCAGCAAAAATGAATTGGCCATGTCCAGAGACAGCATCGAGAAGGCCCATACCACAATATCCTAGAACAGTCCGTCCTTGGAAACAATGGGCCCCATCAGCAGCAGTAGAAATAACCTTTTTAATTGATAATTTTATCTTTTATAATTGACATTTTGTGACACACTACTAAAGAAAATTAAAATCACAAGCATAATGATTTACTTCCTCTGTTAAAAGGTGACAACAGAGATGTTTACAACAATGATGTAACTTTAGTCACCATGTTCTCCAATTAAGGACTTCCCAAATATGTGAAAGGAATACATTATACATGAATAAAAGTAGTTTCAAAATGCTATGGGGTTAAAACAGGAAGGATGTTGAACTTGAAATATTGAGAGCACAGTAATCCTAACAAACAAATGTATTTTATGCACCACAGTGCCCCTCCATTGTATCAACAGCAAAATGACATCTCAGAGTTCAGCAATAATTTTCAGCAGCAACAATGGTATACTCTCAACCAAAGGAGCGTCGGGATAGAGGATGAGATGTCCGAACCCATGGATACTGGAGACGTGTAAGGACAATTTCTATTATGTAGTTTTGTTTCGCAGCTAACATTTCTTTTTAAGTAAATACTCTACATGTTAACTCTCACATGCTGGACACATTGCTTCATGGATCTCTGGTCACTTTTTTCAGTGAAAGGCCGACGAATGAGCCTAGACAGGAGGAGCCCATAGGCTGGGGCAGTTCACAGCCACAGGGATTGGGAAACGACCAGGACCAAAGCTGGGGAAACAACCAGGCCCAAGGCTTGGGAAACGGCCAGGCCCAAGGCTGGGGAAACGGCCAGGCCCAAGGCTGGGGAAACGACCAGGCCCAGGGATGGGGAAACGGCCAGGCCCAAGGCTGGGGAAACGGCCAGGCCCAAGGCTGGGGAAACGACCAGGCCCAGGGATGGGGAAACGATCAGGCCCAGGGATGGGGAAACGACCAGTCCCAGGGATGGGGAAACGACCAGGCCCAGGGATGGGGAAACGACCAGGCCCAAGGCTGGGGCGACGACCAGGCCCAGGGATGGGGAAACGACCAGGCCCAAGGCTGGGGAGACGACCAGGCCCAGGGATGGGGAAACGACCAGGCCCAAGGCTGGGGAGACGACCAGGCCCAGGGATGGGGAGACGACCAGGCCCAAGGCTGGGGAGACGACCAGGCCCAAGGCTGGGGAGACGACCAGGCCCAAGGCTGGGGCGACGACCAGGCCCAGGGATGGGGAGACGACCAGGCCCAAGGCTCGGGCGACGACCAGGCCCAGGGATGGGGAGACGACCAGGCCCAAGGCTCGGGCGACGACCAGGCCCAGGGATGAGGAGAAGACCAGGCCCAAGGCTAGGGCGACGACCAGGCCCAGGGATGGGGAAACGACCAGGCCCAAGGCACAGCAGACCAGCCACATCAGGGCTTCGAAAGAAAGTAGCCCAGCGAAGTCACAAGAACCGAACAACAACACTGGTATGACAACATAAAGAGGTTTTGGCAAAAAAAAGCACCAAACCACCTTTGGTTAGTTGCATGCAGAAACAAGGCCAAGTCAACTATAATCCAAATGGGAGACTTGAGCTATATCAGGCCACTTTTAGCATCTCCCAGGAACCGCTAAGACCAATTAAAACCAAATGTATTCCTTTTGAAAGACCAGCAGAAATGAATTGGCCATGTGTAGAGACAGCATTGAGAAGGCCCATACCACCTTATCCTAGAACAGTCCGTCCTTGGCAACAATGGGCCCCATCAGCAGCAGTAGAAATACCCTTTATAATTGATATTTGTATCTTTTATAATTGATATTTTGTAACACATTACTGAAGAAAATTAAAATCACAAGCATAAAGATTCACTTCCTCTGTTGAAAGGTGACAACAGAGATCTTCAGAACAATGATTAAACTTTCGTCACCATGTAGTCCCATTAAGGACTTCCCAATTATTTAAAATGAATAAATTATGTGTGGATAAAAGTCTTTGTAAAATGGCATCGGGTTAAAACAGGAAGGATGTTGAACTAGAAATATTGGGCCAGATTTACCAATATGTTCTTAAGAATCTTCTTAGATTCTTTCTTAAGTTGTTCTTAAGAAGTTCCTTAAGAAAACCCTACGTTGGATTCACCAACGCGTTCGTAAACCCCAGAATTGTTCGCAGCTGTGTTCTTAGATTGATGAATGCCATTTGTTCGTAAGTTGAAAGCGCGTGCCAGGTGAGTCTAATTAACATATGATTAGCATAAGTCACCACCCACCAATGCCCATAAAAGGAACTGCAGCAGGACCCTGTAGACAGAGCAAAAAGCAGCAAAATGCCCAAAGCTTGCCTCTCCACGCCTGATTTCTGACGCCGTGTTGAACAATCAAGAAAGGATGGCTAACATGCTTGATAAAATTGCATCAACCCTGATGACTATAGCCAACATGCTTAAAGAAATCAACGAGAATGTAAAAAAAAATAAGAATGTAAAAAGAATAAAAACGTGTAAAAGCTGTGCTCTGACACCGGTCTCTCTTATTTTTTCTTTTTGAAGTGAATCAAGACTGTTAGACTAAAATTGTGACAATAATGCATTTTATTCACAAACGGGCAATTAATCGCGCTCAAACGTGAACCGCGTGCCTGCAGTCTGGCCCCACCATTGCGTCAGGACGCACATCCTCAGGGGGTTGTGGCTCTGTGTCCAAACACATCCAGCGCCCCTTTAAAATGCCGATGGTGCGTTCAATGGTGGAGCGACTGCGCGCATGCATCTGATTGAATAAAATTTCCTGTGGAGTCGGAGGGTTGGTCAGTGGTGTCAACAACCAGGGAGCCAGGGCATATCCTCGATCCCCTAATAAAATAAATCAAGATAAAATCAAATAAAAAGACAGTTTTGGCATGGTTTCCAATTTGGTTGATTAAAGTTAAGTCATTGGCACATTTACGTAATTTTAAAATTCTCCGTGAATCACCAAAAATAGGAAATAAATAAATATGACATAATTATCATTGTAATATTGAATTTTATTGAACTCCACAAGAGAAGAAAACACAACCATGCCAACATGTCGGCACTGAAATGTGCGTAAGAGTACTCCTGAGTGTTCGTAGGATTTGTTCTTACCTACGCATAAATCCAGGATAAGAAGAAATTGGTGAATGCCACAATCTTTGTAAAATGTTCGTAAGTGGGACTTAAGAACAAATTTGTTTGTAAGAACGTTTCGTGAATCTGGCCCATTGAGAGCACAGTAATCCTAACAAACAAATGTATTTTATGCACCACAGTGCCGCTCCATTGTATCAACAGCACGATGACACCTCAGAGTTCAGCAATAATTTTCAGCAGCAACAACGTTATACTCTAAACCGAAGGAGCGTCGGGATAGAGGATGAGATGTCCGGACCGATGGACAGTGTAGACTTGTCAGAACAATTTCTATGACGTAGTTTTATTTCGCAGCTAACATTTCTTTTTAAGTAAATACTCTACTTGTTAACTTACACATGCCATTTCTTCATGGATCTCTGGTCACTTTTTTCAGTAAAAGGCTGATGAATAAGCCAAGACAGGTGCCGCCCATAGGCTGGGGTAGTTCACAGCCTCAGGGATGGGGAAACGACCAGGCCCAAGGCAAAGCAGACCAGCCATATCAGGGAATCGAAGAAAGAAGAACCAAACAACAACAATGGTCTCGTAACCAGAATACGCGTCGGCGAAAAAAGCACCAAGCCCAAGCCAACACAGGCCAACCACCTTTGGATAGTTGGATACGAACCCAGGCCAGGTCAGACATTATCCATATTGGAGACCTGAGCCATACCAGGCCACTTTTAGCACCTCCCAGGAACCGGTAAGACCAATTATAAATTTTCGTCCTATTGAAAGACCACCAGAAATGAATTGGCCATATCCAGAGCCAGTATTGATAAGGTCCATACCACAATATCCTAGAATAAGCGGTCCTTGTCAACAAAGGGCCCCAGCAGCAGCAGGAGAAATAACCTTTAATCGCAATGGCAGAGGACAAGGCTTTACTCAGCCAAGGCAATTTAGACAACCACTACTAAACCCTGAAAACAGACCAGCCACCTCGTTTCCTGTTCATCAACGGCAAAGTCAGCATCCTGACAGTTCATGGTAGCTCAAATGCCGCTACCCCTAAGCTGTTTAAGTGTACTGTGAGATCAATACAAATGCCACATCAATCTTGTAGGTGGCAAACATACCAATAGTCCAGCTGCTGTGGGACATCAGAACACAGCAGGCTGATCAGCCATCCTATTCTCCCATATAAAAAAAAAATGCTGAATTCGCTAGAGATCAGCCGTCCTATTCTCCCATATATATAAAAAAAATTGCTAAATTGGTTAGAGGTAGTTCTCAGTTGACTTTTATAAACAAAGTCATTTTGCAGGAGGACTTTGGACACAAATGAAATGGGACAAGATTATGACCAAGAAATTAAAGTGTGACATAAAAGAGGGAACAAAAGGCAACATGGAAGATGGACTATTACAAGCTAGCAACAAAATGGTACCAGATATTCAACAAATGGACCCGTTTATTGAAGATATGTTAATTAAAGCCTGGGAGCAGTTTTAAATATTGAGAGGGCACTCACCACAAAATCTCCAGCTGAAGCCCCACCAACATCTATATGGGTCAAATTCAAGAGCTTCAAAAATGAAAGAAATACTCAAAAAACCTTGGCTAGTGAAAAGGTTTGATTCCCAGAGGAAAAGGACAGATATGAAACACGATTATGTACCGGAGGAAGTGGAGAAGTGGGACGAAACGAAGGCTGCTCTGAAGCAAAGAATGTGGTTTCAGACTCCATTCCAGCCTAAACTATGGGGATACACTACAAGGCAGGCCCGGTGATTTACATCTCAGCAGAGGCAGTAATGGAAGATGTGGCAAAGACAGATACTGGTGAGTTTTGAAAAAACAATATTCTCTTTTGATTTAGCTCAGCAAGCTGTCCTGACGATTAATTTTTCTGGTTAAACTATACATTTAATGCAAACAAATCACCATCTGTACTCAAAGGAAATTACTTACATGCCGCATGGGCATCAACGCATCGCCGGCTGCCTTCTTCAGAAGTTCACAATACAACAGACCAAGAAGAAACAATGGCCGTCAAACATATTTATAAGGCCCGAGGACCTCCCCAGCTGCCTAAGCACTGCCCGAATAAAATAAAGATAAAAATAAGACAGAACGGGAAAAACAAGGAGGAATTCTGTACAGCCGCCCCCAGATTAGCAGGGCTATTCTGTAATGTGGAGGAATTCCTAAGGTGTTGCTGTAGATGCCTCTTCCTGCTGATGGTCATCTTGTAGCGCTGGCAGTCGAACCAGTCGTGCTACAGGACATAGATATGTTTGATTGTTGACCTTCACCTCCGCAGCCCGAATGTATCCATCTTCGCTGACATTTAAATTCACAATCTTCCCGACCGGCCATTGGGCTCGTTGCAGTTGAGGATCCACAATCATCACCACAGTTCCTATTTCCAGATTGCTTGTAGGTATGCGCCACTTCTGACGTACTTGCAGGGTTGGCAGATATCCTTTGATGAAACGCGACCAGAAATGGTCTGCAATCATCTGGTTTTGTCGCCATCTTCTTCTGGTGATGGCATCTGGGACATAGGACACCTGGGGTAATGACGCATCCCGCCGCCCCATCAGCAACATACTTGGCGTCACTGGATCAGGATCCGCTACATCAGAGGACACGTACCCAAGTGGTTTGGCATTGAGGATTCCTTCAACTTCAATCAGAACGGTAAGTAGCACGTTTTCAGGCACTGCCTGGGCCCCAATCACCACTTGTAAGGCCCTCTTGACTGAGCGAATCTCCCGCTCCCAGATCCCACCAAAGTGTGGGGATGCAGGTGGGTTGAATCTGAATATAATTTGATGTGAAGCTGAACTCTTCTGGAGCTGTGGTTCCATGTCAGCAAAGGCTTCCTTCAGTTCTCTTTCGGCACCTCTGAAGTTGGTTCCTTGATCGGAATAAATTTCTGATGGGTTTCCTCGGCGAGCGATGAATCTCCTCGGAGCCAAAAGAAAGGTGTCTGTGTCCAGGCTATTTATTAGATCTAGATGCACACACCTCGTCGTCAGGCACTTGAAGATCAAGCCCCAGCGCTTTTCGTTACGGTGTCCAACCTTCACTAGATAAGGTCCGAAACAGTCGAATCCCGTGGAGTAGAATGGCTTTCCTCTCCATTTCTGGCACTCTGTGCAGGTTCTCTGGATGTGTTTGACCGCCTGTCGTCCTCGAAACACCCAGTACTGTCGTTGGAGCTCTGCAAACACTCGATCAGACCCCGGATGCAACAGCCGATTGTCCATTTCTCTAATAAGGAGTTTCACCCACTTGTGATGAGGTTCCAGAACAATGGGATGAATGACAACTGGGCGTGGTTCTTCCATGCGTCGGAAGCGGCCTCCAACTCTAATCAATTCGGTTGCCAAGTCCCACTCCGGTGAGAGACAGCTTAGTGAGAGACAGCTTAGTCGGCTGTTACAAGACACCTGTTTCCCCTTCCGAAGAGCCTTGACCTCATCAGGGAAGCTGTCCGCTTGGCAGGTTCTCAAGACTTGTAGTTCAGCATCTCTATAACTTGCGGAAGGTGCCATTGGGTCTTGCAAGACTGACCCAAGCATGGACTGTTGTGTGGCATTCACCACTTCCGTCTGGAATGCCTTAGTGTCACCTGACCTAACATCAGGTGAGTTCAGCAGGGCAGCGATCTCACTCTGGGCCAGTTGATGGGGTTGCCCGTACTGTTGTTGCAAAGCTTGCATTGCTGCTGACTACGGTTGGGCATGATGTCGTCATGACTGGGCGATTAGTCGGGCCTCTTCAAGGACAAGCTGTTCCATGAGTGCTCGGTATTTATAATACTCCGATAGCTGTGGATGGGGACCAAGGAGATAGTCAAGGGCCATCTTGAGATCTGTGAACTCTCGTTCGCTGTCATGCTCCAGTTTAGGGAGTCTGGGCACGGGGACAGGTTGGGTTGGAGGGTGATGCACAAATGGTGGTGCTTGTGGCGTACTTGGGTAGCCTGGGTAAATGGGAAAGGCTGATGCGGTTGGTTGTGGTTGGTGCTGATATGGATGATACTGTTGAGGTAGCTGGAGGGTGGATGGTTGCTGACTAATGCTGCCGTACTGATGAGGAACTGGTGGTAAATAATTTGAAGATGAAGGGTATCCATTTGCCCCTGTTGAAACCTGGAGCACGGGTGGTGTGAATGCTGGTTGATTTTGAGAGATGATTGGAGATTGAGATACTTGCTGTGGGGACAGCTGAGGTATCGTCTGGGTGATGGAGGCACCTATGTGGCCTGGTTGCAAAGTGGCTAACGCTGGTGCGGGGAGCCCGGGCATTAGTTGGGTTGGAGGCTGAAATATGGGCTGAGGAGTCAACTGCGATATCTGGGTGATGGAGGCACCCATTTGGCTAGGTGGCCATGTAGATGAAACGGCTGAAGGGAGTGCTGGCGTCACTGTGCAGCTGTACGCATTGATTGGCAGGGACGCTGGAGCAATTGCCAACCTCTCTATGCCCCTCACTAAGGGTGACAGGGGAACAGGTGCATGGCTTCCAGCCGATTTTATCAGCGGTGCTGATATGAGGGCACAAGGGGGTGCAGGTACTGCACGGGGGGTGGTAGACGATTGATGCAAGGCGATGTACTTGTGGCCGTGGTCACGGGTTGGATGAGGCGACTCTGCCGTGCTTGATCCACTGCTGCCGCTGTGCTGCTCCACTTCGTATTCATCTTGGCTGTCTGCAGGAGAAGACTTGTCTCTCTTCACAGTTTTAGGCAACTGTTCTGGTGGAGGTCTGATCTCATTTGTTTAATTATTTGCTCCCACCTCCTCCTTCTCTGCTTTCTGTAGCAGTTCAAGAGACTGGCTGAAATCAGCGGTGCTCATTGGTATCTTCACAGCTCCTATAGCATCATGTTTTGAGAAACGGTCAAAGTCGTACACGGTCATCACCAGCTTCCTGCCACCAAGCTCGGTGTAGGGTACCTATAGGGCAGCACATTAATGCACAATAAACATCTCGTGCTGAAATTCTATTTTATTTTGTTTATTTATTGTTTTATAGCGCCTTTACCTTAAATGAGAAAGTCTCATTGAAGTTGGGATCAAGGTTTTTCCTGAGAACTTTAGTTTCAAACTTTTTCTTTTTGTCCGGGAGGAGGTAGAGTTTAATGTCGGGGTCAGAGCTTCCCCCCACATCCATCGCTGGCAGCTCAGCAGCCTGCAGGATACCTACAACCAGCTAGCAAAGGAAAAAACATAGGCTGAGAATTTAAAGGGTGCGGGCTTACAGCTGACAGAGGGTGAAAAAAAAACAAACAGTCATCGCACCATATTATCTGTGAAATTGTAATCTAAAGTGAAATGTAGCCTGCCCATCTTCTCCGTCTCCTGGGGCGCTTTTCCCGACAGTGCAGTTTCTTGGTTCTCTTCATCTTTAAATGGGTGGACAAGCTGCACGCATGCGCAGACACGAGCACACACATAGACACACACACAGGCACAGATATGAAGTATAAAATTTAATCAGAAGATCATTTACTGTGTTGTTTCTCTCTCTATATTCAACATGTGTTTTTTTTAAAAAAGGGAGATTACATTATTACCATGTCTGTTCGAATATCTTAAAGAAATTAAATTTTTGAAGTCGCAATGGCTTACCGTTTCAGTCCTCCATCTGCAACTGAAAGCCGACTCTGAGCTCCTAAACACAATTTTTTAGAGCGCTTATGTATAAAAAAAATATTAAAATAAACCCAGAAGGATGTAATGAAGAAGTATCTATACATTTTAGATTTCAAATGACAAATAAAAGTAATACAGGTATTTTTATTATTACCATTCACTGTTATTATCTATATAAAGTTAGGTATTACTCACCCTCAAGCAGAAACAAGTGGGAGACAGAAAAAGACAACAGAAGAAATCTTTTCAATGTGAAATTTAAGTTCATCTCAGAGTCCGAAAAGAGGTCGTGAAACCTTAACGGTGCATTTCAGTAATAAAGGAAGGAAAAATGGTTTATAACGCCATCACGGTCGTTTCTGGAAAGCCAACCCAGCACCAACTGTTACTGAATAACGCACACCTCAATTGGCAGGTAACATGCACCTCTGTCATCACTCTGACTTCTACATACAGGTGTGTGTGTATAGGTGTGTTTGTTTGAGAGCGAGAGAGAGAAAGAAAGAGAGAGAGGGAGATTGCAGCAACAGTTTTCAGCTCTCAAGTTACCATTAATTATGTGGATACAAGCGGGGAAAAATGGAGAATCATTTGAGCAACCCAATCTCTCAGGACTTTTAAAAAAAATTTGATACAGGGTTTTGGGGAAAATAAGCAGGTCAACTGTATTACTAGAAACACACCGTTAATGTATTATAAATGCTCCCTTAAGCTCAATTAGTGACACAGTATAACACAAATGTCACATTATTTCTTGCATGTGAAATTATGTTGCAATTCAATTAAAATCAGTTTATATAGCTCATTTCATATGTGTGCTTCACAAAAACAAAAGAAAGCACATTACGTGCAATAACATCTCGAATCTGGTGTGTTTTTATATATCACGACGTTTCACAGGAAAGGAAGTTAATCTGAAACGGTGCCTCCGAGTTTTTGGACCAGCTGGAAGAATTTGTTTTTGCATCATTCACTTGTAAAAGGTTTTCATTCATCCAGTGTCTCACATCATATCATGTATGTGAATGTCATTTCAAAGTATAAAAGAGGCTGCATCCAATACAGGAACAACAACTGCAGATGACATCACCCTAAGTGGCATTACTTTATTGTAATACAATTTTAAATTACCTCAGAAATAAGTTTATTTGTCAGCCGGCATCCTTCTGAACTCAAAATATTATGAAGAGATTTCGCGTGTGTGTGTATCTGGAGCAGGATTTCCAGCATATAATAATAATAATAATAGATTTTTTTTCAAAGTGCCTTTCAAGACACCCAAGGACACTTTACAGTACATCTATGCAACAGTTAAAAACTATTTACAATTTAAAATCATCATCAGCTTCACAGTTAAGATTTCAATAACAATTGCAATAGCACCAACCTGAGGTAGACAGGGGGCACAGTGAGGTTGAGGGAGGAGGAGGATCTGAGGGGGCGTGTTGAAATGGTAATGTGGAGGAGGTCAGACAGGTAAGGAGGGGGAGTTTATGGATGGCTCTGAAGGTGAGTAGAAGGATTTTGTACTGGATCTGGAAAGTGAATTTGAAGCCAGTGGAGTTGTTGTAGGATGGGGGAGATGTGGTGGGAAGATGGGGTTCTGGTGATGATGCGGGCAGCTGAATTGTAGACCAGTTGTAGCTTGTGGAGAGATTTTTGAGGGAGACCGATGAGGAGGGAGTTGCAGTAATCTAAACGTGAGGTGACAAGACTATGGACGAGGATGGAGGTGGTGTTGGGGGAGAGGGAGGGACGAAGTCGATTTATTTGTCGGAGATGGAAATAGGTGGCCCGAGTGGTATGGCTGATGTGGGATTTAAATGAGAGAGTGCTGTCAAGGATGACGCCCAGACTCTTAACTTGAGGGGAGGGGGAGACCAAGGAGGTGTCAATGGGAATGGAGAAACTGGCAACTTTTGAGAGTGATGATTTCATCCCTACAAGGAGCACTTCAGTTTTATCACTGTTTAATTTAAGGAAGTTGGACGAGAACCAGGCTTTGATTTCAGCTAAGCAGGTGGGGAGGGAGGAGGGTGGGAGTGAGGAGTTAGGCGAGCTTGAAAGGTACAGTTGAGTGTCGTCTGCATAACAGTGATATTGGATGTTGAATTTGCAGAAGATGGCGCCAAGGGGAAGAAGATAGATAATGAATAGCAAGGGTCCCAGGACTAAGCCCTGTGGCACGCCTGAAGTGACTGGGGAGAGGTTGGACTTGAATGATTTGAGCTGGATGAACTGTGTGCGGCCTGAGAGGTACGAATGGAATCACTGAAGGGGGGTCTTGGCAAGGCCGATGGATGAGAGTCTACGGAGTAGAATGGGGTGGGAGATGGTGTTGAATGCTGCAGTAAGGTCGAGGAGGATAAGGATGGAAAGTGAACCAGAGTCAGCTGCAGTGAGAAGGTCGTTGGTTATTTATATGAGAGCAGTTTCAGAGCTGTGGCGGGGGCGGAAACCAGATTGGAAGGGGTCATAAAGGGAGTTATGTGCTAGGTGGGTGTGTAGTTGAGAGGCGACTACTTTTTCAAGGATTTTGGAAATGAAAGGTAGATTAGAAATGGGACGGAGATTGTTGTAAATATTGGGGTCTGAGCCTGTTTTTTTCAGGATTGGGATGATGGCTGCCGTTTTGAGGGATGAGGGAACAGTTCCAGTCGAAAGTGACGATTTAATGATGGCAGAAATGAGGGGGAGCACAGTAGGGAGGCAAGATTTGACCAGATTGGTGGGTAGGGGATCCAGCTGACATGTTGGTTTGGATTTCCGGATAAGAGCATCGATGTCAAGATTTTTAGGGAGAAGAAAACTGGAGAATTGATGACGGTGAGGCAGATTAGTTGGTGGGCTGGGAGGAGGTCCGGGCTGGAGAGCGGGAAGTGAGCCTGTGTCTAGGTGATGGTGAATGTTTAGGATTTTGTTCTTGAAAAACTACATTAGGGAGTTACAGGTGTCAGTTGAATAGAGGTGAGGAGGTAGGGAGTCAGGTAGCTGGATAGTTCTGTTGAGAAGTGTGAAAAGAGATCTGGTGTTTCCTTTGTTGCAGGAGATCTGGGCAGAGTAGTATTTTGTCTTGGCTTGGTGAATTGCATCCTTGTATTGGTAGATGTGGGCAATGTACATTTGCTTGTGGATCAGGAGTCCAGTTTTCTTATAAAGTCTTTCCATTTGAGGGCCTTTGGTTTTCATGGAGCGGAGATGAAGGGTAAACCAGGGGGCAGTTGTGGAGAACGAAACAGAGCGTGTTTTGGCTGGGGCGAGGGAGTTGAGGATGTTCTTTAAACTAGTATTGTAGTGGGATGTGATTTCGTCGGTGGTAGTGAAACAGTCTGGGATGATAATATCATTAATGTGGGAACTAAGGGTGTCAATGTTGATGTTTTTCAAATTGTGGAATGAGATAAAGCGTGGTGACTTAACTCTGAAGTGGCGGAGTGCAGTGCTGAAAGAGATGAGGAAATGGTCGCTGACATGGAGATAATCAGCAGTGCAGTAGAGGGGGATGAGACCAGAGCAGCAGAGAAGGTCCAGAGTGTGTCCTTTAGTGTGCGTTGGGAAGTTGATAAAATTATGCAGTCCAAACCTCTCCAGGCATGATAAAAAGTCTTTGGTGCGGGGCAGATTGGTGTTGTCCATGTGGATATTGAAGTCCCCTAGTATTATTATGTTTGGAGATAGTGTACATCAGGGGTGGGGAACCTTTTTCATATCGAGGGCCATTTCAATTTTTATAAAGTCCTCCGAGGGCCATACTATTATGAACACATACCTAGGGATGCAAAAAAAGACGAAAAAAAGTCTATAACCACTGTGTTACTAAGTCTCATGATTGCTGCATTTGAATTTGAATTATTTATTTAGCACACATGCATATAAAATCACCAAAAAAATAGACAAACAAGTTAAATATTTTTACATTATCATACAAAACAATAAAAAAAAGAGGTGCAGAGTTGAGGCAAGAGACCTGTAAGGGCCTGTTCGAGGCCTCTACTCACAACAACTAACAGACAGACTTGCTAACAGACAGACAGACAGATAAACGCCGGCAAAAACATAACCTCCTTGGCGGAGGTAATAAAGACAATAATAATAACAATAATTGCTGCATTTCTACACCTAATGCGATGGTTGGAACTGCTTCTCTTTGGAGAGGCATCTAATGTCAGCTGGCAGTGATGATGATGCCACTCGAAGCTGGTTTTCCAAGTTTGGGTCAGTCAGTCTTGAGCGGAAGCGAGTCTTTGCAAGTGTCAGTTTTGAAAAGAACTGTTCACAGCAGTACGTTGTCCCAAACAGAGATGCAAACTTCAGGGCATGTCTCCTCAAGATGGGAAAATCCTCAGCACTAACGTACAGTTTGTAAAAGTCCAGTAGAGAGAGGTTGTTGTACTTAGCTTTGAGTTCGTTGTTGTTTTGCAGCTCAATTATTTCCATTTGGAATTTGTCTGGTACATCAGATGGTTGCACATTAAATGGCGTAGCAAACATGTCTAGTTCCCTTTGTATGTTTTTCACATCATGAAACCTCTCATCAAATGCCTGAACGAGTTTTGCACATTCACCAGCATATTCAGTCATAACATCAGGCTTTTGTTCTTGCAGGGTGGGAAAGTGCACAGTGTTTCCCCTTTCCAGTTGTTCTTGCCACAGCCTTAACTTCACTTCAAATATTTTCACATTTGAAAGCAGAGAGCTGACGAGCTGGTTGGGACCTTGCAGCTTGATGTTTAGCTCTGACAGGTGCTTGGTGATGTCCACCATGAAGGCCAGATCACTGAGGAACTTGCCATCACTGAGCTCCATGACAGGTTTCCCCTTCATCTCCATGAAGTGTTTGACCTCTTCCCGCAGTGTATAAAACCGTTCGAGCATATTTGAACGACTCAGCCATCGCACTTCACAGTGATAAACCAGATCACCGTACTCTGACTCAAGCTCGCTGAGTAGCTCCTTGAACTGGCGGTTGTTCAGCCCTCTGCTTTTGATGAAGTTTATGGTGGACACGACGGTTTTCATCACATTGTTAAGCTTCAGGGAATGTGCACACAGACTCTCTTGATGTATGACACAGTGGCACACAACTATATCACTTGGATCCAGACCCAGACGGCTCATTTCTTTTTTGACTAATGCAGTCAATCCTTTTTGCGTGCCAACCATTGCGGGTGCTCCATCAGTGGCGATTCCGCTCAACTTCTCAAATGGCAGTTCAAAATTGTTCATGGCCACAACAACTTGACTGAACAAATCCTCACCTTTACTAGTGCCATGCATGGCTTGGAAAGACAACAACTCCTCCTTTATTTCAAACTTGGTGGGAATCCCACGCACAAAAATGGCAAGCTGCGCTGTGTTTGTGATGTCAGTTGTCTCATCACAGGCCAGAGAAAAATACTCAAAGTCTCTTGCAGTGTCCCTCAGTGTTTTTTCAATATTTTGTGCCATGTCAGTAATCCTGTCTGCAACGGTTCTTCGAGACAAACTGACGCTTTGAAAAAGTTTTACTTTGTCCGGCGCGGGAACCTCAGCGGCGGCTACTCCTTCACGAACTCTCCTTCGGCGTGAGGTTTCAGCTTCTTGGCTATTAATTCACTCACCACAAAACTTGCTCGTGTAATATTCTCTCTGTCGGAAGATGGTCGTATGAAAGCTGCTTGTTGAGCCTCCAAACTCCGACGAAGAGCGTTAACTTTATCCACACGCATCTGTCCTTTCAACTCATCGAGTTTAGCATGTTTCGTGCTGTAATGGTGCTCGAGATTTGCCTTTTTCATCACCGCCAGCGCCTCGCCACAAACTAGGCACACTGGCTTGCCTTTTACTTCGACAAAGAAAAAATCATTTGTCCATTTCTCCTGGAATAAACGGCATTCTGCATCCACCTTTCTTTTCTTGACAGTCGCCATGATACATCAATTTTTCGTCCGTGTCAATCAGTCCGCCCAATACGTACATCACATGCTGTGTTCACTGACCCTGACCTTTGCTCAGACATAACATTACCGTCCGTTTTATCTCAGAAAATGAATGGCTGCCGATACGTTTTTTCCTGATTTTTTTTATTCATTCATACTACAATCTTATTGCGTTGCGGGCCGGTAGAAATGGTCTCGCGGGCCTTATACGGCCCGGAGGCCGGAGGTTCCCCACCCCTGGTGTACATAGATGGGTGAGCAAGACGGCAAAGTCATTTAGGAAGTTGCTGTTGGGCTTGGGGGGGGGGATAAATAGTGGCAATGACGGTGGGAGTGGGTCCAGAGATTGTAAGTGCCAAATGTTCAAATGAGGATGATGGAAGCGGAAGGATCTTCCACTTCTGGTGGTGAATCACTGCGATACCACCACCACGGCCGTGGGAGCGGGGGTGGGAAAAATATGTATAGTCCGGTGGGGTGGAGTCGTTGAGTGAGGATAAATCATTTGGTTGTTGCCAGGTAATACAAAGAAAGTTGAAATTGCGGTCAGTTAGGAGATCGTGGATGAGGTGTTCCTTGTTCGTGAGTGAGCGGATGTTAAGAAGTCCGAAGCTGACAGAAGTGTCTTCAAGTTTGGTGTGAGTCAGAGCCTGGACGGATGGGCTGGCTAAGACTGAGTGATTGATAGTCCGGGAGGTGTTTCTGCCAGAGCGGTGTCTGTTGGTTATGAGGACGGGAATAGGGAACAGTTGGTTGCTCCTGTGGTTTATTATGGGAGGAGAGCTAATCTTGGAGAGGCCAGTGGCTGAGGGAGACAGTTGGATAATCTGCCAGCGGGGGGAGCTCTGGGGAGGGGTCGTTGACAGTGGGTGGATCATGGAGGGAGAGGGATTTGAGTGAGATGGGGAGGTAAGTAGTCAGGCATATGGGGAGGAATGGACGGTGTCTTGCAGATTAGCTGCTAGCATGCGGCTACCTGCGTGGTTTGGATGAATTCCGTCCGATTTAAAAAAGCACGGACGGTTCCAGAACAGGTCAAAATTGTCCACGAGGGCAATGCTATGGGCTTGGCAGGCAGAATGAAGCCAGGTGTGCAGGCTGAGGACTCGGCTGAATCGGCCACACCCACGGCCAAGAGTAGGGAGGGGGCCGCTGATGAAAGCAGACAGTCCACAGGTTTTCAGGAAGTTCAGAAGTTTTCTAAAATAATCCTTCGTGAGCTCGGACTGGTGGAGGGATGTGTCATTTGTCCCGACATGGATCATGATTCTCTTGATCGAAGCTGGCAGAGTTTTCAAGAGAGTGGGGAAGAATGGACGCGGAGGCGAGTCAGAAGGGGCACAGGATAGCTGCGGTGCAGGTGTAGTGGATGACAAGGAGCGCCTCTGGAGGGGCCCCGGGATGGGGTGGTCGGGCACAGGGGCGGGAGGGGGTAGACGGGACGAAGACGACGGAAAGCTGCCGGTCCCATCAGATAGCCGGATGGACAAAGTCCAGGACAATGCGGGTAGAGGGGGGGAATCATGATGGTCAAGAGGGGTGAACTTGTTCTCCAGGTGGAGGTGGAAGAAAGGAGCCTGTGATGGACGCTTTGTTTTCCCAGTGCGGGCGCTGATCTGGGACCATTGCTCCTGTTGAGATGGAGTGGAGCTAGCCCGAGGCTTGAGATTAGCCCTGGGTCCTGCTGCATGCTTCGTAGAGGAGGCATCGGGGGAGATGAGTGGATGAACAGCCGGAGGAGAGGTGGTGGCGACAGTGGTGTTAGGAGCGGTGATGTCGGGATCAGATGCATCAGCGGAGTCGGGATGGGGTTCTTTGAAAACGATGGTGTCAATGAATCTCTCAGCTTCCTGGATCTGATATAGGGTGGAGATTCTTTGCTCTAGCTCCTGGATCTTTACAGCAAGGTAGGCACAGTTGGCACAGCTGGATGAAGAAGAGAGTGGGGCCATGGACGCTAGGGCTCCGGTGAGTTGTCAAACACACACCTGGTAATGACCCACTCCTGCCTGGGGGGGGGTTATGGTCACTTTTCAACACTTGCTGTAATGTTTCTCAAACACACGACCTTTTGCGCCCTCAAAAAGCGAATCCGCATCACTTCCCACTTGTTGCTACGTTGCGAGGCGTGAACGCACCTCCACTTCAGCCCCGGCTGGACGGCTGGCCGGGCTACCGGCGGAGCTAACGCTAATGCTAACTCTGAGAGCCCGGGGCGATGAGTGTCTGTTCCCGTCTGAGTGGGGCCGTTCGCGGGGTGGGAGAACGACAGCTCGGTCTCGTCACGACACCGCCAAACGTTGTTCACCTCGCGTCTTTGTTACAAGCGCATTCAAACAGGTGGCACCGCTGTTAGCCAGCATTAGCAACGCGGGTCCCCAAACGGTGCGTTCCGTCCGCGTGGCTTAATAAAAATTGTAGCGGTCAGCGTAACTCAGTCAGCGAGTCCGTACAGTGAAGCTAAAAGGGAAATGTCTTACCAATCCCTCGGTGGTATTTTTATCCAGTGTTAAAGGGAGTTTCAGCCGGAGTCAGTGGTTGAGGTTGTTGGCTAGCTGTCACACAGATTCGCAACTATCTATATACTTTTATGTTATTTTTAGACCCACTCCATGGACATGCACAAAGTTTTATTTGTAGTTCAATTATGTGCTTATTTTTCAGGAAGCAGATGTACTGGACTAGATTTCCCATATAATAGTTCAACTTGTCCAATACAGGCACTTGACCAAAAAAAATATCTGCAATTCTGGCTTGGAAGTTTCTTTGATGCTTTAAACTCATTAATCTATAAAGACAATATATCTACCTTAGCCACAACCTCTCAATATATGCAAAGGTGGACAAGTTGGCTGATGAGTGTTATTTGCTGATAATATTTATTTCATTTTCTATTTGGTACTTCGATAAATCTGAGGCCAGTGAACTAGATAAACAGCACATTACTTAGGAAAAAACCTCTCCAGGCATTCATTCCACACTCGCTGATAGACCGGTACAGTACACCGTGTGACAAGCCCTTCTATTGATCTTTACCTTATTTTGCTCATTATTATAACCTCTGTAATGGTTTAATGAATTCCTATTTATTATCACTGCATAATACACCAACTGATCTGGCCAACATGGAGTTTAAATTGAACTGCTAAGAAAAGGAAACATTCGTCAAAATGATCAGCTCTTAATGCTTTCAATATATTATGAACAGATTTCAGTGAAATTTTGTAGTGTGTCTGTGTGTGGCTGTTGAGTGTTATCTGCTGATCATCTTTATACATCAAAATGATCAGCTGTTAACGCTTTCCAACTTAGAGCTGATTGAAACTTGTCAGGATTTGACAAATGCTTTGAAATATGTGCCTTGCTCAAGGGAGTTACTGCGTTTACGCGGCACCCATTTGGAGACGTTGAGGCGGATTTACGCATCAACATTTGCAACGCCTTTTCACTTGACCTTGTTTAGGATGGAGGGTGACCTTTTTGGCACTCCAAGCTGATGTTAAGCTGGAGAAAATACCTTTAATTTAATTTTCAACCTACTACATTTTGGAAGCTCATATTATACTCTGCAGATTTAAATCACAATCTGTGGGTAATTGATCTGTTTGATGCAAGACTCCACAATTTTTTCAAGTTTTGAGAATCAAATAAAGATTTCAAATTGTTTTTTTACCATTTTCTTGAACGTAAAATAGTTCATGTGAGGTGGCAGGTATGGACAGGCTGCAAAATTAATTGTTCTTAATTGTTTGTGTTAAAGTATCTATTGCTTTTGACTGGAACAAAATGTGAATCTGTATGAGGTTTTTAAAGCTGGTTTTCTGACAATAACTTTTTTTTTTTCATGGCCAGCTTTAGAGAAAAGGAGTTTGATGGGGATCGGTTGTTTCTCTAAAAATAAAAAGCCTATGGAGAACCCAGAGCCTCCGGGTGCACAGTCACCTGACACTTGTCTTCAAGGAAGTAACTGTCAGGACTCGTAAGTTTACTCTCTACAGCTACTATGAATATTGCCATATTCATTGCGGAAAGGTGCATAGATTTAAAAATTAGGAAATCCATCAAAATATTTTGGCATAATAGCTATGCTACAGAAGTGTTAGCTTCACTTTTTGCTGCTAAGATCATTAATATGTATTGTCCTAATCGAATCAACTGGAACCCATTTTTAAAACGCATTTCATTATCAATTTTCATATTTGTCCAAAGATTTAAAATAGAATAGAATTAAAAATAGAACTTTCTTCTATTTCACTGTCTCAGGAAAAAATGAAATAATGCATTTGAATTATTCAGAAAAAATCTTAAATATTTAATCTTTTTTTTTTTTTTTTTTCTTGACACACCCTGATCTTATATAATTGATATTTTGTAAGACACTACTAAACAAAATTAAAATCATCATGCTCTAAAACTATTCTCTAGTTTTATTTCACAGCTAACATTTCTTTTTAAGTAAATACTCTACATGTTAACTCTCACATGCCGGACACATTGCTTCATGGATCTCTGGTCACTTTTTTCAGTGAAAGGCCGACGAATGAGCAAAGACAGGAGGAGCCCATAGGCTGGGGCAGTTCACAGCCACAGGGATGGGGAAACGACCAGGCCCAAGGCACAGCAAACCAGCCACATCAGGGCTCTGAGAAAAAGGAGCCCAGCGACGTCACAAGAACCGAACAACAACACTGGTATGACAACATAAAGAGGTTTTGGCCAAAAAAAAGTACCAAACCACCTGTGGGTAGTTGGATGCAAAAACCAGGCCAGGTCAAACATTATCCAAATGGGAGACCTGAGCTATATCAGGCCACTTTTAGCATCTCCCAGGAACCGCTAAGACCAATTAGAACATTTCTTCCTTTTAAAAGATCAAAAGAAATTAATTGGCCATATCCAGAGACAGCATTGAGAAGGCCCATACCACAATATCCTCAAACAGTCTGTCCTTGGCAACAATGGGCCCCATCAGTAGCAGTAGAAATACCCTTTATAATTGATAATTTTATCTTTTATTATTGATATTTTGTAACACATGACTGAAGAAAATTTAAATCACAAACATAATGATTCACTTCCTCTGTTGAAAGGCGACAACAGAGATGTTCAGAACAATGATTTAACTTTAGTCACCATGTAGTCCCATTAAGGACTTCCCAAATATTTGAAAGGAATAAATTATGTATGAATAAAAGTAGTTTCAAAGTGTCACGGGGTTGAGGCGGATTTACGCATCAACATTTGCAACGCCATTTCACTTGACCTTGTTTAGGATGGAGAGTGACCTTTTTGGCACTCCAAGCTGATGTTAAGCTGGAGAAAATACCTTTAATTTAATTTTCAACCTACTACATTTTGGAAGCTCATATTATACTCTGCAGATTTAAATCACAATCTGTGGGTAATTGATCTGTTTGATGCAAGACTCCACAATTTTTTCAAGTTTTGAGAATCAAATAAAGATTTCAAATTGGTTTTTTTCATCATTTTCTTGAACGTAAAATAGTTCATGTGAGGTGGCAGGTATGGACAGGCTGCACAATTAATTGTTCTTAATTGTTTGGGTTTAAGGATCTATTGCTTTTGACTGGAACAAAATGTGAATCTGTATGAGGTTTTTAAATCTGGTTTTCTGACAGTAACTTTTTTTTTTTCATGGCCAGCTTTAGAGAAAAGGAGTTTGATGGGGATCGGTTGTTTCTCTAGAAATAAAAAGCCTATGGAGAACCCAGAGCCTCCGGGTGCACAGTCACCTGACACTTGTCTTCAAGGAAGTAACTGTCAGGACTCGTAAGTTTACTCTCTACAGCTACTATGAATATTGCCATATTCATTGCATAGATTTAAAAATGTATTGCATAGATTTAAAAATTAGGAAATCCATCAAAATATTTTGGCATAATAGCTATGCTACAGAAGTGTTAGCTTTGAAGGCTAACTCCAGCACATTTACTTGGACACTTTTTGCTTTAAAAGATCAAAAGAAATTAATTGGCCATATCCAGAGACAGCATTGAGAAGGCCCATACCACAATATCCTCAAACAGTCTGTCCTTGGCAACAATGGGCCCCATCAGTAGCAGTAGAAATACTCTTTATAATTGATAATTTTATCTTTTATTATTGATATTTTGTAACACATGACTGAAGAAAATTTAAATCACAAACATAATGATTCACTTCCTCTGTTGAAAGGTGACAACAGAGATGTTCAGAACAATGATTTAACTTTAGTCACCATGTAGTCCCATTAAGGACTTCCCAAATATTTGAAAGGAATAAATTATGTATGAATAAAAGTAGTTTCAAAATGGCACGGGGTTAAAACAGGAAGGATGTTGAACTAGAAATATTGAGAACACAGTAAACCTAACAAACAAATGTATTTTTTGCACCACAGTGCTGATCCATTGTATCAACAGCACGATGACACCTCAGAGTTCAACAATAATTTCCAGCAGCCCGGACATCATAATCGAAAAAGAAAGAGATACTGGATAGAGGATGAGATGTCCGAACCGATGGATAGTGTAGACATGTAAGAACAATTTCTATTATCTAGTTTTATTTCACAGCTAACATTTCTTTTTAAGTAAATACTCTACATGCTAACTCTCACATGCCGGACACATTGCTTCATGGATCTCTGGTCACTTTTTTCGTTGAAAGGCCGGCAAAAAGGCCAAGACTGGAGGAGCCCATAGGCTGGGGCAGTTCACAGCCACAGGGATGGGGAAACGACCAGGCCCAAAGCACAGCAGACCAGCCACATCAGGGCTTTGAGAGAAAGCAGCCCAGCGAACTCACAAGAACCCAACAACAACACTGGTATGACAACATAAAGAGGTTTTGGCAAAAAAAGCACCAAACCACCTTTGGGTAGTTGGATGCAAAAACCAGCCCAGGTCAAACATTATCCAAATGGGAGACCTGAGCTATATCAGGCCACTTTTAGCATCTCCCAGGAACCGCTAAGACCAATTAGAAAATTTCTTCCTTTTGAAAGATCAGAAGAAATGAATTGGCCATGTCCAGAGAAAGCATTGAGAAGGCCCATACCACAATATCCTAGAACAGTCTGTCCTTGGCAACAATGGGCCCCATCAGCAGCAGTAGAAATAACCTTTATAATTGATAATTTTATCTTTTATAATTGACATTTTGTGACACACTACTAAAGAAAATTAAAATCACAAGCATAATGATTTACTTCCTCTGTTGAAAGGTGACAACAGAGATGTTCAGAACAATGATTTTACTTTAGTCACAATGTAGTCTCATTAAGGACTTCCCAAATATGTGAAAGGAATACATTATACATGAATAAAAGTAGTTTCAAAATGCTATTGGGTTAAAACAGGAAGGATGTTGAACTAGGAATATTGAGAGCACAGTAAACCTAACAAACAAATGTATTTTATGCACCACAGTGCCGGTCCATCGTATCAACAGCAAAATGACATCTCAGAGTTCAGCAATAATTTTCAGCAGCAACAACGTTATACTTTCAACGGAAGGAGCGTCGGGATAGAGGATGAGATGTCCGAACCCATGGATACTGTAGACATGTAAGAACAATTTTTATTATGTAGTTTTATTTCACAGCTAACATTTCTTTTTAAGTAAATACTCTACATGTTAACTCTCACATGCTGGACACATTGCTTCATTGATCTCTGGTCACTTTTTTCAGTGAAAGACCGGCAAAAAGGCCAAGACTGGAGGAGCCCATAGGCTGGGGCAGTTCACAGCCACAGGGATGGGGAAACGACCAGGCCCAAAGCACAGCAGTCCAGCCACATCAGGGCTTTGAGAAAAAGCAGCCCAGCGAAGTCACAAGAACCCAACAACAACACTGGTATGACAACATAAAGAGGTTTTGGCAAAAAAAAGTACCAAATCACCTTTGAGTAGTTGGATGCAGAAACCAGGCCAGGTCAAACCTTATCCAAATGGGAGACCTGAGCTATATCAGGCCACTTTTAGCATCTCCCAGGAACCGCTAAGACCAATTAAAACCAAATGTATTCCTTTTGAAAGATCAGCAGAAATGAATTGGCCATGTCCAGAGACAGCCTCGAGAAGGACCATACCACAATATCCTAGAACAGTCTGTCCTTGGCAACAATGGGCCCCATCAGCAGCAGTAGAAATAACCTTTATAATTGATAATTTTATCTTTTATAATTGACATTTTGTGACACACTACTAAAGAAAATTAAAATCACAAGCATAATGATTTACTTCCTCTGTTAAAAGGTGACAACAGAGATGTTTACAACATGTTCTCCAATTATAGACTTCCCAAATATGTGAAAGGAATACATTATATATGAATAAAAGTAGTTTCAAAATGCTCTGGGGTTAAAACAGGAAGGATGTTGAACTAGAAATATTGAGAACACAGTAAACCTAACAAACAAATGTATTTTTTGCACCACAGTGCTGATCCATTGTATCAACAGCACGATGACACCTCAGAGTTCAACAATAATTTCCAGCAGCCCGGACATCATAATCGAAAAAGAAAGAGATACTGGATAGAGGATGAGATGTCTGAACTGATGGATAGTGTAGACATGTAAGAACAATTTCTATTATGTAGTTTTATTTCACAGCTAACATTTCTTTTTAAGTAAATACTCTACATGTTAACTCTCACATGCCGGACACATTGCTTCATGGATCTCTGGTCACTTTTTTCAGTGAAAGGCCGAAGAATGAGCAGAGACAGGAGGAGCCCATAGGCGGGGGCAGTTCACAGCCACAGGGATTGGGAAACAACCAGGCCCAAGGCTGGGGAAACGACCAGGCCCAAGGCTGGGGAAACGACCGGGCCCAGGGATGGGGAGACGACCAGGCCCAAGGCACAGCAGACCAGCCACATCAGGGCTTTGAGAGAAAGTAGCCCAGCGAAGTCACAAGAACCGAACAACAACACTCGTATGACAACATAAAGAGGTTTTGGCAAAAAAAAGCACCGAACCACCTTTGGTTAGTTGCATGCAGAAACAAGGCCAAGTCAACTATAATCCAAATGGGAGACCTGAGCTATATCAGGCCACTTTTAGCATCTCCCAGGAACCGCTAAGACCAATTAAAACCAAATGTATTCCTTTTGAAAGATCAGCAGAAATGAATTGGCCATGTGTAGAGACAGCATTGAGAAGGCCCATACCACCTTATCCTAGAACAGTCCGTCCTTGGCAACAATGGGCCCCATCAGCAGCAGTAGAAATACCCTTTATAATTGATATTTGTATCTTTTATAATTGATATTTTGTAACACATTACTGAAGAAAATTAAAATCACAAGCATAAAGATTCACTTCCTCTGTTGAAAGGTGACAACAGAGATGTTCAGAACAATGATTAAACTTTCGTCACCATGTAGTCCCATTAAGGACTTCCCAATTATTTAAAATGAATAAATTATGTGTGGATAAAAGTCTTTGTAAAATGGCATCGGGTTAAAACAGGAAGGATGTTGAACTAGAAATATTGAGAGCACAGTAAACCTAACAAACAAATGTATTTTATGCATCACAGTGCCGCTCCATCGTATCAACAGCACGATGACACCTCAGAGTTCAGCAATAATTTTCAGCAGCAACAACGTTATACTCTAAACCGAAGGAGCGTCGGGATAGAGGATGAGATGTCCAGACCGATGGACAGTGTAGACTTGTAAGAACAATTTCTATTACGTAGTTTTATTTCGCAGCTAACATTTCTTTTTAAGTAAATACTCTACTTGTTAACTCTCACATGCCATTGCTTCATGGATCTCTGGTCACTTTTTTCAGTAAAAGGCCAATGAATAAGCCAAGACAGGTGCCGCCCATAGGCTGGGGTAGTTCACAGCCTCAGGGATGGGGAAACGACCAGGCCTAAGGCAAAGCAGACCAGCCACATCAGGGAATCGAAGAAAGAAGAACCAAACAACAACAATGGTCTCGTAACCAGAATACGCGTCGGCGAAAAAAGCACCAAGCCCAAGCCAACAGAGGCCAACCACCTTTGAATAGTTGGATGCAGAACCCAGGCCAGGTCAGACATTATCCATATTCGAGACCTGAGCCATACCAGGCCACTTTTAGCACCTCCCAGGAACCAGTAAGACCAATAATAAAATGTCGTCCTGTTGAAAGACCACCAGAAATGAATTGGCCATATCCAGAGCCAGGATTGATAAGGCCCATACCACAACATCATAGAATAATCCATCCTCGGCAACAAAGGGCCCCAGCAGCAGCAGGAGGAATAACCTTTAATCGCAATGGCAGAGGACAAGGCTTTACTCAGCCAAGGCAATTTCGACAACCACTGCTAAACCCCGAAAACAGAGCAGCCACCCCATTTCCTGTCAATCAACGGCAGCATCCTGACAGTTCATGGTAGCTGAAATGCTGCTACCCCTAAGATGTTTAAGTGTACTGTGAGATCAATACAAATGCCACATCAATCTTGTATGTGGCAAACATACCAATAGTCCAGCTGCTGTGGGACATCAGAACACAGCAGGCTGATCAGCCATCCTATTCTCCCATATAAAATAAAAATGCTGAATTCGCTTGAGATCAGCCACCAGATCGTTGTAAATCCCTCTGCAGTAATGCTTGGCCCCCTTTTCTAGAAAACCTTTGTAGATTAAGCTTTTGCTCTCATGCTTTTGTGTTTTTACCTGCATCACCTGTCTTGTCCTATTTTGCTCATTTCCAGATTAATTGTTCTAATCAGCTTTGCTTACCTGTAAATTGCCATTTCCATTTCCAGTCATCTGTCACTTTAATGTTTTATTAAATTTTTGAAAATAAAACCTGTGTGTTGTGTCTATGTCTGCATTTTGGGTCTGGCTATAAATTGAACATCCAAAAGACTCAAAATCTGTTTCAATCACAAACCTAGCCAGAACATAATTTCCAAATTTCAACTACACTGGGAGGTAGAACATATTGTGTACTTGTATAAGTACTTTGGTCTAGAATTTTGGTCTATTAAATCAAAACCCTTGCAATGCCCAAGAGCTGCATCTAAATCAAACCAAGTTTATTAAGACCCCAAAATCACAAACATTGTCGCCTCAGAGGGCTTTTCAAGCTGCAAAGTTGTGACACCTTCTGTTCTTAGACCCTTGAGTTAGAATTCCTAAAGGAACAAGTTCATGTTTCCACCAAATCAGGTGACAGTCTTAAGGTTAGTATAGAGTATTGTCATTTTTATTAAAGTAAATTTCTTTTTTGTATCATATGGGAATTATATGAGAGGTAAGATATGAGGTATAAGAGATTGCTTGAGGTAATTCTGGTGTTAAACAACTTCCCTAAATCATTTTTTACTGAAAAGTAAAGAGTTTACTTCCTCTTGATGCCGGAGGCTGTGCCACTGAGCTATTGGCCTGCGTGGGTTAGCCAGCATGTCGGACCAGTGGCGTTGCTCAGTCCCAGTGTTGCTGGCACCCAGCACCACTTTCCCAATGGCGTCGTTTTTGCCAATCTTATCGTAGTCCAACACAGTCACTGCAATCTGCACTTTCTATGGAACACACACAGGAAATCAGTTTTTCAGAATCTGTGTATGTGTTCTTGAAAAAGGACATTGGATGTGTGAATGTGTGAATGTGATGTTAGGATAAGGGGCTGGAAGATTTTAGGGACAAACATGCAAATGTGAACGCCGAGTACCTCTATCTGCTCACATGGCACTTCAAAGCTAAAGGACTCGTTGTAGTAAGGATTCAGACTGTTCTTCTTTATCGTTGTTTTCTTTTTCTTCAGTCTTTTCCCATTTTGCATGAAGTGGATTTTCACATAAGGGTCTAAAATAGAGAAAACGAAGGTTTAACGGAGGAGGAGCAACCCGGAAATGTCGTCAGTTCGGCACATGTGCAGTGGGTCTGAGTCCCGACTATTTAGACTTTCACTTACACCAAATAACAGATGCGCCTTTTTGGCCTATTGCTTGGCTTCCTTCATTGCATCTGCTTAAATTAGTGCGTACAGACACAAATGCAGTGATTGCGTGTGGTTTTAAATGGCTCTAGCCACCTGACAGCCCTCCCACATCCATTTTCTTCAAGTTTTTGGCTTCTAAAATCATCACTGTCAACCTTCCAGCAGTGGGCACATACCTAAGTGACAGACATACATCTCCAAGCTTCTCACTCTAATACACAGACACACACATCATCCATCAGTGAGAGTTTGTAATCTGATCTCATTTCTTTAATTATTTGCTCCCACCTCCTCCTTCTCTGCTTTCTGTAGATCCCTCCACTCTTCAAGAGACTGGCTGAAATCAGCGGTGCTCATTGGTATCTTCACAGCTCCTATAGCATCATGTTTTGAGAAACGGCCAAAGTCGTACACGGTCATCACCAGCGTCCTGCCACCAAGCTCGGTGTAGGGTACCTAGAGGGCAGCACATTAATGCACAATAAACATCTAGTGCTGAAATTCTATTTTATTTTGTTTATTTATTGTTTTAAAGCACCTTTACCTTAAATGAGAAAGTCTCATTGAAGTTGGGATCAAGGTTTTTCCTGAGAACTTTAGTTTCAAACTTTTTCTTTTTGTCCGGGAGGAGGTAGAGTTTAACGTAGGGGTCAGAGCTTCCCCCCACATCCATCGCTGGCAGCTCAGCAGCCTGCAGGATACCTACAACCAGCTAGCAAAGGAAAAAACATAGGCTGAGAATTTAAAGTGTGCGGGCTTACAGCTGACAGAGGGTGAAAAAAAAAAGAGTCATCGCACCATATTATCAGTGAAATTGTTATCTAAAGTGAAATGTAGCCTGCCCATCTTCTCCGTCTCCTGGGGCGCTTTTCCCGACAGTGCAGTTTCTTGGTTCTCTTCATCTTTAAATAGCTGGACAAGCTGCGCAGACACGAGCACACACATACACAGAGGCACAGATATGAAGTATAAAATTTAATCAGAAGATCATTTACTGTGTTTCTCTCTATATATTCAACATGTGTTTTTTTTTAATAAAATGGGAGATTACACTATTACCATGTCTGTACGAATATCTTAATAAAAAAAGAAACAAACAAAAAAAAACCCCACATGACCTTAACCCACACCAGTATGAAAAATTTAAAAATGCATGCCTTTATCCAAGCTTACACTGACAGTTTCACCACCTGGGTGACCTGATATCAAAGCTGATACATTACATGCAGTCTCTGTGGGGAGAAGGGCTTCTGTGTGTGTGTGTGTGTGTGTGTGTGTGTGTGTGTGTGTGTGTGTGTGTGTGTGTGTGTGTGTATGTATCTGGAGCAGGATTTCCAGCCTATCTATATACTTTTATGTTATTTTTTGACCCACTCCGTGGACATGCACAAAGCTTTATTTGTAGTTCAATTATGTGCTTATTTTTCAGTAAGCAGATGTACTGGACTAGATTTCCCATATATTCGTTAAACCTGTCCAATACAGTCACGTGACAAAAAAAAAACCAATCTGCAATTGTGGCTTGGAAGTTTCTTTGATGCTTTAAACTCTTTCATCTATAAAGACAATATATCTACCTTAGCCACAACCTCTCATTACATGCAAAGGTGGACAAATTGGCTGATGAGTGTTATTTGCTGATAATATTTATTTCATTTTATATTTGGTACTTCGATAAATCTGAGGCCAGTGAACTAGTAAAAAAAGATTAAACCGAATAAAATTGGTTTTAAACCTGAACATAACTTCTCCGTAGCCAAAACAACACTAGTTTTCAGTGGTGTGTTGCAGTCTACAGACAGCGAACATATAATAGGTAAGAACCCTCACACAAAGTTTGCTCTGCATGTCCACTGTAACAACCAGACATCAAGGCACAGTACATTACTTCGGAAAAAAACCTCTCCAGGCATTCATTCCACACTCGCTGATAGACAGGTACAGTACACTGTGTGACAAGCCCTTCTATTGATCTTTACTTTATTTTGCTCATTATTATAACCTCTGTAATGGTTTAATGAATTCCTATTTATTATCACTGCATAATACACCAACTGATCTGGCCAACATGGAGTTTAAACTGAACTGTAAGGTAAAGGAAATGTTCATCAAAATGATCAGCTGTTAATGCTTTCAAACTCAGAGCTGATTGAAACGTGTCAGGATTTGACAAATGCTTTGAAATATGTGCCTTGCTCAAGGGAGTTGCTGCGTTTACGCGGCACCCATTTAGAGACATTGAGGCGGATTCACGCATCAACATTTGCAACGCAATTTCACTTGACCTTGTTTAGGATGGAGGGTGATATTTTTGGCACTCCAAGCTGATGTTAAGCTGGAGAAAATACCTTTAATTTAAATGACCATATAGCATGTATAGTGTATTATTACAATGCATCATGGATATAACCTTGGTAACCAAGGTTATGTGTATATTTTTGAACAGAATAATCAAACTTTAAGATAGTGATGATGTGCCAAATAACACATGATTATGGAGAAACCTTGATATTGAAAGAACAAAGCCACAAGGCTTTGATCATCAATGACTTTGATTATAAATCAACCTACTACATTTGGAAGCTCATATTATACTCTGCAGATTTAAATCACAATCTGTGAGTAATTGATCTGTTTGATTCAAGACTCCACAATTTTTTTCAAGTTTAGAGAATCAAATAAAGATTTCAAATTGGTTTTTTACCATTTTCTTGAACTGGAAATAGTTCATGTGAGGTGGCAGGTATGGACAGGCTGCAAAATTAATTGTTCTTAATTGTTTGTGTTTAAGGATCTATTGCTTTTGACTGGAACAAGATGTGAATCTGTATGAGGTTTTTAAATCTGGTTTTCTGACAATAACTTTTTTTTTTCATGGCCAGCTTTAGAGAAAAGGAGTTTGATGGGGATCGGTTGTTTCTCTAAAAATAAAAAGCCTATGGAGAACCCAGAGCCTCCGGGTGCACAGTCACCTGACACTTGTCTTCAAGGAAGTAACTCTCAGGACTCGTAAGTTTACTCTCTACAGCTACTATGAATATTGCCATACTCATTGCGGAAAGGTGCATAGATTTAAAAATTAGGAAATCCATCAAAATATTTAAGCTTAATAGCTATGCTACAGAAGTGTTAGCTTTGAAGGCTAACTCCAGCACATTTACTTGGACACTTTTTGCTGCTAAGATGATTAATATGTATTGTCCTAATCAAATCAACTGGAACCCATTTTTAAAACGCATTTCATTATCAATTTTCATATTTGTCCAAAGATTTAAAATAGAATAGAATTAAAAATAGAACTTTCTTCTATTTCACTGTCTCCGGATTAAAAATGTTCACATATAAATAAAACAATACAGCACATAATTAAAGACAAGTACAAATTTACACACGATGAAAAAATTGACATTTTGTGCTTCCTTCCAAGGCCACCCAACACAGAGGAGAGCCTGGGGGCACCGATGGGGAATGAAACTCCTAAAGAAGACATCACTTTAGAGGTCAGTAACAAACTTTATTTCTCTTACTCATTAATGTTATTTTCAATGTGTATGTGTCATGTCTTTCTAAAAACAACTGATTGATATATATATACACACACACACGCATATATACTGTATAGGTGTGGGTATATATACGGTACTGTATATCTCCAGTAAAATTGTATATTGGTTGAGATTTGTCATTTTAATGATCATAAATCATAATAAAGATTTGTGCATTGATAACAGATGCTGAGATTTCCTCACTGATTTATCCCTTTCAGACATTTCAACGGTTATCAGAAAGACTGACGAAGGTTCATCAGAATAAACTCCACCAGAGTAAAAAACTGGTTCTGATGGTGGATCTGGATAATACATTGATCCATGCTACCGAGGAGCCCTGCGAATGTTCTCCTAATGAGGTACCGGATATTTGTCAGATCTGGAAATACTGTGCTTTCTTCTTGTCTCTTATTGTAAGGAGTATTTAATGGTTAGTTTAAATTTTATGATCTATATATCCATATAAGAATGGAAGTAGCATCAATTCATCTATATGTGTTTATCACTTCCTTCAGAACTTGTTCAAGATGACAATGGAAAATTCAAATCCTTATCATATACGAATACGGCCATACTACAAGGAGTTCTTAGAGAAAATGTCTCAACTCTATGAGCTCAATATTTTTACCTTTGCATCCCGACCATATGCAAAGATTATTGCAGGTAATTCTCCTAACCTTAAAACTCTCACATTTGGAATGAGAATAATTGTAATCCTTTTTTGCTGGTAAAACTTTGAAAATATTTTAGTTCAAAGGAAAAGAAAGAGATTATGAGAATTTCAATGTTTGTGAACGTGAAACATTCCAGATTATTTGGATCCTACTAAAACCCTGTTTGCTGACCGGATTATCTCAAGAGATGATTGTTTTTTTCCATCATCCAAGATGGAAAATGTGAGGTGAGAACTGCATCCCATGAAGGACAAAGGAGAGAGAGGCGGAGAAATAACTTATTTGTTTTTTTGGAAAATTGTAATGTAAAATGAGAATTCTGAGTTATTACGCATCGCAATTTTGAAAACTACAGAGACAATGTGACAATTACGAGGCAAAAGTAAATTTGCAAGTTATCTTTGGGTCTGTCCTCGCAGGTTTTTTAGCCCCTGTGGTGAATCAATGATTTGCATGATTGATGACCGACAGGATGTATGGAATTATGCCCCTGCCCTCATTGAAGTGAGGCCATACTTCTATTTCAAGGACAAGGATTCATCAGGTAAGGCGTCTATTCTTTGCAAGAAAAAACACTCACGCTCTGCTTCTCAGCCCAGTCACCTACAGAATGAGCTACCAATGCTCCACCTTTAGTACTTTAATGTATTTGTATGAATGAACGGGCAAAACAAAAAAAAACCAAACCAAACTCAGCTATACACATACCACCTCTTCCAATTTCAATTTTGCAGAGTTTGCATTCTGCACAGGTCTGGTCCTTTGTGTTAACTTCATACAATTTCCAAAGCGGTGACATTTCCGTGATGGAAGTGACCATGTTTGTGAAGGCAGCGTGCTATATTTGAACAGGGCATTTTTTTTGCCTTGAGTATTGGTGATTGGGATTGAAAGCAATTACAGGTACCAAAAAAATTAAAGATGGCATCAGTCCAATACTAGTTCCTGGTATCAGAGCTCACCCATCCCTATTAAGAGAATCTACTAATAGCGAGATGCACTCACACCTGAGAAGGATTTTAAAATGTTATAACCATTTCTCATTTTGGTGGCAGATAATAATCAAGAAGACAACGATGACTACTTGCCCTACTTGGAAAACGTGCTGAAGCGCATCCACACAGAGTACTACAGCCGCTATGAGGCTTACCAGCGGAAGGAGATCGCTGAAGTGCCAGATCTTTCCAAGATTATTCCAGAGCTCAGAAGAAAAACACTGGAGGGAACAACAATAGTGTTCAGCGGACTTGTTCCACAGGGTTCCGCGCTTCCGATCATTGCTGAGTACCATTGTGCCCAAGGTTTGGGGGCAAAGGTTGAGAAGAACATCGTTCTGCGCTCTGCAAATGCAAATTGCACCACGCATTTGATTGCAACGAAAACACGTATGTACAGCCACTTTGATGACATAATGATATAGTACAATATAACCAAAGCCAATAGCAGCACAGTTGTTAAAAGCTACATTCTTACAATACTTAAAGATTTAAATCTTTCTTATATCTTTCTATTTACTTATTTCATTGCCTGTATTACAAGTAAAGTTTGAGAACAATCCCAAACAGGTACAAAGAAGGCCTTTATAGCGCAACAAGACAAGGACATTCACATTGTCACCCCTTCTTGGCTGTGGTCTTGTTGGTACCACTGGGAGAGGGAAGAAGAATTCCTCTTTTCATTGAATGATGATATTCCAGAAGAGATGATCAGGTTTTTAATCTTTATATAAGAATTTGTTGGATTATATTCTGTGAGGCATATGACACCCCAAAAATCTGAAATATTTTTTCAGGAGGAAATATGTTTTAAAGCCGAAAAAAACCCCGTTAGAAGTCACTGATTCGGACACTGTGACTGTGAAGCAGATCGGTTGGATTTTTAATGAAAGAAAGGATCTCTTCGATAGTTTAAACTTAAGGTATCAAAAGAAATGTTGAAAAAACGTATTCAGAAAAAATCTTAAATATTTAATCATTTTTTAAATTTTCTTGACAATCATCACACCCAAAATCACAATCATAATGATTCACTTCTTCTGTTGAAAGGCGACAACAGAGATGTTCAGACCAATGATTTAACTTTAGTCACCATGTAGTCCCATTAAGGACTTCCCAAATATGTGAAAGGAATAAATTATGTATTAATGAATGTAGTTGCAAAATGGCATGGGGTTAAAACAGGAAGGATGTTGAACTAGAAATATTGAGAGCACAGTAATCCTAACAAACAAATGTATTTCTTGCACCACAGTGCCGATCCATTGCATCAAAACCAAAATGACACCTCAGAGTGCAGCAATAATTGTCAGCAACCCGGACATCATGCTCGACAACAAAAGAGATACTGGATAGAGGATGAGATGTCCAAACCGATGGATAGTGTAGACATGTAAGAACAATTTTTATTCTGTAGGGTTTTTTTGCAGCTAACATTTCTTTTTAAATAAATACTCTACATGTTAACTCTCACATGCTGGACACATTGCTTCATGGATCTCTGGTCACTTTTTTCAGTGAAAGGCCGGCAAAAAGGCCAAGACTGGAGGAGCCCATAGACTTGGGCAGTTCACAGCCACAGGGATGGGGAAACGACTAGGCCCAAGGAACAGCAGACCAGCCACATCAGGGAATCGAAGAAAGAAGAACCAAACAACAACAATGGTCTCGCAACGAAAAGAGGCGTTGGCGAAAAAAGCACCAAGCCCAAGCCAACAGAGGCCAACCACCTTTGGATAGTTGGATGCAGAACGCAGGCCAGGTCAGACATTATCCATATTGGAGACCTGAGCCATACCAGGCCACTTTTAGCACCTCCCAGGAACCAGTAAGACCAATTATAAATTTTCGTCCTATTGAAAGACCACCAGAAATGAATTGGCCATATCCAGAGCCAGTATTGATAAGGCCCATACCACAATATCCTAGAATAAGCGGTCCTTGTCAACAAAGGGCCCCAGCAGCAGCAGGAGAAATAACCTTTAATCGCAATGGCAGAGGACAAGGCTTTACTCAGCCAAGGCAATTTAAACAACCACTACTAAACCCTGAAAACAGACCAGCCACCTCGTTTCCTGTTCATCAACGGCAAAGTCAGCATCCTGACAGTTCATGGTAGCTGAAATGCCGCTACCCCTAAGCTGTTTAAGTGTACTGTGAGATCAATACAAATGCCACATCAATCTTGTAGGTGGCAAACATACCAATAGTCCAGCTGCTGTGGGACATCAGAACACAGCAGGCTGATCAGCCATCCTATTCTCCCATATATATAAAAAAAATTGCTAAATTGGTAGTTCTCAGTTGACTTTTATAAACAAAGTCATTTTGCAGGAGGAATTTGGACACAAATGAAATGGGCCAAGATTATGACCAAGAAATTAAAGTGTGACATAAAGGAGGGAACAAAAGGCAACATGGAAGATGGACTATTACAAGCTAGCAACAAAATGCTACCAGATATTCAACAAATGGACCTGTTTATTGAAGATATGTTAAT
This sequence comes from Takifugu rubripes, assembly GCF_901000725.2. NCBI lineage: Eukaryota > Metazoa > Chordata > Actinopteri > Tetraodontiformes > Tetraodontidae > Takifugu > Takifugu rubripes. The sequence continues at coordinate 2,147,219 of NC_042293.1, read as the reverse complement.
TAAAGCCTGGGAGCAGTTTTAAATATTGAGAGGGCACTCACCACAAAATCTCCAGCTGAAGCCCCGCCAACATCTATAGGGGTCAAATTCACAAGCTTCAAAAATAAAAGAAATACTCAGAAAACCTTGGCTCATAAAAAGGTTTGATTCCCAGAGGAAAAGGACAGATATGAAACACGATTATGTACCGGAGGAAGCGGAGAAGTGGGACGAAACGAAGGCTGCTCTGAAGCAAAGAATGTGGTTTCAGACTCCATTCCAGCCTAAACTATGGGGATACACTACAAGGCAGGCCCGGTGATTTACAACTCAGCAGAGGCAGTGATGGAAGATGTGGCAGAGACGGATACTGGTGAGTTTTGAAAAAACAATATTCTCTTTTGATTTAGCTCAGCAAGCTGTCCTGACGATTAGTTTTTCTGGGCATAATGGATCTGAGTGTCAGCTTTGAGGCCTTTTTGGGCCCTCTGCTCTCATCAAGCAGAGGAGACTTTTTCTCTATACAGTAACACTCCATTTGAGGCCTAGGAAGAGGCCTCATTATTGGAAGTGTTTTTTTTTTTTTCTGATGCTCTTTGTTTTGTCGGAGTTTGTGTTCGTGTTATTGTTACTTATGGAGCACCAGGGGTGCAGGATGCTTCTTATATCCAGGTGTGCAGGAGTTAAAATCTATTCAAATGACATTAGGCAAAATACCAAATCAGTAATTTGGTATTATTACATAAGATTTGATGAACAAATCATCGTCTGGTCTTAATTTCTAGAAAATTCAGATTTGAGTGTTTTTAGAACAGATATAAAACAATATTTTGATGAAAATGACAATGCAAAAGTGTAAAATTATAGGCTTTTTTCCAGAATCTAATATTATAGACTACTGCAATTATCAAACAGCACGTATGGTTGAACAGATAAAGAAAAACCAACTCCAGGCAGTAATGCCTCGATTACCTTAAACATATATAGTATTAGAACAATTTGGATTTCAACAGTTTCTTCAAACTATTACAGCATTATTTAATCAACCAGAATAAAAATAAACAGCTATTTCAAACCTATTCATCCTGGAAAGAGGTACCAAGCAAGGCTGCCCGTTGAGTCTATTGTTCACACGTTATTTATTAAGTCAGTAAATCATTCCATTTTGAAAATTCCGTCTTGAAACTGCTTGGTGTGCTTCAGTTTGTTGTTTTTTCTTGCTAATGTTTTTTCCTGTTCTTTTCCCAATTCCCAGGCAGGCGGGGCTGGCTTTCTTTCTGAAGAGGCACCACCTTACCCACCTTTTGATCGTATTGGTTAATTGGATCTGCGGCTCATTTCTCCTCACCTCGCCAGTTCGTTGTAAATCCCTCTGCAGTAATGCTTGGCCCCCTTTTCTAGAAAACCTTTGTAGATTAAGCTTTTGCTCTCATGCTTTTGTGTTTTTACCTGCATCACCTGTCTTGTCCTATTTTGCTCATTTCCAGATTAATTGTTCTAATCAGCTTTGCTTGCCTGTAATTTGCCATTTCCATTTCCAGTCATCTGTCACTTTAATGTTTCATTACATTTTTGAAAATAAAACCTGTGTGTTGTGTCTATGTCTGCATTTTGGGTCTGGCTTTTGGCTCAAAATCTGTTTCAATCACAAACCTAGCCAGAACATAATTTCCAAATTTCAACTACACTGGGAGGTAGAACATATTGTGTACTTGTATAAGTACTTTGGTCTAGAATTTTGGTCGATGAAATCAAAACCCTTGCAATGCCCAAGAGCTGCATCTAAATCAAACCAAGTTTATTAAGACCCCAAAATCACAAACATTGTCGCCTCAGAGGGCTTTTCAAGCTGCAAAGTTGTGACACCTTCTGTTCTTAGACCCTTGAGTTAGAATTCCTAAAGGAACAAGTTCATGTTTCCACCAAATCAGGTGACAGTCTTAAGGTTAGTATAGAGTATTGTCATTTTTATTAAAGTAAGTTTCTTTTTTGTATCATATGGGAATTATATGAGAGGTAAGATATGAGGTATAAGAGATTGCTTGAGGTAAAGTAAAGAGTTGACTTCCTCTTGATGCCGGAGGCTGTGCCACTGAGCTATTGGCCTGCGTGGGTTAGCCAGCATGTCGGACCAGTGGCGTTGCTCAGTCCCAGTGCTGCTGGCACCCAGCACCCAGCACCACTTTCCCAATGGCGTCGTTTTTGCCAATCTTATCGTAGTCCAACACAGTCACTGCAATCTGCACTTTCTATGGAACACACACAGGAAATCAGTTTTTCAGAATCTGTGTATGTGTTCTTGAAAAAGGACATTGGATGTGTGAATGTGTGAATGTGATGTTAGGATAAGGGGCTGGAAGATTTTAGGGACAAACATGCAAATGTGAACGCCGAGTACCTCTATCTGCTCACATGGCACTTCAAAGCTAAAGGACTCGTTGTAGTAAGGATTCAGACTGTTCTTCTTTATCGTTGTTTTCTTTTTCTTCAGTCTTTTCCCATTTTGCATGAAGTGGATTTTCACATAAGGGTCTAAAATAGAGAAAACAAAGGTTTAACGGAGGAGGAGCAACCTGGAAATGTCGTCAGTTCGGCACATGTGCAGTGGGTCTGAGTCCCGACTAGTAAGACACCAAATAACAGATGCGCCTTTTTGGCCTATTGCTTGGCTTCCTTCATTGCATCTGCTTAAATTAGTGCGTACAGACACAAATGCAGTGATTGCGTGTGGTTTTAAATGGCTCTACCCACCTGACAGCCCTCCCACATCCATTTTCTTCAAGTTTTTGGCTTCTAAAATCATCACTGTCACTGTGTGTGTGTGTGTTTGTGTGTGCATATGTGTGTGTGTGCACGCGCATGTGTCTGTATGTGTGTGTGTGCGCGCATGTGCATGTCTGGAGCAGGATTTCCAGCATATCTATATACTTTTATGGTATTTTTAGACCCACTCCGTGGACATGCACAAAGCTTTATTTGTAGTTCAATTATGTGCTTATTTTTCAGTCAGCAGATGTACTGGACTAGATTTCCCATATAATAGTTCAACCTGTCCAATACAGGCACTTGACCAAAAAAAAAATGCTTTGATGCTTTAAACTCATTAATCTATAAAGACAATATATCTACCTTAGCCACAACCTCTCAATATATGTAAAGGTGGACAAGTTGGCTGATAAGTGTTATTTGCTGATAATATTTATTTCATTTTCTATTTGGTACTTCGATAAATCTGAGGCCAGTGAACTAGATAAAAAAGATTAAACGGAATAAAATTGGTTTTAAACCTGAATATAACTTTTCTGTTGCCAAAACAACAGTAGATTTCAGTGGCGTGTTGCAGTCTACAGACAGCAAACATATAATAGGTAAGAACCCTCACACAAAGTTTGCTCTGCATGTCCACTGTAACAACCAGACATCAAGGCACAGCACATTACTTAGGAAAAAACCTCTCCAGGCATTCATTCCACACTCGCTGATAGACAGGTACAGTACACTGTGTGACAAGCCCTTCTATTGATCTTTACTTTATTTTGCTCATTATTATAACCTCTGTAATGGTTTAATGAATTCCTATTTATTATCACTGCATAATACACCAACTGAATTGGCCAACATGGAGTTTAAATTGAACTGCAAAGAAAAGGAAACATTCGTCAAAATGATCAGCTCTTAATGATTTCAATATATTATGAACAGATTTCAGCGAAATTTTGTAATGTATGTATGTATGTGTGTGTGTGTGTTTGTGTGTGCATATGTGTGTGTGTGCGCGCGCATGTGTCTGTATGTGTGTGTGCGCGCGCATGTGTGTATCTGGAGAAGGATTTCCAGCATATCTATATACTTTTATGGTATTTTTAGAGCCACTCCGTGGACATGCACAAAGCTTTATTTGTAGTTCAATTATGTGCTTATTTTTCAGTCAGCAGATGTACTGGACTAGATTTCCCATATAATAGTTCTACCTGTCCAATACAGGCACTTGACCAAAAAAAAACCAAATCTGCAATTCTGGCTTGGAAGTTTCTTTGATGCTTTAAAGTCATTAATCTATAAAGACAATATATCTACCTTAGCCACAACCTCTCAATATATGCAAAGGTGGACAAGTTGGCTGATGAGTGTTATTTGCTGATAATATTTATTTTATTTTATATTTGGTACATCGATAAATCTGAGGCCAGTGAACTAGATAAAAAAGATTAAACTGAATAAAATTGGTTTTAAACCTGAACATAACTTATCCGTAGCCAAAACAACAGTAGATTTCAGTGGCGTGTTGCAGTCTACAGACAGCAAACATATAATAGGTAAGAACCCTCACACAAAGTTTGCTCTGCATGTCCACTGTAACAACCAGACATCAAGGCACAGCACATTACTTAGGAAAAAACCTCTCCAGGCATTCATTCCACACTCGCTGATAGACAGGTACAGTACACTGTGTGACAAGCCCTTCTATTGATCTTTACTTTATTTTGCTCATTATTATAACCTCTGTAATGGTTTAATGAATTCCTATTTATTATCACTGCATAATACACCAACTGAATTGGCCAACATGGAGTTTAAATTGAACTGCAAAGAAAAGGAAACATTCGTCAAAATGATCAGCTCTTAATGCTTTCAATATATTATGAACAGATTTCAGTTAAATTTTGTAATGTATGTATGTACTGTATGTATGTATGTGTGTATGTATGTGTGTGTGTATGTGTGTGTCTGGAGCAGGATTTCCAGCATATCTATATACTTTTATGGTATTTTTAGACCCACTCCGTGGACATGCACAAAGCTTTATTTGTAGTTAAATTATCTGCTTATTTTTCAGTCAGCAGATGTACTGGACTAGATTTCCCATATAATAGTTCAACCTGTCCAATACAGGCACTTGACCCCAAAAAAATATCTGCAATTCTGGCTTGGAAGTTTCTTTGATGCTTTAAACTCATTAATCTATAAAGACAATATATCTACCTTAGCCACAACCTCTCAATATATGCAAAGGTGGACAAGTTGGCTGATGAGTGTTATTTGCTGATAATATTTATTTCATTTTCTATTTGGTACTTCGATAAATCTGAGGCCAGTGAACTAGATAAAAAAGGTTAAACCTAATAAAATTGGTTTTAAACCTGAACATAACTTTTCCGTAGCCAAAACAACAGTAGATTTCAGTGGCGTGTTGCAGTCTACAGACAGCAAACATATAATAGGTAAGAACCCTCACACAAAGTTTGCTCTGCATGTCCACTGTAACAACCAGACATCAAGGCACAGCACATTACTTAGGAAAAAACCTCTCCAGGCATTCATTCCACACTCGCTGATAGACAGGTACAGTACACTGTGTGACAAGCCCTTCTATTGATCTTTACTTTATTTTGCTCATTATTATAACCTCTGTAATGGTTTAATGAATTCCTATTTATTATCACTGCATAATACACCAACTGAATTGGCCAACATGGAGTTTAAATTGAACTGCAAAGAAAAGGAAACATTCGTCAAAATGATCAGCTCTTAATGATTTCAATATATTATGAACAGATTTCAGCGAAATTTTGTAATGTATGTATGTATGTGTGTGTGTGTGTTTGTGTGTGCATATGTGTGTGTGTGCGCGCGCATGTGTCTGTATGTGTGTGTGCACGCGCATGTGTGTATCTGGAGAAGGATTTCCAGCATATCTATATACTTTTATGGTATTTTTAGAGCCACTCCGTGGACATGCACAAAGCTTTATTTGTAGTTAAATTATGTGCTTATTTTTCAGTCAGCAGATGTACTGGACTAGATTTCCCATATAATAGTTCTACCTGTCCAATACAGGCACTTGACCAAAAAAAAACCAAATCTGCAATTCTGGCTTGGAAGTTTCTTTGATGCTTTAAAGTCATTAATCTATAAAGACAATACATCTACCTTAGCCACAACCTCTCAATATATGCAAAGGTGGACAAGTTGGCTGATGAGTGTTATTTGCTGATAATATTTATTTTATTTTATATTTGGTACATCGATAAATCTGAGGCCAGTGAACTAGATAAAAAAGATTAAACTGAATAAAATTGGTTTTAAACCTGAATATAACTTATCCGTAGCCAAAACAACAGTAGATTTCAGTGGCGTGTTGCAGTCTACAGACAGCAAACATATAATAGGTAAGAACCCTCACACAAAGTTTGCTCTGCATGTCCACTGTAACAACCAGACATCAAGGCACAGCACATTACTTAGGAAAAAACCTCTCCAGGCATTCATTCCACACTCGCTGATAGACAGGTACAGTACACTGTGTGACAAGCCCTTCTATTGATCTTTACTTTATTTTGCTCATTATTATAACCTCTGTAATGGTTTAATGAATTCCTATTTATTATCACTGCATAATACACCAACTGAATTGGCCAACATGGAGTTTAAATTGAACTGCAAAGAAAAGGAAACATTCGTCAAAATGATCAGCTCTTAATGCTTTCAATATATTATGAACAGATTTCAGTTAAATTTTGTAATGTATGTATGTACTGTATGTATGTATGTGTGTATGTATGTGTGTGTGTATGTGTGTGTCTGGAGCAGGATTTCCAGCATATCTATATACTTTTATGGTATTTTTAGACCCACTCCGTGGACATGCACAAAGCTTTATTTGTAGTTAAATTATCTGCTTATTTTTCAGTCAGCAGATGTACTGGACTAGATTTCCCATATAATAGTTCAACCTGTCCAATACAGGCACTTGACCCCAAAAAAATATCTGCAATTCTGGCTTGGAAGTTTCTTTGATGCTTTAAACTCATTAATCTATAAAGACAATATATCTACCTTAGCCACAACCTCTCAATATATGCAAAGGTGGACAAGTTGGCTGATGAGTGTTATTTGCTGATAATATTTATTTCATTTTCTATTTGGTACTTCGATAAATCTGAGGCCAGTGAACTAGATAAAAAAGGTTAAACCTAATAAAATTGGTTTTAAACCTGAACATAACTTTTCCGTAGCCAAAACAACAGTAGATTTCAGTGGCGTGTTGCAGTCTACAGACAGCAAACATATAATAGGTAAGAACCCTCACACAAAGTTTGCTCTGCATGTCCACTGTAACAACCAGACATCAAGGCACAGCACATTACTTAGGAAAAAACCTCTCCAGGCATTCATTCCACACTCGCTGATAGACAGGTACAGTACACTGTGTGACAAGCCCTTCTATTGATCTTTACTTTATTTTGCTCATTATTATAACCTCTGTAATGGTTTAATGAATTCCTATTTATTATCACTGCATAATACACCAACTGAATTGGCCAACATGGAGTTTAAATTGAACTGCAAAGAAAAGGAAACATTCGTCAAAATGATCAGCTCTTAATGATTTCAATATATTATGAACAGATTTCAGCGAAATTTTGTAATGTATGTATGTATGTGTGTGTGTGTGTTTGTGTGTGCATATGTGTGTGTGTGCGCGCGCATGTGTCTGTATGTGTGTGTGCGCGCGCATGTGTGTATCTGGAGAAGGATTTCCAGCATATCTATATACTTTTATGGTATTTTTAGAGCCACTCCGTGGACATGCACAAAGCTTTATTTGTAGTTCAATTATGTGCTTATTTTTCAGTCAGCAGATGTACTGGACTAGATTTCCCATATAATAGTTCTACCTGTCCAATACAGGCACTTGACCAAAAAAAAACCAAATCTGCAATTCTGGCTTGGAAGTTTCTTTGATGCTTTAAAGTCATTAATCTATAAAGACAATATATCTACCTTAGCCACAACCTCTCAATATATGCAAAGGTGGACAAGTTGGCTGATGAGTGTTATTTGCTGATAATATTTATTTTATTTTATATTTGGTACATCGATAAATCTGAGGCCAGTGAACTAGATAAAAAAGATTAAACTGAATAAAATTGGTTTTAAACCTGAACATAACTTATCCGTAGCCAAAACAACAGTAGATTTCAGTGGCGTGTTGCAGTCTACAGACAGCAAACATATAATAGGTAAGAACCCTCACACAAAGTTTGCTCTGCATGTCCACTGTAACAACCAGACATCAAGGCACAGCACATTACTTAGGAAAAAACCTCTCCAGGCATTCATTCCACACTCGCTGATAGACAGGTACAGTACACTGTGTGACAAGCCCTTCTATTGATCTTTACTTTATTTTGCTCATTATTATAACCTCTGTAATGGTTTAATGAATTCCTATTTATTATCACTGCATAATACACCAACTGAATTGGCCAACATGGAGTTTAAATTGAACTGCAAAGAAAAGGAAACATTCGTCAAAATGATCAGCTCTTAATGCTTTCAATATATTATGAACAGATTTCAGTTAAATTTTGTAATGTATGTATGTATGTATGTATGTGTGTATGTATGTGTGTGTGTATGTGTGTGTCTGGAGCAGGATTTCCAGCATATCTATATACTTTTATGGTATTTTTAGACCCACTCCGTGGACATGCACAAAGCTTTATTTGTAGTTCAATTATGTGCTTATTTTTCAGTCAGCAGATGTACTGGACTAGATTTCCCATATAATAGTTCTACCTGTCCAATACAGGCACTTGACCCCAAAAAAATATCTGCAATTCTGGCTTGGAAGTTTCTTTGATGCTTTAAACTCATTAATCTATAAAGACAATATATCTACCTTAGCCACAACCTCTCAATATATGCAAAGGTGGACAAGTTGGCTGATGAGTGTTATTTGCTGATAATATTTATTTCATTTTCTATTTGGTACTTCGATAAATCTGAGGCCAGTGAACTAGATAAAAAAGGTTAAACCTAATAAAATTGGTTTTAAACCTGAACATAACTTTTCCGTAGCCAAAACAACAGTAGATTTCAGTGGCGTGTTGCAGTCTACAGACAGCAAACATATAATAGGTAAGAACCCTCACACAAAGTTTGCTCTGCATGTCCACTGTAACAACCAGACATCAAGGCACAGCACATTACTTAGGAAAAAACCTCTCCAGGCATTCATTCCACACTCGCTGATAGACAGGTACAGTACACTGTGTGACAAGCCCTTCTATTGATCTTTACTTTATTTTGCTCATTATTATAACCTCTGTAATGGTTTAATGAATTCCTATTTATTATCACTGCATAATACACCAACTGAATTGGCCAACATGGAGTTTAAATTGAACTGCAAAGAAAAGGAAACATTCGTCAAAATGATCAGCTCTTAATGATTTCAATATATTATGAACAGATTTCAGCGAAATTTTGTAATGTATGTATGTATGTGTGTGTGTGTGTTTGTGTGTGCATATGTGTGTGTGTGCGCGCGCATGTGTCTGTATGTGTGTGTGCGCGCGCATGTGTGTATCTGGAGAAGGATTTCCAGCATATCTATATACTTTTATGGTATTTTTAGAGCCACTCCGTGGACATGCACAAAGCTTTATTTGTAGTTCAATTATGTGCTTATTTTTCAGTCAGCAGATGTACTGGACTAGATTTCCCATATAATAGTTCTACCTGTCCAATACAGGCACTTGACCAAAAAAAAACCAAATCTGCAATTCTGGCTTGGAAGTTTCTTTGATGCTTTAAAGTCATTAATCTATAAAGACAATATATCTACCTTAGCCACAACCTCTCAATATATGCAAAGGTGGACAAGTTGGCTGATGAGTGTTATTTGCTGATAATATTTATTTTATTTTATATTTGGTACATCGATAAATCTGAGGCCAGTGAACTAGATAAAAAAGATTAAACTGAATAAAATTGGTTTTAAACCTGAATATAACTTATCCGTAGCCAAAACAACAGTAGATTTCAGTGGCGTGTTGCAGTCTACAGACAGCAAACATATAATAGGTAAGAACCCTCACACAAAGTTTGCTCTGCATGTCCACTGTAACAACCAGACATCAAGGCACAGCACATTACTTAGGAAAAAACCTCTCCAGGCATTCATTCCACACTCGCTGATAGAAAGGTACAGTACACTGTGTGACAAGCCCTTCTATTGATCTTTACTTTATTTTGCTCATTATTATAACCTCTGTAATGGTTTAATGAATTCCTATTTATTATCACTGCATAATACACCAACTGAATTGGCCAACATGGAGTTTAAATTGAACTGCAAAGAAAAGGAAACATTCGTCAAAATGATCAGCTCTTAATGCTTTCAAAATATTATGAACAGATTTCAGTTAAATTTTGTAATGTATGTATGTACTGTATGTATGTATGTGTGTATGTATGTGTGTGTGTATGTGTGTGTCTGGAGCAGGATTTCCAGCATATCTATATACTTTTATGGTATTTTTAGACCCACTCCGTGGACATGCACAAAGCTTTATTTGTAGTTAAATTATCTGCTTATTTTTCAGTCAGCAGATGTACTGGACTAGATTTCCCATATAATAGTTCAACCTGTCCAATACAGGCACTTGACCCCAAAAAAATATCTGCAATTCTGGCTTGGAAGTTTCTTTGATGCTTTAAACTCATTAATCTATAAAGACAATATATCTACCTTAGCCACAACCTCTCAATATATGCAAAGGTGGACAAGTTGGCTGATGAGTGTTATTTGCTGATAATATTTATTTCATTTTCTATTTGGTACTTCGATAAATCTGAGGCCAGTGAACTAGATAAAAAAGGTTAAACCTAATAAAATTGGTTTTAAACCTGAACATAACTTTTCCGTAGCCAAAACAACAGTAGATTTCAGTGGCGTGTTGCAGTCTACAGACAGCAAACATATAATAGGTAAGAACCCTCACACAAAGTTTGCTCTGCATGTCCACTGTAACAACCAGACATCAAGGCACAGCACATTACTTAGGAAAAAACCTCTCCAGGCATTCATTCCACACTCGCTGATAGACAGGTACAGTACACTGTGTGACAAGCCCTTCTATTGATCTTTACTTTATTTTGCTCATTATTATAACCTCTGTAATGATTTAATGAATTCCTATTTATTATCACTGCATAATACACCAACTGAATTGGCCAACATGGAGTTTAAATTGAACTGCAAAGAAAAGGAAACATTCGTCAAAATGATCAGCTCTTAATGATTTCAATATATTATGAACAGATTTCAGCGAAATTTTGTAATGTATGTATGTATGTGTGTGTGTGTGTTTGTGTGTGCATATGTGTGTGTGTGCGCGCGCATGTGTCTGTATATGTGTGTGCGCGCGCATGTGTGTATCTGGAGAAGGATTTCCAGCATATCTATATACTTTTATGGTATTTTTAGAGCCACTCCGTGGACATGCACAAAGCTTTATTTGTAGTTCAATTATGTGCTTATTTTTCAGTCAGCAGATGTACTGGACTAGATTTCCCATATAATAGTTCTACCTGTCCAATACAGGCACTTGACCAAAAAAAAACCAAATCTGCAATTCTGGCTTGGAAGTTTCTTTGATGCTTTAAAGTCATTAATCTATAAAGACAATATATCTACCTTAGCCACAACCTCTCAATATATGCAAAGGTGGACAAGTTGGCTGATGAGTGTTATTTGCTGATAATATTTATTTTATTTTATATTTGGTACATCGATAAATCTGAGGCCAGTGAACTAGATAAAAAAGATTAAACTGAATAAAATTGGTTTTAAACCTGAACATAACTTTTCCGTAGCCAAAACAACAGTAGATTTCAGTGGCGTGTTGCAGTCTACAGACAGCAAACATATAATAGGTAAGAACCCTCACACAAAGTTTGCTCTGCATGTCCACTGTAACAACCAGACATCAAGGCACAGCACATTACTTAGGAAAAAACCTCTCCAGGCATTCATTCCACACTCGCTGATAGAAAGGTACAGTACACTGTGTGACAAGCCCTTCTATTGATCTTTACTTTATTTTGCTCATTATTATAACCTCTGTAATGGTTTAATGAATTCCTATTTATTATCACTGCATAATACACCAACTGAATTGGCCAACATGGAGTTTAAATTGAACTGCAAAGAAAAGGAAACATTCGTCAAAATGATCAGCTCTTAATGCTTTCAAAATATTATGAACAGATTTCAGTTAAATTTTGTAATGTATGTATGTACTGTATGTATGTATGTGTGTATGTATGTGTGTGTGTATGTGTGTGTCTGGAGCAGGATTTCCAGCATATCTATATACTTTTATGGTATTTTTAGACCCACTCCGTGGACATGCACAAAGCTTTATTTGTAGTTAAATTATCTGCTTATTTTTCAGTCAGCAGATGTACTGGACTAGATTTCCCATATAATAGTTCAACCTGTCCAATACAGGCACTTGACCCCAAAAAAATATCTGCAATTCTGGCTTGGAAGTTTCTTTGATGCTTTAAACTCATTAATCTATAAAGACAATATATCTACCTTAGCCACAACCTCTCAATATATGCAAAGGTGGACAAGTTGGCTGATGAGTGTTATTTGCTGATAATATTTATTTCATTTTCTATTTGGTACTTCGATAAATCTGAGGCCAGTGAACTAGATAAAAAAGGTTAAACCTAATAAAATTGGTTTTAAACCTGAACATAACTTTTCCGTAGCCAAAACAACAGTAGATTTCAGTGGCGTGTTGCAGTCTACAGACAGCAAACATATAATAGGTAAGAACCCTCACACAAAGTTTGCTCTGCATGTCCACTGTAACAACCAGACATCAAGGCACAGCACATTACTTAGGAAAAAACCTCTCCAGGCATTCATTCCACACTCGCTGATAGACAGGTACAGTACACTGTGTGACAAGCCCTTCTATTGATCTTTACTTTATTTTGCTCATTATTATAACCTCTGTAATGGTTTAATGAATTCCTATTTATTATCACTGCATAATACACCAACTGAATTGGCCAACATGGAGTTTAAATTGAACTGCAAAGAAAAGGAAACATTCGTCAAAATGATCAGCTCTTAATGATTTCAATATATTATGAACAGATTTCAGCGAAATTTTGTAATGTATGTATGTATGTGTGTGTGTGTGTTTGTGTGTGCATATGTGTGTGTGTGCGCGCGCATGTGTCTGTATGTGTGTGTGCGCGCGCATGTGTGTATCTGGAGAAGGATTTCCAGCATATCTATATACTTTTATGGTATTTTTAGACCCACTCCGTGGACATGCACAAAGCTTTATTTGTAGTTCAATTATGTGCTTATTTTTCAGTCAGCAGATGTACTGGACTAGATTTCCCATATAATAGTTCTACCTGTCCAATACAGGCACTTGACCAAAAAAAAACCAAATCTGCAATTCTGGCTTGGAAGTTTCTTTGATGCTTTAAAGTCATTAATCTATAAAGACAATATATCTACCTTAGCCACAACCTCTCAATATATGCAAAGGTGGACAAGTTGGCTGATGAGTGTTATTTGCTGATAATATTTATTTTATTTTATATTTGGTACATCGATAAATCTGAGGCCAGTGAACTAGATAAAACAGATTAAACTGAATAAAATTGGTTTTAAACCTGAACATAACTTATCCGTAGCCAAAACAACAGTAGATTTCAGTGGCGTGTTGCAGTCTACAGACAGCAAACATATAATAGGTAAGAACCCTCACACAAAGTTTGCTCTGCATGTCCACTGTAACAACCAGACATCAAGGCACAGCACATTACTTAGGAAAAAACCTCTCCAGGCATTCATTCCACACTCGCTGATAGAAAGGTACAGTACACTGTGTGACAAGCCCTTCTATTGATCTTTACTTTATTTTGCTCATTATTATAACCTCTGTAATGGTTTAATGAATTCCTATTTATTATCACTGCATAATACACCAACTGAATTGGCCAACATGGAGTTTAAATTGAACTGCAAAGAAAAGGAAACATTCGTCAAAATGATCAGCTCTTAATGCTTTCAAAATATTATGAACAGATTTCAGTTAAATTTTGTAATGTATGTATGTACTGTATGTATGTATGTGTGTATGTATGTGTGTGTGTATGTGTGTGTCTGGAGCAGGATTTCCAGCATATCTATATACTTTTATGGTATTTTTAGACCCACTCCGTGGACATGCACAAAGCTTTATTTGTAGTTAAATTATCTGCTTATTTTTCAGTCAGCAGATGTACTGGACTAGATTTCCCATATAATAGTTCAACCTGTCCAATACAGGCACTTGACCCCAAAAAAATATCTGCAATTCTGGCTTGGAAGTTTCTTTGATGCTTTAAACTCATTAATCTATAAAGACAATATATCTACCTTAGCCACAACCTCTCAATATATGCAAAGGTGGACAAGTTGGCTGATGAGTGTTATTTGCTGATAATATTTATTTCATTTTCTATTTGGTACTTCGATAAATCTGAGGCCAGTGAACTAGATAAAAAAGGTTAAACCTAATAAAATTGGTTTTAAACCTGAACATAACTTTTCCGTAGCCAAAACAACAGTAGATTTCAGTGGCGTGTTGCAGTCTACAGACAGCAAACATATAATAGGTAAGAACCCTCACACAAAGTTTGCTCTGCATGTCCACTGTAACAACCAGACATCAAGGCACAGCACATTACTTAGGAAAAAACCTCTCCAGGCATTCATTCCACACTCGCTGATAGACAGGTACAGTACACTGTGTGACAAGCCCTTCTATTGATCTTTACTTTATTTTGCTCATTATTATAACCTCTGTAATGGTTTAATGAATTCCTATTTATTATCACTGCATAATACACCAACTGAATTGGCCAACATGGAGTTTAAATTGAACTGCAAAGAAAAGGAAACATTCGTCAAAATGATCAGCTCTTAATGATTTCAATATATTATGAACAGATTTCAGCGAAATTTTGTAATGTATGTATGTATGTGTGTGTGTGTGTTTGTGTGTGCATATGTGTGTGTGTGCGCGCGCATGTGTCTGTATGTGTGTGTGCGCGCGCATGTGTGTATCTGGAGAAGGATTTCCAGCATATCTATATACTTTTATGGTATTTTTAGAGCCACTCCGTGGACATGCACAAAGCTTTATTTGTAGTTCAATTATGTGCTTATTTTTCAGTCAGCAGATGTACTGGACTAGATTTCCCATATAATAGTTCTACCTGTCCAATACAGGCACTTGACCAAAAAAAAACCAAATCTGCAATTCTGGCTTGGAAGTTTCTTTGATGCTTTAAAGTCATTAATCTATAAAGACAATATATCTACCTTAGCCACAACCTCTCAATATATGCAAAGGTGGACAAGTTGGCTGATGAGTGTTATTTGCTGATAATATTTATTTTATTTTATATTTGGTACATCGATAAATCTGAGGCCAGTGAACTAGATAAAACAGATTAAACTGAATAAAATTGGTTTTAAACCTGAACATAACTTATCCGTAGCCAAAACAACAGTAGATTTCAGTGGCGTGTTGCAGTCTACAGACAGCAAACATATAATAGGTAAGAACCCTCACACAAAGTTTGCTCTGCATGTCCACTGTAACAACCAGACATCAAGGCACAGCACATTACTTAGGAAAAAACCTCTCCAGGCATTCATTCCACACTCGCTGATAGAAAGGTACAGTACACTGTGTGACAAGCCCTTCTATTGATCTTTACTTTATTTTGCTCATTATTATAACCTCTGTAATGGTTTAATGAATTCCTATTTATTATCACTGCATAATACACCAACTGAATTGGCCAACATGGAGTTTAAATTGAACTGCAAAGAAAAGGAAACATTCGTCAAAATGATCAGCTCTTAATGCTTTCAAAATATTATGAACAGATTTCAGTTAAATTTTGTAATGTATGTATGTACTGTATGTATGTATGTGTGTATGTATGTGTGTGTGTATGTGTGTGTCTGGAGCAGGATTTCCAGCATATCTATATACTTTTATGGTATTTTTAGACCCACTCCGTGGACATGCACAAAGCTTTATTTGTAGTTAAATTATCTGCTTATTTTTCAGTCAGCAGATGTACTGGACTAGATTTCCCATATAATAGTTCAACCTGTCCAATACAGGCACTTGACCCCAAAAAAATATCTGCAATTCTGGCTTGGAAGTTTCTTTGATGCTTTAAACTCATTAATCTATAAAGACAATATATCTACCTTAGCCACAACCTCTCAATATATGCAAAGGTGGACAAGTTGGCTGATGAGTGTTATTTGCTGATAATATTTATTTCATTTTCTATTTGGTACTTCGATAAATCTGAGGCCAGTGAACTAGATAAAAAAGGTTAAACCTAATAAAATTGGTTTTAAACCTGAACATAACTTTTCCGTAGCCAAAACAACAGTAGATTTCAGTGGCGTGTTGCAGTCTACAGACAGCAAACATATAATAGGTAAGAACCCTCACACAAAGTTTGCTCTGCATGTCCACTGTAACAACCAGACATCAAGGCACAGCACATTACTTAGGAAAAAACCTCTCCAGGCATTCATTCCACACTCGCTGATAGACAGGTACAGTACACTGTGTGACAAGCCCTTCTATTGATCTTTACTTTATTTTGCTCATTATTATAACGTCTGTAATGGTTTAATGAATTCCTATTTATTATCACTGCATAATACACCAACTGATCTGGCCAACATGGAGTTTAAATTGAACTGCAAAGAAAAGGAAACATTCGTCAAAATGATCAGCTCTTAATGCTTTCAAAATATTATGAACAGATTTCAGTTAAATTTTGTAATTCATGTATGTACTGTATGTATGTATGTGTGTGTTTGTGTGTGCATATGTGTGTGTATGTGTGTGTGCGCGCGCATGTGTGTATCTGGAGCAGGATTTCCAGCCTATCTATATACTTTTATGTTATTTTTTGACCCACTCCGTGGACATGCACAAAGCTTTATTTGTAGTTCAATTATGTGCTTATTTTTCAGTCAGCAGATGTACTGCACTAGATTTCCCATATAATAGTTCAACCTGTCCAATACAGGCACTTGACCAAAAAAAAATAAATCTGCAATTCTGGCTTGGAAGTTTCTTTGATGCTTTCAAGTCATTAATCTATAAAGACAAAATATCTACCTTAGCCACAACCTCTCAATATATGCAAAGGTGGACAAGTTGGCTGATGAGTGTTATTTGCTGATAATATTTATTTCATTTTATATTTGGTACTTCGATAAATCTGAGGCCAGTGAACTCGATAAAAAAGATTAAACCGAATAAAATTGGTTTTAAACCTGAATATAACTTTTCCGTAGCCAAAACAACAGTAGATTTCAGTGGCGTGTTGCAGTCTACAGACAGCAAACATATAATAGGTAAGAACCCTCACACAAAGTTTGCTCTGCATGTCCACTGTAACAACCAGACATCAAGGCACAGCACATTACTTAGGAAAAAACCTCTCCAGGCATTCATTCCACACTCGCTGATAGACAGGTACAGTATACTATGTGACAAGCCCTTCTATTGATCTTTACTTTATTTTGCTCATTATTATAACGTCTGTGATGGTTTAATGAATTCCTATTTATTATCACTGCATAATACACCAACTGATCTGGCCAACATGGAGTTTAAATTGAACTGCTAAGAAAAGGAAACATTCGTCAAAATGATCAGCTCTTAATGATTTCAATATATTATGAACAGATTTCAGTGAAATTTTGTAATGTATGTATGTATGTATGTATGTGTGTGTCTGTGTGTGGCTGTTGAGTGTTATCTGCTGATCATCTTTATACATCAAAATGATCAGCTGTTAACGCTTTCCAACTTAGAGCTGATTGAAACTTGTCAGGATTTGACAAATGCTTTGAAATATGTGCCTTGCTCAAGGGAGTTACTGGAGACGTTGAGGCGGATTTACGCATCAACATTTGCAACGCCATTTCACTTGACCTTGTTTAGGATGGAGGGTGACCTTTTTGGCACTCCAAGCTGATGTTAAGCTGGAGAAAATACCTTTAATTTAATTTTCAACCTACTACATTTTGGAAGCTCATATTATACTCTGCAGATTTAAATCACAATCTGTGGGTAATTGATCTGTTTGATGCAAGACTCCACAATTTTTTCAAGTTTAGAGAATCAAATAAAGATTTCAAATTGGTTTTTTACCATTTTCTTGAACGTAAAATAGTTCATGTGAGGTGGCAGGTATGGACAGGCTGCAAAATTAATTGTTCTTAATTGTTTGGGTTTAAGGATCTATTGCTTTTGACTGGAACAAAATGTGAATCTGTATGAGGTTTTTAAATCTGGTTTTCTGACAATAACTTTTTTTTTTTTCATGGCCAGCTTTAGAGAAAAGGAGTTTGATGGGGATCGGTTGTTTCTCTAAAAATAAAAAGCCTATGGAGAACCCAGAGCCTCCGGGTGCACAGTCACCTGACACTTGTCTTCAAGGAAGTAACTATCAGGACTCGTAAGTTTACTCTCTACAGCTACTATGAATATTGCCATATTCATTGCATAGATTTAAAAATGTATTGCATAGATTTAAAAATGTATTGCATAGATTTAAAAATTAGGAAATCCATCAAAATATTTTGGCATAATAGCTATGCTACAGAAGTGTTAGCTTTGAAGGCTAACTCCAGCACATTTACTTGGACACTTTTTGCTTTAAAAGATCAAAAGAAATTAATTGGCCATATCCAGAGACAGCATTGAGAAGGCCCATACCACAATATCCTCAAACAGTCTGTCCTTGGCAACAATAGGCCCCATCAGTAGCAGTAGAAATACTCTTTATAATTGATAATTTCATCTTTTATTATTGATATTTTGTAACACATGACTGAAGAAAATATAAATCACAAACATAATGATTCACTTCCTCTGTTGAAAGGTGACAACAGAGATGTTCAGAACAATGATTTAACTTTAGTCACCATGTAGTCCCATTAAGGACTTCCCAAATATTTGAAAGGAATAAATTATGTATGAATAAAAGTAGTTTCAAAATGGCACGGGGTTAAAACAGGAAGAATGTTGAACTAGAAATATTGAGAACACAGTAAACCTAACAAACAAATGTATTTTTTGCACCACAGTGCTGATCCATTGTATCAACAGCACGATGACACCTCAGAGTTCAACAATAATTTCCAGCAGCCCGGACATCATAATCGAAAAAGAAAGAGATACTGGATAGAGGATGAGATGTCTGAACTGATGGATAGTGTAGACATGTAAGAACAATTTCTATTATGTAGTTTTATTTCACAGCTAACATTTCTTTTTAAGTAAATACTCTACATGTTAACTCTCACATGCCGGACACATTGCTTCATGGATCTCTGGTCACTTTTTTCGTTGAAAGGCCGGCAAAAAGGCCAAGACTGGAGGAGCCCATAGGCTGGGGCAGTTCACAGCCACAGGGATGGGGAAACGACCAGGCCCAAGGCACAGCAGACCAGCCACATCAGGGCTTTGAGAGAAAGCAGCCCAGCGAACTCACAAGAACCCAACAACAACACTGGTATGACAACATAAAGAGGTTTTGGCAAAAAAAGCACCAAACCACCTTTGGGTAGTTGGATGCAAAAACCAGCCCAGGTCAAACATTATCCAAATGGGAGACCTGAGCTATATCAGGCCGCTTTTAGCATCTCCCAGGAACCGCTAAGACCAATTAGAAAATTTCTTCCTTTTGAAAGATCAGAAGAAATGAATTGGCCAGGTCCAGAGACAACATCGAGAAGGCCCATACCACAATATTCTAGAACAGTCCGTCCTTGGCAACAATGGGCCCAATCAGTAGCAGTGGAAATACTCTTTATAATAAATATTTTTATCTTTTATAATTGATATTTTGCAACACACTACTGAAGAAAATTTAAATCACAAACATAATGATTCACTTCCTCTGTTGAAAGGTGACAACAGAGATGTTCAGAACAATGATTTAACTTTAGTCACCATGTAGTCTCATTAAGGACTTCCCAAATATTTGAAAGGAATAAATTATATATGAATAAAAGTAGTTTCAAAATGCTATGGGGTTAAAACAGGAAGGATGTTGAACTCGAAATATTGAGAGCACAGTAATCCTAACAAACAAATGTATTTTTTGCACCACAGTGCTGATCCATTGTATCAACAGCACGATGACACCTCAGAGTTCAACTATAATTGTCAGCAGCCCGGACATCATACTCGAAAACGAAAGAGATACTGGATAGAGGATGAGATGTCTGAACTGATGGATAGTGTAGACATGTAAGAACAATTTCTATTATCTAGTTTTATTTCACAGCTAACATTTCTTTTTAAGTAAATACTCTACATGTTAACTCTCACATGCCGGACACATTGCTTCATGGATCTCTGGTCACTTTTTTCATTGAAAGGCCGGCAAAAAGGCCAAGACTGGAGGAGCCCATAGGCTGGGGCAGTTCACAGCCACAGGGATGGGGAAACGATCACGCCCAAGGCACAGCAGACCAGCCACATCAGGGCTCTGAGAGAAAGCAACCCAGCGACGTCACAAGAACCGAACAACAACACTGGTATGACAACATAAAGAGGTTTTGGCCAAAAAAAAGTACCAAACCACCTTTGGGTAGTTGGATGCAAAAACCAGGCCAGGTCAAACATTATCCATATGGGAGACCTGAGCTATATCAGGCCACTTTTAGCATCTCCCAGGAACCGCTAAGACCAATTAGAAAATGTCTTCCTTTTAAAAGATCAAAAGAAATTAATTGGCCATATCCAGAGACAGCACTGAGAAGGCCCATACCACAATATCCTCAAACAGTCTGTCCTTGGCAACAATGGGCCCAATCAGTAGCAGTAGAAATACTCTTTATAATTGATATTTTTTTCTTTTAATATTGATATTTTGTAACACATGACTGAAGAAAATCTAAATCACAAACATAATGATTCACTTCCTCTGTTGAAAGGTGACAACAGAGATGTTCAGAACAATGATTTAACTTTAGTCACCATGTAGTCCCATTAAGGACTTCCCAAATATTTGAAAGGAATAAATTATGTATGAATAAAAGTAGTTTCAAAATGGCACGGGGTTAAAACAGGAAGGATGTTGAACTAGAAATATTGAGAACACAGTAAACCTAACAAACAAATGTATTTTTTGCACCACAGTGCTGATCCATTGTATCAACAGCACGATGACACCTCAGAGTTCAACAATAATTTCCAGCAGCCCGGACATCATACTCGAAAACGAAAGAGATACTGGATAGAGGATGAGATGTCCGAAATGATGGATAGTGTAGATATGTAAGAACAATTTCTATTATGTAGTTTTATTTCACAGCTAACATTTCTTTTTAAGTAAATACTCTACATGTTAACTCTCACATGCTGGACACATTGCTTCATGGATCTCTGGTCACTTTTTTCATTGAAAGGCCGGCAAAAAGGCCAAGACTGGAGGAGCCCATAGGTGGGGGCAGTTCACAGCCACAGGGATGGGGGAACGACCAGGCCCAAAGCACAGCAGATCAGCCACATCAGTGCTTTGAGAGAAAGCAGCCCAGCGAACTCACAAGAACCCAACAACAACACTGGTATGACAACATAAAGAGGTTTTGGCAAAAAAAGCACCAAACCACCTTTGGGTAGTTGGATGCAAAAACCAGCCCAGGTCAAACATTATCCAAATGGGAGACCTGAGCTATATCAGGCCACTTTTAGCATCTCCCAGGAACCGCTAAGACCAATTAGAAAATTTCTTCCTTTTGAAAGATCAGCAGAAATAAATTTGAGACAGCATTGAGAAGGCCCATACCACAATATCCTCAAACAGTCTGTCCTTGGCAACAATGGGCCCAATCAGTAGCAGTAGAAATAACCTTTATAATTGATAATTTTATCTTTTATAATTGACATTTTGTGAGACACTACTATAGAAAATTAAAATCACAAGCATAATGATTTACTTCCTCTGTTAAAAGGTGACAACAGAGATGTTTACAACAATGATTTAACTTTAGTCACCATGTTCTCCCATTAGGGACTTCCCAAATATGTGAAAGGAATACATTATGCATGAATAAAAGTAGTTTCAAAATGCTATTGGGTTAAAACAGGAAGGATGTTGAACTAGAAATATTGAGAGCACAGTAATCCTAACAAACAAATGTATTTTATGCACCACAGTGCCGGTTCATCGTATCAACAGCAAAACGACATCTCAGAGTTCAGCAATAATTTTCAGCAGCAACAATGGTATACTCTCAACCGAAGGAGCGTCGGGATAGAGGATGAGATGTCCGAACCCATGGATACTGGTGACATGTAAGGACAATTTCTATTATGTAGTTTTATTTCGCAGCTAACATTTCTTTTTAAGTAAATACTCTACATGTTAACTCTCACATGCCGGACACATTGCTTCATGGATCTCTGGTCACTTTTTTCAGTGAAAGGCCGACGAATGAGCAGAGACAGGAGGAGCCCATAGGCTGGGGCAGTTCACAGCCACAGGGATGGGGAAATGACCAGGCCCAAGGCACAGCAGTCCAGCCACATCAGGGCTTTGAGAGAAAGCAGCCCAGCGACGTCACAAGAACTGAACAACAACACTGGTATGACAACATAAAGAGGCTTTGGCAAAAAAAAGCACCAAACCACCTTTGGGTAGTTGGATGCAGAAACCAGGCCAGGTCAAACCTTATCCAAATGGGAGACCTGAGCTATATCAGGCCACTTTTAGCATCTCCCAGGAACCGCTAAGATCAATGAGGAAATTTCTTCCTTTTGAAAGATCAGCAAAAATGAATTGGCCATGTCCAGAGACAGCATCGAGAAGGCCCATACCACAATATCCTAGAACAGTCCGTCCTTGGAAACAATGGGCCCCATCAGCAGCAGTAGAAATAACCTTTTTAATTGATAATTTTATCTTTTATAATTGACATTTTGTGAAACACTACTAAAGAAAATTAAAATCACAAGCATAATGATTTACTTCCTCTGTTAAAAGGTGACAACAGAGATGTTTACAACAATGATGTAACTTTAGTCACCATGTTCTCCAATTAAGGACTTCCCAAATATGTGAAAGGAATACATTATACATGAATAAAAGTAGTTTCAAAATGCTATGGGGTTTAAAACAGGAAGGATGTTGAACTTGAAATATTGAGAGCACAGTAATCCTAACAAACAAATGTATTTTATGCACCACAGTGCCCCTCCATTGTATCAACAGCAAAATGACATCTCAGAGTTCAGCAATAATTTTCAGCAGCAACAATGGTATACTCTCAACCAAAGGAGCGTCGGGATAGAGGATGAGATGTCCGAACCCATGGATACTGGAGACGTGTAAGGACAATTTCTATTATGTAGTTTTGTTTCGCAGCTAACATTTCTTTTTAAGTAAATACTCTACATGTTAACTCTCACATGCTGGACACATTGCTTCATGGATCTCTGGTCACTTTTTTCAGTGAAAGGCCGACGAATGAGCCTAGACAGGAGGAGCCCATAGGCTGGGGCAGTTCACAGCCACAGGGATTGGGAAACGACCAGGACCAAAGCTGGGGAAACAACCAGGCCCAAGGCTTGGGAAACGGCCAGGCCCAAGGCTGGGGAAACGGCCAGACCCAAGGCTGGGGAAACGACCAGGCCCAGGGATGGGGAAACGATCAGGCCCAGGGATGGGGAAACGACCAGTCCCAGGGATGGGGAAACGACCAGGCCCAGGGATGGGGAAACGACCAGGCCCAAGGCTGGGGCGACGACCAGGCCCAGGGATGGGGAAACGACCAGGCCCAAGGCTGGGGAGACGACCAGGCCCAGGGATGGGGAAACGACCAGGCCCAAGGCTGGGGAGACGACCAGGCCCAGGGATGGGGCGACGACCAGGCCCAAGGCTGGGGAGACGACCAGGCCCAAGGCTGGGGAGACGACCAGGCCCAAGGCTGGGGCGACGACCAGGCCCAGGGATGGGGAGACGACCAGGCCCAAGGCTCGGGCGACGACCAGGCCCAGGGATGGGGAGACGACCAGGCCCAAGGCTCGGGCGACGACCAGGCCCAGGGATGAGGAGAAGACCAGGCCCAAGGCTAGGGCGACGACCAGGCCCAGGGATGGGGAAACGACCAGGCCCAAGGCACAGCAGACCAGCCACATCAGGGCTTCGAAAGAAAGTAGCCCAGCGAAGTCACAAGAACCGAACAACAACACTGGTATGACAACATAAAGAGGTTTTGGCAAAAAAAAGCACCAAACCACCTTTGGTTAGTTGCATGCAGAAACAAGGCCAAGTCAACTATAATCCAAATGGGAGACTTGATCTATATCAGGCCACTTTTAGCATCTCCCAGGAACCGCTAAGACCAATTAAAACCAAATGTATTCCTTTTGAAAGATCAGCAGAAATGAATTGGCCATGTGTAGAGACAGCATTGAGAAGGCCCATACCACCTTATCCTAGAACAGTCCGTCCTTGGCAACAATGGGCCCCATCAGCAGCAGTAGAAATACCCTTTATAATTGATATTTGTATCTTTTATAATTGATATTTTGTAACACATTACTGAAGAAAATTAAAATCACAAGCATAAAGATTCACTTCCTCTGTTGAAAGGTGACAACAGAGATCTTCAGAACAATGATTAAACTTTCGTCACCATGTAGTCCCATTAAGGACTTCCCAATTATTTAAAAGGAATAAATTATGTGTGGATAAAAGTCTTTGTAAAATGGCATGGGGTTAAAACAGGAAGGATGTTGAACTAGAAATATTGGGCCAGATTTACCAATATGTTCTTAAGAATCTTCTTAGATTCTTTCTTAAGTTGTTCTTAAGAAGTTCCTTAAGAAAACCCTACGTTGGATTCACCAACGCGTTCGTAAACCCCAGAATTGTTCGCAGCTGTGTTCTTAGATTGATGAATGCCATTTGTTCGTAAGTTGAAAGCGCGTGCCAGGTGAGTCTAATTAACATATGATTAGCATAAGTCACCACCCACCAATGCCCATAAAAGGAACTGCAGCAGGACCCTGTAGACAGAGCAAAAAGCAGCAAAATGCCCAAAGCTTGCCTCTCCACGCCTGATTTCTGACGCCGTGTTGAACAATCAAGAAAGGATGGCTAACATGCTTGATAAAATTGCATCAACCCTGATGACTATAGCCAACATGCTTAAAGAAATCAACGAGAATGTAAAAAAATAAGAATGTAAAAAGAATAAAAACGTGTAAAAGCTGTGCTCTGACACCGGTCTCTCTTATTTTTTCTTTTTGAAGTGAATCAAGACTGTTAGACTAAAATTGTGACAATAATGCATTTTATTCACAAACGGGCAATTAATCGCGCTCAAACGTGAACCGCGTGCCTGCAGTCTGGCCCCACCATTGCGTCAGGACGCACATCCTCAGGGGGTTGTGGCTCTGTGTCCAAACACATCCAGCGCCCCTTTAAAATGCCGATGGTGCGTTCAATGGTGGAGCGACTGCGCGCATGCATCTGATTGAATAAAATTTCCTGTGGAGTCGGAGGGTTGGTCAGTGGTGTCAACAACCAGGGAGCCAGGGCATATCCTCGATCCCCTAATAAATAAATCAAGATAAAATCAAATAAAAAGACAGTGTTGGCATGGTTTCCAATTTGGTTGATTAAAGTTAAGTCATTGGCACATTTACGTAATTTTAAAATTCTCCGTGAATCACCAAAAATAGGAAATAAATAAATATGACATAATTATCATTGTAATATTGAATTTTATTGAACTCCACAAGAGAAGAAAACACAACCATGCCAACATGTCGGCACTGAAATGTGCGTAAGAGTACTCCTGAGTGTTCGTAGGATTTGTTCTTACCTACGCATAAATCCAGGATAAGAAGAAATTGGTGAATGCCACAATCTTTGTAAAATGTTCGTAAGTGGGACTTAAGAACAAATTTGTTTGTAAGAACGTTTCGTGAATCTGGCCCATTGAGAGCACAGTAATCCTAACAAACAAATGTATTTTATGCACCACAGTGCCGCTCCATTGTATCAACAGCACGATGACACCTCAGAGTTCAGCAATAATTTTCAGCAGCAACAACGTTATACTCGGGATAGAGGATGAGATTATTATAACCTCTGTAATGGTTTAATGAATTCCTATTTATTATCACTGCATAATACACCAACTGAATTGGCCAACATGGAGTTTAAATTAAACTGCAAAGAAAAGGAAACATTCGTCAAAATGATCAGCTCTTAATGCTTTCAAAATATTATGAACAGATTTCAGTTAAATTTTGTAATGTATGTATGTACTGTATGTATGTATGTGTGTATGTATGTGTGTGTGTATGTGTGTGTCTGGAGCAGGATTTCCAGCATATCTATATACTTTTATGGTATTTTTAGACCCACTCCGTGGACATGCACAAAGCTTCATTTGTAGTTAAATTATCTGCTTATTTTTCAGTCAGCAGATGTACTGGACTAGATTTCCCATATAATAGTTCAACCTGTCCAATACAGGCACTTGACCCCAAAAAATATCTGCAATTCTGGCTTGGAAGTTTCTTTGATGCTTTAAACTCATTAATCTATAAAGACAATATATCTACCTTAGCCACAACCTCTCAATATATGCAAAGGTGGACAAGTTGGCTGATGAGTGTTATTTGCTGGTAATATTTATTTCATTTTCTATTTGGTACTTCGATAAATCTGAGGCCAGTGAACTAGATAAAAAAGGTTAAACCTAATAAAATTGGTTTTAAACCTGAACATAACTTTTCCGTAGCCAAAACAACAGTAGATTTCAGTGGCGTGTTGCAGTCTACAGACAGCAAACATATAATAGGTAAGAACCCTCACACAAAGTTTGCTCTGCATGTCCACTGTAACAACCAGACATCAAGGCACAGCACATTACTTAGGAAAAAACCTCTCCAGGCATTCATTCCACACTCGCTGATAGACAGGTACAGTACACTGTGTGACAAGCCCTTCTATTGATCTTTACTTTATTTTGCTCATTATTATAACGTCTGTAATGGTTTAATGAATTCCTATTTATTATCACTGCATAATACACCAACTGATCTGGCCAACATGGAGTTTAAATTGAACTGCAAAGAAAAGGAAACATTCGTCAAAATGATCAGCTCTTAATGCTTTCAAAATATTATGAACAGATTTCAGTTAAATTTTGTAATTCATGTATGTACTGTATGTATGTATGTGTGTGTTTGTGTGTGCATATGTGTGTGTATGTGTGTGTGCGCGCGCATGTGTGTATCTGGAGCAGGATTTCCAGCCTATCTATATACTTTTATGTTATTTTTTGACCCACTCCGTGGACATGCACAAAGCTTTATTTGTAGTTCAATTATGTGCTTATTTTTCAGTCAGCAGATGTACTGCACTAGATTTCCCATATAATAGTTCAACCTGTCCAATACAGGCACTTGACCCCAAAAAAATATCTGCAATTCTGGCTTGGAAGTTTCTTTGATGCTTTAAACTCATTAATCTATAAAGACAATATATCTACCTTAGCCACAACCTCTCAATATATGCAAAGGTGGACAAGTTGGCTGATGAGTGTTATTTGCTGATAATATTTATTTCATTTTCTATTTGGTACTTCGATAAATCTGAGGCCAGTGAACTAGATAAAAAAGGTTAAACCTAATAAAATTGGTTTTAAACCTGAACATAACTTTTCCGTAGCCAAAACAACAGTAGATTTCAGTGGCGTGTTGCAGTCTACAGACAGCAAACATATAATAGGTAAGAACCCTCACACAAAGTTTGCTCTGCATGTCCACTGTAACAACCAGACATCAAGGCACAGCACATTACTTAGGAAAAAACCTCTCCAGGCATTCATTCCACACTCGCTGATAGACAGGTACAGTACACTGTGTGACAAGCCCTTCTATTGATCTTTACTTTATTTTGCTCATTATTATAACCTCTGTAATGGTTTAATGAATTCCTATTTATTATCACTGCATAATACACCAACTGATCTGGCCAACATGGAGTTTAAATTGAACTGCAAAGAAAAGGAAACATTCGTCAAAATGATCAGCTCTTAATGCTTTCAAAATATTATGAACAGATTTCAGTTAAATTTTGTAATTCATGTATGTACTGTATGTATGTATGTGTGTGTTTGTGTGTGCATATGTGTGTGTATGTGTGTGTGCGCGCGCATGTGTGTATCTGGAGCAGGATTTCCAGCCTATCTATATACTTTTATGTTATTTTTTGACCCACTCCGTGGACATGCACAAAGCTTTATTTGTAGTTCAATTATGTGCTTATTTTTCAGTCAGCAGATGTACTGCACTAGATTTCCCATATAATAGTTCAACCTGTCCAATACAGGCACTTGACCAAAAAAAAATAAATCTGCAATTCTGGCTTGGAAGTTTCTTTGATGCTTTCAAGTCATTAATCTATAAAGACAAAATATCTACCTTAGCCACAACCTCTCAATATATGCAAAGGTGGACAAGTTGGCTGATGAGTGTTATTTGCTGATAATATTTATTTCATTTTCTATTTGGTACTTCGATAAATCTGAGGCCAGTGAACTAGATAAAAAAGGTTAAACCTAATAAAATTGGTTTTAAACCTGAACATAACTTTTCCGTAGCCAAAACAACAGTAGATTTCAGTGGCGTGTTGCAGTCTACAGACAGCAAACATATAATAGGTAAGAACCCTCACACAAAGTTTGCTCTGCATGTCCACTGTAACAACCAGACATCAAGGCACAGCACATTACTTAGGAAAAAACCTCTCCAGGCATTCATTCCACACTCGCTGATAGACAGGTACAGTACACTGTGTGACAAGCCCTTCTATTGATCTTTACTTTATTTTGCTCATTATTATAACGTCTGTAATGGTTTAATGAATTCCTATTTATTATCACTGCATAATACACCAACTGATCTGGCCAACATGGAGTTTAAATTGAACTGCAAAGAAAAGGAAACATTCGTCAAAATGATCAGCTCTTAATGCTTTCAAAATATTATGAACAGATTTCAGTTAAATTTTGTAATTCATGTATGTACTGTATGTATGTATGTGTGTGTTTGTGTGTGCATATGTGTGTGTATGTGTGTGTGCGCGCGCATGTGTGTATCTGGAGCAGGATTTCCAGCCTATCTATATACTTTTATGTTATTTTTTGACCCACTCCGTGGACATGCACAAAGCTTTATTTGTAGTTCAATTATGTGCTTATTTTTCAGTCAGCAGATGTACTGCACTAGATTTCCCATATAATAGTTCAACCTGTCCAATACAGGCACTTGACCAAAAAAAAATAAATCTGCAATTCTGGCTTGGAAGTTTCTTTGATGCTTTCAAGTCATTAATCTATAAAGACAAAATATCTACCTTAGCCACAACCTCTCAATATATGCAAAGGTGGACAAGTTGGCTGATGAGTGTTATTTGCTGATAATATTTATTTCATTTTCTATTTGGTACTTCGATAAATCTGAGGCCAGTGAACTAGATAAAAAAGGTTAAACCTAATAAAATTGGTTTTAAACCTGAACATAACTTTTCCGTAGCCAAAACAACAGTAGATTTCAGTGGCGTGTTGCAGTCTACAGACAGCAAACATATAATAGGTAAGAACCCTCACACAAAGTTTGCTCTGCATGTCCACTGTAACAACCAGACATCAAGGCACAGCACATTACTTAGGAAAAAACCTCTCCAGGCATTCATTCCACACTCGCTGATAGACAGGTACAGTACACTGTGTGACAAGCCCTTCTATTGATCTTTACTTTATTTTGCTCATTATTATAACGTCTGTAATGGTTTAATGAATTCCTATTTATTATCACTGCATAATACACCAACTGATCTGGCCAACATGGAGTTTAAATTGAACTGCAAAGAAAAGGAAACATTCGTCAAAATGATCAGCTCTTAATGCTTTCAAAATATTATGAACAGATTTCAGTTAAATTTTGTAATTCATGTATGTACTGTATGTATGTATGTGTGTGTTTGTGTGTGCATATGTGTGTGTATGTGTGTGTGCGCGCGCATGTGTGTATCTGGAGCAGGATTTCCAGCCTATCTATATACTTTTATGTTATTTTTTGACCCACTCCGTGGACATGCACAAAGCTTTATTTGTAGTTCAATTATGTGCTTATTTTTCAGTCAGCAGATGTACTGCACTAGATTTCCCATATAATAGTTCAACCTGTCCAATACAGGCACTTGACCAAAAAAAATAAATCTGCAATTCTGGCTTGGAAGTTTCTTTGATGCTTTCAAGTCATTAATCTATAAAGACAAAATATCTACCTTAGCCACAACCTCTCAATATATGCAAAGGTGGACAAGTTGGCTGATGAGTGTTATTTGCTGATAATATTTATTTCATTTTATATTTGGTACTTCGATAAATCTGAGGCCAGTGAACTAGATAAAAAGATTAAACCGAATAAAATTGGTTTTAAACCTGAATATAACTTTTCCGTAGCCAAAACAACAGTAGATTTCAGTGGCGTGTTGCAGTCTACAGACAGCAAACATATAATAGGTAAGAACCCTCACACAAAGTTTGCTCTGCATGTCCACTGTAACAACCAGACATCAAGGCACAGCACATTACTTAGGAAAAAACCTCTCCAGGCATTCATTCCACACTCGCTGATAGACAGGTACAGTATACTATGTGACAAGCCCTTCTATTGATCTTTACTTTATTTTGCTCATTATTATAACGTCTGTGATGGTTTAATGAATTCCTATTTATTATCACTGCATAATACACCAACTGATCTGGCCAACATGGAGTTTAAATTGAACTGCTAAGAAAAGGAAACATTCGTCAAAATGATCAGCTCTTAATGCTTTCAATATATTATGAACAGATTTCAGTGAAATTTTGTAATGTATGTATGTATGTATGTATGTATGTGTGTGTGTGTGTGTGTCTGTGTGTGGCTGTTGAGTGTTATCTGCTGATCATCTTTATACATCAAAATGATCAGCTGTTAACGCTTTCCAACTTAGAGCTGATTGAAACTTGTCAGGATTTGACAAATGCTTTGAAATATGTGAGTTACTGGAGACGTTGAGGCGGATTTACGCATCAACATTTGCAACGCCATTTCACTTGACCTTGTTTAGGATGGAGGGTGACCTTTTTGGCACTCCAAGCTGATGTTAAGCTGGAGAAAATACCTTTAATTTAATTTTCAACCTACTACATTTTGGAAGCTCATATTATACTCTGCAGATTTAAATCACAATCTGTGGGTAATTGATCTGTTTGATGCAAGACTCCACAATTTTTTCAACTTTAGAGAATCAAATAAAGATTTCAAATTGGTTTTTTACCATTTTCTTGAACGTAAAATAGTTCATGTGAGGTGGCAGGTATGGACAGGCTGCAAAATTAATTGTTCTTAATTGTTTGGGTTTAAGGATCTATTGCTTTTGACTGGAACAAAATGTGAATCTGTATGAGGTTTTTAAATCTGGTTTTCTGACAATAACTTTTTTTTTTTCATGGCCAGCTTTAGAGAAAAGGAGTTTGATGGGGATCGGTTGTTTCTCTAAAAATAAAAAGCCTATGGAGAACCCAGAGCCTCCGGGTGCACAGTCACCTGACACTCGTCTTCAAGGAAGTAACTATCAGGACTCGTAAGTTTACTCTCTACAGCTACTATGAATATTGCCATATTCATTGCATAGATTTAAAAATGTATTGCATAGATTTAAAAATGTATTGCATAGATTTAAAAATTAGGAAATCCATCAAAATATTTTGGCATAATAGCTATGCTACAGAAGTGTTAGCTTTGAAGGCTAACTCCAGCACATTTACTTGGACACTTTTTGCTTTAAAAGATCAAAAGAAATTAATTGGCCATATCCAGAGACAGCATTGAGAAGGCCCATACCACAATATCCTCAAACAGTCTGTCCTTGGCAACAATAGGCCCCATCAGTAGCAGTAGAAATACTCTTTATAATTGATAATTTCATCTTTTATTATTGATATTTTGTAACACATGACTGAAGAAAATATAAATCACAAACATAATGATTCACTTCCTCTGTTGAAAGGTGACAACAGAGATGTTCAGAACAATGATTTAACTTTAGTCACCATGTAGTCCCATTAAGGACTTCCCAAATATTTGAAAGGAATAAATTATGTATGAATAAAAGTAGTTTCAAAATGGCACGGGGTTAAAACAGGAAGAATGTTGAACTAGAAATATTGAGAACACAGTAAACCTAACAAACAAATGTATTTTTTGCACCACAGTGCTGATCCATTGTATCAACAGCACGATGACACCTCAGAGTTCAACAATAATTTCCAGCAGCCCGGACATCATAATCGAAAAAGAAAGAGATACTGGATAGAGGATGAGATGTCTGAACTGATGGATAGTGTAGACATGTAAGAACAATTTCTATTATGTAGTTTTATTTCACAGCTAACATTTCTTTTTAAGTAAATACTCTACATGTTAACTCTCACATGCCGGACACATTGCTTCATGGATCTCTGGTCACTTTTTTCGTTGAAAGGCCGGCAAAAAGGCCAAGACTGGAGGAGCCCATAGGCTGGGGCAGTTCACAGCCACAGGGATGGGGAAACGACCAGGCCCAAGGCACAGCAGACCAGCCACATCAGGGCTTTGAGAGAAAGCAGCCCAGCGAACTCACAAGAACCCAACAACAACACTGGTATGACAACATAAAGAGGTTTTGGCAAAAAAAGCACCAAACCACCTTTGGGTAGTTGGATGCAAAAACCAGCCCAGGTCAAACATTATCCAAATGGGAGACCTGAGCTATATCAGGCCGCTTTTAGCATCTCCCAGGAACCGCTAAGACCAATTAGAAAATTTCTTCCTTTTGAAAGATCAGAAGAAATGAATTGGCCAGGTCCAGAGACAACATCGAGAAGGCCCATACCACAATATTCTAGAACAGTCCGTCCTTGGCAACAATGGGCCCAATCAGTAGCAGTGGAAATACTCTTTATAATAAATATTTTTATCTTTTATAATTGATATTTTGCAACACACTACTGAAGAAAATTTAAATCACAAACAATGATTCACTTCCTCTGTTGAAAGGTGACAACAGAGATGTTCAGAACAATGATTTAACTTTAGTCACCATGTAGTCTCATTAAGGACTTCCCAAATATTTGAAAGGAATAAATTATATATGAATAAAAGTAGTTTCAAAATGCTATGGGGTTAAAACAGGAAGGATGTTGAACTCGAAATATTGAGAGCACAGTAATCCTAACAAACAAATGTATTTTTTGCACCACAGTGCTGATCCATTGTATCAACAGCACGATGACACCTCAGAGTTCAACTATAATTGTCAGCAGCCCGGACATCATACTCGAAAACGAAAGAGATACTGGATAGAGGATGAGATGTCTGAACTGATGGATAGTGTAGACATGTAAGAACAATTTCTATTATCTAGTTTTATTTCACAGCTAACATTTCTTTTTAAGTAAATACTCTACATGTTAACTCTCACATGCCGGACACATTGCTTCATGGATCTCTGGTCACTTTTTTCATTGAAAGGCCGGCAAAAAGGCCAAGACTGGAGGAGCCCATAGGCTGGGGCAGTTCACAGCCACAGGGATGGGGAAACGACCACGCCCAAGGCACAGCAGACCAGCCACATCAGGGCTCTGAGAGAAAGCAACCCAGCGACGTCACAAGAACCGAACAACAACACTGGTATGACAACATAAAGAGGTTTTGGCCAAAAAAAAGTACCAAACCACCTTTGGGTAGTTGGATGCAAAAACCAGGCCAGGTCAAACATTATCCATATGGGAGACCTGAGCTATATCAGGCCACTTTTAGCATCTCCCAGGAACCGCTAAGACCAATTAGAAAATGTCTTCCTTTTAAAAGATCAAAAGAAATTAATTGGCCATATCCAGAGACAGCACTGAGAAGGCCCATACCACAATATCCTCAAACAGTCTGTCCTTGGCAACAATGGGCCCAATCAGTAGCAGTAGAAATACTCTTTATAATTGATATTTTTTTCTTTTAATATTGATATTTTGTAACACATGACTGAAGAAAATCTAAATCACAAACATAATGATTCACTTCCTCTGTTGAAAGGTGACAACAGAGATGTTCAGAACAATGATTTAACTTTAGTCACCATGTAGTCCCATTAAGGACTTCCCAAATATTTGAAAGGAATAAATTATGTATGAATAAAAGTAGTTTCAAAATGGCACGGGGTTAAAACAGGAAGGATGTTGAACTAGAAATATTGAGAACACAGTAAACCTAACAAACAAATGTATTTTTTGCACCACAGTGCTGATCCATTGTATCAACAGCACGATGACACCTCAGAGTTCAACAATAATTTCCAGCAGCCCGGACATCATACTCGAAAACGAAAGAGATACTGGATAGAGGATGAGATGTCCGAAATGATGGATAGTGTAGATATGTAAGAACAATTTCTATTATGTAGTTTTATTTCACAGCTAACATTTCTTTTTAAGTAAATACTCTACATGTTAACTCTCACATGCTGGACACATTGCTTCATGGATCTCTGGTCACTTTTTTCATTAAAAGGCCGGCAAAAAGGCCAAGACTGGAGGAGCCCATAGGTGGGGGCAGTTCACAGCCACAGGGATGGGGGAACGACCAGGCCCAAAGCACAGCAGATCAGCCACATCAGGGCTTTGAGAGAAAGCAGCCCAGCGAACTCACAAGAACCCAACAACAACACTGGTATGACAACATAAAGAGGTTTTGGCAAAAAAAGCACCAAACCACCTTTGGGTAGTTGGATGCAAAAACCAGCCCAGGTCAAACATTATCCAAATGGGAGACCTGAGCTATATCAGGCCACTTTTAGCATCTCCCAGGAACCGCTAAGACCAATTAGAAAATTTCTTCCTTTTGAAAGATCAGCAGAAATAAATTTGAGACAGCATTGAGAAGGCCCATACCACAATATCCTCAAACAGTCTGTCCTTGGCAACAATGGGCCCAATCAGTAGCAGTAGAAATAACCTTTATAATTGATAATTTTATCTTTTATAATTGACATTTTGTGAGACACTACTATAGAAAATTAAAATCACAAGCATAATGATTTACTTCCTCTGTTAAAAGGTGACAACAGAGATGTTTACAACAATGATTTAACTTTAGTCACCATGTTCTCCCATTAGGGACTTCCCAAATATGTGAAAGGAATACATTATGCATGAATAAAAGTAGTTTCAAAATGCTATTGGGTTAAAACAGGAAGGATGTTGAACTAGAAATATTGAGAGCACAGTAATCCTAACAAACAAATGTATTTTATGCACCACAGTGCCGGTTCATCGTATCAACAGCAAAACGACATCTCAGAGTTCAGCAATAATTTTCAGCAGCAACAATGGTATACTCTCAACCGAAGGAGCGTCGGGATAGAGGATGAGATGTCCGAACCCATGGATACTGGTGACATGTAAGGACAATTTCTATTATGTAGTTTTATTTCGCAGCTAACATTTCTTTTTAAGTAAATACTCTACATGTTAACTCTCACATGCCGGACACATTGCTTCATGGATCTCTGGTCACTTTTTTCAGTGAAAGGCCGACGAATGAGCAGAGACAGGAGGAGCCCATAGGCTGGGGCAGTTCACAGCCACAGGGATGGGGAAATGACCAGGCCCAAGGCACAGCAGTCCAGCCACATCAGGGCTTTGAGAGAAAGCAGCCCAGCGACGTCACAAGAACTGAACAACAACACTGGTATGACAACATAAAGAGGCTTTGGCAAAAAAAAGCACCAAACCACCTTTGGGTAGTTGGATGCAGAAACCAGGCCAGGTCAAACCTTATCCAAATGGGAGACCTGAGCTATATCAGGCCACTTTTAGCATCTCCCAGGAACCGCTAAGATCAATGAGGAAATTTCTTCCTTTGAAAGATCAGCAAAAATGAATTGGCCATGTCCAGAGACAGCATCGAGAAGGCCCATACCACAATATCCTAGAACAGTCCGTCCTTGGAAACAATGGGCCCCATCAGCAGCAGTAGAAATAACCTTTTTAATTGATAATTTTATCTTTTATAATTGACATTTTGTGAAACACTACTAAAGAAAATTAAAATCACAAGCATAATGATTTACTTCCTCTGTTAAAAGGTGACAACAGAGATGTTTACAACAATGATGTAACTTTAGTCACCATGTTCTCCAATTAAGGACTTCCCAAATATGTGAAAGGAATACATTATACATGAATAAAAGTAGTTTCAAAATGCTATGGGGTTAAAACAGGAAGGATGTTGAACTTGAAATATTGAGAGCACAGTAATCCTAACAAACAAATGTATTTTATGCACCACAGTGCCCCTCCATTGTATCAACAGCAAAATGACATCTCAGAGTTCAGCAATAATTTTCAGCAGCAACAATGGTATACTCTCAACCAAAGGAGCGTCGGGATAGAGGATGAGATGTCCGAACCCATGGATACTGGAGACGTGTAAGGACAATTTCTATTATGTAGTTTTGTTTCGCAGCTAACATTTCTTTTTAAGTAAATACTCTACATGTTAACTCTCACATGCTGGACACATTGCTTCATGGATCTCTGGTCACTTTTTTCAGTGAAAGGCCGACGAATGAGCCTAGACAGGAGGAGCCCATAGGCTGGGGCAGTTCACAGCCACAGGGATTGGGAAACGACCAGGACCAAAGCTGGGGAAACAACCAGGCCCAAGGCTGGGGAAACGACCAGGCCCAGGGATGGGGAAACGGCCAGGCCCAAGGCTGGGGAAACGGCCAGGCCCAAGGCTGGGGAAACGACCAGGCCCAGGGATGGGGAAACGATCAGGCCCAGGGATGGGGAAACGACCAGGCCCAGGGATGGGGAAACGACCAGGCCCAGGGATGGGGAAACGACCAGGCCCAAGGCTGGGGCGACGACCAGGCCCAGGGATGGGGAAACGACCAGGCCCAAGGCTGGGGAGACGACCAGGCCCAGGGATGGGGAAACGACCAGGCCCAAGGCTGGGGAGACGACCAGGCCCAGGGATGGGGCGACGACCAGGCCCAAGGCTGGGGAGACGACCAGGCCCAAGGCTGGGGAGACGACCAGGCCCAAGGCTGGGGCGACGACCAGGCCCAGGGATGGGGAGACGACCAGGCCCAAGGCTCGGGCGACGACCAGGCCCAGGGATGGGGAGACGACCAGGCCCAGGGATGGGGAGACGACCAGGCCCAAGGCTCGGGCGACGACCAGGCCCAGGGATGAGGAGAAGACCAGGCCCAAGGCTAGGGCGACGACCAGGCCCAGGGATGGGGAAACGACCAGGCCCAAGGCACAGCAGACCAGCCACATCAGGGCTTCGAAAGAAAGTAGCCCAGCGAAGTCACAAGAACCGAACAACAACACTGGTAT
The DNA here is from genome assembly GCF_901000725.2 of Takifugu rubripes. Taxonomy (NCBI): domain Eukaryota; kingdom Metazoa; phylum Chordata; class Actinopteri; order Tetraodontiformes; family Tetraodontidae; genus Takifugu; species Takifugu rubripes. The sequence continues at coordinate 2,109,844 of NC_042293.1, read as the reverse complement.
GACAACATAAAGAGGTTTTGGCAAAAAAAAGCACCAAACCACCTTTGGTTAGTTGCATGCAGAAACAAGGCCAAGTCAACTATAATCCAAATGGGAGACTTGAGCTATATCAGGCCACTTTTAGCATCTCCCAGGAACCGCTAAGACCAATTAAAACCAAATGTATTCCTTTTGAAAGATCAGCAGAAATGAATTGGCCATGTGTAGAGACAGCATTGAGAAGGCCCATGCCACGTTATCCTAGAACAGTCCGTCCTTGGCAACAATGGGCCCCATCAGCAGCAGTAGAAATACCCTGTATAATTGATATTTGTAACTTTTATAATTGATATTTTGTAACACATTACTGAAGAAAATTAAAATCACAAGCATAAAGATTCACTTCCTCTGTTGAAAGGTGACAACAGAGATCTTCAGAACAATGATTAAACTTTCGTCACCATGTAGTCCCATTAAGGACTTCCCAATTATTTAAAAGGAATAAATTATGTGTGGATAAAAGTCTTTGTAAAATGGCATGGGGTTAAAACAGGAAGGATGTTGAACTAGAAATATTGGGCCAGATTTACCAATATGTTCTTAAGAATCTTCTTAGATTCTTTCTTAAGTTGTTCTTAAGAAGTTCCTTAAGAAAACCCTACGTTGGATTCACCAACGCGTTCGTAAACCCCAGAATTGTTCGCAGCTGTGTTCTTAGATTGATGAATGCCATTTGTTCGTAAGTTGAAAGCGCGTGCCAGGTGAGTCTAATTAACATATGATTAGCATAAGTCACCACCCACCAATGCCCATAAAAGGAACTGCAGCAGGACCCTGTAGACAGAGCAAAAAGCAGCAAAATGCCCAAAGCTTGCCTCTCCACGCCTGATTTCTGAGGCCGTGTTGAACAATCAAGAAAGGATGGCTAACATGCTTGATAAAATTGCATCAACCCTGATGACTATAGCCAACATGCTTAAAGAAATCAACGAGAATGTAAAAAAAAATAAGAATGTAAAAAGAATAAAAACGTGTAAAAGCTGTGCTCTGACACTGGTCTCTCTTATTTTTTCTTTTTGAAGTGAATCAAGACTGTTAGACTAAAATTGTGACAATAATGCATTTTATTCACAAACGGGCAATTAATCGCGCTCAAACGTGAACCGCGTGCCTGCAGTCTGGCCCCACCATTGCGTCAGGACGCACATCCTCAGGGGGTTGTGGCTCTGTGTCCAAACACATCCAGCGCCCCTTTAAAATGCCGATGGTGCGTTCAATGGTGGAGCGACTGCGCGCATGCATCTGATTGAATAAAATTTCCTGTGGAGTCGGAGGGTTGGTCAGTGGTGTCAACAACCAGGGAGCCAGGGCATATCCTCGATCCCCTAATAAAATAAATCAAGATAAAATCAAATAAAAAGACAGTTTTGGCATGGTTTCCAATTTGGTTGATTAAAGTTAAGTCATTGGCACATTTACGTAATTTTAAAATTCTCCGTGAATCACCAAAAATAGGAAATAAATAAATATGACATAATTATCATTGTAATATTGAATTTTATTGAACTCCACAAGAGAAGAAAACACAACATGCCAACATGTCGGCACTGAAATGTGCGTAAGAGTACTCCTGAGTGTTCGTAGGATTTGTTCTTACCTACGCATAAATCCAGGATAAGAAGAAATTGGTGAATGCCACAATCTTTGTAAAATGTTCGTAAGTGGGACTTAAGAACAAATTTGTTTGTAAGAACGTTTCGTGAATCTGGCCCATTGAGAGCACAGTAATCCTAACAAACAAATGTATTTTATGCACCACAGTGCCGCTCCATTGTATCAACAGCACGATGACACCTCAGAGTTCAGCAATAATTTTCAGCAGCAACAACGTTATACTCTAAACCGAAGGAGCGTCGGGATAGAGGATGAGATGTCCGGACCGATGGACAGTGTAGACTTGTCAGAACAATTTCTATGACGTAGTTTTATTTCGCAGCTAACATTTCTTTTTAAGTAAATACTCTACTTGTTAACTCTCACATGCCATTTCTTCATGGATCTCTGGTCACTTTTTTCAGTAAAAGGCTGATGAATAAGCCAAGACAGGTGCCGCCCATAGGCTGGGGTAGTTCACAGCCTCAGGGATGGGGAAACGACCAGGCCCAAGGCAAAGCAGACCAGCCATATCAGGGAATCGAAGAAAGAAGAACCAAACAACAACAATGGTCTCGTAACCAGAATACGCATCGGCGAAAAAAGCACCAAGCCCAAGCCAACACAGGCCAACCACCTTTGGATAGTTGGATACGAACCCAGGCCAGGTCAGACATTATCCATATTGGAGACCTGAGCCATACCAGGCCACTTTTAGCACCTCCCAGGAACCGGTAAGACCAATTATACATTTTCGTCCTCTTGAAAGACCACCAGAAATGAATTGGCCATATCCAGAGCCAGTATTGATAAGGTCCATACCACAATATCCTAGAATAAGCGGTCCTTGTCAACAAAGGGCCCCAGCAGCAGCAGGAGAAATAACCTTTAATCGCAATGGCAGAGGACAAGGCTTTACTCAGCCAAGGCAATTTAGACAACCACTACTAAACCCTGAAAACAGACCAGCCACCTCGTTTCCTGTTCATCAACGGCAAAGTCAGCATCCTGACACCATGACACAGTTCATGGTAGCTCAAATGCCGCTACCCCTAAGCTGTTTAAGTGTACTGTGAGATCAATACAAATGCCACATCAATCTTGTAGGTGGCAAACATACCAATAGTCCAGCTGCTGTGGGACATCAGAACACAGCAGGCTGATCAGCCATCCTATTCTCCCATATAAAAAAAAAATGCTGAATTCGCTAGAGATCAGCCGTCCTATTCTCCCATATATGTAAAAAAAATTGCTAAATTGGTTAGAGGTAGTTCTCAGTTGACTTTTATAAACAAAGTCATTTTGCAGGAGGACTTTGGACACAAATGAAATGGGACAAGATTATGACCAAGAAATTAAAGTGTGACATAAAGGAGGGAACAAAAGGCAACATGGAAGATGGACTATTACAAGCTAGCAACAAAATGGTACCAGATATTCAACAAATGGACCCGTTTATTGAAGATATGTTAATTAAAGCCTGGGAGCAGTTTTAAATATTGAGAGGGCACTCACCACAAAATCTCCAGCTGAAGCCCCACCAACATCTATATGGGTCAAATTCAAGAGCTTCAAAAATGAAAGAAATACTCAAAAAACCTTGGCTAGTGAAAAGGTTTGATTCCCAGAGGAAAAGGACAGATATGAAACACGATTATGTACCAGAGGAAGTGGAGAAGTGGGACGAAACGAAGGCTGCTCTGAAGCAAAGAATGTGGTTTCAGACTCCATTCCAGCCTAAACTATGGGGATACACTACAAGGCAGGCCCGGTGATTTACATCTCAGCAGAGGCAGTAATGGAAGATGTGGCAAAGACAGATACTGGTGAGTTTTGAAAAAACAATATTCTCTTTTGATTTAGCTCAGCAAGCTGTCCTGACGATTAATTTTTCTGGTTAAACTATACATTTAATGCAAACAAATCACCATCTGTACTCAAAGGAAATTACTTACATGCCGCATGGGCATCAACGCATCGCCGGCTGCCTTCTTCAGAAGTTCACAATACAACAGACCAAGAAGAAACAATGGCCGTCAAACATATTTATAAGGCCCGAGGACCTCCCCAGCTGCCTAAGCACTGCCCGAATAAAATAAAGATAAAAATAAGACAGAACGGGAAAAACAAGGAGGAATTCTGTACAGCCGCCCCCAGATTAGCAGGGCTATTCTGTAATGTGGAGGAATTCCTAAGGTGTTGCTGTAGATGCCTCTTCCTGCTGATGGTCATCTTGTAGCGCTGGCAGTCGAACCAGTCGTGCTACAGGACATAGATATGTTTGATTGTTGACCTTCACCTCCGCAGCCCGAATGTATCCATCTTCGCTGACATTTAAATTCACAATCTTCCCGACCGGCCATTGGGCTCGTTGCAGTTGAGGATCCACAATCATCACCACAGTTCCTATTTCCAGATTGCTTGTAGGTATGCGCCACTTCTGACGTACTTGCAGGGTTGGCAGATATCCTTTGATGAAACGCGACCAGAAATGGTCTGCAATCATCTGGTTTTGTCGCCATCTTCTTCTGGTGATGGCATCTGGGACATAGGACACCTGGGGTAATGACGCATCCCGCCGCCCCATCAGCAACATACTTGGCGTCACTGGATCAGGATCCGCTACATCAGAGGACACGTACCCAAGTGGTTTGGCATTGAGGATTCCTTCAACTTCAATCAGAACGGTAAGTAGCACGTTTTCAGGCACTGCCTGGGCCCCAATCACCACTTGTAAGGCCCTCTTGACTGAGCGAATCTCCCGCTCCCAGATCCCACCAAAGTGTGGGGATGCAGGTGGGTTGAATCTGAATATAATTTGATGTGAAGCTGAACTCTTCTGGAGCTGTGGTTCCATGTCAGCAAAGGCTTCCTTCAGTTCTCTTTCGGCACCTCTGAAGTTGGTTCCTTGATCGGAATAAATTTCTGATGGGTTTCCTCGGCGAGCGATGAATCTCCTCGGAGCCAAAAGAAAGGTGTCTGTGTCCAGGCTATTTATTAGATCTAGATGCACACACCTCGTCGTCAGGCACTTGAAGATCAAGCCCCAGCGCTTTTCGTTACGGTGTCCAACCTTCACTAGATAAGGTCCGAAACAGTCGAATCCCGTGGAGTAGAATGGCTTTCCTCTCCATTTCTGGCACTCTGTGCAGGTTCTCTGGATGTGTTTGACCGCCTGTCGTCCTCGAAACACCCAGTACTGTCGTTGGAGCTCTGCAAACACTCGATCAGACCCCGGATGCAACAGCCGATTGTCCATTTCTCTAATAAGGAGTTTCACCCACTTGTGATGAGGTTCCAGAACAATGGGATGAATGACAACTGGGCGTGGTTCTTCCATGCGTCGGAAGCGGCCTCCAACTCTAATCAATTCGGTTGCCAAGTCCCACTCCGGTGAGAGACAGCTTAGTGAGAGACAGCTTAGTCGGCTGTTACAAGACACCTGTTTCCCCTTCCGAAGAGCCTTGACCTCATCAGGGAAGCTGTCCGCTTGGCAGGTTCTCAAGACTTGTAGTTCAGCATCTCTATAACTTGCGGAAGGTGCCATTGGGTCTTGCAAGACTGACCCAAGCATGGACTGTTGTGTGGCATTCACCACTTCCGTCTGGAATGCCTTAGTGTCACCTGACCTAACATCAGGTGAGTTCAGCAGGGCAGCGATCTCACTCTGGGCCAGTTGATGGGGTTGCCCGTACTGTTGTTGCAAAGCTTGCATTGCTGCTGACTACAGTTGGGCATGATGTCGTCATGACTGGGCGATTAGTCGGGCCTCTTCAAGGACAAGCTGTTCCATGAGTGCTCGGTATTTATAATACTCCGATAGCTGTGGATGGGGACCAAGGAGATAGTCAAGGGCCATCTTGAGATCTGTGAACTCTCGTTCGCTGTCATGCTCCAGTTTAGGGAGTCTGGGCACGGGGACAGGTTGGGTTGGAGGGTGATGCACAAATGGTGGTGCTTGTGGCGTACTTGGGTAGCCTGGGTAAATGGGAAAGGCTGATGCGGTTGGTTGTGGTTGGTGCTGATATGGATGATACTGTTGAGGTAGCTGGAGGGTGGATGGTTGCTGACTAATGCTGCCGTACTGATGAGGAACTAGTGGTAAATAATTTGAAGATGAAGGGTATCCATTTGCCCCTGTTGAAACCTGGAGCACGGGTGGTGTGAATGCTGGTTGATTTTGAGAGATGATTGGAGATTGAGATACTTGCTGTGGGGACAGCTGAGGTATCGTCTGGGTGATGGAGGCACCTATGTGGCCTGGTTGCAAAGTGGCTAACGCTGGTGCGGGGAGCCCGGGCATTAGTTGGGTTGGAGGCTGAAATATGGGCTGAGGAGTCAACTGCGATATCTGGGTGATGGAGGCACCCATTTGGCTAGGTGGCCATGTAGATGAAACGGCTGAAGGGAGTGCTGGCGTCACTGTGCAGCTGTACGCATTGATTGGCAGGGACGCTGGAGCAATTGCCAACCTCTCTATGCCCCTCACTAAGGGTGACAGGGGAACAGGTGCATGGCTTCCAGCCGATTTTATCAGCGGTGCTGATATGAGGGCACAAGGGGGTGCAGGTACTGCACGGGGGGTGGTAGACGATTGATGCAAGGCGATGTACTTGTGGCCGTGGTCACGGGTTGGATGAGGCGACTCTGCCGTGCTTGATCCACTGCTGCCGCTGTGCTGCTCCACTTCGTATTCATCTTGGCTGTCTGCAGGAGAAGACTTGTCTCTCTTCACAGTTTTAGGCAACTGTTCTGGTGGAGGTCTGATCTCATTTGTTTAATTATTTGCTCCCACCTCCTCCTTCTCTGCTTTCTGTAGCAGTTCAAGAGACTGGCTGAAATCAGCGGTGCTCATTGGTATCTTCACAGCTCCTATAGCATCATGTTTTGAGAAACGGTCAAAGTCGTACACGGTCATCACCAGCTTCCTGCCACCAAGCTCGGTGTAGGGTACCTATAGGGCAGCACATTAATGCACAATAAACATCTCGTGCTGAAATTCTATTTTATTTTGTTTATTTATTGTTTTATAGCGCCTTTACCTTAAATGAGAAAGTCTCATTGAAGTTGGGATCAAGGTTTTTCCTGAGAACTTTAGTTTCAAACTTTTTCTTTTTGTCCGGGAGGAGGTAGAGTTTAATGTCGGGGTCAGAGCTGCCCCCCAAATCCATCGCTGGCAGTTCAGCAGCCTGCAGGATACCTACAACCAGCTAGCAAAGGAAAAAACATAGGCTGAGAATTTAAAGGGTGCGGGCTTACAGCTGACAGAGGGTGAAAAAAAAAAAAACAGTCATCGCACCATATTATCTGTGAAATTGTAATCTAAAGTGAAATGTAGCCTGCCCATCTTCTCCGTCTCCTGGGGCGCTTTTCCCGACAGTGCAGTTTCTTGGTTCTCTTCATCTTTAAATGGGTGGACAAGCTGCACGCATGCGCAGACACGAGCACACACATAGACACACACACAGGCACAGATATGAAGTATAAAATTTAATCAGAAGATCATTTACTGTGTTGTTTCTCTCTCTATATTCAACATGTGTTTTTTTAAAAAAAGGGAGATTACATTATTACCATGTCTGTTCGAATATCTTAAAGAAATTAAATTTTTGAAGTCGCAATGGCTTACCGTTTCAGTCCTCCATCTACAACTGAAAGCCGACTCTGAGCTCCTAAACACAATTTTTTAGAGCGCTTATGTATAAAAAAAATATTAAAATAAACCCAGAAGGATGTAATGAAGAAGTATCTATACATTTTAGATTTCAAATGACAAATAAAAGTAATACAGGTATTTTTATTATTACCATTCACTGTTATTATCTATATAAAGTTAGGTATTACTCACCCTCAAGCAGAAACAAGTGGGAGACAGAAAAAGACAACAGAAGAAATCTTTTCAATGTGAAATTTAAGTTCATCTCAGAGTCCGAAAAGAGGTCGTGAAACCTTAACGGTGCATTTCAGTAATAAAGGAAGGAAAAATGGTTTATAACGCCATCACGGTCGTTTCTGGAAAGCCAACCCAGCACCAACTGTTACTGAATAACGCACACCTCAATTGGCAGGTAACATGCACCTCTGTCATCACTCTGACTTCTACATACAGGTGTGTGTGTATAGGTGTGTTTGTTTGAGAGCGAGAGAGAGAAAGAAAGAGAGAGAGGGAGATTGCAGCAACAGTTTTCAGCTCTCAAGTTACCATTAATTATGTGGATACAAGCGGGGAAAAATGGAGAATCATTTGAGCAACCCAATCTCTCAGGACTTTTAAAAAAAATTTGATACAGGGTTTTGGGGGAAAATAAGCAGGTCAACTGTATTACTAGAAACACACCGTTAATGTATTATAAATGCTCCCTTAAGCTCAATTAGTGACACAGTATAACACAAATGTCACATTATTTCTTGCATGTGAAATTATGTTGCAATTCAATTAAAATCAGTTTATATAGCTCATTTCATATGTGTGCTTCACAAAAACAAAAGAAAGCACATTACGTGCAATAACATCTCGAATCTGGTGTGTTTTTATATATCACGACGTTTCACAGGAAAGGAAGTTAATCTGAAACGGTGCCTCCGAGTTTTTGGACCAGCTGGAAGAATTTGTTTTTGCATCATTCACTTGTAAAAGGTTTTCATTCATCCAGTGTCTCACATCATATCATGTATGTGAATGTCATTTCAAAGTATAAAAGAGGCTGCATCCAATACAGGAACAACAACTGCAGATGACATCACCCTAAGTGGCATTACTTTATTGTAATACAATTTTAAATTACCTCAGAAATAAGTTTATTTGTCAGCCGGCATCCTTCTGAACTCAAAATATTATGAAGAGATTTCGCGTGTGTGTGTATCTGGAGCAGGATTTCCAGCATATAATAATAATAATAATAGATTTTTTTTCAAAGTGCCTTTCAAGACACCCAAGGACACTTTACAGTACATCTATGCAACAGTTAAAAACTATTTACAATTTAAAATCATCATCAGCTTCACAGTTAAGATTTCAATAACAATTGCAATAGCACCAACCTGAGGTAGACAGGGGGCACAGTGAGGTTGAGGGAGGAGGAGGATCTGAGGGGGCGTGTTGAAATGGTAATGTGGAGGAGGTCAGACAGGTAAGGAGGGGGAGTTTATGGATGGCTCTGAAGGTGAGTAGAAGGATTTTGTACTGGATCTGGAAAGTGAATTTGAAGCCAGTGGAGTTGTTGTAGGATGGGGGAGATGTGGTGGGAAGATGGGGTTCTGGTGATGATGCGGGCAGCTGAATTGTAGACCAGTTGTAGCTTGTGGAGAGATTTTTGAGGGAGACCGACGAGGAGGGAGTTGCAGTAATCTAAACGTGAGGTGACAAGACTATGGACGAGGATGGAGGTGGTGTTGGGGGAGAGGGAGGGACGAAGTCGATTTATTTGTCGGAGATGGAAATAGGTGGCCCGAGTGGTATGGCTGATGTGGGATTTAAATGAGAGAGTGCTGTCAAGGATGACGCCCAGACTCTTAACTTGAGGGGAGGGGGAGACCAAGGAGGTGTCAATGGGAATGGAGAAACTGGCAACTTTTGAGAGTGATGATTTCATCCCTACAAGGAGCACTTCAGTTTTATCACTGTTTAATTTAAGGAAGTTGGACGAGAACCAGGCTTTGATTTCAGCTAAGCAGGTGGGGAGGGAGGAGGGTGGGAGTGAGGAGTTAGGCGAGCTTGAAAGGTACAGTTGAGTGTCGTCTGCATAACAGTGATATTGGATGTTGAATTTGCAGAAGATGGTGCCAAGGGGAAGAAGATAGATAATGAATAGCAAGGGTCCCAGGACTAAGCCCTGTGGCACGCCTGAAGTGACTGGGGAGAGGTTGGACTTGAATGATTTGAGCTGGATGAACTGTGTGCGGCCTGAGAGGTACAAATGGAATCACTGAAGGGGGGTCTTGGCAAGGCCGATGGATGAGAGTCTACGGAGTAGAATGGGGTGGGAGATGGTGTTGAATGCTGCAGTAAGGTCGAGGAGGATAAGGATGGAAAGTGAACCAGAGTCAGCTGCAGTGAGAAGGTCGTTGGTTATTTATATGAGAGCAGTTTCAGAGCTGTGGCGGGGGCGGAAACCAGATTGGAAGGGGTCATAAAGGGAGTTATGTGCTAGGTGGGTGTGTAGTTGAGAGGCGACTACTTTTTCAAGGATTTTGGAAATGAAAGGTAGATTAGAAATGGGACGGAGATTGTTGTAAATATTGGGGTCTGAGCCTGTTTTTTTCAGGATTGGGATGATGGCTGCCGTTTTGAGGGATGAGGGAACAGTTCCAGTCGAAAGTGACGATTTAATGATGGCAGAAATGAGGGGGAGCACAGTAGGGAGGCAAGATTTGACCAGATTGGTGGGTAGGGGATCCAGCTGACATGTTGGTTTGGATTTCCGGATAAGATTTTTAGGGAGAAGAAAACTGGAGAATTGATGACGGTGAGGCAGATTAGTTGGTGGGCTGGGAGGAGGTCCGGGCTGGAGAGCGGGAAGTGAGCCTGTGTCTAGGTGATGGTGAATGTTTAGGATTTTGTTCTTGAAAAACTACATTAGGGAGTTACAGGTGTCAGTTGAATAGAGGTGTGGAGGTAGGGAGTCAGGTAGCTGGATAGTTTTGTTGAGAAGTGTGAAAAGAGATCTGGTGTTTCCTTTGTTGCAGGAGATCTGGGCAGAGTAGTATTTTGTCTTGGCTTGGTGAATTGCATCCTTGTATTGGTAGATGTGGGCAATGTACATTTGCTTGTGGATCAGGAGTCCAGTTTTCTTATAAAGTCTTTCCATTTGAGGGCCTTTGGTTTTCATGGAGCGGAGATGAAGGGTAAACCAGGGGGCAGTTGTGGAGAACGAAACAGAGCGTGTTTTGGCTGGGGCGAGGGAGTTGAGGATGTTCTTTAAACTAGTATTGTAGTGGGATGTGATTTCGTCGGTGGTAGTGAAACAGTCTGGGATGATAATATCATTAATGTGGGAACTAAGGGTGTCAATGTTGATGTTTTTCAAATTGTGGAATGAGATAAAGCGTGGTGACTTAACTCTGAAGTGGCAGAGTGCAGTGCTGAAAGAGATGAGGAAATGGTCGCTGACATGGAGATAATCAGCAGTGCAGTAGAGGGGGATGAGACCAGAGCAGCAGAGAAGGTCCAGAGTGTGTCCTTTAGTGTGCGTTGGGAAGTTGATAAAATTATGCAGTCCAAACCTCTCCAGGCATGATAAAAAGTCTTTGGTGCGGGGCAGATTGGTGTTGTCCATGTGGATATTGAAGTCCCCTAGTATTATTATGTTTGGAGATAGTGTACATCAGGGGTGGGGAACCTTTTTCATATCGAGGGCCATTTCAATTTTTATAAAGTCCTCTGAGGGCCATACTATTATGAACACATACCTAGGGATGCAAAAAAAGACGAAAAAAAGTCTATAACCACTGTGTTACTAAGTCTCATGATTGCTGCATTTGAATTTGAATTATTTATTTAGCACACATGCATATAAAATCACCAAAAAAATAGACAAACAAGTTAAATATTTTTACATTATCATACAAAACAATAAAAAAAAAAGAGGTGCAGAGTTGAGGCAAGAGACCTGTAAGGGCCTGTTCGAGGCCTCTACTCACAACAACTAACAGACAGACTTGCTAACAGACAGACAGACAGATAAACGCCGGCAAAAACATAACCTCCTTGGCGGAGGTAATAAAGACAATAATAATAACAATAATTGCTGCATTTCTACACCTAATGCGATGGTTGGAACTGCTTCTCTTTGGAGAGGCATCTAATGTCAGCTGGCAGTGATGATGATGCCACTCGAAGCTGGTTTTCCAAGTTTGGGTCAGTCAGTCTTGAGCGGAAGCGAGTCTTTGCAAGTGTCAGTTTTGAAAAGAACTGTTCACAGCGGTACGTTGTCCCAAACAGAGATGCAAACTTCAGGGCATGTCTCCTCAAGATGGGAAAATCCTCAGCACTAACGTACAGTTTGTAAAAGTCCAGTAGAGAGAGGTTGTTGTACTTAGCTTTGAGTTCGTTGTTGTTTTGCAGCTCAATTATTTCCATTTGGAATTTGTCTGGTACATCAGATGGTTGCACATTAAATGGCGTAGCAAACATGTCTAGTTCCCTTTGTATGTTTTTCACATCATGAAACCTCTCATCAAATGCCTGAACGAGTTTTGCACATTCACCAGCATATTCAGTCATAACATCAGGCTTTTGTTCTTGCAGGGTGGGAAAGTGCACAGTGTTTCCCCTTTCCAGTTGTTCTTGCCACAGCCTTAACTTCACTTCAAATATTTTCACATTTGAAAGCAGAGAGCTGACGAGCTGGTTGGGACCTTGCAGCTTGATGTTTAGCTCTGACAGGTGCTTGGTGATGTCCACCATGAAGGCCAGATCACTGAGGAACTTGCCATCACTGAGCTCCATGACAGGTTTCCCCTTCATCTCCATGAAGTGTTTGACCTCTTCCCGCAGTGTATAAAACCGTTCGAGCATATTTGAACGACTCAGCCATCGCACTTCACAGTGATAAACCAGATCACCGTACTCTGACTCAAGCTCGCTGAGTAGCTCCTTGAACTGGCGGTTGTTCAGCCCTCTGCTTTTGATGAAGTTTATGGTGGACACGACGGTTTTCATCACATTGTTAAGCTTCAGGGAATGTGCACACAGACTCTCTTGATGTATGACACAGTGGCACACAACTATATCACTTGGATCCAGACCCAGACGGCTCATTTCTTTTTTGACTAATGCAGTCAATCCTTTTTGCGTGCCAACCATTGCGGGTGCTCCATCAGTGGCGATTCCGCTCAACTTCTCAAATGGCAGTTCAAAATTGTTCATGGCCACAACAACTTGACTGAACAAATCCTCACCTTTACTAGTGCCATGCATGGCTTGGAAAGACAACAACTCCTCCTTTATTTCAAACTTGGTGGGAATCCCACGCACAAAAATGGCAAGCTGCGCTGTGTTTGTGATGTCAGTTGTCTCATCACAGGCCAGAGAAAATACTCAAAGTCTCTTGCAGTGTCCCTCAGTGTTTTTTCAATATTTTGTGCCATGTCAGTAATCCTGTCTGCAACGGTTCTTCGAGACAAACTGACGCTTTGAAAAAGTTTTACTTTGTCCGGCGCGGGAACCTCAGCGGCGGCTACTCCTTCACGAACTCTCCTTCGGCGTGAGGTTTCAGCTTCTTGGCTATCAGCTTCTTGGCTATTAATTCACCACAAAACTTGCTCGTGTAATATTCTCTCTGTCGGAAGATGGTCGTATGAAAGCTGCTTGTTGAGCCTCCAAACTCCGACGAAGAGCGTTAACTTTATCCACACGCATCTGTCCTTTCAACTCATCGAGTTTAGCATGTTTCGTGCTGTAATGGTGCTCGAGATTTGCCTTTTTCATCACCGCCAGCGCCTCGCCACAAACTAGGCACACTGGCTTGCCTTTTACTTCGACAAAGAAAAAATCATTTGTCCATTTCTCCTGGAATAAACGGCATTCTGCATCCACCTTTCTTTTCTTGACAGTCGCCATGATACATCAATTTTTCGTCCGTGTCAATCAGTCCGCCCAATACGTACATCACATGCTGTGTTCACTGACCCTGACCTTTGCTCAGACATAACATTACCGTCCGTTTTATCTCAGAAAATGAATGGCTGCCGATACGTTTTTTCCTGATTTTTTTTATTCATTCATACTACAATCTTATTGCGTTGCGGGCCGGTAGAAATGGTCTCGCGGGCCTTATACGGCCCGGAGGCCGGAGGTTCCCCACCCCTGGTGTACATAGATGGGTGAGCAAGACGGCAAAGTCATTTAGGAAGTTGCTGTTGGGCTTGGGGGGGGGGGATAAATAGTGGCAATGACGGTGGGAGTGGGTCCAGAGATTGTAAGTGCCAAATGTTCAAATGAGGATGATGGAAGCGGAAGGATCTTCCACTTCTGGTGGTGAATCACTGCGATACCACCACCACGGCCGTGGGAGCGGGGGTGGGAAAAATATGTATAGTCCGGTGGGGTGGAGTCGTTGAGTGAGGATAAATCATTTGGTTGTTGCCAGGTTTCCGTAATACAAAGAAAGTTGAAATTGCGGTCAGTTAGGAGATCGTGGATGAGGTGTTCCTTGTTCGTGAGTGAGCGGATGTTAAGAAGTCCGAAGCTGACAGAAGTGTCTTCAAGTTTGGTGTGAGTCAGAGCCTGGACGGATGGGCTGGCTAAGACTGAGTGATTGATAGTCCGGGAGGTGTTTCTGCCAGAGCGGTGTCTGTTGGTTATGAGGACGGGAATAGGGAACAGTTGGTTGCTCCTGTGGTTTATTATGGGAGGAGAGCTAATCTTGGAGAGGCCAGTGGCTGAGGGAGACAGTTGGATAATCTGCCAGCGGGGGGAGCTCTGGGGAGGGGTCGTTGACAGTGGGTGGATCATGGAGGGAGAGGGATTTGAGTGAGATGGGGAGATAAGTAGTCAGGCATATGGGGAGGAATGGACGGTGTCTTGCAGATTAGCTGCTAGCATGCGGCTACCTGCGTGGTTTGGATGAATTCCGTCCGATTTTAAAAAGCACGGACGGTTCCAGAACAGGTCAAAATTGTCCACGAGGGCAATGCTATGGGCTTGGCAGGCAGAATGAAGCCAGGTGTGCAGGCTGAGGACTCGGCTGAATCGGCCACACCCACGGCCAAGAGTAGGGAGGGGGCCGCTGATGAAAGCAGACAGTCCACAGGTTTTCAGGAAGTTCAGAAGTTTTCTAAAATAATCCTTCGTGAGCTCGGACTGGTGGAGGGATGTGTCATTTGTCCCGACATGGATCATGATTCTCTTGATCGAAGCTGGCAGAGTTTTCAAGAGAGTGGGGAAGAATGGACGCGGAGGCGAGTCAGAAGGGGCACAGGATAGCTGCGGTGCAGGTGTAGTGGATGACAAGGAGCGCCTCTGGAGGGGCCCCGGGATGGGGTGGTCGGGCACAGGGGCGGGAGGGGGTAGACGGGACGAAGACGACGGAAAGCTGCCGGTCCCATCAGATAGCCGGATGGACAAAGTCCAGGACAATGCGGGTAGAGGGGGGGAATCATGATGGTCAAGAGGGGTGAACTTGTTCTCCAGGTGGAGGTGGAAGAAAGGAGCCTGTGATGGACGCTTTGTTTTCCCAGTGCGGGCGCTGATCTGGGACCATTGCTCCTGTTGAGATGGAGTGGAGCTAGCCCGAGGCTTGAGATTAGCCCTGGGTCCTGCTGCATGCTTCGTAGAGGAGGCATCGGGGGAGATGAGTGGATGAACAGCCGGAGGAGAGGTGGTGGCGACAGTGGTGTTAGGAGCGGTGATGTCGGGATCAGATGCATCAGCGGAGTCGGGATGGGGTTCTTTGAAAACGATGGTGTCAATGAATCTCTCAGCTTCCTGGATCTGATATAGGGTGGAGATTCTTTGCTCTAGCTCCTGGATCTTTACAGCAAGGTAGGCACAGTTGGCACAGCTGGATGAAGAAGAGAGTGGGGCCATGGACGCTAGGGCTCCGGTGAGTTGTCAAACACACACCTGGTAATGACCCACTCCTGCCTGGGGGGGTTATGGTCACTTTTCAACACTTGCTGTAATGTTTCTCAAACACACGACCTTTTGCGCCCTCAAAAAGCGAATCCGCATCACTTCCCACTTGTTGCTACGTTGCGAGGCGTGAACGCACCTCCACTTCAGCCCCGGCTGGACGGCTGGCCGGGCTACCGGCGGAGCTAACGCTAATGCTAACTCTGAGAGCCCGGGGCGATGAGTGTCTGTTCCCGTCTGAGTGGGGCCGTTCGCGGGGTGGGGAGAACGACAGCTCGGTCTCGTCACGACACCGCCAAACGTTGTTCACCTCGCGTCTTTGTTACAAGCGCATTCAAACAGGTGGCACCGCTGTTAGCCAGCATTAGCAACGCGGGTCCCCAAACGGTGCGTTCCGTCCGCGTGGCTTAATAAAAATTGTAGCGGTCAGCGTAACTCAGTCAGCGAGTCCGTACAGTGAAGCTAAAAGGGAAATGTCTTACCAATCCCTCGGTGGTATTTGTATCCAGTGTTAAAGGGAGTTTCAGCCGGAGTCAGTGGTTGAGGTTGTTGGCTAGCTGTCACACAGATTCGCAACTATCTATATACTTTTATGTTATTTTTAGACCCACTCCATGGACATGCACAAAGTTTTATTTGTAGTTCAATTATGTGCTTATTTTTCAGGAAGCAGATGTACTGGACTAGATTTCCCATATAATAGTTCAACTTGTCCAATACAGGCACTTGACCAAAAAAAGAAAAATCTGCAATTCTGGCTTGGAAGTTTCTTTGATGCTTTAAAGTCATTAATCTATAAAGACAATATATCTACCTTAGCCACAACCTCTCAATATATGCAAAGGTGGACAAGTTGGCTGATGAGTGTTATTTGCTGATAATATTTATTTCATTTTCTATTTGGTACTTCGATAAATCTGAGGCCAGTGAACTAGATAAAAAAGATTAAACCGAATAAAATTGGTTTTAAACCTGAATATAACTTCTCCGTAGCCAAAACAACAGTAGATTTTAGTGGCGTGTTGCAGTCTACAGACAGCAAACATATAATAGGTAAGAACCCTCACACAAAGTTTGCTCTGCATGTCCACTGTAACAACCAGACATCAAGGCACAGCACATTACTTAGGAAAAAACCTCTCCAGGCATTCATTCCACACTCGCTGATAGACCGGTACAGCACACCGTGTGACAAGCCCTTCTATTGATCTTTACCTTATTTTGCTCATTATTATAACCTCTGTAATGGTTTAATGAATTCCTATTTATTATCACTGCATAATACACCAACTGATCTGGCCAACATGGAGTTTAAATTGAACTGCTAAGAAAAGGAAACATTCGTCAAAATGATCAGCTCTTAATGCTTTCAATATATTATGAACAGATTTCAGTGAAATTTTGTAGTGTGTCTGTGTGTGGCTGTTGAGTGTTATCTGCTGATCATCTTTATACATCAAAATGATCAGCTGTTAACGCTTTCCAACTTAGAGCTGATTGAAACTTGTCAGGATTTGACAAATGCTTTGAAATATGTGCCTTGCTCAAGGGAGTTACTGCGTTTACGCGGCACCCATTTGGAGACGTTGAGGCGGATTTACGCATCAACATTTGCAACGCCTTTTCACTTGACCTTGTTTAGGATGGAGGGTGACCTTTTTGGCACTCCAAGCTGATGTTAAGCTGGAGAAAATACCTTTAATTTAATTTTCAACCTACTACATTTTGGAAGCTCATATTATACTCTGCAGATTTAAATCACAATCTGTGGGTAATTGATCTGTTTGATGCAAGACTCCACAATTTTTTCAAGTTTGAGAATCAAATAAAGATTTCAAATTGGTTTTTTACCATTTTCTTGAACGTAAAATAGTTCATGTGAGGTGGCAGGTATGGACAGGCTGCAAAATTAATTGTTCTTAATTGTTTGTGTTAAAGTATCTATTGCTTTTGACTGGAACAAAATGTGAATCTGTATGAGGTTTTTAAAGCTGGTTTTCTGACAATAACTTTTTTTTTTTCATGGCCAGCTTTAGAGAAAAGGAGTTTGATGGGGATCGGTTGTTTCTCTAAAAATAAAAAGCCTATGGAGAACCCAGAGCCTCCGGGTGCACAGTCACCTGACACTTGTCTTCAAGGAAGTAACTGTCAGGACTCGTAAGTTTACTCTCTACAGCTACTATGAATATTGCCATATTCATTGCGGAAAGGTGCATAGATTTAAAAATTAGGAAATCCATCAAAATATTTTGGCATAATAGCTATGCTACAGAAGTGTTAGCTTCACTTTTTGCTGCTAAGATCATTAATATGTATTGTCCTAATCGAATCAACTGGAACCCATTTTTAAAACGCATTTCATTATCAATTTTCATATTTGTCCAAAGATTTAAAATAGAATAGAATTAAAAATAGAACTTTCTTCTATTTCACTGTCTCAGGAAAAAATGAAATAATGCATTTGAATTATTCAGAAAAAATCTTAAATATTTAATCTTTTTTTTTTTTTTTTTTTCTTGACACACCCTGATCTTATATAATTGATATTTTGTAAGACACTACTAAACAAAATTAAAATCATCATGCTCTAAAACTATTCTCTAGTTTTATTTCACAGCTAACATTTCTTTTTAAGTAAATACTCTACATGTTAACTCTCACATGCCGGACACATTGCTTCATGGATCTCTGGTCACTTTTTTCAGTGAAAGGCCGACGAATGAGCAAAGACAGGAGGAGCCCATAGGCTGGGGCAGTTCACAGCCACAGGCATGGGGAAACGACCAGGCCCAAGGCACAGCAAACCAGCCACATCAGGGCTCTGAGAAAAAGGAGCCCAGCGACGTCACAAGAACCGAACAACAACACTGGTATGACAACATAAAGAGGTTTTGGCCAAAAAAAAGTACCAAACCACCTGTGGGTAGTTGGATGCAAAAACCAGGCCAGGTCAAACATTATCCAAATGGGAGACCTGAGCTATATCAGGCCACTTTTAGCATCTCCCAGGAACCGCTAAGACCAATTAGAACATTTCTTCCTTTTAAAAGATCAAAAGAAATTAATTGGCCATATCCAGAGACAGCATTGAGAAGGCCCATACCACAATATCCTCAAACAGTCTGTCCTTGGCAACAATGGGCCCCATCAGTAGCAGTAGAAATACCCTTTATAATTGATAATTTTATCTTTTATTATTGATATTTTGTAACACATGACTGAAGAAAATTTAAATCACAAACATAATGATTCACTTCCTCTGTTGAAAGGCGACAACAGAGATGTTCAGAACAATGATTTAACTTTAGTCACCATGTAGTCCCATTAAGGACTTCCCAAATATTTGAAAGGAATAAATTATGTATGAATAAAAGTAGTTTCAAAGTGTCACGGGGTTGAGGCGGATTTACACATCAACATTTGCAACGCCATTTCACTTGACCTTGTTTAGGATGGAGAGTGACCTTTTTGGCACTCCAAGCTGATGTTAAGCTGGAGAAAATACCTTTAATTTAATTTTCAACCTACTACATTTTGGAAGCTCATATTATACTCTGCAGATTTAAATCACAATCTGTGGGTAATTGATCTGTTTGATGCAAGACTCCACAATTTTTTCAAGTTTTGAGAATCAAATAAAGATTTCAAATTGGTTTTTTTCACCATTTTCTTGAACGTAAAATAGTTCATGTGAGGTGGCAGGTATGGACAGGCTGCACAATTAATTGTTCTTAATTGTTTGGGTTTAAGGATCTATTGCTTTTGACTGGAACAAAATGTGAATCTGTATGAGGTTTTTAAATCTGGTTTTCTGACAGTAACTTTTTTTTTTTCATGGCCAGCTTTAGAGAAAAGGAGTTTGATGGGGATCGGTTGTTTCTCTAGAAATAAAAAGCCTATGGAGAACCCAGAGCCTCCGGGTGCACAGTCACCTGACACTTGTCTTCAAGGAAGTAACTGTCAGGACTCGTAAGTTTACTCTCTACAGCTACTATGAATATTGCCATATTCATTGCATAGATTTAAAAATGTATTGCATAGATTTAAAAATTAGGAAATCCATCAAAATATTTTGGCATAATAGCTATGCTACAGAAGTGTTAGCTTTGAAGGCTAACTCCAGCACATTTACTTGGACACTTTTTGCTTTAAAAGATCAAAAGAAATTAATTGGCCATATCCAGAGACAGCATTGAGAAGGCCCATACCACAATATCCTCAAACAGTCTGTCCTTGGCAACAATGGGCCCCATCAGTAGCAGTAGAAATACTCTTTATAATTGATAATTCTATCTTTTATTATTGATATTTTGTAACACATGACTGAAGAAAATTTAAATCACAAACATAATGATTCACTTCCTCTGTTGAAAGGTGACAACAGAGATGTTCAGAACAATGATTTAACTTTAGTCACCATGTAGTCCCATTAAGGACTTCCCAAATATTTGAAAGGAATAAATTATGTATGAATAAAAGTAGTTTCAAAATGGCACGGGGTTAAAACAGGAAGGATGTTGAACTAGAAATATTGAGAACACAGTAAACCTAACAAACAAATGTATTTTTTGCACCACAGTGCTGATCCATTGTATCAACAGCACGATGACACCTCAGAGTTCAACAATAATTTCCAGCAGCCCGGACATCATAATCGAAAAAGAAAGAGATACTGGATAGAGGATGAGATGTCCGAACCGATGGATAGTGTAGACATGTAAGAACAATTTTTATTATGTAGTTTTATTTCACAGCTAACATTTCTTTTTAAGTAAATACTCTACATGTTAACTCTCACATGCTGGACACATTGCTTCATTGATCTCTGGTCACTTTTTTCAGTGAAAGACCGGCAAAAAGGCCAAGACTGGAGGAGCCCATAGGCTGGGGCAGTTCACAGCCACAGGGATGGGGAAACGACCAGGCCCAAAGCACAGCAGACCAGCCACATCAGGGCTTTGAGAGAAAGCAGCCCAGCGAAGTCACAAGAACCGAACAACAACACTGGTATGACAACATAAAGAGGTTTTGGCAAAAAAAAGTACCAAATCACCTTTGGGTAGTTGGATGCAGAAACCAGGCCAGGTCAAACCTTATCCAAATGGGAGACCTGAGCTATATCAGGCCACTTTTAGCATCTCCCAGGAACCGCTAAGACCAATTAAAACCAAATGTATTCCTTTTGAAAGATCAGCAGAAATGAATTGGCCATGTCCAGAGACAGCCTCGAGAAGGACCATACCACAATATCCTAGAACAGTCTGTCCTTGGCAACAATGGGCCCCATCAGCAGCAGTAGAAATAACCTTTATAATTGATAATTTTATCTTTTATAATTGACATTTTGTGACACACTACTAAAGAAAATTAAAATCACAAGCATAATGATTTACTTCCTCTGTTAAAAGGTGACAACAGAGATGTTTACAACATGTTCTCCAATTATAGACTTCCCAAATATGTGAAAGGAATACATTATATATGAATAAAAGTAGTTTCAAAATGCTCTGGGGTTAAAACAGGAAGGATGTTGAACTAGAAATATTGAGAGCACAGTACCGGTAATCCTAACAAACAAATATATTTTATGCACCACAGTGCCGCTCCATTGTATCAACAGCACGATGACACCTCAGAGTTCAGCAATAATTTTCAGCAGCAACAATGGTATACTCTCAACCGAAGGAGCGTCGGGATAGAGGATGAGATGTCCGAACCCATGGATACTGGAGACATGTAAGGACAATTTCTATTATGTAGTTTTATTTCGCAGCTAACATTTCTTTTTAAGTAAATACTCTACATGTTAACTCTCACATGCCGGACACATTGCTTCATGGATCTCTGGTCACTTTTTTCAGTGAAAGGCCGAAGAATGAGCAGAGACAGGAGGAGCCCATAGGCGGGGGCAGTTCACAGCCACAGGGATTGGGAAACAACCAGGCCCAAGGCTGGGGAAACGACCGGGCCCAGGGATGGGGAAACGACCGGGCCCAAGGCTGGGGAAACGACCGGGCCCAGGGATGGGGAGACGACCAGGCCCAAGGCACAGCAGACCAGCCACATCAGGGCTTTGAGAGAAAGTAGCCCAGCGAAGTCACAAGAACCGAACAACAACACTCGTATGACAACATAAAGAGGTTTTGGCAAAGAAAAGCACCGAACCACCTTTGGTTAGTTTCATGCAGAAACAAGGCCAAGTCAACTATAATCCAAATGGGAGACCTGAGCTATATCAGGCCACTTTTAGCATCTCCCAGGAACCGCTAAGACCAATTAAAACCAAATGTATTCCTTTTGAAAGATCAGCAGAAATGAATTGGCCATGTGTAGAGACAGCATTGAGAAGGCCCATACCACCTTATCCTAGAACAGTCCGTCCTTGACAACAATGGGCCCCATCAGCAGCAGTAGAAATATCCTGTATAATTGATCTTTGTAACTTTTATAATTGATATTTTGTAACACATTACTGAAGAAAATTAAAATCACAAGCATAAAGATTCACTTCCTCTGTTGAAAGGTGACAACAGAGATCTTCACAGCTCCTATAGCATCATGTTTTGAGAAACGGCCAAAGTCGTACACGGTCATCACCAGCGTCCTGCCACCAAGCTCAGTGTAGGGTACCTAGAGGGCAGCACATTAATGCACAATAAACATCTAGTGCTGAAATTCTATTTTATTTTATTTTGTTTATTTATTGTTTTATAGCGCCTTTACCTTAAATGAGAAAGTCTCATTGAAGTTGGGATCAAGGTTTTTCCTGAGAACTTTAGTTTCAAACTTTTTCTTTTTGTCCGGGAGGAGGTAGAGTTTAACGTAGGGGTCAGAGCTTCCCCCCACATCCATCGCTGGCAGCTCAGCAGCTTGCAGGATACCTACAACCAGCTAGCAAAGGAAAAAACATAGGCTGAGAATTTAAAGTGTGCGGGCTTACAGCTGACAGAGGGTGAAAAAAAAAAGAGTCATCGCAACATATTATCAGTAAAATTGTTATCTAAAGTGAAATGTAGCCTGCCCATCTTCTCCGTCTCCTGGGGCGCTTTTCCCGACAGTGCAGTTTCTTGGTTCTCTTCATCTTTAAATGGCTGGACAAGCTGCACGCGTGCGCAAACACGAGCACACACATACACACAGGCACAGATATGAAGTATAAAATTTAATCAGAAGATCATTTACTGTGTTGTTTCTCTCTATATATTCAACATGTGTTTTTTTTAAATAAAATGGGAGATTACACTATTACCATGTCTGTACGAATATCTTAATAAAAAAAGAAACAAACAAAAAAAAACCACACATGACCTTAACCCACACCAGGATGAAAAATTTAAAAATGCACCTTTATCCAAGCTTACACTGACAGTTTCACCACCTGGGTGACCTGATGTCACAGCTGATACATTACATGCAGTCTCTGTGGGGAGAAGGGCTTCTGTGTGTGTGTGTGTGTGTGTGTGTGTGTGTGTGTTCATGTGTGTGTCTGGAGCAGGATTTCCAGCATATCTATATTTTTTTATGTTATTTTTAGACCCACTCCATGGACATGCACAAAGCTTTATTTGTAGTTCAATTATGTGCTTATTTTTCAGTAAGCAGATGTACTGGACTACATGTCCCATATATTCGTTAAACCTGTCCAATACAGTCACGTGACAAAAAAAAACAATCTGCAATTGTGGCTTGGAAGTTTCTTTGATGCTTTAAACTCTTTCATCTATAAAGACAATATATCTACCTTAGCCACAACCTCTCATTACATGCAAAGGTGGACAAATTGGCTGATGAGTGTTATTTGCTGATAATATTTATTTCATTTTATATTTGGTACTTCGATAAATCTGAGGCCAGTGAACTAGTAAAAAAAGATTAAACCGAATAAAATTGGTTTTAAACCTGAACATAACTTCTCCGTAGCCAAAACAACAGTAGATTTCAGTGGCGTGTTGCAGTCTACAGACAGCGAACATATAATAGGTAAGAACCCTCACACAAAGTTTGCTCTGCATGTCCACTGTAACAACCAGACATCAAGGCACAGCACATTACTTAGGAAAAAACCTCTCCAGGCATTCATTCCACACTCGCTGATAGACAGGTACAGTACACCGTGTGACAAGCCCTTCTATTGATCTTTACCTTATTTTGCTCATTATTATAACCTCTGTAATGGTTTAATGAATTCCTATTTATTATCACTGCATAATACACCAACTGATCTGGCCAACATGGAGTTTAAATTGAACTGCTAAGAAAAGGAAACATTCGTCAAAATGATCAGCTCTTAATGCTTTCAATATATTATGAACAGATTTCAGTGAAATTTTGTAGTGTGTCTGTGTGTCTGTGTGTGGCTGTTGAGTGTTATCTGCTGATCATCTTTATACATCAAAATGATCAGCTGTTAACGCTTTCCAACTTAGAGCTGATTGAAACTTGTCAGGATTTGACAAATGCTTTGAAATATGTGCCTTGCTCAAGGGAGTTGCTGCGTTTACGCGGCACCCATTTGGAGACGTTGAGGCGGATTTACGCATCAACATTTGCAACGCAATTTCACTTGACCTTGTTTAGGATGGAGGGTGATATTTTTGGCACTCCAAGCTGATGTTAAGCTGGAGAAAATACCTTTAATTTAAATGACCATATAGCATGTACAGTGTATTATTACAATGCATCATGGATATAACCTTGGTAACCAAGGTTATGTGTATATTTTTGAACAGAATAATCAAACTTTAAGATAGTGATGATGTGCCAAATAACACATGATTATGGAGAAACCTTGATATTGAAAGAACAAAGCCACAAGGCTTTGATCATCAATGACTTTGATTATAAATCAACCTACTACATTTGGAACCTCATATTAGACTCTGCAGATTTAAATCACAATCTGTGGGTAATTGATCTGTTTGATTCAAGACTCCACAATTTTTTTCAAGTTTAGAGAATCAAATAAAGATTTCAAATTGGTTTTTTACCATTTTCTTGAACGTAAAATAGTTCATGTGAGGTGGCAGGTATGGACAGGCTGCAAAATTAATTGTTCTTAATTGTTTGTGTTTAAGGATCTATTGCTTTTGACTGGAACAAGATGTGAATCTGTATGAGGTTTTTAAATCTGGTTTTCTGACAATAACTTTTTTTTTAATGGCCAGCTTTAGAGAAAAGGAGTTTGATGGGGATCGGTTGTTTCTCTAAAAATAAAAAGCCTATGGAGAACCCAGAGCCTCCGGGTGCACAGTCACCTGACACTTGTCTTCAAGGAAGTAACTGTC
This sequence comes from Takifugu rubripes, assembly GCF_901000725.2. Classification (NCBI taxonomy): domain Eukaryota; kingdom Metazoa; phylum Chordata; class Actinopteri; order Tetraodontiformes; family Tetraodontidae; genus Takifugu; species Takifugu rubripes. The sequence goes on along the minus strand of NC_042293.1, from coordinate 2,085,355 downwards.
AGGACTCGTAAGTTTACTCTCTACAGCTACTATGAATATTGCCATATTCATTGCGGAAAGGTGCATAGATTTAAAAATTAGGAAATCCATCAAAATATTTAAGCATAATAGCTATGCTACAGAAGTGTTAGCTTTGAAGGCTAACTCCAGCACATTTACTTGGACACTTTTTGCTGCTAAGATGATTAATATGTATTGTCCTAATCAAATCAACTGGAACCCATTTTTAAAACGCATTTCATTATCAATTTTCATATTTGTCCAAAGATTTAAAATAGAATAGAATTAAAAATAGAACTTTCTTCTATTTCACTGTCTCCGGATTAAAAATGTTCACATATAAATAAAACAATACAGCACATAATTAAAGACAAGTACAAATTTACACACGATGAAAAAAATTGACATTTTGTGCTTCCTTCCAAGGCCACCCAACACAGAGGAGAGCCTGGGGGCACCGATGGGGAATGAAACTCCTGAAGAAGACATCACTTTAGAGGTCAGTAACAAACTTTATTTCTCTTACTCATTAATGTTATTTTCAATGTGTATGTGTCATGTCTTTCTAAAAACAACTGATTGATATATATATACACACACACGCATATATACTGTATAGGTGTGGGTATATATACGGTACTGTATATCTCCAGTAAAATTGTATATTGGTTGAGATTTGTCATTTTAATGATCATAAATCATAATAAAGATTTGTGCATTGATAACAGATGCTGAGATTTCCTCACTGATTTATCCCTTTCAGACATTTCAACGGTTATCAGAAAGACTGACGAAAGTTCATCAGAATAAACTCCACCAGAGTAAAAAACTGGTTCTGATGGTGGATCTGGATAATACATTGATCCATGCTACCGAGGAGCCCTGCGAATGTTCTCCTAATGAGGTACCGGATATTTGTCAGATCTGGAAATACTGTGCTTTCTTCTTGTCTCTTATTGTAAGGAGTATTTAATGGTTAGTTTAAATTTTATGATCTATATATCCATATAAGAATGGAAGTAGCATCAATTCATCTATATGTGTTTATCACTTCCTTCAGAACTTGTTCAAGATGACAATGGAAAATTCAAATCCTTATCATATACGAATACGGCCATACTACAAGGAGTTCTTAGAGAAAATGTCTCAACTCTATGAGCTCAATATTTTTACCTTTGCATCCCGACCATATGCAAAGATTATTGCAGGTAATTCTCCTAACCTTAAAACTCTCACATTTGGAATGAGAATAATTGTAATCCTTTTTTGCTGGTAAAACTTTGAAAATATTTTAGTTCAAAGGAAAAGAAAGAGATTATGAGAATTTCAATGTTTGTGAACGTGAAACATTCCAGATTATTTGGATCCCACTAAAACCCTGTTTGCTGACCGGATTATCTCAAGAGATGATTGTTTTTTTCCATCATCCAAGATGGAAAATGTGAGGTGAGAACTGCATCCCATGAAGGACAAAGGAGAGAGAGGCGGAGAAATAACTTATTTGTTTTTTTGGAGAATTCTGAGTTATTACGCATCGCAATTTTGAAAACTACAGAGACAATGTGACAATTACGAGGCAAAAGTAAATTTGTATAATAAAGTTATCTTTGGGTCTGTCCTCGCAGGTTTTTTAGCCCCTGTGGTGAATCAATGATTTGCATGATTGATGACCGACAGGATGTATGGAATTATGCCCCTGCCCTCATTGAAGTGAGGCCATACTTCTATTTCAAGGACAAGGATGCATCAGGTAAGGCATCTATTGTTTGCAAGAAAAAACACTCACACTCTGCTTCTCAGCCCAGTCACCTACAGAATGAGCTACCAATGCTCCACCTTTAGTACTTTAATGTATTTGTATGAATGAACGGGCAAAACAAAAAAAAAACAAAAAAAAACTCAGCTATACACATACCACCTCTTCCAATTTCAATTTTGCAGAGTTTGCATTCTGCACAGGTCTGGTCCTTTGTTAACTTCATACAATTTTCAAAGCGGTGACATTTCCGTGATGGAAGTGACCATGTTTGTGAAGGCAGCGTGCTATATTTCAACAGGGCATTTTTTTGCCTTGAGTATTGGTGATTGGGATTGACAGCGATTACAGGTACCAAATAAATTAAAGATGGCATCAGTCCAATACTAGTTCCTGGTATCAGAGCTCACCCATCCCTATTAAGAGAATCTACTAATAGCGAGATGCACTCACACCTGAGAAGGATTTTAAAATGTTATAACCATTTCTCATTTTGGTGGCAGATAACAATCAAGAAGACAACGATGACTACTTGCCCTACTTGGAAAACGTGCTGAAGCGCATCCACACAGAGTACTACAGCCGCTATGAGGCTTACCAGCGGAAGGAGATCGCTGAAGTGCCAGATCTTTCCAAGATTATTCCAGAGCTCAGAAGAAAAACACTGGAGGGAACAACAATAGTGTTCAGCGGACTTGTTCCACAGGGTTCCGCGCTTCCGATCATTGCTGAGTACCATTGTGCCCAAGGTTTGGGGGCAAAGGTTGAGAAGAACGTCGTTCTGCGCTCTGCAAATGCAAATTGCACCACGCATTTGATTGCAACGAAAACACGTATGTACAGCCACTTTGATGACATAATGATATAGTACAATATAACCAAAGCCAATAGCAGCACAGTTGTTAAAAGCTACATTCTTACAATACTTAAATCTTAAATCTTTTTATTTACTTATTTCATTGCCTGTATTACAAGTAAAGTTTGAGAACAATCCCAAACAGGTACAAAGAAGGCCTTTATAGCGCGACAAGACAAGGACATTCACATTGTCACCCCTTCTTGGCTGTGGTCTTGTTGGTACCACTGGGAGAGGGAAGAAGAATTCCTCTTTTCATTGAATGATGATATTCCAGAAGAGATGATCAGGTTTTTAATCTTTATATAAGAATTTGTTGGATTATATTCTTTGAGGCACCCCAAAAATCTGAAATATTTTTTCAGGAGGAAATATGTTTTAAAGCCGAAAAAAACCCCGTTAGAAGTCACTGATTCGGACACTGTGACTGTGAAGCAGATCGGTTGGATTTTTAATGAAAGAAAGGATCTCTTCGATAGTTTAAACTTAAGGTATCAAAAGAAATGTTGAAAAAACGTATTCAGAAAAAATCTTAAATATTTAATCATTTTTTTTAAATTTCTTGACAATCATCACACCCAAAATCACAATCATAATGATTCACTTCTTCTGTTGAAAGGCGACAACAGAGATGTTCAGACCAATTATTTAACTTTAGTCACCATGTAGTCCCATTAAGGACTTCCCAAATATGTGAAAGGAATAAATTATGTATTAATGAATGTAGTTGCAAAATGGCATGAGGTTAAAACAGGAAGGATGTTGAACTAGAAAAATTGAGAGCACAGTAATCCTAACAAACGTATTTTTTGCACCACAGTGCCGATCCATTGCATCAAAACCAAAATGACACCTCAGAGTGCAGCAATAATTGTCAGCAACCCGGACATCATGCTCGACAACAAAAGAGATACTGGATAGAGGATGAGATGTCCAAACCGATGGATAGTGTAGACATGTAAGAACAATTTTTATTCTGTAGGTTTTTTTTGCAGCTAACATTTCTTTTTAAATAAATACTCTACATGTTAACTCTCACATGCTGGACACATTGCTTCATGGATCTCTGGTCACTTTTTTCAGTGAAAGGCCAGCAAAAAGGCCAAGACTGGAGGAGCCCATAGACTTGGGCAGTTCACAGCCACAGGGATGGGGAAACGACTAGGCCCAAGGAACAGCAAACCAGCCACATCAGGGAATCGAAGAAAGAAGAACCAAACAACAACAATGGTCTCGCAACCAAAAGAGGCGTTGGAAAAAAGCACCAAGCCCAAGCCAACAGAGGCCAACCGCCTTGGATAGTTGGATGCAGAACGCAGGCCAGGTCAGACATTATCCATATTCGAGACCTGAGCCATACCAGGCCACTTTTAGCACCTCCCAGGAACCAGTAAGACCAATAATAAAATGTCGTCCTCTTGAAAGACCACCAGAAATGAATTGGCCATATCCAGAGCCAGGATTGATAAGGCCCATACCACAATATCACAGAATAATCCATCCTTGGCAAAAAAGGGCCCCAGCAGCAGCAGGAGAAATAACCTTTAATAAATATGCACCCTCTTTGTATATTCCATTTGTATATTCCATTTGTATATTCCATTTGATTTCTATTTGATTCTATCTTATTTTTCTCTGAGTGCTCTTGTTGCTGTTGTTGCACTGTAAATTTCCCCGTGTGGGACAATAAAGGATCTGAATCTGAATCTGAATCTGAATCTGAATCTAATCGCAATCGCAGAGGCCCAGGCTTTACTCAGCCAAGGCAATTTCGACAACCACTACTAAACCCTAAAAACAGACCAGCCACCCCGTTTCCTGTCAATCAACGGCAAAGTCAGCATCCTGACAGTTCATGGTAGCTGAAATGCTGCTACCCCTAAGCTGTGAGATCAATACAAATGCCACATAAATCTTGTATGTGGCAAACATACCAATAGTCCAGCTGCTGTGGGACATCAGAACACAGCAGGCTGATCAGCCATCCTATTTTCCCATATAAAAAAAAAATGCTGAATTCGCTGGAGATCAGCCACCAGATCGTTGTAAATCCCTCTGCAGTAATGCTTGGCCCCCTTTGCTAGAAAACCTTTGTAGATTAAGCGTTTGCTCTCATGCTTTTGTGTTTTTACCTGCATCACCTGTCTTGTCCTATTTTGCTCATTTCCAGATTAATTGTTCTAATCAGCTTTGCTTGCCTGTAATTTGCCATTTCCATTTCCAGTCATCTGTCACTTTAATGTTTCATTAAATTTTTGAAAATAAAACCTGTGTGTTGTGTCTATGTCTGCATTTTGGGTCTGGCTTTTGGCTCAAAATCTGTTTCAATCACAAACCTAGCCAGAACATAATTTCCAAATTTCAACTACACTGGGAGGTAGAACATATTGTGTACTTGTATAAGTACTTTGGTCTTGAATTTTGGTCGATTAAATCAAAACCCTTGTAATGCCCAAGAGCTGCATCTAAATCAAACCAAGTTTATTAAGACCCCAAAATCACAAACATTGTCGCCTCAGAGAGCTTTTCAAGCTGCAAAGTTGTGACACCTTCTGTTCTTAGACCCTTGAGTTAGAATTCCTAAAGGAACAAGTTCATGTTTCCACCAAATCAGGTGACAGTCTTAAGGTTAGTATAGAGTATTGTCATTTTTATTAAAGTAAGTTTCTTTTTTGTATCATATGGGAATTATATGAGAGGTAAGATATGAGGTTTAAGAGATTGCTTGAGGTAAAGTAAAGAGTTGACTTCCTCTTGATGCCGGAGGCTGTGCCACTGAGCTATTGGCCTGCGTGGGTTAGCCAGCATGTCGGACCAGTGGCGTTGCTCAGTCCCAGTGTTGCTGGCACCCAGCACCACTTTCCCAATGGCGTCGTTTTTGCCAATCTTATCGTAGTCCAACACAGTCACTGCAATCTGCACTTTCTATGGAACACACACAGGAAATCAGTTTTTCAGAATCTGTGTATGTGTTCTTGAAAAAGGACATTTTTGGGGAAGTGAGGATGTGTGAATGTGATGTTAGGATAAGGGGCTGGAAGATGTTAGGGACAAACATGCAAATGTGAACGCCGAGTACCTCTATCTGCTCACATGGCACTTCAAAGCTAAAGGACTCGTTGTAGTAAGGATTCAGACTGTTCTTCTTTATCGTTGTTTTCTTTTTCTTCAGTCTTTTCCCATTTTGCATGAAGTGGATTTTCACATAAGGGTCTAAAATAGAGAAAACGAAGGTTTGACGGAGGAGGAGCAACCCGGAAATGTCGTCAGTTCGGCACATGTGCAGTGGGTCTGAGTCCCGACTAGTTAGACTTTCATTTACACCAAATAACAGATGCGCCTTTTTGGCCTATTGCTTGGCTTCCTTCATTGCATCTGCTTAAATTAGTGCGTACAGACACAAATGCAGTGATTGCGTGTGGTTTTAAATGGCTCTACCCACCTGACAGCCCTCCCACATCCATTTTCTTCAAGTTTCTGGCTTCTAAAATCATCACTGTCAACTTTCCAGCAGTGGGCACATACCTAAGTGACAGACATACATCTCCAAGCTTCTCACTCTAATACACAGACACAAACATGATCCATCAGTGAGAGTTTGTAAAATCATCCAATCTCATTTCTTTAATTATTTGCTCCCACCTCCTCCTTCTCTGCTTTCTGTAGATCCCTCCACTCTTCAAGAGACTGGCTGAAATCAGCGGTGCTCATTGGTATCTTCACAGCTCCTATAGCATCATGTTTTGAGAAACGGTCAAAGTCGTACACGGTCATCACCAGCGTCCTGCCACCAAGCTCGGTGTAGGGTACCTAGAGGGCAGCACATTAATGCAGAATAAACATCTAGTGCTGAAATTCTATTTTATTTTGTTTATTTATTGTTTTATAGCGCCTTTACCTTAAATGAGAAAGTCTCATTGAAGTTGGGATCAAAGTTCTTCATGTGAACTTTAGTTTCAAACTTTTTCTTTTTGTCCAGGAGGAGGTAGAGTTTAACGTAGGGGTCAGAGCTTCCCCCCACATCCATCGCTGGCAGCTCAGCAGCTTGCAGGATACCTACAACCAGCTAGCAAAGGAAAAAACATAGGCTGAGAATTTAAAGTGTGCGGGCTTACAGCTGACAGAGGGTGAAAAAAAAAAGAGTCATCGCACCATATTATCAGTGAAATTGTAATCTAAAGTGAAATGTAGCCTGCCCATCTTCTCCGTCTCCTGGGGCGCTTTTCCCGACAGTGCAGTTCCTCTTCATCTTTAAATTGCTGGACAAGCTGCACGCGTGCGCAGACACGAGCACACACATACACACAGGCAAAAAAAAACTGAATTGGCCAACATGGAGTTTAAATTGAACTGCAAAGAAAAGGAAACATTCGTCAAAATGATCAGCTCTTAATGATTTCAATATATTATGAACAGATTTCAGTGAAATTTTGTAATGTATGTATGTATGTGTGTGTGTGTGTGTGTTTGTGTGTGCATATGCGTTTGTGTGCACGCGCATGTGTCTGTATGTGTGTGTGCGCGCGCATGTGCGTGTCTGGAGCAGGATTTCCAGCATATCTATATACTTTTATGGTATTTTTAGACCCACTCCGTGGACATGCACAAAGCTTTATTTGTAGTTCAATTATGTGCTTATTTTTCAGTCAGCAGATGTACTGGACTAGATTTCCCATATAATAATTCAACCTGTCCAATACAGGCACTTGACCAAAAAAAAAAATCTGCAATTCTGGCTTGGAAGTTTCTTTGATGCTTTAAACTCATTAATCTATAAAGACAATATATCTACCTTAGCCACAACCTCTCAATATATGCAAAGGTGGACAAGTTGGCTGATAAGTGTTATTTGCTGATAATATTTATTTAATTTTACATTTGGTACTTCGATAAATCTGAGGCCAGTGAACTAGATAAAAAAGATTAAACCGAATAAAATTGGTTTTAAACCTGAATATAACTTTTCTGTAGCCAAAACAACAGTAGATTTCAGTGGCGTGTTGCAGTCTACAGACAGCAAACATATAATAGGTAAGAACCCTCACACAAAGTTTGCTCTGCATGTCCACTGTAACAACCAGACATCAAGGCACAGCACATTACTTAGGAAAAAACCTCTCCAGACATTCATTCCACACTCGCTGATAGACAGGTACAGTACACTGTGTGACAAGCCCTTCTATTGATCTTTACTTTATTTTGCTCATTATTATAACCTCTGTAATGGTTTAATGAATTCCTATTTATTATCACTGCATAATACACCAACTGAATTGGCCAACATGGAGTTTAAATTGAACTCCAAAGAAGAGGAAACATTCGTCAAAATGATCAGCTCTTAATGCTTTCAATATATTATGAACACATTTCAGTGAAATTTTGTAATGTATGTATGTATGTGTGTGTGTGTGTGTGTTTGTGTGTGCATATGTGTGTGTGTGCGTGCGCATGTGTGTGTATGTGTGTGTGCGCGCGCATGTGTGTATCTGGAGCAGGATTTCCAGCATATCTATATACTTTTATGGTATTTTTAGACCCACTCCATGGACATGCACAAAGCTTTATTTGTAGTTCAATTATGTGCTTATATTTCAGTCAGCAGATGTACTGCACTAGATTTCCCATATAATAGTTCAACCTGTCCAATACAGGCACTTGACCAAAAAAAAAAATCTGCAATTCTGGCTTGGAAGTTTCTTTGGTGCTTTAAAGTCATTAATCTATAAAGACAATATATCTACCTTAGCCACAACCTCTCAATATATGCAAAGGTGGACAAGTTGGCTGATAAGTGTTATTTGCTGATAATATTTATTTAATTTTATATTTGGTACTTCGATAAATCTGAGGCCAGTGAACTAGATAAAAAAGATTAAACCGAATAAAATTGGTTTTAAACCTGAATATAACTTTTCCGTAGCCAAAACAACAGTAGATTTCAGTGGCGTGTTGCAGTCTACAGACAGCAAACATATAATAGGTAAGAACCCTCACACAAAGTTTGCTCTTCATGTCCACTGTAACAACCAGACATCAAGGCACAGCACATTACTTAGGAAAAAACCTCTCCAGGCATTCATTCCACACTCGCTGATAGACAGGTACAGTACACTGTGTGACAAGCCCTTCTATTGATCTTTACTTTATTCTGCTCATTATTATAACCTCTGTAATGGTTTAATGAATTCCTATTTATTATCACTGCATAATACACCAACTGAATTGGCCAACATGGAGTTTAAATTGAACTGCAAAGAAAAGGAAACATTCGTCAAAATGATCAGCTCTTAATGCTTTCAAAATATTATGAACAGATTTCAGTGAAATTTTGTAATGTATGTATGTATGTGTGTGTGTGTGTGTTTGTGTGTGCATATGTGTGTGTGTGCACGCGCATGTGTCTGTATGTGTGTGTGTGCGCGCGCATGTTCGTGTCTGGAGCAGGATTTCCAGCATATCTATATACTTTTAAGGTATTTTTAGACCCACTCCGTGGACATGCACAAAGCTTTATTTGTAGTTCAATTATGTGCTTATTTTTCAGTCAGCAGATGTACTGGACTAGATTTCCCATATAATAATTCAACCTGTCCAATACAGGCACTTGACCAAAAAAAAAAATCTGCAATTCTGGCTTGGAAGTTTCTTTGATGCTTTAAACTCATTAATCTATAAAGACAATATATCTACCTTAGCCACAACCTCTCAATATATGCAAAGGTGGACAAGTTGGCTGATAAGTGTTATTTGCTGATAATATTTATTTCATTTTATATTTGGTACTTCGATAAATCTGAGGCCAGTGAACTAGATAAAAAAGATTAAACCGAATAAAATTGTTTTTAAACCTGAATAAAACTTTTCTGTAGCCAAAACAACAGTAGATTTTAGTGGCGTGTTGCAGTCTACAGACAGCGAACATATAATAGGTAAGAACCCTCACACAAAGTTTGCTCTTCATGTCCACTGTAACAACCAGACATCAAGGCACAGCACATTACTTAGGAAAAAACCTCTCCAGGCATTCATTCCACACTCGCTGATAGACAGGTACAGTACACTGTGTGACAAGCCCTTCTATTGATCTTTACTTTATTTTGCTCATTATTATAACCTCTGTAATGGTTTAATGAATTCCTATTTATTATCACTGCATAATACACCAACTGAATTGGCCAACATGGAGTTTAAATTGAACTCCAAAGAAGAGGAAACATTCGTCAAAATGATCAGCTCTTAATGCTTTCAATATATTATGAACACATTTCAGTGAAATTTTGTAATGTATGTATGTATGTGTGTGTGTGTGTTTGTATGTATGTATGTGTGTGTGTGTGTGTGGCTGTTGAGTGTTATCTGCTGATCATCTTTATATCGTATTATAAATATTATATTATATCTATATAATCTTTGTCACTGAATGTGACTTCTCCATGGCCAAAACAACCCTAAAACAACAGTAGATTTCAGTGGCATTTTGCATTCTGCAGACAGCAAACATAACAACCCTCACACAAAGTTTGCTCAACATGGAGTTTATATTGAACTGTAACGAAAAGGAAATGTTCATCAAAATGATCAGCTGTTAATGCTTTCCAAATCAGAGCTGATTGAAACGTGTCAGGATTTGACAAATGCTTTGAAATATGTGCCTTGCTCAAGAGAGTTACTGCGTTTACGCGGCACCCATTTGGAGATGTTGAGGCGAAATTACGCATCAACATTTGCAACGCCTTTTCACTTGACCTTGTTTAGGATGGAGGGTGACCTTTTTGGCACTCCAAGCTGATGTTAAGCTGGAGAAAATACCTTTAATTTAATTTTCAACCTACTACATTTTGGAAGCTCATATTATACTCTGCAGATTTAAATCACAATCTGTGGGTAATTGATCTGTTTGATGCAAGACTCCACAATTTTTTCAAGTTTTGAGAATCAAATAAAGATTTCAAATTGGTTTTTTACCATTTTCTTGAACGTAAAATAGTTCATGTGAGGTGGCAGGTATGGACAGGCTGCAAAATTAATTGTTCTTAATTGTTTGGGTTTAAGGATCTATTGCTTTTGACTGGAACAAAATGTGAATCTGTATGAGGTTTTTAAATCTGGTTTTCTGACAGTAACTTTTTTTTTTCATGGCCAGCTTTAGAGAAAAGGAGTTTGATGGGAATCGGTTGTTTCTCTAAAAATAAAAAGCCTATGGAGAACCCAGAGCCTCCGGGTGCACAGTCACCTGACACTTGTCTTCAAGGAAGTAACTGTCAGGACTCGTAAGTTTACTCTCTACAGCTACTATGAATATTGCCATATTCATTGCATAGATTTAAAAATGTATTGCATAGATTTAAAAATTAGGAAATCCATCAAAATATTTTGGCATAATAGCTATGCTACAGAAGTGTTAGCTTTGAAGGCTAACTCCAGCACATTTACTTGGACACTTTTTGCTTTAAAAGATCAAAAGAAATTAATTGGCCATATCCAGAGACAGCATTGAGAAGGCCCATACCACAATATCCTCAAACAGTCTGTCCTTGGCAACAATGGGCCCCATCAGTAGCAGTAGAAATACTCTTTATAATTAATAATTGTATCTTTTATTATTGATATTTTGTAACACGACTGAAGAAAACTTAAATCACAAACATAATGATTCACTTCCTCTGTTGAAAGGTGACAACAGAGATGTTCAGAACAATGATTTAACTTTAGTCACCATGTAGTCCCATTAAGGACTTCCCAAATATTTGAAAGGAATAAATTATGTATGAATAAACGTAGTTTCAAAATGGCACGGGGTTAAAACAGGAAGGATGTTGAACTAGAAATATTGAGAACACAGTAAACCTAACAAACAAATGTATTTTTTGCACCACAGTGCTGATCCATTGTATCAACAGCACGATGACACCTCAGAGTTCAACAATAATTTCCAGCAGCCCGGACATCATAATCGAAAAAGAAAGAGATACTGGATAGAGGATGAGATGTCTGAACTGATGGATAGTGTAGACATGTAAGAACAATTTCTATTATCTAGTTTTATTTCACAGCTAACATTTCTTTTTAAGTAAATACTCTACATGTTAACTCTCACATGCCGGACACATTGCTTCATGGATCTCTGGTCACTTTTTTCGTTGAAAGGCCGGCAAAAAGGCCAAGACTGGAGGAGCCCATAGGTGGGGGCAGTTCACAGCCACAGGGATGGGGAAACGACCAGGCCCAAGGCACAGCAGACCAGCCACATCAGGGCTTTGAGAGAAAGCAGCCCAGCGAACTCACAAGAACCCAACAACAACACTGGTATGACAACATAAAGAGGTTTTGGCAAAAAAAGCACCAAACCACCTTTGGGTAGTTGGATGCAAAAACCAGCCCGGGTCAAACATTATCCAAATGGGAGACCTGAGCTATATCAGGCCACTTTTAGCATCTCCCAGGAACCGCTAAGACCAATTAGAAAATGTCTTCCTTTTAAAAGATCAAAAGAAATTAATTGGCCATATCCAGAGACAGCATTGAGAAGGCCCATACCACAATATCCTCAAACAGTCTGTCCTTGGCAACAATGGGCCCCATCAGTAGCAGTAGAAATACTCTTTATAATTGATAATTTTATCTTTTATTATTGATATTTTGTAACACATGACTGAAGAAAATTTAAATCACAAACATAATGATTCACTTCCTCTGTTGAAAGGTGACAACAGAGATGTTCAGAACAATGATTTAACTTTAGTCACCATGTAGTCCCATTAAGGACTTCCCAAATATTTGAAAGGAATAAATTATGTATGAATAAAAGTAGTTTCAAAATGGCACGGGGTTAAAACAGGAAGGATGTTGAACTAGAAATATTGAGAACACAGTAAACCTAACAAACAAATGTATTTTTTGCACCACAGTGCTGATCCATTGTATCAACAGCACGATGACACCTCAGAGTTCAACAATAATTTCCAGCAGCCCGGACATCATAATCGAAAAAGAAAGAGATACTGGATAGAGGATGAGATGTCCGAACCGATGGATAGTGTAGACATGTAAGAACAATTTCTATTATCTAGTTTTATTTCACAGCTAACATTTCTTTTTAAGTAAATACTCTACATGTTAACTCTCACATGCCGGACACATTGCTTCATGGATCTCTGGTCACTTTTTTCGTTGAAAGGCCGGCAAAAAGGCCAAGACTGGAGGAGCCCATAGGTGGGGGCAGTTCACAGCCACAGGGATGGGGAAACGACCAGGCCCAAGGCACAGCAGACCAGCCACATCAGGGCTTTGAGAGAAAGCAGCCCAGCGAACTCACAAGAACCCAACAACAACACTGGTATGACAACATAAAGAGGTTTTGGCAAAAAAAAGCACCAAACCACCTTTGGGTAGTTGGATGCAAAAACCAGGCCAGGTCAAACATTATCCAAATGGGAGACCTGAGCTATATCAGGCCACTTTTAGCATCTCCCAGGAACCGCTAAGACCAATTAGAAAATGTCTTCCTTTTGAAAGATCAGAAGAAATGAATTGGCCATGTCCAGAGAAAGCATTGAGAAGGCCCATACCACAATATCCTAGAACAGTCCATCCTTGGCAACAATGGGCCCCATCAGCAGCAGTAGAAATACTCTTTATAATAGATATTTTTATCTTTTATAATTGATATTTTGCAACAAACGACTGAAAAAAATAAAATCACAAGCATAATGATTCTTTTCCTCTGTTGAAAGGTGACAACAGAGATGTTCACAACAATGAATTAACGTTAGTTACCATGTAGTTCCATTAAGGACTTCCGAAATATGTGAAAGGAATAAATTATGTATGAATAAAAGTAGTCTCAAAATGCTATGGGGTTAAAACAGGAAGGATGTTGAACTAGAAATATTGAGAGCAGAGTAAACCTAACAAACAAATGTATTTTTTGCACCACAGTGCCGATCCATTGTATCAACAGCTAAATGACACCTCACAGTTCAACAATAATTGTCAGCAGCCCGGACATCATAATCGAAAACGAAAGAGATACTGGATAGAGGATGAGATGTCCGAACCGATGGATAGTGTAGACATGTAAGAACAATTTCTATTATGTAGTTTTATTTCACAGCTAACATTTCTTTTTAAGTAAATACTCTACATGTTAACTCTCACATGCTGGACACATTGCTTCATGGATCTCTGGTCACTTTTTTCAGTGAAAGGCCGGCAAAAAGGCCAAGACTGGAGAAGCCCATAGGTGGGGGCAGTTCACAGCCACAGGGATGGGGGAACGACCAGGCACAAAGCACAGCAGACCAGCCACATCAGGGCTTTGAGAGAAAGCAGCCCAGCGAACTCACAAGAACCGAACAACAACACTGGTATGACAACAAAAAGAGGTTTTGGCAAAAAAAAAAAGCACCAAACCACCTTTGGGTAGTTGGATGCAGAAACCAGGCCAGGTCAAACCTTATCCAAATGGGAGACCTGAGCGATATCAGGCCACATTTAGTATCTCCCAGGAACCGCTAAGACAAATTCGGAATTTTTTTTCCTTTTGAAAGATCAGCAGAAATAAATTTGCCATGTCCAGAGACAGCATCGAGAAGGCCCGTATCATATTATCCTAGAACAGTCCGTCCTTGGCAACAATGGGCCCCATCAGCAGCAGTAGAAATAACCTTTATAATTGATAATTTTATCTTTTATAATTGACATTTTGTGACACACTACTATAGAAAATTAAAATCACAAGCATAATGATTTACTTCCTCTGTTAAAAGGTGACAACAGAGATGTTTACAACAATGATTTAACTTTCGTCACCATGTTCTCCCATTAGGGACTTCCCAAATATGTGAAAGGAATAAATTATACATGAATAAAAGTAGTTTCAAAATGCTATTGGGTTAAAACAGGAAGGATGTTGAACTAGAAATATTGAGAGCACAGTAATCCTAACAAACAAATGTATTTTATGCACCACAGTGCCGGTCCATCGTATCAACAGCAAAATGACATCTCAGAGTTCAGCAATAATTTTCAGCAGCAACAATGGTATACTCTAAACGGAAGGAGCATCGGGATAGAGGATGAGATGTCCGAACCCATGGATACTGGAGACATGTAAGGACAATTTCTATTATGTAGTTTTATTTCGCAGCTAACATTTCTTTTTAAGTAAATACTCTACATGTTAACTCTCACATGCCGGACACATTGCTTCATGGATCTCTGGTCACTTTTTTCAGTGAAAGGCCGACGAATGAGCAGAGACAGGAGGAGCCCATAGGCTGGGGCAGTTCACAGCCACAGGGATGGGGACACGACCAGGCCCAAGGCACAGCAGACCAGCCACATCAGGGCTTTGAGAGAAAGCAGCCCAACGAAGTCACAAGAACCGAACAACAACACTGGTATGACAACATAAAGAGGTTTTGGCAAAAAAAAGCACCAAACCACCTTTGGGTAGTTGGATGCAAAAACCAGGCCAGGTCAAACCTTATCCAAATGGGAGACCTGAGCTATATCAGGCCACTTTTAGCATCTCCCAGGAACCGCTAAGATAAATGAGGAAATTTCTTCCTTTTGAAAGATCAGCAGAAATGAATTGGCCATGTCCAGAGACAGCATCGAGAAGGCCCGTATCACATTATCCTAGAACAGTCCGTCCTTGGCAACAATGGGCCCCATCAGCAGCAGTAGAAATAACCTTTATAATTGATAATTTTATCTTTTATAATTGACATTTTGTGACACACTACTAAAGAAAATTAAAATCACAAGCATAATGATTTACTTCCTCTGTTAAAAGGTGACAACAGAGATGTTTACAACAATGATGTAACTTTAGTCACCATGTTCTCCCATTAAGGACTTCCCAAATATGTGAAAGGAATACATTATACATGAATAAAAGTAGTTTCAAAATGCTATTGGGTTAAAACAGGAAGGATGTTGAACTAGAAATATTGAGAGCACAGTAATCCTAACAAACAAATGTATTTTATGCACCACAGTGCCGGTCCATCGTATCAACAGCAAAATGACATCTCAGAGTTCAGCAATAATTTTCAGCAGCAACAATGGTATACTCTCAACCGAAGGAGCGTCGGGATAGAGGATGAGATGTCCGAACCCATGGATACTGGAGACATGTAAGGACAATTTCTATTATGTAGTTTTATTTCGCAGCTAACATTTCCTTTTAAGTAAATACTCTACATGTTAACTCTCACATGCTGGACACATTTCTTCATGGATCTCTGGTCACTTTTTTCAGTGAAAGGCCGAAGAATGAGCCTAGACAGGAGGAGCCCATAGGCGGGGGCAGTTCACAGCCACAGGGATTGGGAAACGACCAGGACCAAGGCTGGGGAAACAACCAGGCCCAAGGCTTGGGAAACGGCCAGGCCCAAGGCTGGGGAAACGACCGGGCCCAAGGCTGGGGAAACGACCGGGCCCAGGGATGGGGAAACGACCGGGCCCAGGGATGGGGAAACGACCGGGCCCAGGGATGGGGAAACGACCGGGCCCAAGGCTGGGGAAACGACCATGCCCAAGGCTGGGGAAACGACCAGGCCCATGGCTGGGGAAACGGCCAGGCCCAAGGCTGGGGAAACGACCAGGCCCAAGGCTGGGGAAACGACCAGGCCCAGGGATGGGGAAACGATCAGGCCCAAGGATGGGGAAACGACCAGGCCCAGGGATGTGGAAACGACCAGGCCCAAGGCTGGGGCGACGAACAGGCCCAAGGCTGGGGAGACGAGCAGGCCCAGGGATGGGGAAACGACCAGGCCCAAGGCTGGGGAGACGACCAGGCCCAGGGATGGGGCGACGACCAGGCCCAAGGCTGGGGCGACGACCAGGCCCAGGGATGGGGAAACGACCAGGCCCAAGGCTGGGGAGACGACCAGGCCCAGGGATGGGGAAACGACCAGGCCCAAGGCTGGGGAGACGACCAGGCCCAGGGATGGGGAGACGACCAGGCCCAAGGCTCGGGCGACGACCAGGCCCAGGGATGGGGAGATGACCAGGCCCAAGGCTAGGGCGACGACCAGGCCCAGGGATGGGGAAATGACCAGGCCCAAGGCACAGCAGACCAGCCACATCAGGGCTTCGAAAGGAAGTAGCCCAGTGAAGTCACAAGAACCGAACAACAACACTGGTATGACAACATAAAGAGGTTTTGGCAAAAAAAAGCACCAAACCACCTTTGGTTAGTTGCATGCAGAAACAAGGCCAAGTCAACTATAATCCAAATGGGAGACTTGAGCTATATCAGGCCACTTTTAGCATCTCCCAGGAACCGCTAAGACCAATTAGAAAATTTCTTCCTTTTAAAAGATCAAAAGAAATGAATTGGCCATGTCCAGAGACAGCATCGAGAAGGCCCGTATCACATTATCCTAGAACAGTCCGTCCTTGACAACAATGGGCTCCATCAGTAGCAGTAGAAATATCCTGTATAATTGATATTTGTAACTTTTATAATTGATATTTTGTAACACATTACTGAAGAAAATTAAAATCACAAGCATAAAGATTCACTTCCTCTGTTGAAAGGTGACAACAGAGATCTTCAGAACAATGATTAAACTTTCATCACCATGTAGTCCCATTAAGAACTTCCCAATTATTTAAAAGGAATAAATTATGTGTGGATAAAAGTCTTTGTAAAATGGCATGGGGTTAAAACAGGAAGGATGTTCAACTAGAAATACTGAGAGCACAGTAATCCTAACAAACAAATGTATTTTATGCACCACAGTGCCGCTCCATTGTATCAACAGCACGATGACACCTCAGAGTTCAGCAATAATTTTCAGCAGCAACAACGTTATACTCTAAACCGAAGGAGCGTCGGGATAGAGGATGAGATGTCCGGACCGATGGACAGTGTAGACTTGTCAGAACAATTTCTATGACGTAGTTTTATTTCGCAGCTAACATTTATTTTTAAGTAAATACTCTACATGTTAACTCTCACATGCCATTGCTTCATGGATCTCTGGTCACTTTTTTCAGTAAAAGGCCGATGAATAAGCCAAGACAGGTGCCGCCCATCGGCTGGGGTAGTTCACAGCCTCAGGGATGGGGAAACGACCAGGCCCAAGGCAAAGCAGACCAGCCATATCAGGGAATCGAAGAAAGAAGAACCAAACAACAACAATGGTCTCGTAACCAGAATACGCGTCGGCGAAAAAAGCACCAAGCCCAAGCCAACACAGTCCAACCACCTTTGGATAGTTGGATGCAGAACCCAGGCCAGGTCAGACATTATCCATATTGGAGACCTGAGCCATACCAGGCCACTTTTAGCACCTCCCAGGAACCGGTAAGACCAATTATAAATTTTCGTCCTATTGAAAGACCACCAGAAATGAATTGGCCATATCCAGAGCCAGTATTGATAAGGTCCATACCACAATATCCTAGAATAAGCGGTCCTTGTCAAGAAAGGGCCCCAGCAGCAGCAGGAGAAATAACCTTTAATCGCAATGGCAGAGGACAAGGCTTTACTCAGCCAAGGCAATTTAGACAACCACTACTAAACCCTGAAAACAGACCAGCCACCTCGTTTCCTGTTCATCAACGGCAAAGTCAGCATCCTGACAGTTCATGGTAGCTCAAATGCCGCTACCCCTAAGCTGTTTAAGTGTACTGTGAGATCAATACAAATGCCACATCAATCTTGTAGGTGGCAAACATACCAATAGTCCAGCTGCTGTGGGACATCAGAACACAGCAGGCTGATCAGCCATCCTATTCTCCCATATAAAAAAAAATAATGCTGAATTCTCTAGAGATCAGCCATCCTATTCTCCCATATATATAAAAAAAAATTGCTAAATTGGTTAGAGGTAGTTCTCAGTTGACTTTTATAAACAAAGTCATTTTGCAGGAGGAATTTGGACACAAATGAAATGGGCCAAGATTATGACCAAGAAATTAAAGTGTGACATAAAGGAGGGAACAAAAGGCAACATGGAAGATGGACTATTACAAGCTAGCAACAAAATGCTACCAGATATTCAACAAATGGACCTGTTTATTGAAGATATGTTAATTAAAGCCTGGGAGCAGTTTTAAATATTGAGAGGGCACTCACCACAAAATCTCCAGCTGAAGCCCCGCCAACATCTATAGGGGTCAAATTCACAAGCTTCAAAAATAAAAGAAATACTCAGAAAACCTTGGCTCATAAAAAGGTCTGATTCCCAGAGGAAAAGGACAGATATGAAACACGATTATGTACCGGAGGAAGCGGAGAAGTGGGACGAAACGAAGGCTGCTCTGAAGCAAAGAATGTGGTTTCAGACTCCATTCCAGCCTAAACTATGGGGATACACTACAAGGCAGGCCCGGTGATTTACAACTCAGCAGAGGCAGTGATGGAAGATGTGGCAGAGACGGATACTGGTGAGTTTTGAAAAAACAATATTCTCTTTTGATTTAGCTCAGCAAGCTGTCCTGACGATTAATTTTTCTGGGCATAATGGATCTGAGTGTCAGCTTTGAGGCCTTGTTGGGCCCTCTGCTCTCATCAAGCAGAGGAGACTTTTTCTCTATACAGTAACACTCCATTTGAGGCCTAGGAAGAGGCCTCATTATTGGAAGTGTTGTTTTTTTTTCTGATGCTCTTTGTTTTGTCGGAGTTTGTGTTCGTGTTATTGTTACTTATGGAGCACCAGGGGTGCAGGATGCTTCTTATATCCAGGTGTGCAGGAGTTAAAATCTATTCAAATGACATGAGGCAAAATACCAAATCAGTAATTTGGTATTATTACGTAAGATTTGATGAACAAATCATCGTCTGGTCTTAATTTCTAGAAAATTCAGATTTTAGTGTTTTTAGAACAGATATAAAACAATATTTTGATAAAAATGACAATGCAAAAGTGTAAAGTCTGGGATGCTTGAAGGGTAGTTGTAAAATTATAGGCTTTTTTCCAGAATCTAATATTATAGGCTACTGCAATTATCAAACAGTACGTATGGTTGAACAGATAAAGAAAAAACAACTCCAGGCAGTAATGCCTCGATTACCTTAAACATATATAGTATTAGAACAATTTGGATTTCAACAAATGTTTCTTCAAACTATTACAGCATTATTTAATCAACCAGAATAAAAATAAACAGCTATTTCAAACCTATTCATCCTGGAAAGAGGTACCAAGCAAGGCTGCCCATTGAGTCTATTGTTCACACGTTATTTATTAAGTCAGTAAATCTTTCCATTTTGAAAATTCCGTCTTGAAACTGCTTGGTGTGCTTCAGTTTGTTGTTTTTTCTTGCTAATGTTTTTTTCTGTTCTTTCCCAATTCCCAGGCAGGCGGGGCTGGCTTTCTTTCTGAAGAGGCACCACCTTACCCACCTTTTGATCGTATTGGTTAATTGGATCTGCGGCTCATTTCTCCTCACCTCGCCAGTTCATTGTAAATCCCTCTGCAGTAATGCTTGGCCCCCTTTTCTAGAAAACCTTTGTAGATTAAGCTTTTGCTCTCATGCTTTTGTGTTTTTACCTGCATCACCTGTCTTGTCCTATTTTGCTCATTTCCAGATTAATTGTTCTAATCAGCTTTGCTTGCCTGTAATTTGCCATTTCCATTTCCAGTCATCTGTCACTTTAATGTTTCATTACATTTTTGAAAATAAAACCTGTGTGTTGTGTCTATGTCTGCATTTTGGGTCTGGCTTTTGGCTCAAAATCTGTTTCAATCACAAACCTAGCCAGAACATAATTTCCAAATTTCAACTACACTGGGAGGTAGAACATATTGTGTACTTGTATAAGTACTTTGGTCTAGAATTTTGGTCGATTAAATCAAAACCCTTGCAATGCCCAAGAGCTGCATCTAAATCAAACCAAGTTTATTAAGACCCCAAAATCACAAACATTGTCGCCTCAGAGGGCTTTTCAAGCTGCAAAGTTGTGACACCTTCTGTTCTTAGACCCTTGAGTTAGAATTCCTAAAGGAACAAGTTCATGTTTCCACCAAATCAGGTGACAGTCTTAAGGTTAGTATAGAGTATTGTCATTTTTATTAAAGTAAGTTTCTTTTTTGTATCATATGGGAATTATATGAGAGGTAAGATATGAGGTATAAGAGATTGCATGAGGTAAAGTAAAGAGTTGACTTCCTCTTGATGCCGGAGGCTGTGCCACTGAGCTATTGGCCTGCGTGGGTTAGCCAGCATGTCGGACCAGTGGCGTTGCTCAGTCCCAGTGCTGCTGGCACCCAGCACCACTTTCCCAATGGCGTCATTTTTGCCAATCTTATCGTAGTCCAACACAGTCGCTGCAATCTGCACTTTCTACGGAACACACACAGGAAATCAGTTTTTCAGAATCTGTGTATGTGTTCTTGAAAAAGGACATTTTTGGGGAAGTGAGGATGTGTGAATGTGATGTTAGGATAAGGGGCTGGAAGATGTTAGGGACAAACATGCAAATGTGAACGCCGAGTACCTCTATCTGCTCACATGGCACTTCAAAGCTAAAGGACTCGTTGTAGTAAGGATTCAGACTGTTCTTCTTTATCGTTGTTTTCTTTTTCTTCAGTCTTTTCCCATTTTGCATGAAGTGGATTTTCACATAAGGGTCTAAAATAGAGAAAACGAAGGTTTGACAGAGGAGGAGCAACCCGGAAATGTCGTCAGTTCGGCACATGTGCAGTGGGTCTGAGTCCCGACTAGTTAGACTTTCATTTACACCAAATAACAGATGCGCCTTTTTGGCCTATTGCTTGGCTTCCTTCATTGCATCTGCTTAAATTAGTGCGTACAGACACAAATGCAGTGATTGCGTGTGGTTTTAAATGGCTCTACCCACCTGACAGCCCTCCCACATCCATTTTCTTCAAGTTTTTGGCTTCTAAAATCATCACTGTCAACTTTCCAGCAGTGGGCACATACCTAAGTGACAGACATACATCTCCAAGCTTCTCACTCTAATACACAGACACACACATGATCCATCAGTGAGAGTTTGTAATCTGATCTCATTTCTTTAATTATTTGCTCCCACCTCCTCCTTCTCTGCTTTCTGTAGATCCCTCCACTCTTCAAGAGACTGGCTGAAATCAGCGGTGCTCATTGGTATCTTCACAGCTCCTATAGCATCATGTTTTGAGAAACGGTCAAAGTCGTACACGGTCATCACCAGCGTCCTGCCACCAAGCTCGGTGTAGGGTACCTAGAGGGCAGCACATTAATGCAGAATAAACATCTAGTGCTGAAATTCTGTTTTATTTTGTTTATTTATTGTTTTAAAGCACCTTTACCTTAAATGAGAAAGTCTCATTGAAGTTGGGATCAAGGTTCTTCCTGTGAACTTTAGTTTCAAACTTTTTCTTTTTGTCCGGGAGGAGGTAGAGTTTAACGTAGGGGTCAGAGCTGCCCCCCACATCCATCGCTGGCAGCTCAGCAGCTTGCAGGATACCTACAACCAGCTAGCAAAGGAAAAAACATAGGCTGAGAATTTAAAGTGTGCGGGCTTACAGCTGACAGAGGGTGAGAAAAAAAAGAGTCATCGCACCATATTATCAGTGAAATTGTAATCTAAAGTGAAATGTAGCCTGCCCATCTTCTCCGTCTCCTGGGGCGCTTTTCCCGACAGTGCAGTTTCTTGGTTCTCTTCATCTTTAAATGGCTGGACAAGCTGCACGCGTGCGCAGACACGAGCACACACATACACACAGGCACAGATATGAAGTATAAAATTGAATCAGAAGATCATTTACTGTGTTGTTTCTCTCTATATATTCAACATGTGTTTTTTTTAAATAAAATGGGAGATTACACTATTACCATGTCTGTTCGAATATCTTAATAAAAAAAGAAACAAACAAAAAAAACTGACAGTTTCACCACCTGGGTGACCTGATGTCACAGCTGATACATTACATGCAGTCTCTGTGGGGAGAAGGGCTTCTGTGTGTGTGTGTGTGTGTGTGTGTGTGTGTGTGTGTGTGTGTGTGTGTGTCTGGAGCAGGATTTCCAGCATATCTATATACCTTTATGTTATTTTTAGACCCACTCCATGGACATGCACAAAGCTTTATTTGTAGTTCAATTATGTGCTTATTTTTCAGTAAGCAGATGTACTGGACTACATGTCCCATATATTCGTTAAACCTGTCCAATACAGTCATGTGACAAAAAAAAACCAATCTGCAATCGTGGCTTGGAAGTTTCTTTGATGCTTTAAACTCTTTCATCTATAAAGACAATATATCTACCTTAGCCACAACCTCTCATTACATGCAAAGTTGGACAAGTTGGCTGTTGAGTGTTATTTGCTGATAATCTTTATATCTTTATATAATATTATTAATATTATATAATATCTATCTAATCTTTATCACTGAATGTAACCTCTCGGTAGCCAAAACAACAATAGATTTCAGTGGCGTGTTGCAGTCTACAGACAGCAAACATATAATAGGTAAGAACCCTCACACAAAGTTTGCTCTGCATGTCCACTGTAACAACCAGACATCAAGGCACAGCACATTACTTAGGAAAAAACCTCTCCAGGCATTCATTCCACACTCGCTGATAGACAGGTACAGTACACTGTGTGACAAGCCCTTCTATTGATCTTTACTTTATTTTGCTCATTATTATAACCTCTGTAATGGTTTAATGAATTCCTATTTATTATCACTGCATAATACACCAACTGATCTGGCCAACATGGAGTTTAAATTGAACTGTAAGGTAAAGGAAATGTTCATCAAAATGATCAGCTGTTAATGCTTTCAAACTCAGAGCTGATTGAAACGTGTCAGGATTTGACAAATGCTTTGAAATATGTGCCTTGCTCAAGGGAGTTACTGCGTTTACGCGGCACCCATTTAGAGACGTTAAGGCGGATTCACGCATCAACATTTGCAACACCATTTCACTTGATCTTGTTTAGGATGGAGGGTGATATTTTTGGCACTTCAAGCTGATGTTAAGCTGGAGAAAATACTTTTAATTTAAATGACCATATAGCATGTACAGTGTATTATTACAATGCATCATGGATATAACCTTGGAAACCAAGGTTATGTGTATATTTTTGAACAGAATAATCAAACTTTAAGCTAGTGATGATGTGCCAAATAACACATGATTATGGAGAAACCTTGATATTGAAAGAACAAAACCACAAGGCTTTGATCATCAATGACTTTGATTATAAATCAACCTACTACATTTTGGAAGCTCATATTATACTGTGCAGATTTAAATCACAATCTGTGGGTAACTGATCTGTTTGATGCAAGACTCCACAATTTTCTCCACAAAAGTTTAGAGAATCAAATAAAGATTTCAAATTGTTTTTTTTACCATTTTCTTGAAAGTAAAATAGTTCATGTGATGTGGCAGGTATGGACAGGCTGCAAAATTAAATGTTCTTAATTGGTTGGGTTTAAGGATCTATTGCTTTTGACTGGAACAAAATGTGAACCTGTATGGTTTTTAAATCTGGTTTTCTGACAATAACTTTTTTTTTTCATGGCCAGCTTTAAAGAAAAGGAGTTTGATGGGAATCGGTTGTTTCTCTAAAAATAAAAAGCCTATGGAGAACCCAGAGCCTCCGGGTGCACAGTCACCTGACACTTGTCTTCAAGGAAGTAACTGTCAGGACTCGTAAGTTTACTCTCTACAGCTACTATGAATATTGCCATATTCATTGCGGAAAGGTGCATAGATTTAAAAATTAGGAAACCCATCAAAATATTTAGGCATAATAGCTATGCTACAGAAGTGTTAGCTTTGAAGACTAACTCCAGCACATTTACTTGGACACTTTTTGCTGCTAAGATGATTAATATGTATTGTCCTAATCAAATCAACTGCAACCCATTTTTAAAACGCATTTCATTATCAATTTTCATATTTGTCCAAAGATTTAAAATAGAATAGAATTAAAAATAGAACTTTCTTCTATTTCACTGTCTCAGGATTAAAAATGTTCACATATAAATAAAACAATACAGCACATAATTAAAGATAAGTACAAATTTACACACGATGAAAAAATCGACATTTTGTGCTTCCTTCCAAGGCCACCCAACACAGAGGAGAGCCTGGGGGCACCGATGGGGAATGAAACTCCTGAAGAAGACATCACTTTAGAGGTCAGTAACAAACTTTATTTCTCTTACTCACTAATGTTATTTTCAATGTGTACGTGTCATGTCTTTCTAAAAACAACTGATTGATATATATATACACACACACGCATATATACTGTATAGGTGTGGGTATATATACGGTACTGTATATCTCCAGTAAAATTGTATATTGGTTGAGATTTGTCATTTTAATGATCATAAATCATAATAAAGATTTGTGCATTGATAACAGATGCTGAGATTTCCTCACTGATTTATCCCTTTCAGACATTTCAACGGTTATCAGAAAGACTGACGAAGGTTCATCAGAATAAACTCCACCAGAGTAAAAAACTGGTTCTGATGGTGGATCTGGATAATACATTGATCCATGCTACCGAGGAGCCCTGCGAATGTTCTCCTAATGAGGTACCGGATATTTGTCAGATCTGGAAATACTGTGCTTTCTTCTTGTCTCTTATTGTAAGGAGTATTTAATGGTTAGTTTAAATTTTATGATCTATATATCCATATAAGAATGGAAGTAGCATCAATTCATCTATATGTATTTATCACTTCCTTCAGAACTTGTTCAAGATGACAATGGAAAATTCAAATCCTTATCATATACGAATACGGCCATACTACAAGGAGTTCTTAGAGAAAATGTCTCAACTCTATGAGCTCAATATTTTTACCTTTGCATCCCGACCATATGCAAAGATTATTGCAGGTAATTCTCCTAACCTTAAAACTCTCACATTTGGAATGAGAATAATTGTAATCCTTTTTTGCTGGTAAAACTTTGAAAATATTTTAGTTCAAAGGAAAAGAAAGAGATTATGAGAATTTCAATGTTTGTGAACGTGAAACATTCCAGATTATTTGGATCCTACTAAAACCCTGTTTGCTGACCGGATTATCTCAAGAGATGATTGTTTTTTTCCATCATCCAAGATGGAAAATGTGAGGTGAGAACTGCATCCCATGAAGGACAAAGGAGAGAGAGGCGGAGAAATAACTTATTTGTTTTTTTGGAAAATTGTAATGTAAAATGAGAATTCTGAGTTATTACGCATCGCAATTTTGAAAACTACAGAGACAATGTGACAATTACGAGGCAAAAGTAAATTTGCAAGTTATCTTTGGGTCTGTCCTCGCAGGTTTTTTAGCCCCTGTGGTGAATCAATGATTTGCATGATTGATGACCGACAGGATGTATGGAATTATGCCCCTGCCCTCATTGAAGTGAGGCCATACTTCTATTTCAAGGACAAGGATGCATCAGGTAAGGCGTCTATTCTTTGCAAGAAAAAACACTCACACTCTGCTTCTCAGCCCAGTCACCTACAGAATGAGCTACCAATGCTCCACCTTTAGTACTTTAATGTATTTGTATGAATGAACGGGCAAAACAAAAAAAACAAAAACCAAACTCAGCTATACACATACCACCTCTTCCAATTTCAATTTTGCAGAGTTTGCATTCTGCACAGGTCTGGTCCTTTGTTAACTTCATACAATTTCCAAAATGGTAACGTTTCCGTGATGGAAGTGACCATGTTTGTGAAGGCAGCGTGCTATATTTCAACAGGGCATTTTTTTGCCTTGAGTATTGGTGATTGGGATTGACAGCAATTACAGGTACCAAATAAATTAAAGATGGCATCAGTCCAATACTAGTTCCTGGTATCAGAGCTCACCCATCCCTATTAAGAGAATCTACTAATAGCGAGATGCACTCACACCTAAGGAGGATTTTAAAATGTTATAACCATTTCTCATTTTGGTGGCAGATAATAATCAAGAAGACAACGATGACTACTTGCCCTACTTGGAAAACGTGCTGAAGCGCATCCACACAGAGTACTACAGCCGCTATGAGGCTTACCAGCGGAAGGAGATCGCTGAAGTGCCAGATCTTTCCAAGATTATTCCAGAGCTCAGAAGAAAAACACTGGAGGGAACAACAATAGTGTTCAGCGGACTTGTTCCACAGGGTTCCGCGCTTCCGATCATTGCTGAGTACCATTGTGCCCAAGGTTTGGGGGCAAAGGTTGAGAAGAACGTCGTTCTGCGCTCTGCAAATGCAAATTGCACCACGCATTTGATTGCAACGAAAACACGTATTTACAGCCACTTTGATGACATAATGATATAGTACAATATAACCAAAGCCAATGGCAGCACAGTTGTTAAAAGCTACATTCTTACAATACTTACAGTTTTAAATCTTTCTTAAAGATTCTTAATTTACTTATTTCATTGCCTGTATTACAAGTAAAGTTTGAGAACAATCCCAAACAGGTACAAAGAAGGCCTTTATAGCGCGACAAGACAAGGACATTCACATTGTCACCCCTTCTTGGCTGTGGTCTTGTTGGTACCACTGGGAGAGGGAAGAAGAATTCCTCTTTTCATTGAATGATGATATTCCAGAAGAGATGATCAGGTTTTTAATCTTTATATAAGAATTTGTTGGATTATATTCTGTGAGGCATATGACACCCCAAAAATCTGAAATATTTTTTCAGGAGGAAATATGTTTTAAAGCCAAAAAAAAACCCCGTTAGAAGTCACTGATTTGGACACTGCGACTGTGAAGCAGATCGGTTGGATTTTTAATGAAAGAAAGGATCTCTTCGATAGTTTAAACTTAAGGTATCAAAAGAAATGTCGAAAAAACGTATTCAGAAAAAATCTAAAATATTTAATCATTTTTTTAATTTTCTTGACAATCATCACACCCTGATCTTATATAATTGATATTTTGTAAGACATTACTAAACAACATTAAAATCACAATAATAATGATTCACTTCTTCTGTTGAAAGGCGACAACAGAGATGTTCAGACCAATGATTTAACTTTAGTCACCATGTAGTCCCATTAAGGACTTCCCAAATATGTGAAAGGAATAAATTATGTATGAATGAATGTAGTTGCAAAATGGCACGGGGTTAAAACAGGAAGGATGTTGAACTAGAAATATTGAGAACACAGTAAACCTAACAAACAAATGTATTTTTTGCACCACAGTGCTGATCCATTGCATCAAAAGCAAAATGACACCTCAGAGTGCAGCAATAATTGTCAGCAGCCCGGACATCATGCTCGACAACAAAAGAGATACTGGATAGAGGATGAGATGTCCAAACCGATGGATAGTGTAGACATGTAAGAACAATTTCTATTCTGTGGTTTTTTTTGCTGCTAACATTTCTTTTTAGATAAATACTCTACATGCTGGACACATTGCTTCATGGATCTCTGGTCACTTTTTTCAGTGAAAGGCCAGCAAAAAGGCCAAGACTGGAGGAGCCCATAGGCGGGGGCAGTTCACAACCACAGGGATGGGGAAATGACCAGGCCCAAGGAACAGCAGACCAGCCACATCAGGGAATCGAAGAAAGAAGAACCAAACAACAACAATGGTCTCGCAACCAAAAGAGGCGTTGGCGAAAAAAGCACCAAGCCCAAGCCAACAGAGGCCAACCACCTTTGGATAGTTGGATGCAGAACGCAGGCCAGGTCAGACATTATCCATATTCGAGACCTGAGCCATACCAGGCCCCTTTTAGCACCTCCAGGGAACCAGTAAGACCAATTATAAAATGTCGTCCTGTTGAAAGACCACCAGAAATGAATCGGCCATATCCAGAGCCAGTATTGATAAGGCCCATACCACAACATCATAGAATAATCCATCCTCGGCAACAAAGGGCCCCAGCAGCAGCAGGAGGAATAACCTTTAATCACAATGGCAAAGGACAAGGCTTTACTCAGCCAAGGCAATTTCGACAACCACTGCTAAACCCCGAAAACAGAGCAGCCACCCCGTTTCCTGTCAATCAACGACAGCATCCTGACAGTTCATGGTAGCTGAAATGCTGCTACCCCTAAGCTGTGAGATCAATACAAATGCCACATCAATCTTGTATGTGGCAAACATACCAATAGTCCAGCTGCTGTGGGACATCAGAACACAGCAGGCTGATCAGCCATCCTATTTTCTCATATAAAAAAAAAAAAAGCTGAATTTGCTTGAGATCAGCCACCAGATCGTTGCAGTAATGCTTGGCCCCCTTTTCTAGAAAACCTTTGTAGATTAAGCTTTTGCTCTCATGCTTTTGTGTTTTTACCTGCATCACCTGTCTTGTCCTATTTTGCTCATTTCCAGATTAATTGTTCTAATCAGCTTTGCTTGCCTGTAATTTGCCATTTCCATTTCCAGTCCTCTGTCACTTTAATGTTTTATTAAATTTTTGAAAATAAAACCTGTGTGTTGTGTCTATGTCTGCATTTTGGGTCTGGCTTTTGGCTTCTGTCAGCTGAACACTATTGTTCTTAGATTTTTTTAGGGCTCAGTCTCGGGCTATAAATTGAACATCCAAAAAACTCAAAATCTGTTTCAATCACAAACCTAGCCAGAACATAATTTCCAAATTTCAACTATACTGGGAGGTAGAACATATTGTGTACTTGTATAAGTACTTTGGTCTAGAATTTTGGTCTATTAAATCAAAACCCTTGCAATGCCCAAGAGCTGCATCTAAATCAAACCAAGTTTATTAAGACCCCAAAATCACAAACATTGTCGCCTCAGAGGGCTTTTCAAGCTGCAAAGTTGTGACACCTTCTGTTCTTAGACCCTTGAGTTAGAATTCCTAAAGGAACAAGTTCATGTTTCCACCAAATCAGGTGACAGTCTTAAGGTTAGTATAGAGTATTGTCATTTTTATTAAAGTAAGTTTTTTATTTGTATCATTTGGGAATTATATGAGAGGTAAGATATGAGGTTTAAGAGATTGCTTGAGGTAATTCTGGTGTTAAACAACTTCCCTAAATCATTTTTTACTGAAAAGTAAAGAGTTGACTTCCTCTTGATGCCGGAGGCTGTGCCACTGAGCTATTGGCCTGCGTGGGTTAGCCAGCATGTCGGACCAGTGGCGTTGCTCAGTTCCAGTGCTGCTGGCACCCAGCACCACTTTCCCAATGGCGTCGTTTTTGCCAATCTTATCGTAGTCCAACACAGTCACTCCAATCTGCACTTTCTATGGAACACACAGGAAATCAGTTTTTCAGAATCTGTGTATGTGTTCTTGAAAAAGGACATTTTTGGGGAAGTGAGGATGTGTGAATGTGATGTTAGGATAAGGGGCTGGAGAATGTTAGGGACAAACATGCAAATGTGAACGCCGAGTACCTCTATCTGCTCACATGGCACTTCAAAGCTAAAGGACTCGTTGTAGTAAGGATTCAGACTGTTCTTCTTTATCGTTGTTTTCTTTTTCTTCAGTCTTTTCCCATTTTGCATTAAGTGGATTTTCACATAGGGGTCTAAAATAGAGAAAACGAAGGTTTGATGGAGGAGGAGCAACCCGGAAATGTCGTCAGTTCGGCACATGTGCAGTGGGTCTGAGTCCCGACTAGTTAGACTTTCATTTACACCAAATAACAGATGCGCCTTTTTGGCCTATTGCTTGGCTTCCTTCATTGCATCTGCTTAAATTAGTGCGTACAGACACAAATGCAGTGATTGCGTGTGGTTTTAAATGGCTCTACCCACCTGACAGCCCTCCCACATCCATTTTCTTCAAGTTTTTGGCTTCTAAAATCACCACTGTCAACTTTCCAGCAGTGGGCACATACCTAAGTGACAGACATACATCTCCAAGCTTCTCACTCTAATACACAGACACACACATGATCCATCAGTGAGAGTTTGTAAAATCATCCAATCTCATTTCTTTAATTATTTGCTCCCACCTCCTCCTTCTCTGCTTTCTGTAGATCCCTCCACTCTTCAAGAGACTGGCTGAAATCAGCGGTGCTCATTGGTATCTTCACAGCTCCTATAGCATCATGTTTTGAGAAACGGTCAAAGTCGTACACGGTCATCACCAGCGTCCTGCCACCAAGCTCGGTGTAGGGTACCTAGAGGGCAGCACATTAATGCAGAATAAACATCTAGTGCTGAAATTCTGTTTTATTTTGTTTATTTATTGTTTTAAAGCACCTTTACCTTAAATGAGAAAGTCTCATTGAAGTTGGGATCAAGGTTCTTCCTGTGAACTTTAGTTTCAAACTTTTTCTTTTTGTCCGGGAGGAGGTAGAGTTTAACGTAGGGGTCAGAGCTGCCCCCCACATCCATCGCTGGCAGCTCAGCAGCTTGCAGGATACCTACAACCAGCTAGCAAAGGAAAAAACATAGGCTGAGAATTTAAAGTGTGCGGGCTTACAGCTGACAGAGGGTGAGAAAAAAAAGAGTCATCGCACCATATTATCAGTGAAATTGTAATCTAAAGTGAAATGTAGCCTGCCCATCTTCTCCGTCTCCTGGGGCGCTTTTCCCGACAGTGCAGTTCCTTGGTTCTCTTCATCTTTAAATGGCTGGACAAGCTGCACGCGTGCGCAGACACGAGCACACACATACACACACACACAGGCACAGATATGAAGTATAAAATTTAATCAGAAGATCATTTACTGTGATGTTTCTCTCTATATATTCAACAATATGTGGTTTTTTTTTTTTAAATGGGAGATTACATTATTTCCATGTCTGTTGGAATATCTTAAAAAAGAAACAAACAAACAAAAAAAACCCCACATCTCCATCATCTCTCATCGCTTTGACCTTAACCAACACCAGTATGAAAAATGCAACACACACCTTTATCCAAGCTTACACTGACACTTTCACTACCTGGGTGACCTGATGTCACAGCTGATACATTACATGCAGTCTCTGTGGGGAGAAGGGCTTGTGTGTGTGTGAGGGGGGGGGGGGGGTGGGGTGGGGTGGGGGCTCTCATCAAGTGCTCTCATCTACCTTATTGTAACCTCCATCCATTTCCGTGTCAAAATTGCTTTTGTTGGTCTCTGTTTCCTTTTTTCTGTCCTTTTCTTTGTCCTTGTCCTTTTTCCAGCACTTTTTCCACAAGCACACGACACTTGAAAACACCACACATAAACTCACGATGCAGACTGCTGCAAGAGCCCACGAGGACCCTAAAAACAGTTACAAATGTGTGCATTAATCGAAGAATATTAAAGAACTCAAAATCAACCACTTGAAAAAGACTCAAATTTCCAGCAGAATTAATCACATTCTGCTCATTTTAAATTGGTGAGACGAATAATTTGTGCATTAAATCAGCTAAGCACAAAAAACAGTGAGGGTTAAAGAAGTGTTTAGTGACATCTAGTGGTCATAATATATATTGCATGATTGATTCACTTAACTCCTCGGGATCTCCCGTGGCTGTACTGGTTGTCATATAGCACATGCACTGCAATGCTTACTTATTCACTTCTGTTAATCCCTAATTCATTTTCTTATTGCAATCATTTTAAAATTGTCTGCAAAAAATTCTAAACCTCTGACATGGCGAGTCAGGTATGTCATATTCAGCAGAATATCGTGACATAAACTTGCCAAAACTTTACTCATATTGTTTAACAAAGCTGATCTTTTAAATAAACCAACGATTTTGCTGTTCTTACTATGTTGACATGATGCATGTAAAGGTGTGGGTGGCGCTTACTGCCAATGCTGTGCGGCTCACTCATGAATCTTCTGGGATCATAGTCACTTAAGTGCTTTTCCTCCGGTGGGATTGTTGAATTCAATAAGTGGTTCGAGGTTGTTGCAGCATGTTGATGGTTGCCTGTCATTGCCTGAGAGTGAAAACTGACTGAAAACAGATTTAAGAAACAAATGATAAAAAACTAAACATAACAGCTGGAGACAGATGAAATAATCCCATATCTGAATAGCATGCCATGCTTGAAATATGCATTAATTATCATGTTACATGCAATCAAGCTGTGCAACAATCGTCTCAAATGGCTTCTCCTGTTTCTGCTGCTCTGGCACGAACTTGAATGCAGGATATGCAAGCCGCTGTCCCGCATAAACCTGCTGACATGGAAGGATGCAGAGGAGGGAAGGAAGGGCAGAAGTAAAGTTGAAGTGTCAGATGTGAACCAATGTTGTTTCTCTATGAGCTGCCAGAGGTTAAAGCATGTGTCAAGGTCAAAGTGCATGAGGGGACGACCCCATGAAGGGCATAACCAAGAGGTTATATTAATACAATTTCAATAGTTTCTATTCCAAAGGAATCAGGGCTGTGGAGTTCCTGCTGCTGTGTCAGCAAAGAAAACCCTCATTAATGTTTATGTCCTAAAAATATATCAACTCACTTTCCTGAAAAAAAGAAACGCCAGTGCTGATTGAATATCAGCTGAGCAATTTACTTTAGAATGAAGTCATGTGATCACAAATGATGAGTGTCATGCTTGTTCCCAATGTTTGTATGACATCACACAGCATTTCTCCATTATTTCTGATTCAAGTGTAGTTATTTAAAGGTCTAATTTCAAATTTCATTTCATATGTGTATTTATCTGTTTTTCCCTCATAAGATGCCAACATTTTTCACCTGGTCAGTTCATGCAGACATCTCTTCAAAGTGACTATTCATATTCCAAAGTTCAGAGAACGATAACTTGAAATGTCTCTGTTGGTTTTGAGGAAACTGAATAGAATATAAAAAGACCCAAACGTACCTGTGTCAAGGATGGGACTCACAGGTTCTCCCAGCAAAGACGTGAAGGAGAGAAAAGGGTGAACAAAGAGGAGATGCAAGCAGAGGAAAATGAGTGTCTTTATTTGTCCTGCCTCGTCCTAAAGAGAAGAGTGCAGGTGTGTAAAGGGCTGGAGAGGGAGGCTTTGCAACATGGTCATAGTCCTGTGTGTGTGTGTGTGTGTGTGTGTGCGTGTGTGTGTGTGTTCTGTCAATTCAGGTCTCACGGGAACTGCTGCTGAGTTGTGATGTCCCACCTCTCTTGTCCCATCCATACAGGTCACCCTCACTGGGCAGATGATGCATATTTATCAGTGTAATGACCTGACTTTTTAAAGGTTCGTTAGCATAGTGACAATTCAGCAAGAGAGGGCATTTACATTCAGAGGGAACAGCTCCGATGGTGTCTGTGCATCTGGCATTCACTTGCCATCTCTGTCCCACAACATCCACAGATGATACTGCCTGATTTAGAAGCTTGGGATGTGGTTTCTGCATCAACCCTGCGATCAGGTTCCAGCCCTGCCCAGTTCACCTTGAGGTAAAGGAGATGCTCAAAGATACTGTACAGGAAGAAGGATGAAAAATAAGAAGACAGAAATGCTGAACACAGCTTTAGTTTTATGAACAATAAATTTAAAGACCGGCATTGAAGTGACTCCTTTTAGTTGTAGGTATTAATAAACTGTAATTATAATAAATATTTGACTTTAAATTTTGAAACTGATTGACAGTTGATCTTAACCCCAATCATTATCGACATCAATAAAAAAAACTGAATTGCACACACA
Organism: Takifugu rubripes; assembly: GCF_901000725.2. NCBI lineage: Eukaryota > Metazoa > Chordata > Actinopteri > Tetraodontiformes > Tetraodontidae > Takifugu > Takifugu rubripes. The sequence continues at coordinate 2,051,261 of NC_042293.1, read as the reverse complement.
TGATGAAATATTGAAAAACACATAAGCAGTTTACATACATACATGTGTGTGTACAAATGATGATGAATGATGATGAGAGCTAATTCCTTACTGCTTATTCCACCATCAGTTTATGAATTGCAGTGTGAGTTTGAAAACAGAAAGCCCCTTGGCCCTTTATGAACCAATTAATAATCTATAATCTCATCAGATGTCTCCAATAGGGTCTGGCTGCATCTCGATATTTTGATAATCACAAATTTGCCTGTGTTGCATGGTTGCAAACGAAGCTCATTTTGGAAAACAATGCCTACCTTCTGACGCTAGATGGCGGTAGATTGTCTGCGTAAGTGCCATGAGAAAGAGCAGAGAAATCCCAGCCACTTGATCCGTCGCGGAAAGACAATCTCTACTGCGCATGTGTAAAACTCCGTACATCGGTTTGTTTTTTGTTTTTGGTTTTTAAAGTTCGTTATATAAACACAGAATACTAGGAACTACGTCTGGAACTATAAATAAATTGTTTGTCAATAATTTATTATACACCTTTTGCATATTATGCACCAAATCTATTTTTAAAATGCTGTCAAAAAATATCCTGGTATATGTGCAATAAAAAGACATATTCAACAGTCTCAAAATCTGAATCACAAGAGACAGTTGTTTTTTTATGGTGTATCTTTGTCTACTTACAACAGGCATGTCCAAAGTCCGGCCCGGGGGCCAATCACGGCCCGCGGTAAGATTTCATACGGCCCGCAAATTCAGTCTTACAATGTATTATTTATGGCCCGCTGGCACTAACAGAATAAATAAATCACTAAAATGTAATTCCTCCTTTCTTGTATATCTTGTAAAAGACAAGAGCAAAATTTACTTGTTTTAAACTTGTATGATAACAGACAACTTTGCATTACATTTATCAAACTCATGGAAATTTAAGGTATTCCATACAGTTCAGTGTTCAATGTTATCTGACTCTCCAGATATGAATTAAAGGCAGAATTGTGTTTTTAGAGTTGTTCACGTCTGCCTGAGTGGCTTATATTTGGTTACACTGCCATTTGAAAAATAAAGAGATTTGTGACAATGAAAATTGTTTTATAATAGTGTACATTTGCATGTACACCCCGGGCATCTTCGTTATCAAATCTGGCCCTCTTTGCAAAAAGTTTGGACACCCCTGACTTACAATGACAGATATCATTTAAGGCCAACATACTCTAGAGATATTCTTGTAAAAGGATGCTCACCCGTAAGGCCAAGTCAAAAGACTAAAAACTAAAATAAAAGGAAGCCTTTATGTTCAATCACACAAGTAAAGTTCAATTATAGTATTTCAAATCACGTCGCACAAAAATTACGAACGACCACTTATGCAGCACATGCGCAGTAGAACTAGTTTCTCAAGCGGAAATAGAAGCGTCTTTGCGCATGCGCACTAAAAGAAAAATTCGCGTTTCCGTGCAGGATCAAGCCCGGTCTCTTGGATGCGGAGGAAGCTTCTTCACGAACGGTCAGTTTCCTTATTTTAAACTATTTTATTTTACAATGATAAGTAATCACACTGTTCTGTTATAGAACGGTGGTTTTAAGTCTATTGTTTTTTGAAATTCTTTAAAAGATTTTACCTAGCTTGCATTGCAGTGTGTTAATATACTGTATTAAACTTTATATGATGTTTATCTTACATAAAAAAAGTCGTAAACGGTGAATTTCTTGTTGCTAAAACGTTGAAGATATTTAACTTTGACTTACAGAAAATCTAATCTGAAACATTTGCCTCTCTGAACTATAGCATTCAAATTGCAAACAAGTGTCCCATGGATGCACCCCACATATAAAATGCTGGCAAATATTGTTCCTGATTATGGGAATTAATCTTAATGTTTTTTAATGTTAATGTAATTCATTAATGTTGAAATCCCTGACAGTATTCATTGTGTATGTATAGTTTTGACTACCTTTTAAAACTAATGCTGGAAACCTTGGTTATTCTCATTTATTTATTGGTTTGTGTGAATTTCCAGGGTGTTGTTATGGTGCCTGTGGAGAACCTACACCTGGATCATGTTCAACAGATTGTGTGTGTTTTGGAGTCAGTCATTCTCCGCTGTTTTGGCCCCGATGGAGGGCAGGTGCTCTTCATCCGAGACACCGGGCAGGCGATGATAAGCTGCAGTGGGTCACGCATTCTCTCTGCACTGAGACTGGAGCATCCACTGGCAAGGTAAACACTCTTTAAAAAAAAAAATTGATGTTAGGTGGCATTATCTATCAATACATTAATGTTGATTTTATTTTCAGGATGGTAGTGGATTGTGTTTTAAAACACAGCACAGCAACAGGTGACGGATCCAAAACCTTTGTCCTCCTGCTGACTTCATTACTCCGGACGATTCATGCAAGTGCCTGTAAGGAGCCTAATGTGTCTCATAACTATGTGTCCAGGTATTCAGCAGAGGCTGCGACAGGCAGGCATTTGGCTTTCAAAACACTGGAATTTGCATCAGAGCAGCTGGAAAATCTCATCACTGCTGCAGTTATTCCATATGGATGCAGTCTTTTGTGGGAATATACTGCTCCAACAGCACATTTACAGACTGGCGCAGGCAGTCGCCATGTTCAGAAGCTACTGGCATCATTCTTTTGCTCCCGTCTGAGTAGATCCCAGTGTGATTTTGCGACCAGCCTCACGTGTAATCTACTCTCTAGCTGTGGATTTAAAGGTGCCCAACCGTCGTCATTGCTTCAGTTTTTAACTGACAACTTTCCCACATTGCACACACGAGTGTCAGGCTTCCCTTTTACCTGTTCGCGCTTGGTTGAAGGCCAGGTCATTCACAGGGACTTTGCTTCATTCTGCCCTCCCAACGTCAGTGACTTACCAGTTAAAGCTGTGATTTTTACTGGAGGCCTCGAACCAGAAATACTCACTTCAGGAGAAGTGTTGGAGCTGGCTTGTGGACAGACAAGTATTGTAGACTTTAAAGCCTGGGCAGAAAGGTCACTGAGCTGTGTCTTTGCCAACCTGCAGAGGTTAGGCATCTCTCTGCTTTTGTCTGCCGTAAAACAGTCTCCGGCGGTCTTATCTCTAGCTGCACAGGCAAATATCTGCATCGTGGAGTGTGTCAGTGAAGATGAGCTGACTTTGTTTGCTCAGCTAAGCAGGACTCAACCTGTGTCGGACTGTCAGATAATAGGACCAAGCAACGTTGCTACACTGACCTTTTGCCGACCAATACATCTTGGACCTCATAGGTATGAAATCTGTCACTCTTAAACTGTACTGTTGGTGTTTTCCATTTGATTTAATTCCCAGATTGCTGATCCGTGTCCTGTCTTCTTCATAGATATGTTCATTTGGCTTTCCAAGATTCAGAGGAAAGGGTCATGGTCAAACTGTGGAATCTTGTCATTTGTGGACCAGGGGAAGGCCAAACAGACCAGTATGCATCTGCAATCCTGGATGCCATCCTCATGCTGCTTTCAGCATGGCAACCCCTGGCAAACACCTCAGCAAAAGCAACAGAAAAGACCTTGAATGATGAAGCAAGCACGTGCTTCCCAACCCATCCTTTAGCTGTGTCGGAACCAGGCTGTGTTATACCTGCAGGTGGAACATTTGAGTTTCTGTTAACCCGTGCTCTTCTGCAACAGCGCCACAAAAACTCTGGCGACTCTGATATCGGCACCTCCGTAGTTTCACAACTGTTGGCCGATGCTCTGCTGACGGTGCCCAGGCAGATTTACTCCTGCAGCCAGCGCCATTTCCTCCACACTCAAGATCAAATACTGAACTTTATAAAATCTCATTCACACCCTTTCAGCCTCCTGAGCATGGATGATTTGGATTGTTGTGGCAAGGCTAGTGCATCTTTAAAAGTCATAGAGGAGCTGGGATTGGAATCGGTGAGCTGTAAATACCAGCTGCTCCTGGCCGTGGTGCAGTGTGCATCACGTCTTCTGCAGGTGGACACTGTGCTGCAGACGCACGCCGTTTTAAACACAAGGTCACACAGACTTACAAGCATATCCTCAGAAGGGGAAGCGCAATAACCGATAGAAACTGAGGTCAAAAAAAGATTTGCTTTCTCACTTTGCTGAGTGTAATTTTCACAAGCAATACCAAAGCACTGTACCAGCTGGAAGCCAGATATTTGGTTTTATCTGTACCATCCTGTTCTCAGCCCAAGTCCTGCCAAATCTGGAGCTAAATACGTCAAAATACGCAGTTTGGATCAAAAAGTTGACCTTTGGTTAACAAAAAGGGATGTGTCTGCAGGTGTTGATACTGGCCGCTTTCTGTCTTTGTTCTCATCATTTTTCCTGTTTTTCTTTTTGTTATCTCATATTTTGGGGTGTGGTGTCTGAGAGGGCCAATCCTGACTGTCAACAACCGAATCACAGGGTACTTCCTCGCGCTGTTTTCATGACAGACGTGCTGTTTTCACGGCGAGGTTTTCCCCCTTTATTGGGGAAACCGTAATCCCCCAGAAGTAAACATACTACTGAAATGGATTAGCTGTGTTTACTTTAATCAGTGTGATTATCATAGCTTCCAGTTTTCCATTAAAGAGGAATAAACAGGCCCCTGTGTTTGTGCTTTGAATGAGTCACACATGATGTTACAAATATCAAAGAGGCACGAAGCAGGAGATCCTTCAGATATTCCTTCCACTGGGAGTGTAACTGGGAAGCAGCCCAGTTTCATTCTCATCGTGGCAGTGATCTTCTAAACTAAGGCTGCCTGCATCCTGCACAAAACCCACCCTTTCACCGTGTCAGCCCATCAATAAAGGTTGTGATTAAAGACAACGCCCCGTTGATTTATACCCTCGGAGTTTACTGGTTATTTGGCGCAGAGTTTATGTCTGTGCGAAACATAGTGGTATAAGTGAAATAGACAATATAAAATACATCATCTGGTTGCGTGTGATGTACAATCACTTAGGTGTACAAATCTTTTACAAAAAAAAATCAATAAAAATAACAAAGGCGATTAGTAAAAAGGAGAAGTTAAGAAATGTATCCAAAGGATGTGAAGTGCTATTCTAATACCAAGCCAGAACAGACCCCAGTTAGCACAAGTCAGTGTTCTATTGGCTACAAGTAACAATGGTTTCACTTGACTGATGCCAGAAAAAGGAACTGTAGAAACTCATTAGTTAGTGTATCCTACCGAAATGGTGGCAGGAGCCTTTGATTATGGTGCAGGTGTGACACCTTCTGCCATTGGGTGTGTAATGTGGTCAGTATACACTAATATGATCTTCTGGTTGAACAATTAGCAGGTCACAATCACTGATTTTAGTCCACTGAGTAAAACGAAATAAATCACACACGTCTGTTCCACATAGCCACTGAAGCACAGATGATATCCATATTATTCTAAACAATCACGTCTCATCTGGTTCATGAAAGTGAGCCTAAATATCACTGGCACTGTTATAACTACTGTGTGATTTAATCTGAAATATCGGCACCTGTTTTTTTCAGGATATCATCCCTGAACAAGCAGTGTTTCTATTGGCAGTGGAGAGTCACGTGACTCTAGGAATGACATCATGCAACATCAATTATTTCAGGGAGCAATGGTGGATCTCAGACCACCTCCCGAGATTTCCTGATGGCGCAGCACAGAAGCATGCTGAAGATCATCCCAAACACCTGTAACAGAGGACGGAGGAGGACATTATTTAGGGTTTTTGTGAGCCGATCTGAGTTACAATAGTTGAAACACACCAGAATAATGCCGATGGTTATTCCCACTCCGCCTATTATGTGGAGCTTGGAGTCGAACATCTCGTCGATGGCATCAGGGCAGCTCTGCAACACAAAAGAACGATTCCTCTCAGCGTCCACTAAACCTCAGCAGAATGTGATGTATTGCACATACAGCAGACGGCATGAGGAGAAAGTAGGCTCCGGCAAGCCATTGTTGCTATAGTAACATGGCGAAAAAGCCAAGGAATCTTAAAAGAGAAGGATGAAAAACTCTTCACACCTGCCAGATAGTCTGTACACTCTCAGCTGCAATATATTTGTAGGCTGTTATCTCATATTCAATGATTCATTTTCATTAGTTTGGGCGTTGCTTGCTAGATATAAACGCTAATGATCTATCGACACATTTAAAGTGATTTTACCTTTGTAATTAACTGCGCCAGCAGGTCTCTGCTGGGGCAAGTGTCTTTGGCGTCATCTATTATAGTTCCTGTTGGTCCACAACAGTCCATCTGTGAACACACAATATCTGGCATTAACAGGCTGCACGCGGTCAACAAAACCGAAAAGGAAAATCTGTAAGTTTTATGAAACTAAAACAGGATTCAGTGTTTGGAATTTCACGATAACATATAGTTTACATAGTAATTACAGCCAAAATATTTATGTAATCTTGTCATGTTGTCTTAAAATTATTCTTTTTTATTTCCTACACCCCTTCTGATGTTTCATCTTTGATTTTTGGCCCAATGTTATCAATAAAGCACACACTAAGTTTCCTTTTACTAAAGCCCTCGATTCATCCTGAGTTAGACGGCTCCTCACCCCAGTTTGGATCATACGTAGAGTCTCTTTAAGACGCTCGTCTTTGGTTGTCTTGTAGTTATTGTAGGTCTGTCGGTAGAATGTTGTGATGTCATCCACCACCTGCAAAGAGTGAGAGACAACACTGATGTGATACTTCCCTCTTACCCGCTATTATGCAGTTTATTTTGCATGTTTCTTATCTATGTGCTATATTATAACCTTGGTTTGGTTGGAAAATCCCCAGATACCAGCTGCCACCTCAATGGCAAATATGATAAGCAGGAAGAAGAAGAACTGCATGAGAAATAAAAGAAACAATTCAGTAAAGTCAGCTTCTTGTTTCACTCTGTTTTCATTAAACTAAACTAAATGTTACTTAAGTGTACTGTAGTTAGTGCTCATTTACATAGATTCACCCTCCTCCCGAGGGATTGAGTGCAAGAAGATTAAGGCCAAACGGGGTGGGGGAGGGGAGGGAGGGACACAACAAGTTGGTGCAGGGACATCTCTAGTCTGGCCTTGGCATCGTTGTGGCAGTCCTTAGTTAAGGTTATTGAGCTATAAAGACCTCTGATTGTTGCCACATACTTAAACAGTTCAAACAGTGCAGAAAAGGAGTTTTTAAAAAGTATTTGAAACTAAAATTTTTTAAAAAAGGAATTCAGATGAGGTTTTAAAACAGGATACCAACCAGTCCCAGCATACAGGGGGACTCCTGGATTGCCCCGCAGCATCCCAGGAATCCCACCACCATCATCAGTGCTCCAGCCGCTATGAAGAGGTACACACCTAAACACACATATATAGGTTTAGGTGGGACCTGGGAGGCACAGCGTTTGAACTTTGGTCTGTTTGATAGCTGCTGGGTGAGCAGGGGCCTCTTACCGGTGTAAAACACATATGGCGCGTCTGGTCCTTCAAAGAGACCTTTGGTCTTTGGGTCTAATCTCAGCCACAGGCCTATAGCAAAGACAGCAGTGCCTGCAAGCTGAAGCAACAACAACAACAACATGAATTCTGCAGTTACAGTGCCCGATGGTTTATGTGTAATCCATATTTGTAACGGACCGCCCCGCTGCTGGCTCTCAGGACAAATGAGATTAGTGAGAAATTCTGATCAATTAAGCCCCAGACAGGATGCACGGCAGATTGTGACTCTAATTTTTGAACGTCCCTCCCGGCATCAATGAGCAGATCTCCCTCAGGATGTCTGAAATTTCAAACGTCCATTTTGTCATTTTGAATATCACACTGACACCTCCGTCCTGTCAGCTTTTTGATCGTTTTAGATTTCCAAACCCTTCTTCATGTCATCTCAGCGTTCCTCCATACTTGAGAGGACGCCCACCTGCGGCCTGAAAAAAGAGCTTTTATTCATTCTTTATAAGCCTTTCTTACCCACTCTTACTACGTGCGCTAAATAGTAGAGGAGACCTTTGGCCTGGACAGACACTGCTTTAGAATCTGACTAACAGAACTGTATTTTAGAATGGCGTCAACTTTATAGTCCAAACTTGTTTGTGCATGTTCGCCATCACAGTCATAGGTGTCCTTATTCCAGAGTTGTTTGGGCTAACTCTGGTTGCTGGTAAGTGTTTATTTTAGCATCCCCCGTGTGAACAAAATGGCAGGATGATCTGCGAAAGTGCCAACTTCCTTTCACTTTCTCTTGCTCGCATACATGCTTACATGCACAGTATGTAAGATAAGACTAGAGGAAAAGTGAGCGTCACCTACCCAGAACAGCAAGTTGAAAGCAAACATCAAATATTTGACACATTTAATTCCTCCAGCCAGAGCCATGCTGAATGTTCAACCTATTCCAAGGAGGAAACGGAAAGTGTCCATACGAAGCCGTCTGGTGAAATTCCACTCTTCTCCACGCCTTCATGCAATCACCTGATGTTTTTTTTCTAAAGGGAGTGGCATAAAAAACCACCCCCATTGTGCATGACTCCCTTCCTGTTGCTTGTCTTCCCATTTTCCAGTGTTTACTAGTCACATTAGACTACTCTGTGTGTGTGTGTGTGTGTGTGTGTGTGTGTGTGTGTATGTGTGTGTGTGTGTGTGTGTGCAGGTTCATATTACTGGGGGGTTCTGTTGAGGCATGACTAAACTCTAAATTTTAAGAATAGAAACAATGTAGTCCTGCAGCATGTTTGTTGCACCTTACAGGCTACGCCGACAGTTTCTGTATCTGATCTTGAGACACCGTGGGCACTCAGACTCATCAGAAACTGTAAATCTCATGGGATCAGTGGCAGGATCTTCCCCCTTAATCACATCTGTGGTAGCTCATAGCAAGATATTGTGGTTTCTCTATAGAGTGCAATTACTCTTTATTGGTAATGATGTCTTTAAAATGCTTAAGGCAAAAACTGCTCATGCCCAAATGTAAATCATTATATCTCTCTTTCTCTCTCTCTCTCTCTCTCTCTCTCGCTACACACACGCGCGCGCACACGCAAGTATGGGAAACAGTCTGCCCAGTAATGAATAGCTGCCGTGTCCTTTGCTCTATCTATAGCTACACAAATTGTAAGCGCTCATAAAAGGGCAAAGCATCCAACTAAAGCCACTCGTGCGCACCCACCCCGCACATAAATATATAAAAAAAAAAGGGGGGGGGGGGGGGGGACGTGACACACCCTCCAGGCTCTGGACTCAAAACGTCAGAGTCAGATACACAACACACATATGTCCCAAGAAGTTTTTGGTTATCAGTACAAACCCTCCACCCCCCGACCCCATATATTGAAATGTGCGCGCAAACTCCAGTGCGTTGGCTGGAAGTGGGTCACTTGGCCACTGGGGATTATTCTTCCTGTCCGCCTGCACTCGACGCGCATCGGGACACTGTGTTTGTGTGCTCACTGGTGGCCATCCCAGAATATACTGGGAACCAACAAACTGAGGCTGTCTGCGCCCCCGGTCCGAGTCTATATTTGGGACTTATATCGCGCCATCATTCACGAACCTGCTCTAAAACCGCACGCATACACAGCTGTGACTCACACACGCGCGCAGCGCATATAAACCACAGACAGTGAACACATTTAATTCCCCGAGTTATCAACACTGCATATTCTCATGGCAACTCACCCAGAATATGAGGTTGAAGGCAAACATCAAGTGTTTGATGCAAGTTTCTCCTCCCGACAGCGCGGCCATGGTGGTTCTGATGGTTTTCAGAACGTGGTCAAGCCGAACAGTAACGGAGGACCTGCAGCAGATCAGTCCGGGCAGAATGAGGTTATTTGTCGACGCGCCGGCAATGCTGCGTGCGTCGTGTTGTGCGCGTCTGTCGTGGCCCGCCCTCTCACATAACGGGATGCAAAAGCAGAGCTTTATTCTTTGAGTTCCGCTTCTGACGGTTTAAAATAGCGTTTTTGTTATTCCCACGGGGCTTTTTGGTGACGCTCTTTATTTTATTACAAATGGAAACATCCAGCCTCCTGCTGCTCTCTTCTGGGGGTCTGGAAATAATATTGCTGATTATTATTTTTTTCAAATTTAAGCAGCCCCATAAAGAATATATGTAACCGAAATTGTGTGTACAATGAAACAACCATCGGCGTGCTGTGGGTTTTCCCTGCGGCAGTGCGATGACGTCATTGTTCCACAATAAGAAAGACGCGTTTCCGGAGAGCAAAGGGTGGTTTAGAGGCTAATGTACACGACTGAGGACCGTGCACGAGCATGGAATCTATACGAGAGAGAAATACCCACATGTGTTCAACCACCTCTAAAGATTAAGCACATGCTGCATCTCAGTTCTGTTGTTAACTGTTTTGTCGTTGATTAAATTCAAAATGTTTTATGGTCACTGTTTTATTTCAATTATGAATAAAAGATTGTAGAAACGATCTGTAGGTTAAAATACAACACTTAAAATAAGGTTATACAATAATTAAATTTGTCCAAAAGAAGAGTTGACTGTGGCTCTACAGTCTTAAATGACATGTTAATATGTTATTGCAGGATTCACGATCAATGATCGAACACAATTGTTATTTGTTGCCAATTTTAAAATGTATTTAGCAAATAAAACCAATTCAAGATACAAATATTACAGAGCTCCGGGCCAGTTCATAACCCTACAATAACAAAGTCAATTGTCCGGGCATGAGGTCTGACAACCTAACTATCCCTTGACCCAGTCTTTTATAGAAACACATGCAAATTATTGATGCTAATTCAGTCCAATCCAGTCCTTCTGCTTGGGTGACCTCGTCTTCTTATTCCAGTCCCATTGGAGGCTGGTACAGTCCTTGTTCTCCATTGTTTCCCAAATGGCCAGGTCAAAGTTCACCTTCTTCCCGCAGATGAACTTATCAAGACCACTCTGCTGTCCAGTTTTACGATGGGTGTTTTACACCTTCAGCCTGACTGGCTCCTGCGATTACAACTGTCTAAACAACAATCATGTCATGGAAGGGTCACTGATCTTTATTACACTTGCTAATGTTCTACCATTCCTAACTTCTAAAGCACTTCTAACAGAAAACAGAAACATATGGTAGAACACATGGTAACAAGGTAAACACAATTCTCTTCAATTGCTTGATTTGTCTTTCAAATCGAGAAGTTGGCCTTTTTTTTTGATTGATGATGTTTCTCCAACCGTGTAAATCATTGGTCCATGTTTGTGTCCTCACAGCTCGGGTGGTGCTGCAGCAGATACTCAAACTTTCCACTGTTTACTTGATCCTCTTCAACACTGGCTAATTTGTTGAGTAACCTTTATACTGCAAAACTAATCAGCTAATCAAGCCCAAAACTAAAACAAAATCTTCCACTATATTTCACTGCTGTCCACTGAAAAGCTCCAGCCAACTTCTAAAGACAAGGTGTTATGTCTCACAAATAGGTCAAATGTAATACAAAAAAACGTTTCATTACAATTGTGGTAAATTTCTTCTGGTGGAAGTTGAGATGTGCTGATGAGAAAGGAATCTTCGTTGACACCGACTTGAGATGTTTATTGAAGAGAACAGTCAGGCATCAATCGGATGCTGCAGCTTGTCCGAGGGAGGTTTCGTGGTCCCGATGGTGAAGATCTCCGAAGTCTTTACTTCGGTAGCCCCTTTTATATGGTCAAGTAAACACACTCCTTTCTTCTGATCTCATGACACTATATGACCAACCACATGGTATAGCACAAACATGTGAGAGCACATGAGAGCACATTATAGCACCCGTAACAGGACTCATGTGGAACCTCTTCAGAAATTCGGAAACAGGGCCTACTGGGGATCAATACACAAGCTTCAGATACCACACAATGATCTTGACAATGTAAAGCACCTCCAATTTTTTGTCCCCCCACTCTTGGATAATTGAAATTAGACATCACTTATCACGTATTTCCTGATAAACCTAGGTATGTACAAAAGGATTTTAAATGAGAAAATCTTGTTCAAAAAGCACTCTGGATACTTTTAAAGGGGAAAAAAAGCCACAAAGCACTGATTGGAAAGAAACAAGTGTACATCAGAAAAATATCTCCCTGAAGAGAAAATTTGGACAGAATATTTTCCACGTTGAACCCTCCTGCAGCGTTGAAATTCCCATCCTGATTGGGGAACCTTTCCTGACCAGTTGCCAAGCATATAGTGTCCATTTTCAGATTCCTTTTTTCCAGGCCCCATGCTCCTGCTGACCATTGCACCTTTGCACTTGTTGTTGTCCATGTAATAAACTCAAACAGAGTTCTGAAATTCAGAGAATTTCCTTGTCGGTTGGCTATTGTTTGGATGTGCAAAGCTGGTTATCAACCTATCAACCAGAGAAAATCTGGGGAAACTTTCACCTCGGAGTGTTTATCTGTGAACCTTCCCAGTCTCTACATTTGTGCGTATGTGTGTGTGCGTGCGTGTGTCTGGGAGGTCAGTTTTAGTGTGGCTTTGTCACAAATTAAAGCATTTGGCACCACCAGAGCACCAAGGGTGCGTGAGATATCTCTTCTGAGTGTTTTCCACATGAATTGTTTGGGTTGGCAGAAGTGCAGCTATGTATTCGCAGACTAATCACTCAACCAGGCGATCAGCGGGCACATCCTGGTATTGTCCTGCTGAATGTGTTTGATGGTGTCAGTCTGCAGCCAGTGGACTGTGGATCATAGTAGGATTTTAGAAGAAATAACCTGGAAAGGGGTGGAGTGTTTCAGGAAAGCTTGCGACAACAGGGCAGGGGTATGCGTGCCTATAAAACTGCTCAACTGAGTGCCAGTCTTCATAACAAAGCATCACCTCTCAAGCTTATTAATCACGGCACTCAAGAATGTAAGGCACAAATGGTGTAACACTTCTACTCTGAGATACTGGATTGTGATACTGGATTAATTAAGTCATGGAGGTAAGACTGAATGCAGCATGTACGCAGTAATCATAGTATTTGTGATGTCTATATGACAGATGGGGAGGATTTAAAGTGTATTCATGTGTGTTTCAGGTGTGTATGAAGAAGTGGTTGCAAGAATTTTTACTTCTCCTGCACCTGACAGGTGATTCCAACTTTAGGTCTCATCAAAATCGATCGTCATGAAAGATTATAGTTCTCGACGTATGTTTATGTAATTTGTGTGTGCAGCTCTGGTGGCAGATGCGTCAGGCAGATGCAGCCTGTTTGGACGACACCACATTCACACCTTTGACGGGGTTCTATATGAGTTCCCTGGAGACTGCAGCTACCTGTTGGCTGGAGACTGCAAGCATCGAACCTTCACACTGCTGGGTGAGTCTCCCGGATGGTTTATGATATGAAATGCATCAGCTTGTCTTATCAGTCACATGGTGTCGCCATGCCGTGAGATTGATGCTCGGCGGGAACACAGCATGCATGTTTTCTGGAGGAATCTATCCCCAATTATATTCTTTTCTCCTTCCTTTGCCACTTCGGATTGATGCTGTATGGTTAAACTTTTAAATGTATCACCCACAGGTGATTTTGTTGATGGCAAAAGAACTGGAGTCACTTTGTTTCTGGGGGACGCATTTGAACTCCACCTGTCTGTAGACGGCCAGCTCTCACAAGGAGATAAGAGGTTGCATATTTGTGTGTGTGTGGGGGGGACAACCCATCATTTTCTGTGCTCTATTAGAAAAATGATGGACTGCAGATGTTTGACATTTGATTCCTGTCGCAGATTATCTCTGCCACATGCATCTCATGGCGTGTTTGTGGGCACGGAGCTTGGATTTTACAAACTCTCGAGTGAGGAGTTTGGCTTTACTGTTACCATTGATAACGCCGCTAACATCGCCCTGACTCTGACCAAACACCACGCCAATCACACCTGCGGCCTCTGTGGCAACTTCAACACCGACTCAGCTGACGAGTATACTGCTCAGGAAGGTAAGGCCACGTGGGTCTTTTGGTCAAAAAGTCTGAAACGATGCATGTAAATAAAATAGTGTGAAAGTATGAAGGGTTCATTAGCAGCAGAACCTAGGAAATGAGTCACCAGCACAGAAACAGGAAGAATAGCAACTTGTTACAGGAAAGGAAAGCTAGAGAAACAGACATGGTAGGATGAGATTAAGAAGATATCTATCATCTACGGGTGTGTGTTCTTGAACTTGCCCCATGTTGAGTACTAAAATATGCATTCTACTAGCAAAGTGAGAACATTTTTGCAACATTTTTGCTGGTTGTCACAAGTTCAAAGGACTGTTTCAAAGTTTGAGAGTATTATGTTCATGACAGCCCTCACAAAGCTAGAAGTACAATGATGTGTGTGTGCGTCTGTGTTTAGGATTCCCAACTGAAGACAGCTATGACTTTGCAAACTCATGGGCTGTGAAAGGGGCTGATCAGATTTGCCAGCGTGTGTCAAATCACGGTTTATCCTGCAATGGCTCAAAAGACTCCTCACTGGTGAGAAGAGAACACACACACACACACACACACACACACACACACACACACACACACACACACACACACACACACAGACGTTGCATATTACATCATAATTTTGACCTGGTTCATTTTTACCATGTACAACACAAACTTTTGTCATTCTTCTTCTCAAATTTTACTTTTTCTCATGTTTGCACACGTTTCAAAAATAAAGTGCTGCTGTGTGTTTTATCATTGTCTAATATTGGAAATTGTTAACTGTCTGCTGCTCTGTAACCTGTACAGTAGTTTGCTGAATGTAGGTGGGCTGGTAGTTTGAGTTTTGTATCATGTAAACACCCGCATGAAAACAGTCAACTCTTTATGTTAATATGAAACCATCAGATACTATCAGCACACTCATTTTGTATGAATTTCAGCCTGTTTTTGATTTTGGTCATCTTTGTTATACTTCCTGTCTTTACGAAGTTGCTTTGATATGTAGCTCTGCGTTTAAGGAGCGCTCCATTCTTTGCTGCTTCTCATCCAAACTTAGTGCTTTCAATCAATCTGCCATCCTATCTCCTCTCTTACGTCATTCTCAGAGGCACCCCACATTTTGCAACTGACCCTAAGGTTTGTAGCCAGTTTCAGTTTTTTATTCCTGCATGTGTTTTTGTAGATCCTGTCCGGGTGTAGAAAGCTGCAGACGTCCAGCGTTTTTCTCCGCTGCGCTCATCTGGTCTCTCCTGAGGCGTTTGTGTTGCTGTGTGAGCAAGAGGTGTGTTACTGTGACCAGACAGACGGTGAAGACTGTTACTGTCCATTCCTGCTGGAGTTCGCTCGTACTTGTCATGCACATGGGGTGCCTCTTCATGGCTGGCAAGAGGAAAGCCAGTGCTGTAAGCTACACAATCAATGGAAAAAGCAGCTGTCAATTTAAATGAATAAACTAATTAGATTTATGGGATGTGTTACTCAGTCCCCAAATGTCCAACTGGGATGCAGTACAGTGAATGCGCCAAGTCCTGCTCCACAACCTGTCACAGTCTCAATATTCAGGAGGTCTGTAAGGAAGACTGCATGGATGGCTGCAGATGCCCCGGTAACCTCCCACTGGCTGCCTCTCTTCTCTCTCACACTGGTGCTCGTGGTAACGCCTGTGTTTTTCAGTGGGTAAAGTTTTGGACGGTACCCGCTGTGTGGAGGTATCCCAGTGTTCCTGCGTGCACATGGGTCGACATTTCCCGCCTGGATCCTCCATCTCTCAGGACTGCAACACCTGGTGAGAAAACAGTGACATGCATAAATGCACAAACCCTTGGCTCCTGCTGACTGAACCGTAACTTTCCTGCAGCGTGTGTCGCCATGGTTCCTGGGAATGCACCAATGAAGGATGCCCTGGTGAGAGAGAGAGACAAACAGCATTATTTAACGATGTTCATTCCTTGGTTAAAACAACAATCAATTATTGCTCGTATTCACTGTTTTGCATTCGCTCCCTTTATCCAGGCGAGTGTTTGGTGGTCGGTCAGTCTCACTTCAAGACGTTTGACAACAAGTTTTTCACCTTCACCGGCCGCTGCCAGTACTTGCTGTCAAGAGACTGTGTGGATAACAGCTTTTCTGTCATTATCGAGAATGTGCAGGTAATTTGGTGTATATCCTCTGTAAGTCTGCTTTCTTTTTTTTCTCTCTCAATGTGCGGAATTTGGGTGTTTTCTTCCAGTGTGCTGATGATGAGGTTGCCGTATGCACGCGCTCAGTAACACTCAGTCTGCCCTCCCTGGAGGACATGACAGTGAAGCTTAAGCACGGAGGACTCGTCTCTGTCAATAGCATGGACATCCAGACGCCAATGCACCATGGTATGCTATGGGAATATAAATCAGGTCTTCACACCTTGAGTATTATTGATAAAGTAAATTTTCTTCTTTGTCATTTCACTCACAACAAAAGGCAATAGCAACCATTATTTCACCTACATATTACTTGCTTTGTTTTTAATCGATGTGCAACTTCACAGGTCACCTGCATATCCAGAGGTCTGTTCAGTCTGTTCATGTAAAGTTTGGAGATGACCTCCGCCTAGACTGGGATGGACGTGGTCGCGTATTGTTTAAGGTTGGAATAATCCAAATATCTGTAGTGATGGTGTTTTGTTTTTTTTTCTCAAAATGACAGCTATCTAAATACAGGACTAACTTTTCTTAATCTCCTCAGCTGGGACCACAATGGGCAGGAAAGACCTGTGGTCTCTGTGGAAACTACAATGGTAACCAAGGTGATGACTTCTTGTCTGGCTCTGGCCTGGTTGAGGCTGGTCCTCAGGCTTTTGGCCAGTCTTGGAGGATCAATGGTGACTGTGACTCTGGCCACAAATATGAGAATGACCCATGTGCTGTCAACCCTAAAAGAGGTAAAACACACCTATGATGCACCATCATCATCAAGACCAAACTGGGAAATAAATAAATACCCAAACAGCACTCCAGCAAATTATCACTTACCTCTTCTTATATTATGTCTTTTAGTGCGCTTTGCGGAGGAAGCGTGTTCAGTGATCCTGTCGGACGAGTTCAGCGCGTGCCATTTTTTGTTAAACCCCGGGCCGTTCCAGCGGATCTGTCGCTATGATGTGTGTGCCTGTGTGGACAGCGAGGAGTGCCTCTGCACTGCTCTGTCTGCATATGCAGCAGCCTGTGCTGCCAGAGGAGTGCTACTCAGCTGGAGGTCCCACTCGCTCTGCGGTAACTCTGCATGACAGCACATTTATCTGACCATACAGGAACCCAGCAGAGAAATCAGAATATCAATCTGTGCTAAACTACACACTACAGTAGAGGAAATTACAAATCCATCATAATTCCCCACTAATTGACTAGACCTTCCAGTAACACTCGGCTGGTTTGATTTTTCCCAGAGATGAAGTGCACTGGGGGTCAGGTGTACGAAGCCTGTGGGAGTGTGTGCCAAAGAACGTGTCGTTCTTTGTCTGGGTTGGAACCGGGCTGTAAGGGCGAGAAGGCATGCGAGGAGGGCTGCTTCTGTCCTGCAGGGAAATACCTCAGCGATTCAGGAGAATGCGTGACGGCCGACCTGTGTACCTGTCTGCACGACGGACAGCTCTACCAGCCTAACGACATTTACGCGGATCACAACAGCATCTGGTTAGTGACTGCTGTGTTCTGGAACGTCAAAGACAGTTTTCCTGCATGCGGATTTCAATATCTAACTTTTATTTTAGCCAATGTGAGAAGGGGGCGATGCACTGCAGCTCCCCTGAAACGAGCGCTTCACTGTCTGACCTCTTCTACGACGACGACTTCACACCATCCAGAGGTGCAATGTGAGCTGGGTAGTTTGGCCCGTTTTCTGAAACACATAACAAGTCATATTACTTTTCTTGTTTGCAGTGCGGAGGTCAGCTCAGTGTGCACCTCCGCTCATCCGTTCAAACTGCGATGTTGGAGAAAATGGTCTTGAATGTGCCAGAACGTGTCAGAATCTGGATCTACCCTGCGTCAGTCTTTCCTGCATCCCTGGCTGCCTATGCCCTCCTGGCACAGTAGGTGGCGTGTTGTTTTGCACGGGTGTGTTGAAAAACACTGCAGCATCTTCTAAAATCAAACATGCTGATCGACTAATTTCAGGTCCGTAATCGCAAAGACTGCATCGCACCTGAACAGTGTCCATGTTACCATAACAACAGGCCATACACGTCAGGGCAGTCTATAGCAGTAGACTGCAACACTTGGTAAAACACGTTCATACCATCGGATGTGAAACAGCTGCACTCTGCTCACGTTGGGAGTTTTTGTCGCTTGCAGTGTGTGTGAAAACAGGAAGTGGCGCTGCACAGAAAAAGTGTGTGATGGTGTGTGCCGAACTGTGGGTGAGAGCCACTACATCAGCTTTGATGGCCTCAAATATTCCTTCCCTGGCCTCTGCCAGTATGTTCTGGTCCAGGTAAGAGATAAAAAAAAAGACATTTTGCTGATGTCAAAAATGGGGGGAAGTGGTTTATTTATTGGTCTCAGATATGAATGAATTACATTCAGAACAGTTCATATTTAGGCCATGTCTTCAGTGTCTGAGTTTCAATGAGAAGAGACAGTTAGATGGTCAATGTCTCCCCTGTTTTTTCACCACTCTTCACCCTTTCATGTTTCTCATCCAACATTTATCTTGAATTAACTTCCATACGTTGCCAGGATATGTGTAATGGCGAGGAGGGTTCATTCAGGGTGCTGGTGGAGAATGAAGCCTGTGGCCTCATAGGACGTCGTTGTGCAAAATCTGTCAGAATCTACTACCATGGAGGCTTGATTGTAATGGAAAAAGGAGAGGTAAGATTAATTTATCAAATAAAAAGAAGAGCCAGAAATGGCGTTGTGCAATAACAATATAAGAAATATTTTTTTGAGACCCATTTTTTTTCTTCACTTTTTCACTGCAAGTCATTCTGGTTTGCAGGTGAAGATGAAGAAGCCGGTGTTGCAGAGCTCACAGGTGGAGATCATCCGATCTGGACAGTTTTACACTCTGCTGCTGGGGAAACAAATCTCCCTCAGCTGGGACAGGGGAACTCGACTCCTGGTTCACATCTCCGCCCAGTACAGGGTACAGATTTGGTCCTGCCTGAGTTTTGACATGAATCTTAATCGTTTTTTGTGTTTTTAACCAAATATCTGTGCCAAATGCATGCTGTGGGTTGCAGGACCGGGTGTGTGGCCTGTGTGGTAACTTTGATGGGAATGTCAACAATGATTTGATGAGCAGCAACAACCAGCTGGAGGTGGACTCCTCCCACTTTGGAAACTCCTGGAAAGTTAGTCCCAGCTGTGCTGATGTCACACAGGTAACATCTGGGCTGAAACTGAAGGACCACACTTATTATTCAGTGTTGATGTATTACATGTGCTGCATGGTGCTTTGATACCTAAATCATAATGAGAATCTGAAAATCTGACAAAACTTACTTTGCGTATGTAGATACCTCCACCTTGCAGCCACAACATTGTCAAGTTGGTAACAGTAGAACAGTCTTGCCGCGTCATCACTGGTCCTCTTTTTAAAGAATGTAACAGCCAGGTGAGTGTAACGATGCAAGAAATAACATCACTCATATTATCAGTTTATGACTCCACCATTTTAAAAAAAAACTTTTCCTGTGTGGCCGCAGGTGGATGCAGAGCCTTATGTAGATATGTGTGTGGAGGCAGCCTGCTCTTGTACATCGGTGGGTGATTGCGCATGTTTCTGTGATGTCATTGCTGCATATGCTCAGGCCTGCTCAGAGAAAGGTGTATCCATCAGCTGGAGATCCAATGAGCTCTGCCGTGAGTTCTCACAAATCCGCTGGTATAGGTCACAGTTTTGCTCCATTATTATTAAAATTTTATCATCCCACTCAACATTTTTCAGCTGTGAGCTGTGAAGAGATGAATCCAAGGAATGCAGTCTCAGGGGAGGAGTTATGCCAGTGGAGGTATAATACCTGTGGCCCTGCCTGTCCAGTCACCTGCCAGCACCCAGATCCCCTCCACTGTTCACTGTCATGTGTGGAAGGTTGCCATGCCTACTGTCCTCCAGGTGCCAAAATATGTCCCACACATACAGTACAATGCCAAATACAGATGGATGCATTGCTTTTTTTTAACTTGCTTCAACATTTTGAAGGCCAACTACTGGATGAGGTAGCCATGCGTTGTGTAAATCCGTCAGAGTGTCAGGTGTGTATTCACGAAGGTCAGAGAATCTCACATGGCAACAAGGTCATCCTAAACCACGATGATCCCGAACACTGTAAAATATGGTACGACTGCATCACACACATGGACTTGCTGTACATGTTTAGATTTCTCTTCCATGATAAATAACTAAGACTTTACCACCTGCTTTTGAAGCCACTGTGACAAGAACACCCTGAGCTGTGAGGATTGTACCTCCCTGGCCATGGTCACTACTCCCACACCAAATCCTGCCTATATCACCTTCACGACCGCACCCTTCACCACACTGATGCCTGAGGGCATGTGTGACCGAGCTATGGATCTTGCATTCCTGCTGGATGGCTCGATGGCCCTGAGCGAAGATGAATTTCGAGCAACAAAAGATTTCATCCTGGCGGTGATTGAACCATTTCGCATGGGTTCAGCTCACACTCGAGCGACAGTGTTGCTCTACCACTCTGGAGTTAAAACATATGACCTGCAGGTAAAGGAATTACATTAAATCTATAATAAAATGTCAGGAAAACATCTCACAGACGTTCTACTGACTGTCTGTATTTTATTCATTCAGGTTCAGAAGTGGCTGTTTAAAAAGAATGTTCATGAACTGCATTACACTGGAGGAGACGCAGCCTTCTTGAACGAGGCCATCAAGTATCTGGTTATCAACATCTATGACAAAAATAAACGACCCAACGCCGGCCGCGTTGCTATCATCTTGACTGCGAGCACCAACCCTCGGTCAGATCGGGGGCTCACAAAGCTGCTGCGGAAGAAAGAGATCACCACGCTAACGGTGGCGCTGGGTCCTGGGGTGAACATGCAGCAGATTAATGACATCACCAAAGTCAGCCCAGACAACAGGGCCTATGTGCTTAGCAGCACAGGGGAGCTCAATGATCATCTGTTAGAGCTAACAGATTACCTCTGCACCTTGGGAATGGAACCAGAAGTACCAAAACCTGCCACCACGACCTTGGCTCCTGGTCTGAAGCCCAAGCCCACCTCACCTGCTGGCCTGTCTCCAAAGACCAAAGCCTCCAGCTTTCCTACCAAAGATGTGACTTTCATCTTAGAGGGCTCCGACTCTGTCGGGGAGGCCGACTTTAACAAGACGCTTGTCTTCTTGGAAAATGTCATCTCACAGCTGACAGAGAAGGAGGAGGTGATTCGTATCACTGTAAT
The DNA here is from genome assembly GCF_901000725.2 of Takifugu rubripes. Classification (NCBI taxonomy): domain Eukaryota; kingdom Metazoa; phylum Chordata; class Actinopteri; order Tetraodontiformes; family Tetraodontidae; genus Takifugu; species Takifugu rubripes. Next base: position 2,029,986 of record NC_042293.1, on the reverse strand, counting down.
CCAGTACTCTGTCACAGTCACCATGGAGATTAGTCAGTGGGAGCTGAGGCAGCACAGAGACCTGTTGCTGCGACGTCTGAGGGAGATTCGGTGGAGGGGTGGCAGTAAAACAAACACAGGAGCAGCTGTCACAAATGTCGAGAAACTGACTACAGACCAGCCTTTAGGTAAACCCAAACCTTCTCAGCTGGTCTTCCTCATCACAAAAAACCCTCCTACTGACATAGTGACGCGTACAGTGGACATTTATCCCATTGGCGTCGGGCGAGGGGTGCAGGAGGTTGACTTGTTTCCATTCAGTACCCCCCGCAAACCAATGATAGTGAGCGGCTATGATGAACTGATGGCTCTAGTCCGCATAGTGGTGAACATCACGAGCTCTACAGTAACACCCCGCTCACCCACGCTGCCACCCCTGAAGGTCCCAAAACTGTCCAAGCTGCCACCCTCAGGTGAACAACTCTCATTGCACTTATTTAGCGGAAACACAGCCACCATCCTTTATTTATTTGAAAATTCTTTGCACAGTGCCGTGTAAGAAACCATTGGACGTGCTGTTCCTGCTAAAGGCTGGAGAGCAGCTTGAGGATATGAAAACGTTTGTCAAAGACTTCATCAACAGTGCTGACATAGGTACGTGCCTAACCATCAAGTTTGGTTGAAATGTTTGGAGCTACTTAAAGCAAAAAAGACTTTTAATTAAAATCTTTAACTACAGGTATAGATCCCCTGCCTTTCTACACTAATAGTAATGATTGATAATGTTTCCAGGGACTAATGGCACTCAGGTGAGTGTTGTTCAATATGGTGCTGCAAACACAGAAGAGGTCATGTGGAGGACGGAACAGCGAAAAGCTAACCTCCTCCACTTGGTGGAGGACATTCCGAGAAGGACTGCCGCTGCCCCTGCGCTAGGTATTGGACACAGCAGCAAACACATCGACCCACAACGATGCCAACTGGTGCTGCCCACCTGCTCTGCTCTTTTGCAGGTTCCGCCCTGCATTTCGCCGTGCAGATGGCTACTTCATCAGTCAGCGGAGGAAGAGCCGGCGTGGCCAAGGCTGTGGTGATGCTGGTGACTGATACATCTACTGATGATGTTAAAGAGGCAGCAAATGAAGCGCTGGCAGCAGGTCAAATGCACAGTCAACATTAGATTAACCATCCAAAATCCCCTTCTAGTGTAGTTCCACTGGTACGAGTCTCATTTCCTTCTAGGTGTGTCAGTTTTCCCCATTGGAGTGGGACCGAACTACGACAGGAACCAGCTTAGTCTTCTTGGCCGCCATCACAATCAAGACAACATGCTTCACCTGAACAGTATGGATCAACTTCTAATGTTGCTGACTCTGGACCACAGTTATATAGAAAGAATATGCAGAGGTGCGTACACATCATATACACCCGAGTTTATATTTCCTGGTAAGAGCCTAAAAACATACCCTTTTTAATTGTGTTTCAGCTGGGACAGGGGTGTGTGTTGATGATAACGGGAAGGAGAGGAAGGTGAGGAACACTTGCTACAGAGGCAGCACATTACCAAAGTGGCTCACAGCCATTAATGTGCAGCGTTAACATGTTTTCAGCCTGGGGAGTCGTGGATGCTGGAGGATGGCTGCCACTCTGTTCTGTGCCAACCTAGTGGAGAAATGACCATGAAGAACCTCAAAGTCAGCTGTGACAGCCTGGAGCCACCAGCCTGTAGCAACAATATGCCACCTGTCAGAGTTCAGGAGACCTGTGGATGCCGCTGGGAATGTCCATGTAAGCACATCAAAAGGATTACACAGTTTCTCATTTCAGCTCATTTCCCACTTGGGTTGTGAACAAAGACTAGTGTGTATTCTATTTATGACTATTGGATGCCACATCTCTCTGATGGCTCTATTAATACTCTCTGTCTCCTCACCGTGTGGACAGGCATGTGTATGGGCAGCTCCACCAATCATGTGGTGAGGTTTGATGGCTTGGCACTCCGGCTGAATAGGGAGGGTTCATGTACGTACACACTGCTGACTGTCAGCAAAGGTGCCAGTAAGGGGTCAGAGGTCAAACTTCACACTGGACCTTGCCAACGTTCAAATAATTACAACCAGGTTTGCATGAAAGCCATAGAGGTGAACCACGGGCCGCATAAGCTGATGCTAAAGGACGATATGACGGTGAGATTAGTTTTGGTGCATCAGGGTACATGCAGTGAACTCCTAAGAAACATTCAATGTGTTGAATTGTGCAGGTAACAATCGATGGAGAAGAAATTGCGCTGCCTCGGCAGTACGCAGGTCTAGAGCTGGTAAGTTATGGAGGCGTGATGCTCCAGCTTAAATCGGATCCTGACTACCACCTGAGTTTCACGCCGCACACCAATGAGTTCACCATCACAGTGCCCAGCTCTGCCACCATGGGACACACTGCTGGGCTTTGCGGTAACATATGTCTATAGAATTTCCTAGATCATCTCAGTTTATCAGCTTGTGTCACACTCACTCTCCTTCAACATCTGCTCTTTCCCTTCATCTATCACCCAGGTGCCTGCGGAGAAGATAAACTCAATGTCCTTTCTTTACGTAACGGCAGCACAACCACAGACCAGCCTGGGTTTGTCTCAGACTGGGCTGACAATAAAGATGGTGCAACGTGTAAATCAATAAAGAGTGCTGTCTGTGTGGCTGGGGCAGCAATGGGATGCCAGGCCCTGCGTTCTGAGGTGTTCGAACCCTGCCACGCGCACATTCCTGTCCAGGTGTTCCTTTCCAAGTGTGAGGAACAGGCGTGCAAGCAGTCAGACGTGTGCGAGCTTATTTCAGCCTATGCCCGCCTCTGTAGGGAGAGGGGTGTGTGCATTGACTGGAGGGGCCCCCACCTCTGCCGTGAGTCGGTTTTTAGTGCATGTGTTTCAGGACACACCCAAATTGAACAAAACTAAACTTTTGCCTGGTCTGTTTGTTGTAGCGTTACAGTGTCCCGGCTCCATGGAGTATGATGCATGTCGCACAGGGTGCATAGAGGACTGCAGTACCCTACAGATGTTGCCAAGCGACTGGTGGGTTGCCAGGGGTAACCAGTCAGCATGTATGGACACACCCACAGAGGGTTGTTTCTGTCCAGGAGGTACTCTTTTACATCATGGCCAATGTGTGTCACCTGAGGCATGCAGGCAGTGTGTGGAACAACAGGGACGCACATACGGGGTAAGACACATGCAAACACCCACAAGTCGGGTCTTTTAATTAAAATCAAGATTATAAAAACTGGTAAAAGACCCTTTCTAAAGGAATTAAATGGCGCAACTGTTGAAGGTGTGAAGGTCTTTTACAGTGTGCTGCTAGTGCCCTCTAGTGTTGATTTGTAATACAGTAGGTACTTAAAATGAATATGGCTTGTCTTGTTTGTACAGTACATGCAAAGCTGGGTGCCAGAGGAGAACCCATGTTTGATTTGTATGTGCTTAGACCATCAACACATTAATTGCACTGCCAGACCCTGCAATGACATTAAAGGCAAGCTTCTTTTTGGTGCTCTTTTCATTTGATAAACATTTGCTAACATTTTACTATTACCAGTACTATGTTGTTGTGCATTAAACATGTAAAGCTTTTGCTGTACATGTATACAGCTCCTGTGTGTGGACCTTGTGAAGTCCTGAGGAAGAAGAGTGATTCAAAGTGCTGTCCAGAGTATGAGTGTGGTATGTGGCAGCATTACTTCACTCGTACTAAGAACCACAATCAGATCAAATGCACGTGCGTCAATAAAACAATTTAGCCTGGCTTAATTTTTTAATCAACATTCATGTGACCTTTTAGCATGTGATCTGGTGAATTGTGACCCTCCTGAAGTACCCTTTTGTGAAGATGGTCAGACTGTTGTTCTGAAAAATCCGGGAGAGTGCCAGCCTATTCACGAGTGCGGTATGACATCTAATCTGTCTTTCTCTGTTATATTTAAGTTGTCTACATGCAGAGAAACAGAGAGAGAGAGAGAGAGTACACAGATGTAATGTCGTTTACATTATTTTTTCCTACAACAGTCTGCAAAAAAGAAGAGTGCTCCCGTCAGGCTCCCCCTGATTGCCCTGCACATCGCCGGCTGTCAATAAAAAAGACAAAGTGCTGCGATGTGCTTGAATGTGTGTGCAACTGCCAGAACTTCACCCAATCCTGCGCTGCTGGTTTCATCACAACCTCCAGTACCAATGACTGTGGCTGCACAGAAACATCCTGCCTGCCAGACAAAGTGAGTCTGTATACAGTATATGGATTTATAATCTGTCCACCTTTCTCATGCTGTAAATGTACCTGTTTTAAAATTTTGTCTGTAGGTTTGTGTGGTGGGGGGTGTGGTTCACCCATTAGGAACCACATGGGAAGAGGGGTGTGAGAAATGCAGCTGCACCCAGCTGAAGGACAAAACCGGGTCCCTCTACTTGGCTCAGTGTTCACCACCCGTGTGTGATCGAACATGCCCTCAGGTGAGCTGCACAAAATGCCAAACATGGACTTTTGTGTAATGCTTTTAATTAATTTATAACTATTGGGAATAATTATACATTCCAGGGCTCTACATACACTCAGTCCAATAGCGAGTGCTGTGGGAAGTGCACACCAACCAGCTGCGTGGAGTCAAAGGGGGAGATGCGAGGGGACTCTCTGATTGGGGCAAAATTGAGACGTGTATGTATGTCTAGGACAACTATGACAAATTTAAAGTCCCTCTGCTCTTTAGGTCTGAATTATTATGTATTTTCAGCTACAATTAAGTAAGTAAATAATCCTAGGAGGTTTTTTCCCCCTCGCTGCGCCACATAATTGAAATGAACTTTGAATGTTGTTTTATGCTGATTCAGTTGTTTCTCTTGTTCTGTATTTAATTTGAAAGTTTTTCTCTCTCTCTCTAGATTGGAGAGGTGTGGCAGTCTCCACACGATAAGTGTGTGTTACAGCAGTGTGTGAAAGTAAATGATGAGGCGATCATCTCTGCAACAAATGTCAGCTGCCGCCCTGTGGAGACCCCGTCGTGCCCACTGGGAACAGAGCTGCGCTGTAACACCGAGGACTGCTGCCCGTGGTGTCACTGCGGTAAACACACTTATGCCATGATCAAAGACAAAAAACAAAAACCTTGACCACTAGATGGCTCTGTCTTACTGGATTTACACTGGTAATGTGCCTTAATGTGGCTGTACCAGCCCTGGTGTATGATCATAGACTGGTTAATGAAAGAATGTCAATAAAAGTACATGTGCATTTCTCCCTGCAGCTCCTCTGGATGCCTGCGTACTCAACCACACTCTGATAGGAGTAAGGCAGCCTTATTTATACACCCTAAGAATTTGAAAAAACAATGTTTTAACTGCGTTTTGTGTGTGTGTGTGTGTGTGCGTGTGTGTGTGGGTGTAGGCTGGGGAGAGGTTGATGATCGATGTTTGCACACACTGTGAGTGTGCCGTGGAAGACGGTGCGATGAAAAAATATAAACTGTCGTGCAGGAGAATCACATGCCCCAAGTGCCCAATGGTAACTATTATCAGTTGTTGTCATTCCCATCAAGGGGTTAGCAAACTGTTAATTACAGAGAGTAAATCTTTTAATGAATTGCACTTTAAGACAATATGGCACTCATGGTTTTCTAATAATTAAGCTTAATGCTTTTAGGGATACATCCTTAAAAAGGAGGAAGATGTTTGCTGTGGTCACTGTGTTCCCACGGCCTGTTTCATGAAAAGACCTGATGGGAAGCAAATCAGTGTACCGGTATGGCAAAGAACAACGAATTCTTCTTTTCTGTACAAACATGATCATTCACATTTCATTAGCATACCTATAACTGCTAATATCCAGACATGTTTTACACCCATCTACAACAAAATGTAAAATATTATGTTGTACTTTGGAACTACTCAGATGTACTTAATTCTTGGCGTGTTTGAAATATTTTCCCATTATTCATTAACATTTTAACCAGACAGATTAAGGTTTCTGGGAGGGACATCATGAGTTTATCCTGGTGTGTATTTCCTGCTGCAGGTGAACACCACTCAGGAAGATGGGTGTTACACTTACACCTGCAGCTTGAACAGTAATGGAGAGCTTGTGCTGCTGACCAAAGTTACCACCTGTCCTCCTTTTAACCGCCAAACTTGCCTGGACCAGGGGGTATGATTGCTGTCCAAATCGCCCTCCGACCTGTCTCACAGTATCCCCAAAGTCACTGCACCTCACACTGGTTAGAAATCTTTTCTTCTTTTGGCTTTCAGGGCAAAGTAAATAAGATTGGAACCACCTGCTGCGAGACATGTAAGTTTTTATCTCTGCAAAAGTGCTGTGTGGTCGTAATAATTTAAGAGCGTGTGTCCACCTGTGAAGGTACGGAGCCAGAGTGTAAGACGACGGTGGGGACGCTCAACTACATCAAAGTGGATGACTGCCAGTCAGAACAACAGATAGAGCTGCACTACTGTGAGGTCTGTGGATCGGCCGACGAGTGGAGTCACAACCCATCCAGTGGAGTCATAACCCCATGTCTGTCTGTCTGTCTCTCAGGGCAAATGTCCCAGTAAGTCCATCTACTCCCTGGAGAAGGCTGCTGTGGAGCAACAGTGTGTGTGTTGTTCTGCAGTGAAGACAGAACCTCTCAGCGTTCCCATCCTGTGCACTAACGGCACCCGCGGCCATCACACAGTCCTGTCTGTCACTGCCTGTGACTGTCTCTCTAGACAGTGCACTTAAAGAGAGAAGGAGAACATATATGTTTATCCAAGGGAAATGTTGTATATCCATGTAAACCAACCATATCACAATTAACAATAAACTCCAATTTGTGTTCTTCTATAACTACATTTTGCCTGTCATTTGTTTTTCCCCCAGTATTCCTTTTAGAGATAGACAGATTCAAAGAAAGAACAGGAAATATAACTGCAGTTTCCACACTCCATTTAGACACTCAGCTCGAGTGAATGTTATTGAAATAGTCATCAAAGCAGCTTAAAGGTTCTTTAAAGGCAATTGATGGGATAATTTTCCACTGCTATTTGTAAAGGGGATTACAAAAATTGATCTTCCACCATGCGCCCCTTGCAGCAACAGTATTTTTTTTTTTACTTCAGTCCTTTGATAAATCTGCACATTTTTGCCCCTTTTCTTATCCTTCATTCGTTCACAGGGTGATGGATGTGATGTGTTATTTCCCCCAGAACCATGAATATTGCTATGATTCTGCCAGCACACGCAGGTAGAAAGCATCACACCTTCCCTCTCTCTGCTGTGTGAAACTGTCAGGGAATTAGCCGCCTCGTGGGCGCGCGTGCTAAGCCAGGGGTTCCGGGAGCGCGCGCGGATTGTCCACCATCTCAGCCCCTCGCTTGGCTGTTCGCCTCGCGCCTCTTGTCATCTGTCCCCATAGAGAAGAGCTGATCCTGCACGAGCACTGGTGAGTCCACTCTCATTGTATTTCCCCCATTTTGCTAAAGTTGCGCACTTGACCGTCGGGCTCTTCTTTGGTACCTGACTGTTGCTTCATAAACAAAGCTTTTGCTGAATTAACGTTTTTGTTTAGGTAGATGAATCGGCCCGGTTTCTGTGTTTGTTTAACAAACTCCCCGATGAATAACTGGGAAACACAAATAAAATCGAATTATTCGAGGAGTGTGCTCTAACTGTCCAGGAGGTGAATCAAATATAGAAATGCCCATTCAAAGTTGCCTTCAAGTAGCTGCTGAACTAGTAAAAGCCTGGTTTGACGTCTGTTTTGTGTTACGACATCAGAATCGGGAAAGCAATGTTAAAATTAGCGATGTGTAATCTGCTGTTTCCCAGGAGAGAGCGTATTGGACCTCCCCCTATGAACTCTCCTCTGGGAAGGTCAATGTGAGGGGACATCAGACCCTCTTACAGGCGTTTAAGCCTTCACACGCATTGACAGGTGACATGAAGGCATGACAGGCGGAAAATAGACACAAAAACAGTGTCAGTAAAGATGCTGATTAGTGTTGCCTGGACACATGCTGGGCCAAGATTAAACTACAATCATCCTGCTACAAAACACCGCCCCCCCCCCTCCTCCTCCTTTTTTGCACATTTGTATGCAACCATCTAGCAGGTATTTATATGAACTGTTGTTTTCTTCTATTAGATAGAAAGCTTTGTTTGTGTCCAACAAAGCTGGCTTCTGTTTCCAGTCTCATCCAAAATCAACCAGGTTTCATTTGAAAAGAATAAACGGGATGAAACAACTGTGTGTTACGTTGCAGACGCTGTTACTGCATCTTTTTGCAATCACAATTGACTCAGCTGGAAAATGTAAATATCGTGCATCATCTTTGTGTCGGCTAACACGTGGGAGACGGGGATTATTGTGGATGTGTTTGCATACAAGTAAGGGGATTGACTGCTAAGGTTCAAGTGTTTCATTTGGCCACGATTGTGTGGCTGGAGGGTCTCACCTGTCACACCGTCCTTGAGAGGTCCTGTCAGGACCCCAAACATCTGCCAGTTCCTTCTCATGAGTCTCCTCTCTCTTTGCTATCAGCATCAGAGGAAGCCAAAAATAAAGACGTGATTTCAACCGTTTGAACGTTAATGAGGATTTCACTTTCACCAGGACTCGTGTGAGATTTAAAATCTCAGCTGCTCTCTAACATTTTATCCAAAGAATGAGCCCAGTGACCAAATTACCCCAACAGATTGTAAACTGTGCTGCTTGGATTGCGGCGGGTTTAATCTGAGCCCGCAGTTTCATTTGGGTGAAAAAGAGCCGACAGAGCTTAACTTTGGCTTATGGCAAATGAGTCTAAAACAGTTACTACTATTTCAATTTTGCTAAACACGATATCTGGGGGGGTCATCTTCAGTGTACATAAAGTGGAATATTTGATTGTCTGATTCATTACAGTTATTAACAGTAAATGAAAACGGGTTTATTCAAAGCGCGCACATTCAGTTGTAGCAGGTGTTAAGTATTGGAGGCACTTTTGACTGTTTTGGGTAACATGGATACAGTGTGCAGGTTGATTTCTGGTGATTGTGTTGACTGTTTTTCTCTGTCACGCATCGCCAGGGATGAAACGCAAACGACCACATCTCTGTCACCGTAGAGATGAGTGAGTCGTCTTCCCTTCACTCGGCGAAGCTTGTTTCATTGGCTCGATCGCTGTCTGGTCTCGGGTTTGATGCCACCAATGGAGGCCTTGCCAATCTTAATCCCAGTCCGGACAACGACGAGCCCCCTCCTCCGGTATGTTATTTTCAGTAGTATCAAGTTCCTGTAAATCTCCATCAATTATGTGATTAATTCCACTCCTCCGTGTGTTTAGGAGTCTGGCATTGATCTAGGACCTGGGCTTTTTTTCTCTGACGGCAAGAGAAAAGTGGATTACATCCTTTGCTACAAATCCAAAAAAAGGCGTGCCTCCAAGCATCGTCTCTCCATTTCATCCAATGGGGATATACCGCTTCAGAGCCAGGGCCGATGGGAAGCAGAGGGCGAGACGGTGGATCCAGGTGGCCCCGCAGGAGACATAGAGGACTCAAAGCTGACGGAGGAGGAAAAGGCTTTAATGAGGGAGGATTTCGAAGCCGGGCTGGTTGAAGCCGGACTACAAATTGAGCACGACAAAGAGGTGCGTGTGTACTTCCTGCAGTGTTTTCATTCGGGATTCTTCCTCCGTAGTAAACTCTGATAGACATTTATGGGTCAGAGCACAAATCCTGTGTTTGGCAGGCAGGTGGAGGATCAGACTCAGACTGTCTCTTGAAGCTGCACTCCAATTAAAAAGAGGACTCATTCAAATTTACGTTGCATGTTGCCTTGTGCTGCGGTCATAATGACGTCTTTGCTGGCTTTTGCGCCAGAATGTGTCTGCATTTTAATGCACGTTGCTGCATGTGGCGTCATACATCTCTGTGCATGTGTGTTAATTCAACTGCTGTTTGGGTTTAAGATTAAAACCACTGAGCATATGAACCTAAATGTAGGATTTCAGGGCCTTTGCAAGCACGCGTGTCGACATGATTATATTGGTGGGTTTTATTTGCTTCGTGGTCTGTGGTGGTGTGCATTTATGCTTCCTTGCAGCTGCAGCTAAGTGTGATGAGGCTGATATTCTGACGGTTTAAACATGTATCAGGGGAGGGACATTCAGTTGTGTTGTTTACTTTTTTCTGGATGACGATGTGTTTTCTGCTTTTCCAGGAAATATCAGTGCTTCGGTATATCAAACACTTTCACGTTATAAATCCTAAATGTGTGAATAGTAATGTTACTATGCCAGCAAGAGTGAAACATCTCAGGATGCTCTGGACTGATATAACAACAGCCTTAATTACCAGACAGATTTAAACAAATTCATTTGGCCGCTTTGTTAAAAACAACAAGCACCACACCCAGTAAAAAGCAGCTGAAACATAAATTAAATCTGCCCACATGGGCCTGCAGTAATTTGAAACATTTTATTGCTGTGATCTCACCCGGATAATGGTTCTGGCATCATATGTATTAATTTGTGTTTTGATGTGTGTGTTCAGAGGCCAAATGGCATCAGGTTTATTCGTCTGCACATCCCGTGGCCGATACTCAGTCGGGAGGCAGAGCTCCAGAAGATAAAAGTTGCCGTGAAAAAGGTTAGCGGATTCACCTTGTGGCACATTTCAAAGTTTAAAACTCATGATTTACATCTGGTAAAGTCACCAAGATCAAACTGTTTTGTCCTCGGTGCAGAACTGTGAGCTGCGGAAGCGGACAGGCATCGCTGGGATTTGGGATTCCTTCGTAACCAAAGTCAACACCCCATTTCAGCCAGACATACCTGACTTTGACACTCACAAAGATTCAGAGACCCGAATCCATTTCAAAACCCTTAAACACCCATTTATCAGAGATAAGCTCCATCTGTGAGTGTGTGCACTTTCTCTCTATCTCTCTCACACACACACATACACACACACACACACACACACCAGGTGACACCAGTAATCTGTTGGCTGAAATTCCCGTAATACATTTAGTCCATAGTCATAGTTTTGAAGACACTATTCAAATTGTCATTTTTTGCAGGTATGACATCAGATCTACAGAAACATTATTTGACAATGCAACACGCAGCAGAATAGTAAGTCTTGCACCCAGTACATCCAAACTGTGAGTTATGTTCTGTACACGTACGTGGCATCTTCCAACAGGTGAACCCTTCTGTCTTTGTGCTTTCAGGTGGCTGAGATTATTTCACGCACTTCCTGCAAACAACCTTACCAAACAACAGGTGAGTTTTTGCTCGCTATTTGCGACTATATAATTATTTTTAATGGGATTTTTCTACCTACATTTATTGAACTGGTTGATCAATACAGCATTTGCCCCATAAAATGTACAGTTGTTATTTAGGGATTCGTTTGGATAAGTAACTGCAGCATCCTGAGTGTGTATTGACGCTGTGTTATTTGTGTCATAAGGAATCAACTCACTAATAGCTCGGCGTGTTTATGATTCTGCCTTCCCGCTGCATGATGTGAGTATAACAGATATTGCAACTATGTTTGGAGTACAGGATTTGGCATAGTTTACATTGACTTCCTACTGCAGAAGTTACTGTGTCAATAGAAAAAATGTTTTATTTTAGGGGTCATTCACAAGGAGAGGACGGAAAGATCAGCGAAATGATAGACAGGTGAGTTGAGCAGGGGAGTTTGAAAAGAAGTGAGCTTATGTAGCTCAGCTCTGCTGTGTTGGTAGCAGCTCAGCGCTCACCTTAATATCATTAGCATAATACATCAGAATATGGGACCGGGCTGTCACATATTTAAACCATGCATTGTGGGTAATGTAGGCTGAAGATATTGATCTTTAATAAATATGATTACTGTTTTCACCCCTTTTTTGCTGAAAGTTCAAGAAGAAATTAGATCATGCCCTTTCAAATTACCTATATATTTTTTTCTATAAGTACACAGACCTCTCTCTACATATTTAATTACATTTGTCCCCATTGTCTGTCAGCTGCTTCATGATGAGTGGGCTAATTATGGAGTCATGCACAAATACCAACCTGTGGACCTGATCAGGTACAGAGGAGACAGTCCAAAAACAACTTATTGAGATGATGACAAAGGCTTAATGCATCGCCATCATCATAATTTGGGTTTCTTGGATGATTTGTTGGCTTTTGTTGAACAGAAAGTACTTTGGAGAGCAGATTGGGTTCTATTTTGCCTGGCTTGGTGTGTATACTCAGCTCCTCATCCCTCCCTCAGTACTGGGCATCATTGTCTTTCTGTATGGGATATTTACTGTGGATACCAATGTGCCAAGGTAAGCATGTGCATCAAGAGCTTGTGAAAATGACAGTATATCATCCACATATACATGGCGATGCTTCTGTTATCACCTTATTTTTCAGCCAGGAGACATGTGATGACAACCTGAACATCACTATGTGTCCACTGTGTGACGGAGTGTGTGACTACTGGCGTCTGAGCACGGTGTGCTCACTGGCTCGAGCATCTTACCTGTTCGACAATGGAGCCACTGTGCTCTTTGCAATTTTCATGTCTTTGTGGGGTAAGTGGGGTATTTTGATGCACTCTGATAAATGATTGTTGTACAAAACGTGTGCGAGTCTAAGGCGAGTAAATAAACATGTCAATAAATTATATTGCAGTATTGGAATATATTATTTTAAGGACATATATTGTGTACTCCATTATCTTTACAACTCACCTACCTGAGAATGAATGTTAAATTCAAAACTTAATAGATTTTAGAATAGAGTAGAATGAAGAATATGCCAGCTGCAGAGTTGTGGTGTGTGTTTTGCAACTCAGTGGAGTCACTGCTAATAATATGGTGTCATTATACAGCGCGTGTTGTTTTTCAGTGTTTTTGTTTCGGTGCTAATGAGCTTGTGTAACTTCTTTTAGCTGCGTGCTTCCTTGAACACTGGAAAAGACGACAGATGTGTCTGAAACACAGTTGGGACCTGACAAGCTTGGAGGATCAGGAGGTACTAAAACCTCTTTGTGCTGATTGAGGCACGCCCCCAAGGAAAACAACAGAATCCATATTTTAAAATACTCTTGGACAGTTATGGTTATTTTTCTGTCCAAGTGGAGCAAAGTCAAACATTGGATTTGACCTGAGAAAGCACAAGAATCCCCCCCCCCCCACCAGAGTACAAATAAACTGCACATAAATGGTTTATATACACAGCAAACATGCATCGATAGTTGTAACATGATTATTTGCGTCCATGTAAATATACAATGTTTTATCCTTAAAGCCGAGGTCAACCATGATAGTGTGTTGGTAGATTTGCATTAGTCTCTTCAGCCCCTCCCCCTTAACATATACCATACCTAAATACAGAGTCAAAAGGTAAAAGATCATGACCTGAGTCCCACCTAATAACATCTCTCTCTCTCTCTCTCTCTCTCTCTTGCTCTCTCTCTACCTGAAGGAACGAGTCCAGGTGAGACTCTGCTCTGTTTGTATGTAACCACAGTGCAACTGAATGATCGAAATCAGCTCTCACAATTTTGGAAATATGTTTTTGGATTCAAACGTGCCGTTGTGGGGCCCGTGGGGGCAACGTGTACCTACCCTGTCATTTGTCAGAGCTGTTAACGTTTAACCACCAAAAACAGAGCTGTGCTTTTATCACAGATGGAATCTGTAGATAAAACTGTCACTCTGTTGCTCTTCACCTCTAATTTATGCACCGGTAACAACTGAGTACCTTTTTTTTTTTTTTTAAGTATTTCTACTAGAGATTCGCTTCCATACAGCTACTTAAAAATGTTGCCATATATATGTTTTTATTGTGCTACTGACTTGACTGAACTGATACACTAAAATGCCACTGGCATTCATATCAGAGATGGATAAAATAGTCACATCAACATTCCACTTCACTCACAGATGTTACTGATCATTTCTATGCAACATATTTATGCTTTGACTCCATGTTATAGTTTATTCACGTATTGAATAATTCAATTACGTTGCATCAGTTATAACAGGATGTAGTTCCCAGTGTAAACACAGCAGCTTGTTCTGCATGCATGTGTCTGTTAAACAGGTGGTAGGCTGCAGAGAAAACACTGCTGCTCTGCACTGATAAATGTGGACCTTTGTTCAAATTAGCACAGTGTGCACAGCCAGAAACGCCTCTCCAGCTGTTAAAGCCTGCAGAGCACACACCCAGCTGGAAGCAGCAGTGGCCATCATCGCAGATGTGCCACATGACGGCTCCAGTTTTTTTCCTCTTGTTACACTTAATCTCTTTTCACATGGTTTCTATTGCTTCATTGCCTCCATCTCACATGTTGAAGGAGGTGCTAATTACTAAAATGCACCACAGAACGAGAGAAAAGAGGAAAGTAATTTCTCTTTAAATGAAGAATAAACTAAACTGGAGTGGATGAACCATGATACACCATTTAAATACCCAGAAAAAACCTCACAAAGAACTTCACTTCACTGGGTGACTGACACAATAGCAAATAGAATTATTCAAAAATAAAGCCGTAAATGAATGCGCCAGAAACTAAAACCAGTAAAAAAGTGATCTTTTTCATGGCTGTGATTCATTATTCCCTATTTTAACATGCACTGCAGGAGGAGCTGAGGCCTGAATATGAAGAAGCTCTACAGGAAAAAAAAGATAAAGTGAAAGCGCAGATAAAAAAGAAGGTGTGTGTGTGAGTGTGTTTTCAGATAAAATGTCTTGATTTTCCACAAACAGACCATGTTGTTCTATATATACACTGTGTTTATGTGCTGTTACAGTTGGATCAGGCTGTGGATGGTGTCAGTGGCGAAACGGATCGGATGCTGTCCTCACAGGTAACACGACATCGCTGTGTGAGACAGGACATTATGTTGTGGCAGGGAGGTTCCTTAACTAAATTGTGTACAGTGAAGCTACGCATAGGAGAAAGACACTAGGACTTCACAAATGTCCAAAAGGGCGTTGGTGTAGACACCAGCTTTCACAGTCCTCGTTATCTACAGACGTTGAAGCCAGTTCATAAAGAGGACCCCCCCACACACACACCCCCCGCATGCCCACAGTGTGTGGTTGAGTCCAAAGCTGCTTACCTGCCTGAGATTAGCCCAGATTACTGTTGGTGAGGGAGAGAAGAATGGGAGGGGTTTTCTGTCCTTTTAGTTGACAAGCATATCTGTGGATTGATTGAAACAGTCCCCAGACTTTTTTGACAACATTCCAGATGACCCACGTGGTTAAATAAACCTCCTGTGAATAGGAAAAGAATAGATAAACCCTTAGTTCATGCGTGTATTATGGTCACAATGAGACAAATATTAATGTTTTAATTTGAGATTGATTTTTTTTTTTTCTTGACAGCATGAGCCAGACTCGCTGGACATTGAGGATCACCTGTCGGGTTATCTTATCAATGTGTCCACCTTACTTTTTCTGGTAATTCCTTTTAAATCTTGGTAGATAAATGTTTATGCTGGGTACCGTGCTGGTCATTGGTGTTTTTCTGCTGCTGAGCATTAGGTAGAGGAACTTACTCTCATCAGCTAGACCAATTTGTTTGATTTCAGATATTGAAGTTGGTGTTTTACTGTTTCTAACTGTTTCGGGTCGTGTATGTTGGGTGTGTGCAGATCTTTGTAACCTTCTCGGCTGTGTTTGGGGTGGCGGTTTATCGCATCTGCATGTTAAGCGTCTGGTCCATGAACCCTGATCCTGAAGCCAAAGCAAGCGTGAGGATGACCGTCACCACAACAGGCATCATCCTGAACATGCTGGTGGTTCTGGTGCTAGAGGAGGTGTATGGAGCCATAGCTGTGTGGCTGACTGAACTGGGTGATGTTTTAAAAACTGTATCAGTGGAAACATTAGATAGTGTTTGGTCCAGTTTATATTGAAAAATGTTGCTTTTTTAAGTTTAGGACATGCTGGGTGTGACTCTATTCTGAGCAACTGTGTGTTAAAGTTTATTGTGCTGCTTTCAAACAGAACTTCCCAAGACTACAGAGGAGTTTGAAGAGAGACTGATTGTTAAGTCTTTCTTTCTCAAATCCATGAACGCCTTTGCCCCCATTTTCTATGTGGCTTTCTTCAAGGGAAGGTGTGTGCCATTCTCTTACCTGGTTTTTATTTAAGCTGCCCCCTCAGCAGTGCCCACTTCAACCCCCTCTTTTTTTGTCCTCCCTTCTTTCAGGTTTGCTGGGCGCCCAGGCGATTACGTTTACGTCTTTGGTGATTATCGCATGGAGGAGGTTCGTTTGGTTGTTTATATTAGTGGTTGTTTGCACAAGTATGTACAGTAAATGTGGTTCTGCCTTTTGCAAATATTTGCTCTCTTCCCCAACAGTGTGCTCCACCAGGCTGCCTCATTGAGCTTTGCATCCAGCTCAGCATGATCATGTTGGGAAAGCAGCTCATTCAGAACAATGTGTTTGAGGTTCTCATTCCGTACGTATATGGCTTTTTAATAAATACGCCCATATTTTTAATGCCTCTTCTTTTTTTTTTAAAGAAAAAATTAACTTTATGCCATCTTTTCTCATCCCCAACTACTTATAGAAAGTTAAAAAAGATGTATAGGACAATGCAGGAAGAAAAAGTCAAGAAAAGAGAATCTGAGAATAATGAGGAGAAGGAAGAAGAGAAGAGACCAAAGCAACAGCTTGATAAAGATTACGTCTTGGAGCCTTTTGAAGGCGTAGGCTCAGAATATATGGAAATGAGTATGTATCATATTAAGTTTATTGTCCAGTACGACAATAGGAGTTTGACAGAAGTCTTAAAGACCTTATTGCTTGTGGAGAAAATGTGAAAAGAATATGATAACATTACCTAAATTGTTCTTTAGTGTACTGTGAATGTCAAAAACATATAATTATTCTGGAGAACTGTGCTTCTTCAGCATAGTGGGTTAACGTGCACCTTTGTTTGAATGTTCTTTGTTACAGTCATCCAATACGGGTTTGTGTCTTTGTTCGTGGCCTCCTTCCCTCTGGCACCAGCTTTTGCTTTGCTCAACAACGTTATTGAGATCCGCCTCGACGCTGCAAAGTTTGTCACTGAGATCAGGCGGCCTGACGCGGTCAGGTGTAAAGACATAGGTACGGATATGACACATAGGCGTACGTCACATGGGTCAGTCTTCAGGGAATGTCCAGTAATCTTTCCTGGGGCTTTAATCACTTTCTTTTCCTCTACTGCATGCTGTCTTTTTTGCTCATTCTTCTCCATGCCTGTCCTTCTGCTTTCTTTTACACAAACACATCTTGGACACACGTGCCTTTCCGGTGTCTTCTTGGGCACAGGAATTTGGTACAACATTCTCTGTGGAATCAGCAAATTCTCTGTCATTACCAATGTAAGTGCACGAGTGTGTACCAGGCTATTGCTTCTGCAATCTCGGGCAATGCTTTTTTTCTTATGTGCACAAGTTCATTTAATTTAGCCGTATTGACCCTGGGTTTGTACCCTGTCTTTTATAATGATTGTTTTAAAAACTGATTTAAAAGCTACATGCTGAGCTGTGGCTTTATTGTTCAACATTATCTAACTTGTCTCCACAGGCATTTGTCATCTCCTTCACCTCGGAGTTTGTTCCTCGAATGATTTACCAGTACATGTACAGTACAAATGGCACCCTGAATGGCTACACAGACCACTCACTGTCTTACTTCAATGTGAGCAACTTTCCACCTGGCACTGCACCAACCACAACCCTTATCACGGGAGTCTCCACCTGCAGGTCAGAACTACAGTTTGAATCTTCTCGAGTCCTCATTTTGTCATATGTAGAACAGAGATTACAAGAGATTGATCTGATTACAAGAGATTGATCTGCTTGTAAAATGTGGTTGTGTGTTTTGTTCGCATACCCAAATACTCGACTTGTTTTCAGGTACAAAGACTACAGAGACCCACCCTGGAAACCTGATGCCTATACCCTGTCCAAAGAGTACTGGTCTGTCTTGGCTGCAAAACTGGCATTTGTCATATTTTTCCAGGTATTGGATTAATCATTTCAGCTATAAATACCGTAGCATTAGTCATGAATGTGTTACTAGAAGTCAGATATGGGGAGAGCTCCTTGTTTGCTTGGCATTACGCTTAAGGTCATTACAAATGCAACTTTATTATTGAATTGAGAGTCAAAGTCATTGGGATTATTGTATGAAGCAAGAAGAGTTATAAATAGTTAGAAACCTGTCTGGCCTAGGATATTAGTTGTACATCACACTTGCACACCAGAGGAGTCAAGGGCAAATGGCAAGTTTAGGAATAAATATGGGATGTATTGGAGGCAAGACTAACTTTTCCCATAGACACAATTGGAGTTTTGAAATGCTGGTCAGTTGATGATAACTATAACTGATTTACACATAAGTACACTCACTGCTTTGTTATCCTAATTTTTACTCTGACTGCAACACTTGGTCCATTTACTGACACCAGTATCACATGTCTCTCTTTTTATAGAACCTGGCTATGTTCCTCAGCATGTTAGTTGCCTGGATGATCCCGGATGTACCACGATCTCTGCGCGAACAGCTGAAGAAAGAGAACATGATGCTGATGGAGTTTCTGTTGAATCAAGACCAAGAGGCACAGGCCAAATCACACGCTCAAAAAGGACCCAACCCCTGCTTCCCTGCAAGCTTAGACATTATAGTGGAGGCTCCAGTGAAGGAGCAAGAGGAGGAGGCTCCAGGAGGCGTAGAGCTCATTGTGAATGACCTCAGGAACAGCTCGGACAGTGACCAAGAGGTCAGCTGTTCGGACTACGAAACCATGGGAATTGTACAGGTAGAGCAAGGTGGTAAAGAACGTGATGACACTGCAGCAGAAGTGGAAGAAAAGGGAAAAGATACAGAAGAGCTTAATGAAGATGTGAAGGGAGATGGCATCGCTAAGAATGTAGATGAAAAAGAAGAGACAGGGGAAATAAAAGAACTGAGTCCAGCTGAGGAATTTACAGTCGATTTGGACTCTTTCATGAGTGAGTTGGGCCTGCTAGGTAAGAGGAGGAAGTTTGATGTTGCATATTTTTCTACATTTTGCTCTTGAGTTTATTAATCCCCAACTGCGATGATTGATTCTATTTGTTCTGCAGATGAGGAGTCCTCCCCAAGCACTGCAGCAGTTACTGGGCTTTCTCACTCAGACTCCAGACAACTGCACCAGCTGGATGAGATGCCTCCGTCACGTCCTTCATCCCAGAGTCTGAACAACTCCACAACAAGCATCACAGTGTCAGACACTGATGCAACGCTCTACTCGCTTATCGCCCCACCCCCCAGACAACATGGTCCAAAGCTAAAAGCCCGCTGCTCCACTCTGCCTTCCCGCCCAAGAGGGTCCGAGGCCTGTTACAGCCTGCCTCGACCGAGCCACTCCAGCAGCCTCAGCAGGTTCCAACAGACACTTACTCTTACTCCTCTGGTTCCTCTTGACTCTTCATCATCCACCAG
Source organism: Takifugu rubripes (assembly GCF_901000725.2). NCBI lineage: Eukaryota > Metazoa > Chordata > Actinopteri > Tetraodontiformes > Tetraodontidae > Takifugu > Takifugu rubripes. Next base: position 2,010,528 of record NC_042293.1, on the reverse strand, counting down.
CTCACATCCACCTTCTCCACCACGAGCATCAGTTTCGCCATCATCTTCACAACCCGCGCCTTCCCAATCAGCCACACAGCCCAAAGCCACCAGTGAACTATTTGCACTGAAAGGCCCTCCACCTCAACAGCCTCGCTCCAGGGCCAAAGCCCGGTGCTTCACCCTACCTCCCCGACAGAGAGCCCCTGGTCCCGAAGAGTCAGCCACCAAGACTAGCCATTCAACCAGTTTAACAAAGTTGGAGGAGTGCATCCCCCCCTCTCCCAGTGAACTGAAGCAAAACACTCCAGTATAAACAGAGTTGAGTAGGAAGGCTATCCAAACTGGCTTCCCTCATCTGTGCCTGGAGCCTCAACTGTCAGCACGTACCCTCCCCTCTGCACGGAAAATACCTGGGGTCTGACATCATCAAAGTCATCGGAGCTTAATTTTTTTATGATCCTAATGTATGGGCTGTCCAGAAAAAGAGAGATCTGAACAATGCAAAGAAAGCCTGAAACTCTCCCTGCCGTGCCCTAAGCACTCTCACTGGACTTTGTTTACTTCTCTTTTTCCATTTGTTTGTTTTTGGTTTGTCTTTTGCAGGCTAAATGCTGTAGCTACTGCTCCTCTCAAACACGCAGCAATGCAGCCTTGTAGACTAGCGCAACTACCAACATTTATGCTTGTAGATCTAATGTTGATTTCTAGAGGTTTTGATATATATTTTAAGAAAATGTCAAAATATAATAAAACAACATATTTTTGGTATCTGTTTCCCATCTCAATCATGGTTTATTTTAAGACTTTTAGAATTGTATTCATGACAAGTTACAAACAATAGCCGGGGGGGAGCCCACTGGTGTTGTCTCTAGTGCCCCCATCTGGTCCGCGTTGACACATCCAGATAATTATTCTGTAAACTGAACTTCAGTCTTTCTTTTTGACTCCTGGGAAACACTTGATTTCTCGCCAGTTTTTCGTTGTTTGGTGTTTATCAGAATCTGACAGAAGCAGTGGAAACCATTAAAACAAAGATTTCTCTATGACCAATTTAATTATTAATAGGCAACTTTTGGTGATTTCCTCCCTCCTCTGCTGGTAGAAGCACTCTTTTTCCTCTGTCCATATCCTGCTCAAGCTCCTCCCCCTCACATCTCCCCCCCTCCCTGCCCCACCAGTGAATGGAGTCTTTGTGGAGCTTCCCAAACATTCCAAGGGTATTCTTGCAGGTGAGGGATCACATCCAGAAAGCGCCACCGCTCCCAAATGACAATGCAGACCTCGCTCAGGGGCCTCCACTGTTGAGCTGAGCCTACCATAAAGACCTAGCTGTGGCTACAAGGGTGTGTTCACAACAGCACAGTGGGAGGGGGGAAGGATCCCATTCGTTCTATCCAGGTGAGCGACCACACATTAAATTCAGCATGTTTACTGGAGCCACACACACACACACATAGAGTTAAGAACGAAATGTAGATGAGGAAAAGCATTAGCTCACAGTAAATATTTACCTTTGTTTTAAAGTTGCTATGCAGGCTTTGAAGAATGGCTCCTCGGCAGCTCAATGAGGGACAATAGTGATCTAAGAGAGCTGTTATCTCTAGCGGATAAGTGCAGTACATGAGGTGGAGTAAGAGATTTGACTCAGAAGGAAATCTGCCTGGAAAACAACTGCTGGACATTCTAAAGGTCACCTCCTGTGTGAGTATACATGGAGAGATCAAAGATGTACTCTCTCTGATGTCCACTGAAGGGCTGAACTGGATTTAGAAGTGAAGCTTCACACTTTGTTACACCCTCTGTTTTCATATCCACATCCGCTTCTACTCCTCTGTTGGTGCCTGCAGGTAGGTACGCTCTTTCCCTCATGCTGTCTAATTCACCAAGCTAATGTTATCCACATATTAATTCCTAGTACTTCTCTGTGTTTACACAAGTTTGTTTTATATTAACAAATAACCTACCCTTATCCACCCTGTACACACTCTGTAGTGGGCAGAGTCCACTAGAAAAAGGGACTTTACCTCAATGTATTAGTCTCCACCTTTCGTTATTTTCTTGCCCTTTGACATGCATCGCAGTTCTCCTTTCCCATTCTACCCACATCCTTCCGCATGTCCGCACATTGACAGAGCGATTGTACAGTGAGCCATTGCGAATTACTGGAAGCAACTGAATACGTGGCCATTCACTGTTGCCCAGAGCCCAGGTTGCTGTTAAAAGTGTGCAGTTTGCTTTATAAGAAAACTGGTTTGGCTGCCACAGTAACGGAGAGTCTGTCCTGTTTCAGTGATGCTGGTTGTGGTTTCAAGTTACAACTGGAAAAAAGAAAAGAATACAAATAAAAAGAGTGAATGCAAAAAAAAGCACTTCTAATTCATGCATATCAAATGTAGGACATGGTAAATGAGCTAATGCTCTCTCCCTCAGGAAGTGGTTGATATTTGACAGTTATCTCCAGTTATTTGTGACATCATCATCATCTCTGTCAAAGTCCACTTTAAGATGCGTGTGTGTGTGTGTGTGTGTGTGTTCCCAGCAGCATGTTGCAAACAGTCAGTGAGTGGCTATGGTGGGAGCGTCTGTGGCTCCCAGTGAACGTCTCCTGGTCTGACCTGGAGGACAGTGAAGGTCGCATCTATGCTAAAGGCTCCCACCTTTTCTCTGCCCTGCCCTGCGCCCTCTGCATGCTTCTGGTCCGATACCTGTTCGAGAGGTGAGACCTAAACACGTGCCCTTGAGCCAGAGATCCCTCAATTGCACTGTTTTATAAACACAGGATATTACACACATCTGTGTCTGAAACACTGACATGAACTGACTGCTGCCACTGTGTTGTAGGTACCTGGCGACACCGCTGGCAGATGTTTGGGGAATTAAGGACAGGTTACGTCTCACAGTGGAACCAAACTCGCTGTTAGAAAACTACTTCCGCAACCAGGCCAAGGCTCCATCACAAGTATGTCAAAAACACAAATACTTATAATAGAATCAGCTTTTTCACATATTGGGAGTATGTGGCAATATTTAGCAACAACTATTGTGCGGTGTTTGGAATATATTGTCTTTTAATCATTTTTTAATGCCAGCTTAATTCTTAGATCTTTCCACTGCTGTAAAATAAAGATTGATGCCATTTAATCACATTGTAAATAGAATTAGTAAAGCCACTGCACCCAGGTGCTGTTTGTGCTCCAATCTGCGGGGTCAAAAACAGTATGCCACACCTTACCCATTTTTATGTTGTCAAAGAATTAATTCAAACAACTCAGACGTAGTGATAAGAACAATAGAAACCACCACTGTGGGGGGAAAGAAAGATATTTATGGCTTTCAAAGATAATATACAGCAATGATGGAGGTAGGACTAATTCATCTGCAGCCTGTTGGGCAATATGGAGCTTTTCTGTAAACTTGGATTTTATGTTTAATATAGCATAAGTGTATAAAATGATCTGTGGCCACTGAATGAAATATGTTATTGACAGTGCAGGGTAAACCTGTCGTTTTGCCTTGATGCTTAAGCGCACCCTAGTGGTGATAAATGGGTACAGCACTTTTGTCCATCAGTTGAGGACATGGCGCGCATCCATCCTTCTTTTGAGCGTGACCTGCCGTCTTGTGGCATTAAAAATAGAAAACTGCTTATTGAGGCGGGTGGGTGGAGTGTGTGTGTGTGTGTGTGGGGGGGGGGGGGGGGGGGGGGGGGGGGGGGGGACGACTATTTATGAAATAACACCCTGAATAATTTCTGTTTAAAACAGGGAACAAAAGTTAAATGTTAATCTACCCTGTGTTTCAGGCTGATGTGAGGTCTTTATGCAAGAAGACCAGCTGGTCAGAGAGGAGAATTCAAGTCTGGTTCAGGAGGAGGCGGAACCAGGACCGTCCAGGGCTCCGCAAGAGGTTTTGTGAAGCCAGGTGTGTTTGTCTACATCTGGATGATTTAATCATACGCCTATACAAACACACCGAAATGAGTGACATTGCTGTTCTTGTCTGTCAACAGCTGGAGATGTATGTTTTATATGTTTGCATTTATCTATGGAGCCGTAGCTCTGTACGATGTAAGTAGCTTTGCCATTTTGTCTCCTTTTGTGGCAGGTTTGTCCCAGGTGTGAGGTTTTCCACTGTAAATCTCTTCTTTCTTGTCCAGTACACATCTTATTCTTTTCTCTTCTTTCATTTAGATCCATACTGTGGGTGTAATTTGGCTGTACGCTGCTAGAAAAAAAATCTTTCTCGCTCTCTCCCAGTGCTGTCTGTGTCTTCACACCTTTCACACTGTGGCCTTTAATGTGGCAGAGGGACATAAATGTTCATGTTGAGCACTTTTACTCAATGACTGTTTATTTTTCCTGTTTTTGGCTGTAGAAACCTTGGCTTTATGATCTGAGGGAGGTTTGGGCAGGATTCCCAAAACAAGTAGGTTTTTACCTCATAACTATGTGATGCCATGTTGAGTGTACCTTAGAGTCACCAAAATGTCACGTGTCCATGTAGTCCATGCTGCCATCTCAATACTGGTACTACATACTGGAGATGGGCTTCTACGTGTCTCTGCTCCTCAGCCTTTCGTTTGACGTGAAGCGCAAGGTGAGATTTCTAATTTAAAAGGGGAAAAAAGGTTTGTCTTTGCGCGATTACAATAACAGTTATGTTTGCAGGACTTTAAGGAACAGGTGATTCATCACACTGCCACGCTGACTCTGCTGAGCTTCTCTTGGATTTCAAACTACATCCGCATCGGAACTCTCGTAATGGCAGTTCATGACTGTTCCGACATACTGCTGGAGGTCAGCACGCATGTATTTGCCTGGTGGTGACTGGTGTCATACGTTAGTGGCCATAACTATTCTGACAGTTTCCTTCCATGTTTTCCTTCTTGCATCACCATGTAGGGATCAAATAGGTTCTTGATGTGATGTCTTGTTTGGTAGCTGCTTGGAGCTGAAGTGTTCTGGAAGAATCTCTGTTGTTCTGGAAAAAGTATTAAATCTTTCAATGTAAATCCTCTCTGAAACCTCTCAGTCAATGACTTGAGAGACTAGAATAGAATCTGACAGAGGCAAAGCTTCAGCACAGTGGTAAATATAGCATCGTCACAGGAAAACTTGGCTGAAGTGTTCCTGTTTTTGTTTTCCAGGGTGCAAAGGTATTCAACTACGCCACGTGGCATCGGACCGCCAACGCCATGTTTGTGGTGTTTACCGTAGTCTTTATGGTTTCGAGAATTATCATCTTTCCTTTCTGGTAAGGGCAGAAAGTGGCCAGATTTGCGGAACTTGATTGGTTTGATATACAAACGTGCGAGTGTCTCGTGTAGGTTGATCCACTGTACCTGGGTGTACCCGCTGGACCACTATCCTCCCTTCTTTGGATATTACTTCTTCAATGTGATGCTGATGGTTCTTCAGCTGCTGCACATCTACTGGGCGTTCCTCATATCCCGAATGGTTTACAAATTCATCTTCAGCGCGGTGCGTGTTTCCAAGTGTAGTTGTGTTTACAAGTCTGAGGAAGTGGGCACATACTTATGGTTCACCGTATCCCACTGTGGCTCACCTGTATTCTGCAGCTGGAAGGTGATGACAGGAGTGATGAAGAGGAGGAGGACAGTGACCCACCCAGCGACAAAAGACAGAGTCACCTAAATGGCTCTGGGATCCGAGGCCGGGCAAACGGCCACTGACCCGCGCTGACCACGGAGGGAATGAGCAGATTTCTAGGAAATTTTATTAATGGAGATGAAGCAGCCTGATATGAACTGACTGGACATCATAGATTAACAATATGTTAAGTTTAAATCTGGATTGTTTCTCACTTGCAGGTATTTGATACACGTCAAGTCCGACATGTGCGCACCGCGCCTTTTATTTACTGGGCCTGCACGACTGATGCAGCATATTGGTGCAAAACGTATGTTTTGTGCCATTATTTTGTGTTCATTCTAGTCTATAGAATGTTATATCAAAATATTAATTGACAATTCACATTGTTTCCAATATTTATCTATATTTGGAGTCAATCAATCAGCTAAAATTATTTTCAACCTGATGATGTCATCAAGAACGTGAACACTATTACATATTAATATACACTCTTAAGTAAATGTACACTAACATCTAATGTGACATACATGATGATGCAATTTGAATGATAGAAAATCATCATCAAGATATGCCTTTATTTTGAAACCCCTGCAGCTTTCACAGTCCAAAACATTTCAATAAAGTTTTGATTACAATCAAGACAATATCAATGCTTTACAGAAGCCCATCTTTACAGTGCTGTACAGTTATTCTAACATTCATGCAGCCATGTTGGAGTGATGACTGCGTGAGGGGCAGACTCCAGCTGTCCGGCCAGACAATGTAATTTATAATGTAACCACTGAACAATAGAAATTCTACAAGAAAACCTGAAACACTCAGAGCAATTAATGTATAAAGAATAGCGTATTGGATTTTTTTTATTATTAGTAATGAGACTGAATTCATTTAACATCGACCATTTTTGTATTACGGCTACTTCCTGGTTCCCGGAAGTGGTGACAGAATCGTCCGTTGCCATAGAAACAGCGATACAAAGCAGTGACTGATCACACGCTTTTATACGTTTGCGTTTTGATCAAAATGGATCAAAATGTCAAACTGTTTCGCACACGCGTAAAAATCGGAAACTGGAATCAGGAGCGCTACTTAGAAGAGGTTTGTTTCAAAAATATTTGGTTTATTATCCTACACGACCTGTTAACGGGGGGTGCTAGCGTTAGCTAAAACCTTTGGGGTTCGTTTTGATAAAGTTTTTCCAATGTACATCAAGCCGGTTTTTAAATTAAATTAGTTTTGGTTGCAGCCCAAATTACCTGTCATTGGTTACAAAAACGTGATTAAAATGTATATTGTGGAAAATTCTGAAAATAATGACCCACTTTGGCTGATGTTGACGTCATCAAATGTTGACGTGATTATTTCAACTAAACCATTTACTCTCAAGAATCGACTTTTTGGTAGCTACAGCTTAAACATATGTTCAAATCCCATATTGAATAAATTCACATTATATATATATATATATTTCTTTTAGCATGAATTGGCATTGGATTGGCATATGTGAAAATTGTCAATAATGCAGAAAGAGTTTGCCAAATGTGGCCACTAGATGGAGACATTACCTTATTTAGTATATATTTTGTTGTACTTCATTATAAATACTTTTTGACTTTTGTATTTATTTCATACCAAAGGCCATGCAATTTTAATAATATTGAATTGAAGTATTTTGTTTTATGTATCTCTGTAATGTAGACAGTTCTTGTATTCAACACACCTTTATTCCACTGATTTTTCACAGGAAGCAATGAAAAACTATCTGGAGAAAAAAGTGAGGGGTGATCTTATTACCCAGAGAGAAGACTCCTTGAAACGCCAAATTTTAAAACCGGTAATTTAATCAACACTCCTTTTTAACGCAATGTTGTAATTTAAACACAACACGATGAAACAGTGCTGATTCCTGAGTCTGCTGATGTGTTTAGGTTAGTCTCAGTGTCACAAATGACGGAAGATTGCACTTTGGAGATGTTGTGATGTTGATGAATGTGGGAGCAGAAACCAGGGAGCGCAGTGCAGTAAGCATCAACGCAGACATTTACAGTGTGAGAACGGGTCCTGCTCCCAGCATTCAGGCCCCCTGCGGAGTCAGCGCGGGGAGAGTCCAGGCCTGTACACGAACCGCTTTCATCATTACCAGGTACAAACCCTCTGAACCGCATCGGTAAACATGCCAATACACATGTACTAATGTTGTGATTGCAGTGTTGATGGCAGTCCCGAGGGATCAGCACTACATTTCGATCAGAAGTTCGCCTTAAAGACCACGAGTGGCTTCGCTGGAGGAGTAAATAAATGCACACACATATTCTGGCTAATTTTGACCCTCAAGTCTAGCTATAGTTTGACTCATAAAGCTGCAGTTGATGTTCACAGCCACTTTATTGGTGTCATGAGTGAATAGCATGTAATGTTTTGTTAAACTACAAACTACATCCTCAGTTAAACACAGTTTGGTTACAAATGAAAAAAACATACTTTGCTCATAACGTCTTGTGTTTTCATTCTTTCTTCCTTCAGTTTTACTTGACAAGTGACATTCAGACTTTTCAGAAGGTAAATCTGATCCAGTTTTAGCTGTTTAATGCCACAAGTCACTGTTTCTTTTGTTGCCTCGTGCCTCATATTCACACGGTTGCTTTTAGTGTGCTCAAATGTCCCGCCTGCAAGAAGTGAGCTTGGAGGCTGGTAACTCCTCCCTGTCTTGGTGGAAATTAGCACACTTTGACCCTCGGGAGAGACTTGAGCATGAAGGTCAACCTGTCCCGGTAAGTTTTGACAGCGTTTTCTCGTACGGCTTTGTGTTCAAAAAGCTCCACTGAGTTGAGGTTTCTCGTGAAATGATCTGCTCTCTTTCTTTTGTTTTCAGGCCAACGAGAAAGTGCTGATTGTACACTGTAAGACGAACCAGGCCCTCGCTGCTCTGGGTCACCAAGTCCTTTGGTATTGTCAGTTTTCCTTTGGAAACAGCCTCAAACCTGAGGGCTTGACACCCTGACATCAATGTGTTATTTACATGATAAAACAACACACACTTTTTTTGTCTAAATGTGTGAAAAACACACAACATAGTCAACTATTTGATAGCATCCACTGTGGTGTTAAAAGCCTTGTGGTGCCATCTGTGTCCCTGCAGGACCACATACGGGAAAGAGTATGAAGTAACAGCTCACACCTTCTTCGATTCCCATAAAGCTGAACAGGATGAAAACCACTGGATAGTGTGCACGTCAGACGCTGCAGGAAACAAGCTGGAACTTGTCAGCAACACACAGGCTTCTGCTGACAACACAGACTCCACACAGATGACCTAGGCTGTACACAAATGTTTGGATTGCAGCTGCTTTATTGTACAAAAAAGGAATCTAAAAGGCCTAAAATTATCAAAATGCAGTTATTATGATGACATTGTATTTAGGGTCACTTTGTAATGTGTTGGTGTTCAGTGTCATTGAGATTACTATTAAAATGTGCAATTAAAAGTCTTCAAGCATCCAAAAATCTATTCAAAATTATAATGTTTCTTCTACTTCAGGTAGTTCTGCAAAAGCATGAAAAGTCTAAATTATGACCTAAAAATATGACATCTACCATACAAGCAGTGAGCACTTGTCTTTACATTCAACATAAGGAATAATTTTGTGATACCGACGTTTCTAAAGTATTTATTTTTGGACATGAATTACAAAATTCCCACTTATACTCGAGGGTGGTCTGTTCACATCTGCAATGGCCATTTTGAAACAGGAGGGGGCGACACGTGAACAAGTAATGGTAAGTATAACTTATTGAATAATAATATATATAATAATAAATAACTTACTTACTTATTGAATTCAGTGTAGAAAAAACAAACTTTTAAGAATAATTGTTCTTTGTTATTTAAAAACACTAATACATGAAAATAAATATGATTTAAGTAGTACAATTCAAGTTTAGGAAGCAAACACGAGTAGACTTCACAAACATCTAATTCATTAGTTGAAATCAGTCGAAATTTCACGTTGGCTTGTGATGCGAAGGTCGTGTATAAATCGCTTCAAACTGTAGTAGCACAGACTCCTGAATTATTCACGATTCTAACCCAAAAATTTCATCTCCGGGTTTGAGCAACTGTTGGGTCAATCGTAAGGGAAATTCCGCATGGAGCCACAAACTGCGCTTCTTCGCGGTGGACCGCCGAGATGGAGGTCGAGGATGCGACAAATAAACTTGCATCGAGGATGAAGCCAACAGACGCGTCCGATGTGGACTGACGGCCCTGCTGCTGCTGCGTATTTGATGAATGAAACGCTCCAAAGACCGCGCCTGCGCAGAATGAGCGGCTCCATGTCGCGTTTTCCTTCGCACCTGTGTGCAGAAAAACTACGATAATAACGCTGCACCCAAACACCCCCCCTCCCCAACCACCACCACCACCAAAAAAAGAGGTATGACTGAAAACACAGAAAAAAGCAGATAAAGCATTGGCATTAAAAAGAGTCCAGTTGCTGTTTGTCCAAGCGGATGATGGACTGCCAACCTTCCCCGTGCGTGTTCGCGTCCCCGGAGAGAAGCTACACTATCTGACAGGCCCAAATGAGATTCCCTGCGTTATCAAATAAAATGAGCGAGCTGAAGCTCTGTAGTGGTGAAAGAACCGCGTTTTGGTCGACTTTTCTCTAGGAACACGTCGAAAATAGAAACGTGCATAACTTCAGGGGATGAGCAGCAAAGTAAACAAACGGAGAACATTTATTTATTTAAAAGAAAAAAAACAAGAAAAAGGAAAAACCCGAAGAAATCATTTTAAAGAAACTTCTGAATTTGAAATTTATGGAATATAAACGTGCACATAGAGACATTTTATGAATGTTCTGATATATTTGATGATATCAGAACATACTCTTTTCCGTTAGGATATTGATAATGATTCTAAAAACAAACATCAACAACAAAGAAGCATTTGCCTCATCACAGCGCAACTATAATCCTTAACAGCTCTGGAAATCTAGTTCCCACAAACAAGTTCACGAAAGCAAGCACCTGCATTCAACAGTTGCCGTGGCCAGTGTTCCCACGGTGCTCTTGCGAACATCTCATGTCAAAATAAGGATGGGGGGATGCACGATTGATATTATAAAATATTAAAACAATATCGCAAATCAACTGAATTAATTAAAATTGCACGACTGTTGTTGATCTGACGCGATCCCGGCGCGTAAAATGTGATTAATTGAGCTTCCTCGTTAATATGCCGGAATAATTGGTGTTCTAATCCTGTTTTCTGTTCTGTGTTTGCTTCAAGCAGAGAGAAAGGCCAGTTTTAGGGATGCACGGAATCCGTGGGGGGGAGGAATGTGGCGTTCCCAGAGCGCTGATCCAGGCCGTGTTTTCACTCCGATCCCCCGCCACCTTCTCCGTGGCCGTACGTGTTTCTGTGAGAGAAGCCGACTCTTGTTTACAGCAGAGATTCCACGGAGGAGCGGGGACCCACAGGGCTGCGCTCACCGACGGCCACGCGTAGCATTTTTCAGCCTCCGGATACGCGCGCAACTGGAGCTTCCTTTGCCGGCCTTATTTATTCCCGGCTCCTCTCTCGGAATGAAAGGCCAACCAAGAAACACTCTTAAAGGGCAACTCCTTGGACACGTTCTCCCTCCCACCGTAGCCGAGGTCGTCTAGCTGGAGACCCGTTGCGTGGCACAAGTCTGGTGTTTTCCTTTTGAGAGTCGGGGCTGGAATTTTTTTTTTATCAAAAGGCGAGCTCCCGGGTGATTTATGCTGCTGACTGGATCATCGAAAGCCCGTGCTGCTTGGATGACATAGGCGATCAAAAAGCGTTTTTCATTCATTTTCCAGCCTCCCAGCCACCACCCCTGTGGATCTGGACGTGGTTTTTTTTGCCACACTCCCACCGCCATTCACGCGTGGGTTTCTTGTGAGCGCGTAACTATGGTGTTATTGAAGAGTAATACGATTTAACGTTTTTTGTTAAAAAAAAAACCCAAACCAACAAACCAAAACAACATTTATCCCCAGGCCCGTTCGCACTATATGCGCACTGCTGTTTTCACGAGATGGAGACTGAAGACGGGGATTACCATCATTTATCCAGTAAAATCACTGGCTTGTGTGCCATACCAACCTACGTCAAAGTATCTTGTGATCGGCGAAAATAGCAGACCGTTTTAGTCTTTTTTCTTTCAAAGGAGATCACTGTTGAAAGGATTTTACACATGTGTTCGTATTTTCGGCCAAATCGGAGCAGACAGGCACACCACGCATCCTAACGTAGCCTCTCAGGGCTACGGACGCATTCGTTTCTCTATTTCCCCCCCCACCTTCAGGATTATCTTTTTGGTCAAAGCTGTTTTTCTTTTTTTTTTAATTGTTTTGATTTTTGTCATTTTAATTTCACGCTCTCCTAATCTGGGAGGTGGAATAATGTTAAAGAAGATGATCCCCGGCGCACCAATAGGCAGCCCGACCTTGTTTTGGGGTTTGACGCTGTCCGTCTTCACTATCTGCATCCTCTCCGCATGTGGGGAAAGTAAGCGTGCTTTAATTCCCGTGTTTTCTGTCTAAATTGCCAAAATGGGAAGCATTAACGTGCATTTTTGTAACCCTGTCAGACCGGTTAAGAAAGGAGTGCGTATCGGAGGAAATGGACTGCCGAGAGAAGAAGCGCACATTTATTTGGGAAAAACAAGATTATCTTTGATATTACGGGATGGTTATTCATCACCGCATACCAGTCGGCACGCACACGCGCGCGCACCGGCGTGTTTTTACGGCTACTTCTACATTAGCTGGGGACCATGTGGTTGTCGGATCACAATTACGCAAAAAAGTCCCATCCTTTCCCCATCCCTTTATTTTTTAACAACGCATTTGTGTTGTTTTATTTTGGAAGTGAGGAAAGAATAAAGGAGGGATTAACGGGCACAGGTCGCCATAATCTGCGCGTCAGACATCCAGAAAGCAGAGGCAGATATCCAGGGATCAATGCTGAAGGTTACTACGACCATCTGCCCATTTTGCGTTCCGTGGTGTGGCGCCACTAAATTCACGCAAAACGCCGCCTCTGAGAAAAGGTCACACAGTTTGTCTGAGTAGAAAGATCGTGACCGGTGGGCTCTAAACCAAAACCTAATTACATTCACCTGAGTGATACTTTAAGCTCACAATCTTTTTCTTGGGGAAAATGTGCCATTGGAATCATGGAAAACGTGATCGTTCTTTACAGTGTTTTAATTTCTGGAGCGCTCTTTAAAAAGTGTTAGAAACGCGTTAATGCCGCCATTTTCTGTGCCATTTCTGCCTTTTACAGCACAAAACGACCTCCGGTCTTCTAATTGTCAGCGGCCAAAAATAACAGAAAGTGGTCCGTATTAAAATCGAGCTGGGGATTAATAGGGCGCTACAGGGTGGCGTGACTTCTCTGGAAATTTCTCTGGTGACTGAATTTCACAGGGTCTTTCTGTGAAATCCAGTTGCTGCATGTTAATTCCACTGACTTGAGTTCATTTCTGTGAAATACATTAAAGCCGCCGAGTCTGTCAGGATCATTATCTTTTTAGTTCGGAGACAACTTATTTGACAAGCCTCGTTATCTTTGGCCTCTCGTTTTGGAAATTTACATCATCTTAGGCTTCCCACCGGAGGTGGGTGGGCATTTATTTGTGCGCAAAACTTCTATCGGACTAATTTGCTTGTCTAGTGACTCGGATTGCGAAGGAGACCCGTAACTGGAACTCTGCGAATGTTTAAAAAGAAACAGAAACTTATTTCCAAGGCTTTTCTCTCTGCCGCACTAGTGTGGGGGTGTTTTTTTCTTTGCGCCCTCCTGAGCTTGAGACACTTCTGAGCGCGGCTGGGGGCTGGGAGACGAGTGGCTGCCGTCAGATCGCGACGCGCTGCGGTGTTTAATACATCAACACTTCCAGAACAAAGAGATCCTGAGAGAGACAGTCGTGAATATTCAAACAGCGAGGGGCCTGTCGCCGGGTTATTGGGAGGATGGTGATTTGACTAAAACGCTTAATAAATCACAATTCCGTGAAATGAACAGGTTTAAACTTAATATTTTTATCGCTGCGAAATGCACTTTGTAATGGTAAAAAAAAAAAAGCCCCTTCAGTGATTTCCTTTGAATTTCCATGTGATGGCGCCCCCCGGTCTGAGATAAAGGGAGAAAGGGAGCCGCTGCTTGGAACGAGTGTGCGTAAAAATACGGTTGGGCCGGGTTTTGTTAATTGGAAAAGTTTGTAAATCGCTTTTATTGCTCCGTCGTCCGTTTTAAGGCGGGCGCACGCGGATGCGCTTCGAGCGCTGAGACGCGCGGGCGGCCACGATGCCACAGGAGCCGCCGCAGCCGCACCTGCGTTCCTGTTCTGTTATTTATGAGAAAAGAAAATAGGCGAGTTGCTCGAGGAAAAGCAAACTGACAAATAATCAGGCGCCCTCCCCCGGCTTTCACGCTGAAAGCGTGTTTGAGACAGTGCAGAACTCTTTCTCACTGGGGGGTTGAAACGGAACATTCCTGCAGACGGACGCGTCGGTAGCGGGGGAGGAGCTGCTGGGGTGGTGTGTGTGTGTGTGTGTGTGTGTGTGTGTGTGTGTGTGTGTGTGTGCAAGGGGGTCATTTCTGAGCAAGTTTTGCAGGATCATGGCGAGGAGCTTTCGTGTGCTTTGTGTGCGCGCGTGTTATTTGTGCAGGTCTGTGCGTGCGCGCCCTGCGTGAGGATCTGAAAGTGTGTCACTGGGCTAGTTTGCGCACTGGAATGGTGTCGTCCAGCTCCTCTAGGCTGCCAGCTGAGCTTTACGGTGCTTAATTAAACACTTTATCGCTTTTTACATCGTATGGCTGCATGTTGGCTGCATAATGCAGGTTCACGAAGACCAGATTGTTGACCCGTCCAGCGACACGGACGCTGATCCGGACCCGTTTTGAGGATCCACGTTTTAAAAAAAAAAAATCATGTCTGATCTCGATCTTTGGGTTTAGATAGATGGTTCAGTCTTTAAACGCTTTATGAGATTAAAATGAACCTCATAATACAATATAACCACCAGACTTGCATAGAGTTCATAGAGCTTGTTTGTTTTTAGTGATCACGGCTGAAGTGGGAAACCAAACATGGTGTTTTAAACCTTTAACAGTGTTTTACCCTGGGGGGGTCAGTGACAGCGAGCTAGCCTGTGTGACACTTGTTTTGATGGAGGGCAGCGTTACTGTTTGAGGTATTTTGGTGAAATGTGAGCCACCGTGTTTGAAGTCAGGTCCACTGAAGGGAAGTGGCCCAACAGGCTGCCGGTCAGATGACTTCCAGTATGCTGGGGATTAGAGCGAGCTGATGTGGCAGGTGTGAGGGCCCGGGGCCACAGACGGGCTGTTACCACTACAACTGGAGTGTAGTGGAAAATTTTTGATGTCTAGCCACGTTGTCACGAATAAACGTGAATTAGAGGTAGAGATGTAGTAGCTGCGGTCTCGAACATGGCATCCCTCAGTTCTTCTCTATAAAATACTACTTTCTATAAAATGGCCACAGTTTACAAGGCAATTTGGCAACATATTTAAATATATACAGCTAGAAGTGGACCGCACTGTTTGACTTTGTATTAGCAGCCTGATTAACTGTACTAATTGAATAGTAACGTTACTAAAAATAAGATGGCCACATTGGTTATTGTTGATTCATGTGGGACCTCTTCAACCCTGCAGAGGAATCTTCCTAATAACCTTCCTGGGGTTTACAGCTGCGTGTTCGGGAAAAGGATACAATTATGTGCTTTCCCACAATGCTCGGTCTGAGGCCTTCTGATAAACACGGAGGCATGTGGTCCGAGCGTGCAGATTTCCATCTCATGTTCCCGTAAGCTCGGGCCCAGATTACGTTTATTTACATACCGGATATGCTTACCGATTCCGACTCTGTGTGAAGGCAATATAAACAGGGGCCATTCATCTTGGTTTTAATTTGACAGTCCAGCGAGGGGGGTGGGTGGGGTGGGGGGGGGGGGGGGGGGGGGGCTCCAATGTCAAGTTTTAGCGTGCACGGGCAGGTGCATGTTTTTTTGTGTGAAGATATTTCCATGGAGTGCCGGGGCAGGGTTTATCAATCATAAACACCAGCGGATGGATCCCCTTACACTGTGGAGATATGCCTGTTTACTCAGCAGTGTGAAGAGCAAGGGGGAGGGGGGGGGGGGGACTTCCCACGTGCACGCAGGCACATGCATCTGGCTGCCGACTCTGCTAAAATACCTCTTTTGCATCTGAGTCCTTGTTGTCTGGGCTTTATTAATTTCTTCCTCCTTGTTTTGGTAGAAGAGCAAACCTAAGTTGAGATGTCAGAAGCGCACTGACGCGTTTTTGGCCGAACGCTCCGACTGGCAAGAAGCGGAGATGCCTGGAGGCTTAGTGAGAGGCTGCATCCAGCCAGTGCTCTTCCCGGGAAAATGATTGGAATTCCTGCTTCTTAACATGCCTAATGAGCGCTGGACAAGGGAATTGGGTTGTTTTATTCATTTCTCTCGCTCCTTTTGTTCTGAAACAGAGAGATGGGCCAGTTTAAACCACCCGAGACAATCAGCGCTGCATAAAACACATGTTCAATTCTGCTTTTGTGCGCTTCCGACGTGAAGCGACGCCCGGCACAATCACTATCTCTCATCTGCACCCCCCACACACACACACTTCTGTGTCCAGATGCCTCCTGATTTTATTAATGCCCTCATCAGGAAGTGGGGCCGAGAGTTTCTCTTTGCTAACAAACAAATTAGTCTTTGTATTTGAGCGGCTCCGCCCCCTCCTCCCCCTCTCCTCCGGCTGCTGGAGAAGCTGGAAGAAAATTCTCAATGAAACAAAGGAGACATGCAGTTCGATGGCTCACAAGTGGAGCCCAGGGGCATCGTTGTCGATTGGAGCAAGCAAATAGTCTTTTCGACTGAAGCGTTCAATGCCATTCTAAATTTAGAGAAGTGAAACACCCTGACAGGAGCAAATATAGCTCATTCATCCCAGTAGACAATGCCACTTCTATTTTCGGGGGAAAACGGCTTGAACAAAGAACATCAAACATGGCCTGTGCAGGAGTGGAGTTAATTTACTTGGAGAACGTACGGAGCAAAGACAGATTTCTTTTATGACTTTTTACCATTTAAGCGAGACAGCCTGCTGCCAGCGTGTTTACATTAGGACTAGAATCGCGAGCCCTTCCATCGGCCATAATTGGCAGCTATGGCTGGGATCAAAGTGCCTTTTTGAAAACCTTTCTGTTTGTGCGATCGGACAGGTATAGTGTGACATTCCTGTCGACTGCGATGGCGTCCTAAGCCTCCGTAAGAACATAACAGGTTTAACCAAGGAGCTCATATACTGAGGTGTTTACAACTCTGAACCTTCAGTTTGCTCTCACAAAGTTCAAAATCATGCGCCGCCTTAGCAATTGTTAGCTTACAAGTATGCAAGTTAAGACATTTTAGGGGGGAGTTTTGACTGTAAATCCTACTGAGCTTGCGGTTGCCGGACTGTATTTGTAAATACCGGGGAACAGGTTAATGAGAAAATCTGGATTTAAAAATACCGATGTATTAAAATAGCAGTAGGAGTTAAATACTAAGTAGCCCTACTGAAAACAAGCAAAGTACAACTTTAGAAATGGATCTGAGAAATAATTTTAAGTTTACTTATTATTGGTGGCTGAAATTTCTTAAACATTAGCTTTAAAAAGAGCATATTTTCCCTAATACTTTTATTTAGTAATTACTACATATCCACCATTATGATATGTATAAAAACAGACTGTAGTGACATTTTCCACATATCTTTATGGGTTTATATTTACAAAGGACCCTGAGAACATCGTCTGGTGCCAACTCGGAGGTGTGTTAATTGATAGACATGATTAGAAAGAGAGTAAATGTCATCACTAATAAATGACGTCTTTATGGCTTCCGAACATTCCAGTCAGGTTTATTTCCTCTGCAGAAGAATGTCTGATTTATTCATCAGCCATTATTTACTGGGATATTAGTTATTCTGTTTGACAGATGAATTAGCGGATGGATGGATGGAGGGATGGATGGATGGATGGAAACAGGTTTTGTTTTCTGTTATCCATATAAAAGCGGCCTGTTGTTGGGAATAGCTTGCGTTGCCAGCTGAATAGAAGCCTCCACATCTTGGCTAACAGGATTATACCCTTATAGAAGCTTATTATGATGTAATTGAAATCTTTGGCAGTAGTAATCGGCATGCTAATCTATATGTAGCATTAGTGTGTTACAACCACCGGCTTATACACATTCATCCGATCATCCGTGCAACCTTTAAGTGTGGTCTTATTTTGCCTACTTTCTCGGCTGATTTTAGCACAATGTCTTGATGCCTCCAAGTAAACTTCTTCCCAATCCTATCAATATTCTCAATGTTCTCTGTTTGATCATTAATGATTCTATGTACAGCTAAGAATAACCTGTGAGCAAAAACCAATCGTCTTTCTCTTTGTTTTTCACCTAGTTTGTAGTCCGGGCTTCGACATCCGAAACGATATCAGTGAGTTAAACCGGCTGGAGAACTGTACGGTGGTGGAGGGCTTCCTGCAGATCCTCCTCATGAACGACAAGACCAAGAACATTAACCAGGAGCTCTTCCGCTCTCTTAGCTTTCCGAAGCTGACCGTCATCACTGAGTACCTGCTGCTGTTTCGTGTCTCGGGCCTGGACAGTCTCAGCACACTTTTCCCCAGCCTGACCGTCATCCGAGGCCGCAACCTCTTCTACAACTATGCCCTGGTGATCTACGAGATGCCGAACCTCAAGGACATCGGTCTGTACAACCTGAGGAACATCACCCGAGGAGCCATGCGGATCGAGAAGAACTCTGAGCTCTGTTACCTGGACTCGGTGGACTGGTCTCTCATCATGAATGCCGAATTCAACAACATCATCAATTTAAACAAGAAGCCAAAGGAGTGCGATAACGTTTGCCCGGGAATAATGGTTAAGGATAAGCCTCTTTGTCAGAGGACGTCGTTCAATGACAACCACGAAGCCCGATGTTGGACCTCTAACCATTGCCAGAAAGGTAACCTTACAGCTTTTCTATCAAAACACGTTTTCAAAACAGGTCACGACGTTGCAGTATTTTGCAGTGAAGCTACAACAAACGGGACCTTTGATCTCAGCAGGTGGTTTCCAGCCTTGCAAACAGTCTGAAATGATGCACTTTGTACACTGGCGAACAAATCCCATGAATCTACCCAGTCTTTTCCCTTCATTTCCGTCATCCTGCAGGATTGTCCATGGGCCAGTGCAAACATTTCCTCTCTGTTCATTATGTCTTTAGATCAGGCTATTTGTGGACTGAAGGATGGCGGCAGTATAGAGCAGCAGGTATTACAAAGGCATACTCAGTGGAGGTTAAAGCCGCCCTGCCAAGAAATGAGCTAGTCTACCTGTCTGGACCATGTCAGTTAAATATTTGCCTTAGGGACGGCAATTTATGAAAGAGGGGCATATTGAAGAATCCGGGGGAAGGTCATCCTTGTTTCACATCAGCCCCAGCAGTAGGGTCGTACATTTTCTTTAAAAAAAACAGTTCAGAGGAGGGTCATTATATTTATGTGCTGTACATTATATTTATGAATGTTTGTTACAAATACGGCCGACTTCTAAAGCAAGTATTTGCCATCTCTCTGGGATTTCCTTTGTTTGGAAGGTCCCCTTACATGGTTCATGTAAGGGGACAGACAGCCTCTTAGTATGCCTGATCCACAAAAGACTTATTTCCAATTTAAATTGAACGTGATTGCGCTGCAAGGCAGCAGGTAAAAGCAACACCCTTCACTCTCTGAATCGGGAATTGCAACACTCACATAATGTACATTTACAAGGACGCTTTAATTTCATGGCACACCTTTAACAAAAGCATCACAATGAGATCCTCACTGATGTGTTTGTGGACACCGAATGGCCCTCAGGCTCTGATAATAGGAGATGAAGAGACAGTTGAGTTGTGCCGTGGAGAGGGACATACCGATGGCGCAACTTCGGCCAACCGTTGAGCGCCATTTCCCTCGATTTGTGTATTTTGCATATTCTTCCCCTTCCAGCGGGAGCCTGAGCGCCCTACTGTTCTATGCCATATCCACACGAATCGCTGTGTGTAAGTCTGTGTGAAATAATGGTGGGAAAATGTTTCCAAGGCCCTTTGACTATTGAAAATCTGCATGCAGCTCCCATGGTTGGGAGCTTTAAATACGACCCTTGCCGATCCTAAGAACAAATAGTGGAAATACTGTCTGACTGTTTCTATAGAATGGCTACTGTAGGGCTGTTCATTGTTGTGCCTCTGTTTGCCCTAGAGACACACGCAGTCTTCCTCATTTAATTAAAACTGATTTATATCTTTCTTCAGTGCAGGAAGTGAGCTTAATTCCTGTTTATTTGCTGAATACCACATTGTGAACAACGGCGCGACTCGTCACATGTCGCCACAACAAACGGAGTGTTGTCATTGTGGGACGCTGTCGTTCTCACGCTTGGCTTGTGAGGCAGAGCACATGTATTGTTTGAACCTGTTCTCTTCTCATCGAGGCCCCAGCGGAGGTCAGGATGAATGCATTCATCTGGAGGGCCTTGAGGTGTCAAGGCTGCAGATAAAGCTTTAGGTGGGGGCTTATAGCAGTAAAGGAGAGGAAAGCTGTACTGGCTTTGAAGTCTTGGCTTTTTTCTAAATTTAATGCACAGGTACAATTTCTCACCCTTCAATAAAAGGTTTGTTGTGATTCCTTCCTGTGATAAAGACTCTTTCCATCCCCCATTGTGTCTGCATAATTGCCTTGTTTTTTTCCCAGTAGAGATGTTCCTTCAAGGGCATACGGTGGTTTCCTAGTCAATAAGTCATGCTCTCCTCTTTAATTACACTCCAAGAGCAGGGAGTGCTGCACACTACTTTAGTCTCTGGCCTTCTATTGCCTCATGTTCTAAAACTCATCTTCTCATCCTGCTACCTTGTTATTCTAAAGTGACCAATAGGGTGTATTTACGTTCTGGTAGCTAGATAGTAGTCCAGCTTTTCACCCTTAACCCATAACACTGTCGTACCATGTGACACCACTGTGTTTAATATGTGATAAACTAGATCAGGATGTCATTGATCAGTGGAACCACAGCTTCAGTTGCCTTAAGTAATATGTGGAGAGCCTCTGACTGGGCTGTACAGGAGGAGGGGGGGAACTGAGGGGAAATGTCAGACAAATGTCAAGTATACGCGCCGCAACAGCAAACTCTCACCAAAGCACAGCTGTCGTAGCGGTGAAAAATACCCATCGCTGCCCCCTTCTTGTTTTTCAAACCATCTCGCCTTCGTCGCCACTTCTCTTCCCTGCCGCTGCTTTCCACTTCTCGTGGCTGCCGTCTCTCCGAGCATGCGCCGCTTTGCCTGGCCTTGGCCCGGATCTCATCTCTGATCGTCCTTGCAAGTGGGTCCGCTGGTGTTTCCTCCTACATTTTCACCTCAGCCTTCTACAGGGCTTATCGGGGGTTGTTAACAGCCCTGGCTGTCAGCTATCTCCCCTCTGTTTACTCGGCGGATACATTCTTTCAGCGCTGCAGTGGTCACAGCCAACTGGCTTGTTTGGCCAGGCCTTGGATCTTTTGACATCACCCGCTGTTTGCTTTTAGTTTTGGGGGGGATCCTGTGATTAAAACACGTCCGGCCTGCTTCAAATAGTTTCCGTAGTGCCCTTCGTGTTTGCTGCAGGCAGACTGACATTTGACCCCTGGAGTGGAGCCAAAGCCAGATAGGCAAATGGTGTTTAAAATTAGGCGGAGGAGCGAGGGTGCACAGCTGCGTCCACCGCCTGGCTCGATGGAAGGTTAGTCGTCGTAGCTCAACAGGGAGGTAGCCAGTCTCGCAATTAGTCTGCAGGATTTTAAAGCCACTTGTTTTAAAAATTGGTTGGGGAAAAAGGCAAATTTTGTGAGCTCGGATTCTCAGGGTTTGTCAGTGGTGATGTGGAAGTCGGCTTGACTTGATGATCCAGTCCAGCTGTTGTCGTGTGTGTGTGTGTGTGTGTGTGTGTGTGTTTTGATGGAAAAGTCTTTGATGACTTGAGCTTGTGTTCTGCACTCACCCCTGGCGTCCATGTAGGCCGGTGGGAAACGGCCTCACGTGTTCTTTATCAGCAGTCTTTGTTGGTAAATGTGGGACATTTGTGTCCCACATGTTGGAATCCTCATTGGGATGAACACTGAGTCTTCTTGGGTGACACATGCTTCAAGTCGCTGGGCCAAGTCGACCTGCTCTGCTCTGTGTCACTAAATACCCGCCATTCACAGGTGCCTTGGCCGTTCAAACCTCATTTGCCTAGAAAGTCCATGCATGAGCAGATTGTGACCTCCTGGTTTCCCTTTCTACCCTGATTTCAAAAACACTACACTATTCTTTAAATGTTTAAGTCTGATCATTCTTAGTTGAAACTAGCGTGGAGACAAACCATCAGGATGGATTTTAGGAAAGATGAAAGTGACATGAGATGACCCCTCTGACCTGTTATGCCACAGACTGTTTGTGCTCTGTGTGTCCTTGTACTGAACTCAGAGGGGCTTGCCAGTGGCCTGGGAGACTTTTATTAATATGTTTACTGCCGGGCTGCCAGAGACCCATTTGATATCTCTGGTCTCAACGCTATGACCCAAGTTGACTTCGCAACGAGGGAAAACAGCCTCTTTCAGAGGTCGAACTGCAGGCTAAGCTGACTCGAGCAGCCAGACAAAACGCCCCTGGATGCCAAAAATATGGCGACCCTGTGTTGAACATCAGCAAAAGAGAATGTAGAAAGATAGGCCCTATTTTTAGTATGCAAAAATTTTCACCTCAGGATCACGGAGTTTCACAACATCTTAAATATTATTATTTTTATTTGAATTCAAAGCAACAAAGTCACGGAAGCAACAAAAGTTTTTGCAAAGCAACAGTGGGCAGAAAATGTGGGGTGATCTACTTTGTAAATGAAAAAGAAATGTTGCAGGAGCTTGTTAGCACAAGCTAACTGGCTAAGCATCTCTTTTGGTAATAAAAAATTCCATTTCGAACTCTTCATGTCACAATGTGCCTTGAACTTTATAAAACAAGATTCTTGTAGTCTTAGTCACTGTGTGTGTGTGTGTGTGCGGGTGTGTGTGGTGGTGGGGGGGGGGGTGTCATTCGAAGCAGCGGCTGGTGTGCAGAGTGCGTGCTGCAGGATATTATTTGCTAATAAAAACAGAGCAGAACTGGTGGTGAAGGTGAGGTCTGTTTTGAATTTGTGTGCCGGTGTCGTGGGCAAAAGGTGGCCCGGCTTCTTCTAATCATCTGTCATCTGCCGTTTTTCTTTGTCCATCATCCAGTAACGGATACGATGAAGCGTTTAAAATGTGAATGGCTTTTCTGAAGCTTAGCAGAGTCCTGTGGTTATAGGAACAGGAGAAGAAAGGGGATCAAATTCCTGCCTTGAAAGTCTGGTGCTTTCCTGGGGGCACGCTCTGCGCCGTGACTCAGTGCCCATACATCCGACGCTAGCGCCGCTCCCTCCCGCTCTGCTCCATTTTGCACAGAGCTTACGTAGGCAGCGTGTCAGCCGTGTTGCCGTGAGATGGCACTCGTGTTGATCAGGCTCCCATTTCTATCAGATGAAAGACGGATGAAGCCGTATTTTAATGTCCACGCAAACAAATTCCGAGGCTCCCCTGTCGGCAACCTTAGACAAACGTTGTCTGCTCCGGTCTCTGCATTCCGGGAGAAGTTACAATTCCATGGTGTCAACGTTCCCTTCACGACGGTCTTCCAACCTCTCTTCTCACTGTTTTTCTGTATTCTCAGGGCATTCCATTTAACATCCTTAACTGTAGTATTTTCATTTCTATTTACCACATTATTGCACATAGAAATTACATTTGATTTATCTTATTTCTGTCAAGAATAATTGTTGAACAATTTCAAAACAAGTGTTAGCCAGAAGGCAAACTTCTGTTGCCAGTTTAGGGGTTAAAATAAATTAAGTCCTCAATATAAGCTACACATCTTATTTAATATAAAAACTTTAAAATCAAAACATAAATGAATCACCTCTGGAGGGCTCTCATCGACATTCCTCCTAACCACAACATAGACCTTTAATTACAATCATATAGAATTTCAAGTTCCGGCTAGTTTGATTCCAAAATGTTCCGTAACCGCCTGAGTAAATATAATAGCAAATAGTTATGACATGAAAAACAGGAAGCTCAAGATTAATACTTATTCATTCTTGGAGATTATCCAAAGTTCACTCATCTTTATTAGTTTGAAACTTCAAATAAACACACATATTGTAATTATTTTATTTATGCACAATCATCTCTCAGAAAAGTAAAGGTGTCATAATTACTATAAATTCTGGATGGATGTGTTTCCTGCTTCTTTGCATAAATGTGCCAGTTTCTGTCCCATTTCTCTACATCTGTTCGCCCATCCTCCTTCTCTCAGCCTTCGTCACGTTTCCGTCACGTTTTCATCTAGGTCACGTTCGTAAATGTCACATTTAGCTGCTGTCGTTAGTCCATCCCCAGAAACAGAAGCTGTCTTAACAGCGTACCCTGAACCTGAACCCTTTTAAACCAAGTTAGGAAACTGTTACTGGTCATGAATATTTTTCGTTCTGTCTGCTCCTTGATTTTATTGGTCATTTTGGCCTTTGAGAGACTCGCTGAGGGAGTGGCGAGCGTGATCCGTCGCGATGGAATTCTTTTTTCCTTTCATTTGTTTTGCGTTCCTCCCAAACGTAAATCTTCGAACATTTGAGCCTCTTCTCCGCTCGGACAGTCTGCACAAGGCTCCAGACACGTTTCAGCTCCGCTGCTGAGAAGTTAATGTCAACGTCAGCGCTGCTCATTGCATAATTTCAAGTGGATGGCGAGTCAGTCCATTTGTGACGGCGCTGCGACTACACTGCGTGATTGTCCACGTATGAACAGCAGAGCTTATTGTCCATTGATCGACGGCACTGTGAGTTTATCCGACTCGTGTCCTCTGTGGCCTACAAAGAACTCCTCTCAAAGCACTGACAGATTGGCCTCTTTTTCTAGCTTTCCTCTCATAGACCTGATCGACTAAAATAGGGCCTTGTGTGTCGCACTGGTCCTGAGAGACTGACACGCACGTGCGCACACACACACGCGCATACACACATTTCTTTTCATCTTGCACACGCTCCAGCTCCTCATTACATTTTCTCCATATGCGTTCACGTGTGCTGTGGGGTTTCCAGCATCATCGAGATTTGCCCGTCGGCCTCATGGTTGTGCAGCGCTGAAACTTCAGCCTGAGTCACCCTGAGCTTTCGCTGCTCATTCATAAATCAGAATACTATAACTTCCGCTCCCCCCCCCTTCTGGCCGAAGATAGCAGGAAGGATGAGGAGGATCGCTGAAGCTCGAGGGGCAAACGCCATGTGTCCGTCTCCTCATCCTTCAGCGCCTGCTGCGTCCTTCACTTGACGTTTTGCAGTGTTTCTTGTGAGACGATGTTAATTTTTAATTATTCAAGGGGTTGATGTTAATTCAGCAGATGACAATGATTCGTGCACAGGTGAGGATGCACCAGCAGCTGTGCAGAGAGAGAGAGATATAGAGAGAGGGAGAGAGAGATAGAGAGAGGGAGAGAGAGGAGACTAGGCAGCCGGGTTCACCGAGGTCACAGAAACTCTGCTCCTCTGTTTTCTTCCCGTTTTTGTGTGTGCACGCGACAAAGAGGCGAGGAATGTGATCTACTACCTCCACCACTCCCTCCACACACGGCTGAAATGTGTCCGATTCTTTGAAAACAATTCCAATCCGCGAGAGTGGGTGGTTATAGGAAGTGTCTTTGTTTTAACACTCTGTGAACAAGTGGTTTTGTCTATCGGGCGGACACGAGGGCACAAAAGACATTTAGATATACGGCTACTTTTTTGCCCTACTGTCACTTGATGCGGGTCTGGTTGTAAAGGTAATGTAAAGGTGATGTAATGTAAAGGTGTTGTGTCTGGAAAATATGTCCAGCAGGCATCAGCGTGCCTGGAGTGTTTTTCCATTGGTCCTTCTTTGCTTATGCGTACGATGAGAAGATAAAGTGACCAACCCAAGTCTCCTGAATTACAAAGATGAGCATGACAGCCTCACCGAAAGCCTGGCTTCGAATTTCCCGCCAGCCAGTTTTTAGCTAAATGAAGTCCCAGCAAAGATGTGATGGTGTCAAGCGTCTCCGTTCATTGGACTTTGTCTAACGCCATTAGACTGGTTTTGCTCAGTGAGTGAAAAAATGACAATAACCCCCGTTCGCTGTCTCCCTGCTTGGCTTGTTTGGGTGATTCCCAGGGTCCAGTGCAGTTGTCAGCGCACAGTCTAATGGGCACAGGTGGCCGAGTCCCCTCCGCCTTCTCCAGCCCTCTTGGCACGGCTCTCTTGGCAGAGCGGCAGCTCCTTGGCTCGCGCCCTCGATGGGCCACTCCAACACAGCAATCACCAGTTGGTGCTTTGTCAGCATCAGGGTGGCCCAGGAGGAAATATGGTGCTCAGCTTTGAGTTATGGCCCCTTGTAGAGAAATACGCCGGCATGTGAAGCGTCGCCAGTGAGCTCCGGGTTTCTTTTTCCCGCAGCGGCTGTGGCAAAAGCTGCTTTATTCATGATGACTTACAAAGTGATGACATGCTGCCGGGGCCATCCAGAGTTACCTCACCGTTGGCCGCAGCAGACCGCAGCCTGCGATTGGAGAAATGCCACAGCTGTACTGCGCCGCACAGCAGTCAGACACCCCCATGTTACCCTGTATATAAATATAGAGGTCTCTGGAGCCCCCGGTTGCTGCAGTTCTACCTTTGAGCTGCCACTGTCCTTATTCGACACCACTTGCCAAACTGGCTTTAAACTCACAGAGCATTAAAGATTATTGTGGATTTGCCGCAGAGTATATAATTTTATCGTTGTATCCCCAAAGGACCCAGGATGACAATATAGCGATGACCCGTAATGAGATCAGAGGAGAGATTAGGCAAGGCTTGCACCATGTTGTTAAAGGGCTCGCGAGGCCAAAACTATCTGAGTTTTATAGCAAATGTATGCAAACGCCAGCATGCGTATCCTTTAACGCGCTGCAAGCTGAATTCCACTGATTTTTAAGTAAAAATCGTAACCTCATGAAGTCCCTCAAGGAAGAAAAGGCAATGCATTCAGTCAGGTTAAGCTTCGTACCTTGCCCCAGCGCAGGAAGAAATTTCAGTTTCCTGCATTTTTCCATAAAATTAGGATGAGGGACGCATCACCACTTTGTTCTATTTTACATTCTGTGCATTACCTGAAAAAACTGATGTGAAAAACAAACACTTGAATACACATTAGCATGATTTTGGCAGGTTGACGAGGTTCTACTTGTGGGCCTGCAGCCAGCAGACCCACCAGCGCTTGGTTTGATCTGGTGGCCCCAAGTCGCCCATTTCTGTGCACATGTATCTATTTCTTACAGCATCTGTTACGTTTCCTGGTAAATGATCTGCTGTGTTAGCTTATGTTGCGATGTTCATAGCTCACAGTTTTCTGGTTTGACTGCCTCCCCTGACCCCTGTGGTCGGCACAATACATCCACAAACTGGGGAGGGCGATGGAGGTGGGGAATTAGTGCCCCCTTTCATCTACTCTGTCTTCTTGTGTCTGATGGGAGTGCATTTGTTGATAATTACCAAGCAGGTCCGTTTCATGGCCACAGCTGGACTTGTCCCCTTTCGTCCGACGCCCCCCCCCCCTTCCAACACCACCACCACCACCACCACTCCCATTAGTATTTCAATTACACAGACAAGGCCTGTGGGTCTTGTTTGCTCTTGAGTGTGTGGCAGGAATCACCTCTCCTTGCCCGTCTGCCTGATAACGATGACAAACACTAGCCTGGAGCTTGCATGTTAACGCTGCTCATTCTCATTCATATTTGATAATTCCCCTTCTTTCACTGTAGCCCTCCCCCCGGGCAGGGCCTCTGAACTCTGACTTTCTTTTGTTTATCGAAAAGCTTGTCTTGAAAAGGCTGCGTTTTCTGTCGGTGACTAAGATGAAACTCACCATCCCATCATAATCCAGTGGAAAAATAAAGGCTCGACATGTCGCGGTGTGGTGCTTGTCTGTGCTCTTGCCAGCAATGAGACACCGTCCTGCGATATGTGTAACTGTTAGTCCTCTTCCAAGGAAGGCATGTACGCGCTTGTAAAAGACTTGTTTTTGCATTCCAGCTACCTCACTGGATAATATATGGTATTATCTCCCCGTTGTTTTCTTTTCCCGTCTTCCGCTGTGTGGGCTAATGACAGCAGGGGTACAATTTAAGGAAAACCTTTTACAGGAACTTCTGCTTTAACTTTTTTTTTCTTTTGCCTGCCGCTAGCTAACTATGTCATTGACACAAATTAGTAGATTGTGTTATTTATCTTGGATAAAGCCAGTCACGCTGTAGTTATGGCCATCCTTGCACATGTGTATCAAACAGATTAAAGAGTATATGTGTGTTAGTTTAAGTCAAAACTTTCAGCTAATCTGTCCTCTGAGTCTCAACCTAATTTATCTCAGCCCAATCCAAAGTAGCTTGTAGCTAGTGGTGAAAGTGAGCTAATACAGCATGAAGCATATCACTTCACCATGTCTTCTTATGGGCTTCTTCTTTTACACAACTTGTACTGTTCAACTTTTAAGTTAAAACCATAGCAGAGATTGGAAAATTTACAGTTATGTTAAAACCCAATGTTCTCTTCATGAAGTAAATACAAAACAGGTGTTAAAGGAAAACAATCTTTTAAGATATGGGATTCTTTTTTCTTTTTGTAAAGAGATAAAAACCCAATGTCACAGCACAGAAAGGGTCTTCTTTCAAAACTAGGATTCTTTTCATGCCTGTTTTAAATATTTGTCTTCAGAGCAACCATTTCTTTTTGCTGTTCCCATCTTCCAGTTAAAAAAAACACCTAAAAAAACAGATCAAAATATTACAGGCAGTTTCAAAACATTTGCATTCCACACATGCTTTTAATATTTTCCGCATTTTTATCAACATTGGGTTAGCCCTCACAGCAGCGTGAGAGCATTTTTCATCAAGAGGCCCTGGCGAGTTTTTAAAGTGCAGACACGATCATATGTGAGTCATTTGCATTGTATTGTTAATGTTTTTACTGTGTGTGCGCAAGCAATTTATCTGCACCGACAAACACCGCCCTGTTGCTTAAACCTATGCAAGTGGTGGATTTTTCTCACTTACTTGTGCTCTTAGTAGGTATTTTTCAAACAGGTGGCAAATTTTGTTTCCTTTAGCATCATTAGGTGCCTGAGCCGGCGGTCGAGGCCCAGAGGCCGTCTGCACTGTGCTACACAACTGGATAATTGAAGCAAATGTTGATCATTAGATTTTTCTTTAGATTTGACCACTTTCTTCCCTGATTTTTCTCCCCCCTCCAGTTAAATGCTCTGTTTCTCGCGCACACTTAAGTTGCAGTCTCTCTTAGAGAATTGCCATCCCTTACATAGCGAACAACCACAAACACATGTTAAAAGTTTGTATAACAGTTGCACATGCGTGCCCATATGCTTCCACTTACTGACAGACGTACACATACGCAAGTGGTGTGTCCACATAGTTTCAACATGTGATGTGAGTGAAATACTTGAAATATGCAGTGAGTTCGTCCAACTTCTGTTAACTGCTGCTTATTTCTGAACAGGGCGTCAGAGGCAAAAATTCTTCCTGGAGAGGTTGCGGATACAACCGATTGGAGGGAGGAAACCCAGAATTGAACCCAAAACCTTCGTGCTTTATAGTGACTACGTACATCAGATTTCATGCAGTCTTTCATCACCACATTGTAAACAAATCTAATCAAAGTGGTTTAAATGGACTGTTACACAATCCTGAAGAGCAAACGTGATTTTTGATTCATTTGGACAAAATTGCTGCAATAACTGAAATGTGCCCAAGTATGTCCAAAGCCTGGTCTCAACTCATTTGTGACAGCCACACTGAATATTGCCAATTTTATGGAGTGAGGAAAGAATAAAACAGACGGGCTTTCGCTGCAGAGGTGTGGAAAAGTCTGTGCACTTGCAGCATTAGCGTGGCAGGAACCATAACTCATCTTCAAGCGCAAGTAGCTGTAGCGATGAGAGCTCTGGAACAACTTTGAATTTTCATGGATTGAAGCTGACAATGTGAACTTCTCCCCCTGTCTGTGCTGAAGGGCAGCCCCGGCGTACGTCAGGCTGAGTCAGAATGGGAGCCACTGTGTTGGCACCAGTGCCGCGACTGGCTCATTGAAGAACAGTTGGAAATGCGAGACTCCTTCCTGCCCTCAGCAGCCTTGGTGTTATTAGCATTCTCTACCTCCTTGTCATAAAAACAGCACCCCCCCATGTTTAAGGGGCCAGGGCACTAAATAGAATCACAAACCTGGAATGCTCTTAAAGTTTTTACACCTTGTGGTCAGCAGTGGTGTGGTACTGATATTTTCGTACTCTTGTGACAAAGCTTCTTATTCCTGTGGGATAGCGGTTACTGTGTGTGGGTCGTGGGCTACCCACCATGCTCCTTGTTGCCACTGAAGCCTGAAATTCCTTCTTTCCAAACAGCTGTGGACAGACTCTTCCTGCCGGGCCGTGCAGCTGCCCAGAGGCCCTGGAGGACAGTAACAGCCCCGGAGCCCCGCTCCAGAATCTTTGACTTTCGCTCTAGCATAACAAGTACAATTTGCTTGGGCTAAGTGCTAACTGCTAACTTACACCAGGAGTTACTTAACTTCATGTGTCTTGCTGGCTTCTGTTCAACACTATTTTCGTTTGAGTGTGTATCACACTTTATTTTTAGATAATGCAAGCCCTCGGATCTACAAATAATTTGTGTTTTGCTCTGATGCGGTAATGCCGATGTCTCTTGACTGTGGTATTGCGGTTATCTTCTCCAGCCTTACTTGTGGTACATTGGACGGTGTTTTAATTAAGTGAAAGCTTAAAGCTGTGAGCATAATTACACAAGCATTTCGTCTAAACGGAGGAAACATTTGAGACCACCAGGGATGTGTTTGAGCCTGTGGCTTTTTCCCGCCACCATTTTTAGCCTTTATCTTTCCATTTTTTGGGGGGAACCTGTTTTGAGTCTTGAACACTTTCCCTTAGATTAAACTAAAATCACAACTTAAACTATTAAAATAGAGGTCAATTTACTGTTTCCTTGCATGCATGCATGCTCTGCCAACTACTCTTTTGAGTGCTGCCATGGAGACAGGCACCTCTGCATTTGATATTTCCTTTTGTGCCTGTGGGTGTCATATAATGCTTCACACAAGCATGTGTTTAAACTCTTGGCTCCACTGCGGTGAGAGGAAGCAGCCTCACGGGGCACAGTAAAGAAAAGCAGCACGTTGGACTCTAAAACTGCTCCGGCGGAGACAAAACCTTCCTGATTTATGAAGTGAGTGTGAGCGGGGTGGGTCACGTGCCATCAGGGAGGGAGACTCCTGGATGAAGAGAAAGAAAAGAACAAAAGAAAGGTGGAGGTTCACAAATCCCCACCTAGTGGTGAAGTCATACATGGACATGGGGATCTCCTGACCAAGTCAAGATCAAACAAAGTTTGCTTCCCATATGGCCACAGCATTAACAGGCCTTTGAGCCACAGCGAAGGCACAAGTCCGACTCCACATCAGTGATCAAAAATGTCACTGCTACGATTCGTTCGTCTTTTTCGATAAGGGTTTGTGCACTTGTGTGTTTGAGTGACTGAAGAAGCTACTTGGTGAAGCTCTAAACCCAACAGTAATGGCAACAGGGCATTGTGCCTGGGGTGTGTTAGTCTACATCCTTTCATTCACTCTCCTTTCTTCTTTTTTGTGTGTCAGCTGACACACCCGTTCCAGGAATCTCTGGTGGTTTTGATGATTTTCTTATGTAACTTCTTCCCCTCCGAAATGCCCAAATTAGGGCTCTCCAACTGTAAATTGGTTCAGGATATTGCCAAAGGGCCTCCGTAGGGATGCTCAACAGGGCAGCACTTTTCTGGTTCAGCTCAATGAAGCGGGTCGCTCATGCCCGCCGCTGCGGTCGAGAGGGGCCATGTTTGTGTGTGTTAGGAGGTGGAGTAGGTCACGGGGGAGGTGGCGCCTAAAGAAACAACGGGGTCTGCTCTTGTTTCTGTCGCCTTTCGCCTGCCGCTTGGCAGCAAACTTGATCAGGGAAGAAAAATACACATTCTGCTTTTACAAAGCGGGCCTTTGTCTCCAGACGGAATCAGAACTGTCAACCATTTTGGAAATAGTTTCCAGCTTATTAAAATACTTCCAGACTGTGACTGTTGAGCTAGTGAGTTTTCCAGCTAATTGCTTGGCATCCTTCCCTATCTAATGTCTGTTCCATCCTTCCTCAAAATAAAGGCTTGTGTTTTTTTGATTGAACGCATCTTTGATCCCAGACGAGCGATACTCATGCGCCTCATTGTTTCCTTTTCGAAGTCTGGATCTCCCCCTGTCCCCTCTGCGAACCCTCAGTAATTTATTTCTGTTCGAGTGTGACCTCCATATTTTTTTAAATAAGAATTGCAGCAGAGATTACCGAGCATGTGTATTTTTCTAGTTGCATCTGTTGTCCTCTCGTGATGTCCAAGTCTGTGTCCTTAATTGCAGCATGTGACGCTATTTGTTAGGTATACAAGATTCAATGAGATCCATCCGTGAATCTGGGTGGCAGACCGGAGCCCCCTTTGCTCTTGGCAATCATCCAGAAGACCGACAGCTGAATCCGCCAGCTGTGTGGAAAGAGAGGCGAACATTTCTGGTCCCCCCTCCCCACTTTTGCCGTCCTTTGTAGCATATATGTTTTTAATTGCTTAGACTTTGGCTTAGGGCCATTTTGTGTTTGGTCAACCAACAGAAATACTTGGAGCACAAAAGCCGTTGTTTGTTTTTGCTGTGCCAACAGGCAAAGAACGAGGCGTTTTAGGTAAACAATTTAAAGGCCGGTGGAGTATTTTAGCAGATATAAAAAGGGCCTGAAAAGCCCTAAACATTCTATATAATATATATTTAGGCTTTGGGGTTCTTGGATCCAGGGCTTGTATTGAATTCCTTCTCTCTGGTGGTCGATGTGCACCTGTGCATTAGCGTACATTAAGAGGGGGGAAATTGTAACTTCGAGAGCAAAAGGGGATGTGTTTGCTTACTTTTTACTGGTTAATTTGGTCCTGAACATTAGCCAAGACCACCTATCCTGCTGTGTGATAGATTACTAAAGGACATATGTTCATATTTTGAAAGTGATCCAAACTGTGCCAGTGTGATTGAGTTCCAGTTTTCTCATAGATAGTTTTACTGTACCAATTTTTAAATAAACGAACAAGATGGCTTGTGATCATGTCAGGGATTATCCTCATTGAGATTTAATAAACTAAGATTAAAAAAAGAACTGAGATGAGCTCTTTTCAGCTCCTTCTTTTGCTGCCAGCATTTGCAGGTTTCTTTAGCTCGAGGATGTTTTTTTTTTATGCCTCGTAGGTTTTCACCACTTGAGCCAGGGTGACCTTATTCCAGTGTGGTGGAGGGTACGAGAGAAATAACAGCAGAAAAATGAAAATGATGCCAGCGATAACTGTCTGCATGTGAAGGACCTGGAAAATAACCCAATTCTTATTGACTCGGGCCTACTGTGTCTTGCATATTGTCACAGCGTTGGTTATTATTCCCTCGGTGATGTCATGTCTGCCTCATGAAATTGGCTCTTGTTCTAAATGTTGGGTATATGCCTCCGTTTAAGCTTGTGTGACAGACAGTGCTTTGCTTTAAATGATTTTGTTGGACACAGCATGTGGTGGGAGCTGTTCTTTTCACTGTCTGACCCTTACTGGGAAAACTGGAAGAATGCCTTTTGTTTCCTCATCACTTTCTTTGTCTGGTAAACTCTATGCCGGCTCTGTGCTGCAGAGTACTTCCATTCTATACAATGTCTCCTACATTTTTTTCCCCTCTTGGATTATTCCACTTCCTTATCTTCCTATTGATCTTCACCTAAACGGTTGTTGAACTGGAAGACCTAACCCTCATCTTGTGGGCACGATTGCCCTGCTTGAATGGGATCATAAAAAAAAAAGCCTGACTAGGATTATCTAAAAGTCTACCGTCTTTACTGACAGTACCGTTCAATTCCACAGTTTCCAAAGGATAACACCAGGGCCTTTATATAATGTTAAACCAAAAAAAAACCCACATAAACCCCCGCCCTGTAAAAACGTTTTCCTCACAAGCAGCTTGTTCGGGCCTGTGGTAGCAGAGCCAGGGTAAAATGTGAGCTATTGAAAAAGTTTTCTTTGTAGACACTAGGCCATTGTGGGGCTTTGTGAACTCAACCGGTGAGAATCTCCGGTGTAGCAGCTTCTGATTAGTACCAGCCATTATTCTTTTCATATTGATCCCATCCTCCTTGATAGTGCACGCAGGGGTTATCTGAGGCAAGAGAGGGACCCGGCTTAAATAAAGAATGCATGATGGTAAATGATCCACTGAAACGTCACTTGTGCTCGGCTCATCTTCTCAGGAATGCAGCGTTTAGCCTCTTAAGACCCAGAAAATCAGGGTATTTTTAGAAAATTCCTATCCTTATTCCGTTTAAGAGCGATTAGCTAGTGACGTCACATTTATTATGTTGGGCTTTTTCTCCGTTTGGGTGGTATTACAGAACAGTACTGTAAAAGGTCACGTCAAATAAGCACACGGACACGCTCAATCTGTACAGGCATGCTCTGTCATCTGTGATATTCCTCCTGGAAATGGAACAGACCCATTTTTCCAAAGCCTTTGCTATTGTTGTGTTTCACTACATTTGGACTGCTTCCAGTTTAGTGTATCTGGCATAGTGTGTGGGCTTATCTGAAATCTGTACGGTTGTGCCCTGAAATTGTCTGACTGTATAGCTAATGTTGCTCTCAAGCTATTAGCCCACACTCTTGCTTTGCCCTAGATATATGGCATCTTGTTTTTTGTTTTTTTTAAATGAGTTTTCTACCATTTGGTGTCCTCTGCTTAATTATTGACTTTAACTTTAGTCAGGACCAGCTTGTCTGCCTTTCTGCTATTTCCTCTGTAAATATGTTACCTGGCATTCATTTCTCTCTCCTTCACATGCCTCACACTCCACGTTGAAGTGTTTGGCAGGTAAATCGGGTCTTCTAGAAGGTCAGGCATAATCAAGTGTGTTGAATTCTGCAAATTTCTGAAAATATTGAGACTGCTGAGCCCTTTGAAGTCCCTGCAGGGTTGACAAGAGGCCTTTCTGTTCTCATTGAAAACTGAGGCTAAGTGGGATGGATGCCTTGGACCCATTCCCCTTGTTTAAATCAGTAATTGGATTAGAGGTACCCTCTGGAGAAAGGTGCCATAATGATACAGCACTGCTGCACAACAACGCATGCAGGCAGTCGTTGCCGGCATCGCTCACCTACTTGGTGTTAATGTTGACGATGACGGATGTCCCAGATATGTGGAGGTGCGTAATGGCGGAACACCTGTGGCTGCTTTAGCGCAGGTGTTTAATGTACCTTTCCATGCATCCTGCGTGACCTCTTCACAGTTCACCTAGTATGGTAATGTGGCGAAGGAAGGTAAAGACTCATGTAAGACAAAGTCTCTGCACAGCCGATTGCTGACGGGTGGCTCATGTCTCAGGATAAGGAGTGCAAGACTAGACACCACCATGCGCTCATGTGACAAAGTGGTGTTAAGGGCTGCATTAGAAGGATAGGGATGAATTGCCCATCAAATGCGGTTCAGATTCGGCAGCTGGTTTGTTAATGTGTTTGCAAGAACATTTACACATAGACCTGAGTTGAAATTGACCCCTATCTAGCACATAGGCAGATCCCTGAGCTATCAAAGATGGTTAGCGTAGCCATTTATCTCTCGGCACTCTCTGGTTACAACCGTAGAAAATATAGGCCTGGGGCGGAGGCCGAGCAGGGCAGAGATAGGTCATTGACAGGGAAGGTTTTAATGAAATTGTTCATATAAAAAACACTTATGCATGTATGTATAAATCTTGTTTCACAGGCATATGCAATGTGTGTATGTAACAAGAATGATCATAGTCAAGCATATCATTAAAGTTTCAAAACATAGCTGGGGGCACAGCAGCACCCACCTATAAACTCATAACTGAAGCATTGTTTTGGCAGGGGCACAGACGCACGCCCTTAGCAGGCATAGCTTGCTAGCTTACTAAAGAACCCCAAACTAAAATGCATAAATGAAGGCAATTATTTTTATGGTGCCACTTTAAGTATAATGACCTTAAAAGCCTCATTACTTACGGTAAAAGCTAAACCAAGAAGATTAAGTAGTACCAGAAGTGTCCGTGCCGAAATACCAAGAAATATGAATTTAATGAGTCTTACTAGTTTAGGTGACCTATGAATGATGAAAAGGTTTGAAGCAAAGCATGGGTTGCTCGTGTCGATGTGGCTCTATTTTGGCGGTTGGTGCAAAGGGAGGGGTGACTTGAGGATGGGGTATATTTTGTGCGTTTGCTCTTAAGTGTGAGTGTGTGTGTGCGTGTTTTCCAGTCTGGATGCAGGCAGACAGACAGCTGGTCAAACAGGCTTAGAAGAGTAATGGTCAGTCTCTGCGATGACTTATAAGTCCATTAGGCCCTCAGTTGTTCACTAAACAACAGTTTCAAGTTTTGTTTTGTCGCATGGAATTAATGTTAATTTGTCTAAATAGTGGCATGAAATTTTACTCTGACTTGGAATGAATACGTCAAAACAAGGAAAATGGGGGGAAAATGGGTTCAATCTCTGCGCTTTCCAAAGTTCTGTGTGTGCTGTTGTGATTGAGTGTGACGGGCTGTTCTGTGGGCCCCCTCGCCCTGCCTTTCTGTGTGCAGTTGTGTCGTGTAGCACGTAGGCCGGTGAAATGCCGGACCGTTCTCCCGCTTTCCCTCGTGGCGGGTGGCCTGAGCAGGTGGAGCCAACGGAATAAGTACCAGGAGGGTGCAGGGGCAAAACGTGGATTAATACAATGTGCCTTGGAGTCTGGAACCTTTTTGTGTTTATCTAAAGTCAAAATGACAGAATTCATTGATGCACATCTTCGCATTATGAGCTTTTTTATCAACCGGCTGCCAGAACAAATTAAAAATGCAATGCTGACACTGAAGAATTAGGAGAGAATTTCAACTTGCACAATAACAATTTTAGTCCAAAAGCTGTGTTTGTATGAATAATGCCGATGGCCCTTTAAGTGG
The DNA here is from genome assembly GCF_901000725.2 of Takifugu rubripes. Lineage (NCBI taxonomy): Eukaryota > Metazoa > Chordata > Actinopteri > Tetraodontiformes > Tetraodontidae > Takifugu > Takifugu rubripes. The sequence continues at coordinate 1,973,634 of NC_042293.1, read as the reverse complement.
AGAAAATAAAGCATCTGTATCAGTTAAATTGAAAGCCAGCAGCTGTGTGACAACCAGACAGCATTATTTTTTAAACATTGACCCCACTGTGGGCACCAGGAATGCCCCCAAGTTATTTGAGAGCGCACACATGATTATATCATTACGTAATTAGTGATGTCTTCTATACTAATGATAACTTATTTTGCTGGCTCCAGTCAGAGTTCATATCGCTTTCAACGTCTTTTTTGGGAGCTGTGGCGTGCTCTTTTTCATTCCCCCCTCTCTGTGAAACCGACTCCTGTGTATTCAAGGCCTGGTCAAAACACACATGTGCCTACGTCATAGGGGCTGTTTGCGGGGTGACGTCGGTTTTCAGACTCCAACCGTATCTGAAGGGCAAATGGGCCCCAGTCGTTAGCACGGCTGCCTGGTAGCACAGTCCACAATGGCTCCTGTTCAGACCTCACGTACCACAACCACAAATAGGACTCCTGTGTGTGTGTGTTTGTGTGGGCGTTTTCGGCTGTCTGTGCTTGAGTCAGTTATCTCATGCCAGACATATCTGATGTTACACTGGATCAAGGGGTCAGTATGTCATTTCTCAAAATACTGTCACCTATCAGTATTTATTCACTGTAGAATTAGAGCGGGAGGATGGAGACACATGACCGGATTAGCAGCTGTGTATTGTCTGCTATGTTAATCTAGTGGTGGCTCTGGATAAGGAATACAAGCGCTATCCATAGAAGGAAAAAAGGGGGGGTTAACCAGATAGGCAGACAGATAAGTTTCCTAATTAGAATCTAGTCTGGAGCAAATTTCCATTGGATGGCCTCCCCCTCCTTCCACGCTTCGTCTCAGCCTCATCATCTCTTAGAGCTAAACTTCAGAATTGATGATGTGTCATTCGATCCTGTAGCAGATCTATGGACATGTGGACCCCCTGTGGGCCGGCTACTGGCAATCCGTCATCATGGGTCACAACGCATTTAGCCCCGTCTCGCAGGCACTCATTGTCATTCAAGTGCCATGGCCAAGCGGGTGGGGGGGGAAGTATCTGATGGGGCTGCGACTTTAGCTTGTCTAGAAGACTGATCTCTATCTTAGCAACCTCCTTCCATAGGTCAGTCTTGGTTGACCGGAGATAATACAATGTTCATAACCAAGAGAAAGTCTCCACAGACCCAGAACCGATCTACCTCATAGTACAAAAAACATGCCAAAGTACAACATGATAGATTATTGGGATTTTCTTCCCTCTACCGTGGCCACAAATCATGCTGTAGATGTTTGTTTTCCACCTCTGGTCTACTCTAAAGGGGAATGTAGTCTCATCTTTCTTCTTGTCATAGTGGACTGAAGTGACTTGTCTCAGTGATGGCGCAGTAGCTCTGCAGCAGCACAGAGTCCACCGGGGGCAGGCTGCCATCTTTCAATCAGGCTGCTGTCTGTCCTTCCTCTCACATCTGAATCCAATAGGAGCGGCTTCCTCCTCTGAAGGAGGGACACATATAAATAGCCAAGCAGCCGTAACCACACTATGCAGCACAGCCTGGATGTTGTTTCACTCATTTGCTGCTGTCCCTCTTTTGCACTGCCAGCTCAGATATGGTGTATGATGTTGCTGTTCATTTACCCCACCCCCGCGTCCCTCAACTCCACCTCTCAGCCTCCGATCCCTGGGCTGCGGTGTGACTGACGCATGGACACTGAATGCTCCACGCATGCAGCTCTGCTCCCATCTGTGGAAAGTTTGAGTGGAGTGGGGCCAGTACTGAAACACTGGGTGGGTGGTGGGTGAGCTGATGGTGGCCTGCGTGGGCTGAAGCCTGTGGGCTGAGCAGGGGAAATGTAGCATCCTAGTTAGCTAGTGCTGCTTTTATGAGAATCCAAAGTTCCAGTGATAGCAGACACTCTACCTTTAATACCTATGGACAGAAGCAGAAGGAACCTTTGCAGAAGGACACTTGGCTGCGTCCGACATGCGTCTGCGTACTTTTCTGTGGTTAGCATTAACGGAACACATGGCCCTTTTATGTGGCACATGTGCTCGTAACACCACAGAAGCCCTGGCCTTCAGCCCCACCTTCCCAATTTAAAACTCACTCAAGCAGAGGTGGTGTTTGCTGCAGCCCTTACGATCCTTCCTTGTCTGGTTCAGGCTGCAGCAGCAGCAGCAGCAGGAGTAGAGAGGAGGGAGATGGGTGGGCTGTTGCGTGGGTGTGTGTGTATATGTGTATGTGTGTCTGATTGGGGGGTTGCTATTGCTTGAGTGAGTTTTAATTTGTCTGCTAACAGCAGAAAACACTGCAGAGTGGTGTAGAGGGGGAACAGATGCACCGGCGCTTATGCACTCAATCACCTCATGTGATGTGCACGCCGCCGCCACGCATACACTACAAATACACGCACGGCCGCACTTATTACCGCACCATGTGGTGTTGTCTGAATGTCTCAGGAACTGACGTTTGTGTATTTATTCGTTTCTGGAATGAATTCTGGTGCACAGCCAGTCAATAGAAAAGATCTGACCCCCCCTCCCTTTTTTGCCTTTAAAGCTTGAATTTCAAAATGCTCATCGTATCCACCATAACCTTTAAGCATAAAAAAGACACAGACATTTCTGGATTGTGGAAAACACATGCTGTAGTCTGCGTGCGTGTGTGATGTGGTGAAATGGCTGAAACCCAGACGTTGTGATCCAGGGATGGAACTTGAGAAGGTCCCCGTTCCCCTCCTGATGGCCTCTGAGGAGGAGCCAGACAGTACTTGTTCCTGCCCACTTCTCTGCTTTGCGCCTGCCTTCCCCACCACCGGGCCCACGATTCAGTTTCCCCTCCCAGGCCGTGAGGGTATCAGGTTTGTTTTGGACGGTTAGGGAAGGGTTAGGCTGGCATACAGGAGGAGGGGGGATTAGGGTGACATATCTTGGACTCTCTGATGGGAATGGGTACACAAGGGGATGGAAGGGGGAGGAAATATAGAATAAACAAGACTCTCCCCTTTGGCCCATTGTTGTCCCTGACCCCTTATCCTTAAATTCCATGCCAGCAGCTGGAGCTGAGAAGCAGCCATTTTATGAATGAGGGTGGGAAGGGGGGAGCAAGAGACAGAGAAGAATAAGTACGGCGGGAGTGCGAGCGAGAGGGGAGGCGGGTCAGGTTGTGTGCTGTGTGTGGGTGGGGGAGACGCGGCTCAGAGGCGCTTGTGGTGGAGCTGGTTATGTGTGTGCGCAAGTGACTTGAGGCTGAGGAGGAGCTGGGGGTTGGCCCACACACATACACTTTAGCCTCTTCTCGGGCTTTGTGTGTTTGTGTTTTTTTCATGCCTCTGCTGAGGCGTTGTGGCGTCTGGAATAAAGGCCCAATTTGGGCTCTTCTTAAGCTCGAGGCTGCTCACTTAGCAGCCGCGACAGGATCGGTCCTCAGAATGTCAGGCGCACTGCGACATTTCCTCAGTTTTAGAGAACAGATTCTTATTGCTCTTTTATCTGCGAGGTGTGAATCTTTTGCAGATACATTTTTTTATGCTGTTACGTTGTGAAATCCATTCCGCTGTTGCTTTAACATGCAGCCAACACATACTCATTACTTTACCATTTCTTCTCACATTTATTTTCCATTGGAATAGGCAGTATATGCATATATGTTTTTGAATATGCTTTATTGACACATTTTATTGTACATATTTTTATCCTGCATGGGGCTTCACTGTTCAGTTCAGTGGTTCCTTCTGTAATTGATGGTAAAATTTAGAAGCCATTGCACAGAAGCTGCCAGAAAGCTGTATCACATATATGTATCTTTTATTTCTTCTGGAGTGTCTGTCTCTTACTCTATTCTGTGGCAGTATATTATATGCTTGTGACATGCCAGGTTACAGTATATCGATCCCTCACACACGCCCCTGCTTGTGGCTACCCCCTCCCTACCACTGACCTCAAGTCTCCTTGGGGAAATGGGGGCGTGCAGCACAGTTTGATACACACCGGAACAGCAGAGGGGTCTAATGTCGGGGGAAAAGGGTTGAACATTCACGCCTGCTCCACTCGCTCATCTGTTTCCCCTGGCGATACAATGCTATCCGAATAATGTATGGCTGTGGGTGAATAAGTTGACAGGGCCTTTGTGGCTCAACTAAACCGAACCAGAATTACCGCAAAGAGACCGTGCTATGGGATGAAAGGTTGTTTTTTTAATAAAAGTGGGGCATTTTAAAATATTCAACACACCATGAAGTAAATTCTTATTTAATGTGTTGTATTGAATAATGAAAACATGATACTTGTAAGAGTCCGTGCTGCCATCCACGTGATATCGTGTAGCAGGCACTTTTAGCCGTTCACTCCTAGCTGTGTTTTGCTGTAGTAATGAAAGCTGACACAGACTGACAGCACAGACAGGAGGACATGCCGTCGCCTTTGCTCAGAGAGACGAGGACGTCCTCTGGAGTTGTTTCCTCCTGTATGCTCCAACTCCCTCCTGTCCCACAATCCAAGTGAACAACTTCACAAGGAGCCACCTCCATACTTTGTCACAGTCATGTTCTTGTTTTCTTTTTAAATAACCCCATCGGGGACAGTTGACACAGTAATAACAAGCTTCAGGTGTGGCTGGTCGACCTTTCCTACCTGCAGCGTGAATGTGTGCCTGTAGGCATGTAAAGCCTTCTCGGAAGGAACGGATTATCAGGTTTTTCAGCTGACTTCCTGACGAACCAATGCTTTCAAATCTTTGTTCATCTGTCTTTGTCAAATGAAACGCATATTAAACTCTAATCCACTCATCATCACTCACAGTGGGAGGTGGAAGCTAAATTAGTTCTGCAAAAAGTCTTTCGACACCAAAACTCATTCCTAGGTCTTGTGGTGTGAAGGCCACTCCCAGCAGCTATAGACTATCATGTTAAGGGCTTTTTAAATTAATCATAATTAATCATTTTCAGCACTACCTTTCGTCGCTTTTTTTCCAGTTCAGTAAGACAACAGTCACATAGTTAGTGGGGAGCTGTTGTGTTGTAACAGAGGCACATACACCCGCTCCTCTGAGAGGGGTTTGGACACAGTGATAGTGGCTCAAATCAAACAAGACAAAGCCATGTTTAGAAATGTGGCCATAGAAGAAGGCCCAACTCTGCAGCCAGCACTTTGATGGCTCTCTCAAGTGGTAGCTAAAGGATATGTCCCCTTTTTACCCCCTCTTGCTGTGTGGGTGCATATATGCTTTCGTGCATGTGTGTGTGTGTGTGTGAGAGAGAGATTAATGGTCCATTGATTGAGCAGCATGCTCCCATTTCTTCTGTCAGCCAGCTATTTGTCCCCTGGCTGTCTTTAGACGGAGCACCAACTGTTGAGTGTTTCCACATCCATGTTTGTCTCGGTGCATTCTTGAGGAAATCTGTGATCTATAGCAGCCGTGTGTCATCTTCTTACTTCGGCCTCTTATCGCAGTCTCGTCTTTAATGTGTAACTCAGAGCACATTTTCTGCCAGATAATGTTTAACACCAGTTCATGACACTTGGTTAAGATTACCAAAGGATCAAGGATTTAAAGGTGCAAACAGTGAACCATCACCTGTGGTGCTTGGGGCAGTTTGATCCTTAGATCAGAGATATAGTCTGCTACATGAGCAGGGTGATGTCTTTACATTCTTAGTCACTTCCAGAGCTGTGGCGTGGTTCCACATGAAACAGTAAATATCGCCCGCGGTCTTCCATTTGTTAGTTTATGATGTGCAGTTTGGCAGCCTTCAGACCAATAACAGCTAACAAGACATTTATGAAATAACTGCAACAAATGACTGCATGCGGAGACAGGAGGAATATGTAATAGTTGTCAAGGAAATATAGGACAGGCTCCTGCCGTATTTTCAGCATATCAAGAGTTGACACAATGTCATTTGCCTGCAAGGAAGTCGGTGCCGTAATGAGAAACAAGCACTGAATTAGACAGTAGATCAGACTATAGCAAGGACAGTGGTGTTTGTGAACCTTTAGGATGGATGCACGATGCTGGGGGTTTAGGTTTGCTGTGTGCACAGTGCTGGTTCAGTGAGTGAAGGAGAATCATTGGAACTGTCGCTGTTCATATTGATTAGCTTGAATCATTTCTGAAGCCTAAAGTCAGAATAAGAAGCCCCCTGTTGGTGCTCTCATGCCAGTGCAGCCCGGTCTATTATGCACCGCGAGGTCTATAAAGGCTAAAAGACAAAGGCATATTTTGTGAAGGGGTGGGGGTGGGGCAAAGTGGTTCTCTCCCCCAACCAACACTACCTTTTATTCAGAAGGAAGGAAAAAGTTGTATCTGGCCTGGAGAGGAGAGGGAACGTGGCCCAGTGTTTTCAAACTGTCTTTATGTCTCCCCTGACTGTGAGGGTTTGCCACAGACCTTCTGAATGGAAGACATTGTTTGCTTGTGGGAGAAAGCATGGGCAGTTTTTCTTCTTGAAGTCTCCTGTTTGGTATATGGGGAGATTAGGACTTCCTGTGGTTAGAGGAAGATTTGTTTTTTTATATCCATTCCCACCACATTATTGGCATTTGGACTCCCAATGTTTTACAGCTCAGATTTTCACTCAGTAGTTGCAGAAACAATGTTTTGGGAATTACCCCCCTTTCCCCCCCTACTCACACACAATCTAAAAACTGTTTTATCCCAGCATTGTTTGTTATACATTAAGTAGAAACCATTAAGTGTTGTGCCAGTGGAGATTCCCCGTGCTGTGACCAAAATAAAAAATCACCCATTTTTGTGTGGAACAACAGTGAAAGGCCTCATTTCATATTGGGTTAAATGCACTTTAGTCACCTTCGATTCATCCTTCACCTCCAGGCTCTTCAGCCACGCAAAGCATGTCTGGCACCGTGATCGATCGGTCATGATTAAGACTTCTTCAAAGGGTCAGATGCCTGTGCTAAATGTATGTTGTAACAAAGTGGATAAGTATGGATTGGGCTCTCTTTTTGTTCCAGCGCATATTTATAACCTGACAAAACTGCCAAGCAGCTTTCTGAGCAAGAAAGTGGATAAAACCAAGAAGTCTTTCCATGGATTTTTAGGACTAACTTGGTTGAACAAGTATCACACACGTGCAGTTGTTTATAGTCAGTGCTCAGTAGTACATGAGTGTGAGTGAGCACATGGCGGTCTACAAGTTCTTTTGTTCTTCTGTTCTCTTGCTCCTTCGCTTCACTCTTCCCTCCTCCTGAACAAGAGTGGCCATGCTCGCTGCTGAGGTCCCTAAAAGGGGCAAATGAAGCAGACTCCCGAGCGTGTGTGTGCTTGTGAAAGTGTGTGTGTGCGTGTGTGTGTGTGGGCGCGCGTGATGGAGAGGGAAATGGTCTGATTTGGTTGCATGTAGACGGTGGGGGGGGGGGGGGGGGGGGGGGGGGGGGGGGGAATAACAGAAAACTCCACCCACTGAGAAGAGAGGAGGTGAAATATGGGGGTAGAATCATGATGTCACTGGCAGCCAATGGGAAATGTGGGCTGGGGACTGTTTCAGACCCATCAGCTGTCCCTCTCCATCCTCATGCCCTCTTATTCTGTTAGTACTGTAAGACCTGTTTTTCTTTTCAACAGTTGGCCCAATCACTGGCCCCTACCCTCTGACCTTTAACCCATGGGCCTCTCCGGGGGCCATATATGTAAGCTGCTATGCTCCCAGCGTTGAGCCCAATTCTCTGGAGCCTTTCCTCTAATATACGCAGCAGCTTTAACGCTGCGCTGAAGTCCTTTATCTCATGGCTTCCACTCTGTGCAATAACTGTACTGTTATTTTTTTTTGAGAGAGAGCGCAGAATTTAATGGTAGATTTGCGTCATGGTAAAATCTGATTACCACCAAACGTAGAAGCTGCTGTGTGCTGAGACTGTGAGTAAAGGTGATATAACCCTCAATTTTAAACTTTTTTTTCTCGGGGTCGATTATTACACAAAGCCTCTTCAGCTGATTTGCTAATAATTAAAACAATAATACTGGGCTCGCTGCTTAATGTGTTGCAATGGTTTTGTTATTAAACTGGAGCTTTTACATTTACGCAACAATAAACCATCCCTGTTAACTGTTGGTGCTCAACACTTTTAATACAGGAATTGTTTTTAAGCTAATGTGGCTCACCCTTTGGATGCACTGAAAGGATATTAATTGTATCAGGATGCAAAAATGCCTTTTTCTATGTCATTTAAATGTCCAAGAAGCACTACAAACAGAGACTAAATACAATAGCAAATCATGCATTGTGCATTTTAGGGAAACTCCAAAACTCTGATGTGGCTGAAACTTATACTGAGTTTACTGAGCCATCCTAACAGACCATCACACTAATACTGTACAGCTCAGTCCTCCACGTCCTGCTGTAAGAGATTTGAGCTCCCCGCACAAACGTCTCTGCCGAGGCCTCAATTTCTTCATCGTAAGGAGTGAAAACAGGCCCACAATAAGGAGACTGTATGCGTGCACAGTAAATTTACCGTGAAAGTGAAATTATGTGGAGAAGAAAAGAAACCCCAAACTCAGATGTCACATATGAAAGAGCGCATGGAGCTTCATGGACTGTCGGGCTCCACTGAGGTTACAGAAAACAAGACGTGTGTCCCAGATTGAAGATGGAGATGTGCTGGAGCAATAAGAGGCAGTCAGCCTCCCAGCTTAGCCGTTCCTTTTACCAAAATCTTACTAAACCTATCTGTACGGATCACCTGCCATCACCCAGGTGGATAAATTCCTCCTCAGTTTTTACAAACCATAGCGTTTTAACCTTGAACTCCGGGCGGGTTCAGTGTCGTTCCACTTAATCTGGAATAACCCGTCCTTCACATTGATTCAAAGTAAAAATGCGTCGTGTTGATTCCAGACATTGTGCCAAATGTTGGGCCAGGATGAGTTTTGAACCCCTTAAACCACAAAGTTACATTTGATGAAGATGAATGTTGCACAGGCACATTAACAGTGACGTGTAAATGTGCTGGGAATCGAGCCTGTTTGTTTCTGGGTTTCAGCCTGTCAGGGGACGAATGGACCTCAGCCAGGAGTCAGACTGTGCCTGCGTGTTTAAACATCAACCTCCTGAGCTAAATGAAGCAGAAGGGTGTTCATTTTATATTTCTCTCAGCGTTACGTAGTCATGCTGCCTTTGCTTGGGAGCCAAGCACACTTCACACGACTAACTATGCATTTGCTTTGATTTCGTTTTGCTTTCTTGAACCCAAACCAGTCACCCAGCTGCTAATGCAATAACTTTTTTCGCCAAAACATATCTCAGAAGCCGACTATTTTTAGTAGCCACCATCTACGAAAAGAACCATGTTAGGTGGCATGAGCAAAAAAAAAAAAGGTGAGTTTCCACCAGTTGTTTTTCCCCATGCTTACGTCTATTTTAAGATATTGCCCAGCTATGCTGAATGTCACCTTTGGTGTCTGCGACTGACATGGAGACTTCGGTGAATGTCATTATTTAGCTCAGACGAGAGGCAAAAGCATCAAACTGGCCTCAAGGAGATCGATGCTGATCCTTTTCTTTCTAAAGACAAAATCAGCATTTGAAAATAGTTGTCGATGTCAGCAGCATCCAGCAGGTCAGGTCACAGAACAGGTGTCCTTGTAATATTTAAATTTAGATGTGGCACTTAAGTGGAGTTAAATGGTCCTCTCCTGTAAATGAAGCAAAGCTCTGTTTTTAGATAACATCTGTCAAGCGTGTTGCGTTCTCTGAAGAAGCAAATTATATTATTATAATACTTATAATTTTGCCATTTCAGCAACAAATGACTACTTTTAGTGTGGGTTAGGGTTACTTTTTTTAGTTTCTATTCTGTTTGTAGGGAGTTTTGGGCAGTTTGGCTGTAAAATAACACCACAATGTTTTCACTGCTTATCACGATTGTGATATTATAGGTGAAAATAAATATATCCACTATACATTTCTATAAACAGCCTGGGAGACCAAATAAAAAGAAGAATATTTTTAACCTGTGACTTTGTGTGGGATCTGATATATGAAGACGCACGCACGCACACTCCTTACTTTGGCCATCTGTACCTGTTCAACAAAAACACAGGAGCAACTAATGAGTAAGCTGAGGCCTGAGGCTACAAGGAAGGGTTGTGCGGGTGTGTGGTTGTTGTTGTGACTGAATACAACTGAGGGGAAATGCCACGCATGCCTGAACACACAGACCAGCACATAGTTGTGCGAAAAACACATTGCTGGTCTTTAGTGGGCATGGGAGTGGAAGAGACACAGAAATACTGGGACAGGGAGCGATTGGCTGGCGTGCACATGCACACGCACACACACACATACACATGCACATACACACACATACGCATGCGCATTTGTGTGCAAAACAAAGATTTAGTCAAGCCTTCCTGCACCAGCTGTCTGCACGAGAAGATATGTTGCTGTTCTTAAAAAAAAATCCCTCTGATCAGCAAAACACTCAGCTTTCCCAGCACGCACGTAAAGGTGGAAAACACCGCTTCAGCCCATCCCTGCGCTTGAGGCTGTATCGCTGCTGCAGTAACGCATCGCTGGAATCTCTGATGTGGTTTTCTTTTGGCCCTGAGTGGAGGAAGCATCCTTTCTCTGGCTGTCTGGGTTGATGTGGTTTAAACAAGTGTCTGGAGTGATCCACTGGGGGCTCCCAGAGAGGATCGAGTTGCCGGATGAGGATGTGGCCTGATGGAGCTTAGTGAGCTGGGCGTTCAGCCTACGATCTGAGCTGCAGAAGCCCCTTCATGGGCCAGCTGAAGTCTGCTCACCTGCCTGCTACTGCTCTCAGTAGCAGTCAGTAGCCCAGCTGTGACACAGCGCGGGGAATCTCCACCGCCGTGTCCGGACCGAATATTTAGAGGTGACGTTGCGGTAAATTTAATCATGTTATAACACGATAGACGCACTTCATGTTCAGCTCCCCCGTTAACCCTTTTCTCTGCCAAAGCATTAGTGTTTATGTGCATAAACACTGGTCTCTCAAATCACACTTGATCTATTACATGCTGCAAACCCCCCCTCCCACAACTTTACACTTAATGGTCAATGCAGTTCACAAGTATCATGTTAATGAGTCATGTTGAGTGCATTTGTTAAAGGTTTTCCCGTTAACTTATGGTTTCTCCGAATCCGTGGAAAAGCTGTGCTTAATCGCTATGGAAACAGCTCCCCCCCCCCCCTCCCAAATGCCCTCTCAAGAGAGGACTTGTTTACCATGTCTGCTCCAGACTCAATAACATGTCAGTCATCGGGATTAGAACCACCCCTTCCCAGCTGCTATTGGTCCAGGAGGAGCTCCCAGTTTAACCCCCACCCTCCGCTTTCCCAGCACCCTCCTCCGATGTCGTCCCTCCCCTCCAGCGCCACTGTGAATAATGAATGATTTCCCAACTGTCTGTCACACTTCCTTCTTCACATGATTGACACAGGGAAAACAGCGTGCTTCCACAGCATCGGGCAAATGGAAGATTTTATCTCACATTAGATCCTTGTCTTGCACCTTTTCATTTGTTGTGTTTAATCTGGTTTAATCTTCAAATGTGACGGCGGCCTGCTGGCAGCGAGCAAGTCGCCAGCCTTCCCATGTAAACAGTGTAGCCGTCCACTTACACAGCAAATGGCACATGAGTCGCATTCAGATGAAGAGCGCGGCCCTCTTCCGCCCCAACACCGGTGCACAGTGAAATAATACATTAGTCCTTTTGAAACCCATTCGTCCCTACAGGCACACACTCGCAGCCAACCTTTCTGTTTATCAGATGGAATTTTTTAGGGGGGGGGGGTCAATAGTGACTGTGTGAAATGGGGCGATTGAAAACAAAGACGCTGATATCAGACACTGGGTTGGATAACAGTATCGGTGAAACCAAATTCTTTGAGACATTTAAGTTTCTCAAGTTATTGTGTTTTATTTTATTCAATATTGTCAAGAGAAATCATAAAATAAGTAATTTTTTTTAGGATTCATTGGTTTTGTATGGTGAAAAAGATCCTCTTTTCTCCCCCCCGCCAGGTGGTTATTCAGGGGACATTGGGAAAAACCTGGAATAGGTTCTGGAAAAAAATTGGATCACAAAGAGGTCACTGTAGTGTTTTAATGGCACTGGTTGCAGCAAAAGAAGAGACGACACGCGGATGATAAAAAACGAACCTCACAAATTCAAAAACAAACATCAGTCCCGTTTAAGAGCCTACAAAGTAAAACCAAGTCTTTAAACTGTCCTTAAAAGCACTCAAGTCCTCTTTATCAGGCTTTACTGCAGGTTTGGAGCGAAACTGTGGCCTTCGTGACCCTGAACCGCCATGATGGTAGCCAACCTCGCAGATATAAATTGATGCTTCCCCGATTTCCTTCCTCCGTCAGGACCCGATACCAATTGATTCGTTTTCTCTCTTAGATGTTGCTCTCTTCCTAGCCCACATCGCATTCCACAGTCATGTTTGCAGCTGAAATCCTTCCTCTTCTCGGGTCTCCATGGCAATTCCTAAAGTTGTTATTGTGTTGTTGTAGCAGAACAAGGGGGATTAACATTCTCCCCATCGAGTGTGCTGCGGTCTGAAACATTCTGCAGATTCCTCACATAGTGCAGTGATTGGAGGATACCTTCACATCAAAATCAAGGGGTCGTCTGTCTCCACCAAAGAGACGAGTCTTTCTCCCCCCTGCCGCAGTCGGGGAGTTCTGGTGAACAGCAGGAACAGGTTGTCGTTTGGTGGGTTTTGGTGTCGAGCCTGAGTGTGTTTATTTACAGGAAGAGCAGGAGAGAAGCTTCTGGTGGGGGTTGTGTCACTGCTGTAAGAACCAACCTGTGTTTGACGTCTGTTACTGTACAGCCTGACGTCACCGTCCAAACGCTGCCCGTCGGCATTTTTGTGCTCTTTGCTCTCTTGCCTTTCAGTTCTGGTCAAATGTAGCACAGAGCGCACGGAAATAGGTCGAATCTCGGTCTGCTCATGCTTCTAATTTAGTCCAAAGATGACGACTTATCTGGAGAAGAGCCCCATTAGGTTTCTTTTGAAGTAGTGGCAACCCACAATTCCCTGCATAGCTATGTGTAGAGAGCAGCGGCACGAAAATACAGTCTGCATTAGAGGCATCTATAAATAGTGGATTGTATCCCTGATACCACGGGTTGTTTGGTCACACAGTGAGACCGGGTCGACTTATATGGATTTAAGGCGGCAGCTCCTCCTCCCGTTGGCTTCTTCTGGAGGAAGCTATGTGTGTTTGGAATTTCTCTTCATTGAGGAATCTGTGAAAATAATGCAGAGAGGAAGGGTCCTCCTTCAGCAAGGCTCATTAGAGTTTGCCTTGGCTGCCCCCTTTTGGTAGGATTCCAAGAAAATTAAGCTGCGCTGATGTCAGCACCCCCCCCCCCACGCTCCCACCGGCCCCAGCAAATGTGCAACCTCGATCAACCCAGCACCAATGTCAGCGTCATGTTTCCCATCAAATCACAGCTGCCATGTGAGGACCTACAGTACGTGTGCGTCAGCTCTGGAAGCCGTCTTAAAAATAATAAAATAAAAAAGTCCTCTGGCATTTTCTTTGGGCCACAACCAGGACAGTTAGATGTAGTGTTCGGGAGGCACACATGCACTACATGCACCGAGTGTGAGTTTTGCATGCAGGAGCTGCTCTGAAACTTCAAGGTTTCTCTCAGAAAGCTGTGATGTCGAATTCCTGAGACAATTTGCAGTGCATTGAATCAAGATATTGTGTCAGGTCTATTGCATGAGATTAGATTTTCTTCTCTTTTTAGAACCCTGAAGGAATTTTCCAAGTAGGGAACATGTATTTTCATTCTGCAACACAGCTCTAATGCACATCTCATTCTTCACCTACATGGATGTTTGGATATAGTAAAGCAACAGAATATTCATCACAATCAATGTCTGTGTGTGTGTGTGTGGGGGGGGGGATTTGGACAAAATGCCTTGTATTCTGTGGATCTGATGAACATGCCACCTTCCATGTGTAGAGAACAACATGTGGTAATGATGCAGAATCACAATTTAATAGTAAAATTAATGTTCAGTACATTTTTTGTATCATTCTGTGTTTACTTATATACTGAATACCCAAATCTGCATTCTATTAGCAAAGTGAGGCCCTTTTGACTGGTCCACACCACCTCAAAAGACAGTTTGAGGGTTTAAACATGGTTTTAAGGGGGGTTATAATTGGGTTAGGGTCAGGGTTAGGGTGACGAGCTGGGTCGTGTAATATGCCTATAAAACTTTTCCCAAAGATAGAAGTAGAGGGATGTGTGGGTCTGTGCACAGTGAGTGTTTGTGCATAGCTTCATAGCTGTGTCTTTGCACAAGGACACGGGAATCAGGAGCACTTCGCCTTATTTTAGTTCAGTTTAGGGTTGCTCAGTTTAGCTTTATTGAATTTTTGGGGAAATTTGCTTTTCTGCAACAAATGAAGACAACACTGGCGATTTTATTAAAAACATATCACAATTCACAAAAGGAACGGTGAAGTTTTGCCGCCTGTGCCATCTCTCATACCTAAATTAGTTTTTATCAACCACCCAGACAGGTTACATTTTCCCCCAGGTACCTGAACTCATCACATTCCCACGGTGGCCCTTTATCTCGATAGAAACATTTTAAACAGAGAAAAATCACAAGTAGAAACTGCTGGCAACTTATTCCAGCATAAATCATCTGCAGTGAAAACAGAACTTTTGAACTCGATGTCAGCACTAATCTCACCGGTGATGCACTAAAAATGTTAGTTTAACTATTGATTTTATGTAACATTATTGTTGGCCTTACTTAGCATTGTCGATTATTTACACTTTTTTACACACTATTTACTTGTGAGATGCTTTGTTGGAATCTCGGGCAAGTTTGGGTTTTTCATTATTTGCACTGACTACAATTGGAGTTTGTTATAAAGGAACATTATACTAAATTTAGACAATATTTTTGGAAAAGCGTTGCTATTTGGGGTAAACTTGACATCCTGAATGACAACCTTTGTAATTTATGTCTGCTTGTAGTCTTAATCTCCAGGGTTGAAGACAAACACATGAATTGTGAGACGAGGTCGGCCTGTGGGAAACTATTGTGTGCTATTGATAATACACCATCATGGGTTTTGGTTTCTAGGTGATTCCCAGTAAACAGAGAAGCCTCTGTTATTCCTGTTACTCAACCTTAATCTGAAACATCCCGAAATCTTTTATCCTCTCATTTTTTCCTCTCATAGTCTGGAACAGGACACGCTGGTTGTTTTGAAGCTGAAAGTGTAGCAGGAGTGTGTGGAGTTTTTTCTTCTTTTTTTTTTTACAGTTGGCTTTTAGTGAAGAAAAATATTAAGAGGGTTTGTTTTGATTGCAGAGATGTTCCTGTTTTTTCTTTCAGAATCAGGGCAGGTGAGGATAAATAGGTGGTTTACCTGGATTCTTCGCTCAGATGCACATGCAGACGTTCTTTTCGTAAATCAACATTTGCTCTTAAGGCTGAATATTGTCTGCACGTCTTAATATTTGTCCTGCTTAATGTTGACTTTTTTTAATAATCCAGTTTTATCCGTTTGGCATCTGTGGTTACCGGAGTTGCCTCATAGCCAAAGGTTTTCAGGTTTAATTCCAGTTTTTCTTTTTTTCCCTTGTGTTTTGAACCTGTTACCCAGGCATGGGGGGGTGAGGGGGCTGGGACAGACTCCAACACCCGCTGTGACCCTAATTAGGGATAAGAGGCTGTTAAGACGGTTGACGGTGTTGTTGGCTGGGCTGAGATGTGCCACATTACTGTTTACCTCCTGCTCTCTGAACGTGTGTTTAGACGCATGTATATGATGTTTCTGCATTTTAAAGGATGTGTTTTAGCAAACTGGTGCTATTTCCTTTGGCTCTGCCTCCTTTTTACCTTCACTTATACCCAAATCATTCTTTTATATTAAAAAAAAATCATTTTCTACATAAAATAGTTGCTGAAATTCGTTTTCACTGTTGTCAGTATCAGTATTGGCTATGTGAAAGAATTAATCAAAGAAACTTAAAGAAGAATAATCTAACAATATTAAATTCTGAACATTATGATGATGATGATGGTTATTATTATTATTAATATTACTATTATTGACCATCCACAGCAGCCTTAATGTTACATACACTGTGTTTTGCCTCTTTTTTGACCTTTACCATCCTTGATTTTATGGGAACGGCATCCTGCTGTGCAGACTGTCTGACATCTGTCCACCCCCCCCACCCCTCTGTCTCCCCAGTCTGTCCGGAGCGCTGCAAGCTCGCCTGCACGGACCAGGGCGAGTGCTGCCACAGCCAGTGCCTGGGCAGCTGCACTGAGCCCCACAACGACATGGCGTGCTCCGCCTGCCTCCACTACCACCACGAGGGCCGCTGCGTGCAGGACTGCCCTCCGGGCACCTACAAGTTCGAGGGCTGGCGCTGCATCACCATGGATCTGTGCTCTCAAGTGCACCTGCTCGACGACACTCAGTTTGTCCTCCACGGGGGAGAATGCATGCCCGAATGCCCCTCCGGCTTCACACGCAATGAGACAAATCCGTAAGGACGCGCCCTTCACTTCAGAGTTCTGATGATGTGTTTAAATAGCGCAGCCATGTGATGCTGCTGCTTTGGAACGGTTCCGTGAACCATTACTGCATCGGGGTTTCAAAATTTCTTTGAATTTCGTGACCGATTTTTGTAAACACAACTGAAATAATCGCAGAAAAAGGCTGTTCGCTGCGGGCTATTGCATGAAGAATTCATCGGCATAAAGCATCCTGGGTACTTGCCTGAACTTTATCTGACCCTTCTTTTCTCAGGTCTTTCCACAGATCTGCTTTTTTTATTAGTGGTTCAAGAAACTGTTAAAAAAAATCCTCATAGAAATTTTACGAGATAACTCCCTTCAACTCCCCTTTGTTGGACACGCGGACAAACTTTTCCGCTGTTTTGTCTTGTCGGCTCCCAAACTCTCCGTTGCCGGCTCTCTGTTGCTGTGTATTTCTTTTTCGGACATACCACCGATGTTTCGTCTCTGAGATCAGTCCAGTGAGTCACTCTCTCATGAGTTCAGATGAGACAGAGTTTAAACTCTCTGCGTGAGAGATAGCCTTGTGTCACGCGTTGAATTTATTGGCCTGAATCATTTGGAATGAGTTAGGGAGTGGACAAATTATTTCAGGATGATGTAAATAAAGCAAGAATTTGCTCTTAAATCATCTCTTTCTCCCCATCCCCCCTCCTCTCCTCTTCTGCTATGTACAGAATGTTTTGCAATGCCTGCAATGGACCCTGTGACAAGTCGTGCCCTTCGTCCATGATCGACTCTGTGGACGCTGCTCAGAGCCTGAAGGGCTGCACCGTCATCGACGGCAATCTGGACATTAACATTCGGCACGGAAGTGAGTGATTTAATTACATGGAGCTCTGTCATTTTTATTGAAACTTGTGTGTCATGTTCAAAGGTTGTTAAAATGATGAATTTTTTTTTTCATTTTCAGCCGAGTCTTTCTCTCTAGAGGACATCTTGCCTGTGTTATCATACTCAATAAAAATAGAAATATAGATCATTCTCCCTTATTCCCGCCATGATGCCCAATGAGGCAGACTGGATGAACATTACACGTGCTTCTAACTCAATTATCACATTATGTGCCGTTTGTTTGTTCAGTTGACAGAGCGGCTCACTAGCTAATCTCCACATACGATAAATCCTAACTAATGTCGCACTCATTGGGATTTTTCAATTAGGAACAAGTGTGGGTGTTGCTGCAGCAGCTTCGGTGACAGCAGAGGTTCCTTATTATAACACTCTGCTTATGTTCCTCCCCCTTGTCCCCAGATAACATCACATCTGAGCTGGAGAGCTTCATGGGATTGATCCAGAGAGTGACGGGCTACGTGAAGATCCGACACTCCCACGCACTCGTCTCTCTGTCCTTCCTCAAGAGCCTGCGTTTCATCAACGGGCACAAGCTCATCGATAAGTACGTCCCCTCGAGGCTGTCTGTTTGCACGCTTCGCCTGTGGATGCTTGCACGCCCGCGTGGGGCGAATGGGGAGTTAGCGGACGCGGGGCGAACCGCAGCACACCAGGGGGGCCCCGCCACACACAAAACGGTTGAAGTCACATTTATGTCGCAGCCAGTTCTCGCTGCAAGAGCGACCGCCTTTTCTGGTTGATCGGTGCATTCCCATGAACCGAGGAATCTAAATATAACAGAGCCATTTGCAGATATTCTAGTATCATGTCAGAAAGGCACGATAAGAGTGTCGCTGTTAAGTCGAAGGGCACTCAGGTGATTGTCTCACGCACAAGGGAAAGTTTTTTCCATCATGGCCAGGGGTCATGGGAGATCCTGTCACCCTTCATGCTATCGTTTGCGTCGGGGTAAGGTTTCACCCAGAGGAATGCTCTTGAGGACGGCAGGCATTACGTCGGCTCTGGAAGTCGTCTGCTATTCATACTTGAACGGCTGAGTGTTGGCTCTGTCTCTGTTTCATATCTTTCTGTGCACACAAGCTGTCAAACAAACAATCCCGAGGCGATGTGTCACGCACCTCTTAATGTTACGCACTGCCACGAGGGGGAGAGCAAAGTTTAAACCACTTCTTTTTCCTCTGATACTCTGGTACACCCAAGCTTTGTGCTGTTTTCGTGATTTCTGAGAGATGGTTGTAACTTTTCCCTCATTATTCTTCATTATCAGCATATACGCATTCTCCGCCATCAACAACCAGAACCTGCAAAACCTGTGGGACTGGAACCAGCACAACCTAGCGATTCTGAACGGACGCCTCTTCTTTCGCCTGAACCCCAAATTGTGCATATCGGAAATCCACAAGATGTGGGAGAAAACGGGCAAGACAGAGAAACCAGAGGAGGGGGACTTCCTTAACAACGGTGAACAAGCCAGCTGTGAGTATTTTTTCCACGTCACCTTTGGCCAAAGGAGCTACACATTTATTTATTTGATTTATTTTTTACATTTTTACTTTTTTGATGATGTTTCATTGAGAATCCATCTGTTCAAACAGGTAAAAGTCACATTTTGAAGTTCAAGTCCAACGTCACATCGAGCCACACCATCGGGTTGACATGGGAAAACTACCGGCCTCCGGGATACAAAGGCATGATCAGCTTCATCGTCTACTACAAGGAATCGTGAGTAGAGAACTATCACAGAAAATCGTGAATCCAGGAATTTGCCATTACGCACTAAGAAACAAACCCTAAGTCAGCCCAACCCAAAGAAACCTGCAGCTGTTCCACAAATGTAACCATTCAACACGGTTTCCTGTGACCTATCTGAGGCCAGGTCTCATATTTGACCAAAATCAGTCCTCCGAAAGCCCATGTGAGTCGGATTCCTCATGTTTTAAATCAGCAGATGACGCATGTTGACATCATGGGACGTGGAACATAAACATGACTCAGGGTTTTTGCCTTTTTCCAACACAAATAAGCACCTGAATCACACAAAGAGAGATGAATCACCGCCAAGGCTTTGATTCATTGGTTTAAAATATATTATACATTAACAAATATACAATATTTCTCATAGTAAATATTTTGAAACCAGCATTATGATATAATATTAAACAGTTGCCTATATATTGAAGAATGCACAATAGGGTATTGTTTGTTTAATATCAGTGTCAGTTCCTCTCAAATTAAGAGGAACTTAATTGAAAAGAATGAGAGATTCTCTGTGGTTCGGCGTGTTCAAACACCATCTGTTCATATGACATGTGGCTGTTCACTATTTTCCACATGCAGTGTCTGAGCTTTAAGATTAATTTCCTGCTTTTAGGCTTTCTGTTTTAAGACAGCTAAAAGACAGATTCTTACAATGGAAAGGCTATCACCCCGTCTGTTTATTATTTAAGATCTGGATCTAATTTCTCTTATTCCACTGGTACAAAGAAAAACAAATGACAGCCTTGAAGGTAGATTGAAAATAAATAAAGTGCTTACCGTTGAATTACGTCATCGGACATGACCCAGAAATCGGTTCACGCGTACATGTTGTCGTTTTTTTAATGAAGCTGCCATGTCGTTAATATACCGCCTTGTTGTCTGTCCTCACCAGTCCGTTCCAGAACATCACAGAATTCGACGGCCAGGATGGCTGTGGATCAAACAGTTGGCACATGGTGGACGTAGATCTACCTCAGGACCAGAGCATCGACCCGAAAATCACCCTTCTGCACCTCAAGCCCTGGACCCAGTATGCTATATTTGTGAAGGTCATTACCCTACAGTTGGGGGACAAACACATCACGGGGGCGAAGAGCGACATAATATACATCCGCACACGCCCGTCATGTGAGTATCCCCTCCAGTCTGTAGATGAATTCCCACCTCTCTGCGGCACTTTTATTCAAAATCACATGATTCCGTTGCAGTGCCGTCTATGCCCAAAGACCCTCGTGCTTATGCTAACTCCTCCACCCAGCTGATAGTGAAGTGGTCACCTCCGGCCTTTCCCAACGGCAATCTGACATACTATCTGGTCCGCTGGCAGCGGCAGCCAGAGGACAGAGAGCTCTACCAGCACAACTACTGCTCCAAAAGTGTGTATAAACCCTCTTGTATGTGCGCTTCCAACAGTGCTGACCTCTGAAATAGCTAAACAACCCTTCGCAGGTAGTGACTGTAAAGGCCTTGTATCATAAGGAGCTGCGTTGGTGCAGACATAAGATGCACATTCCTAAACACTTGTTTTCTCTTGAACCAGAACTCAAGATCCCACTCCGGATCTCAGCCACAGGGCATATGGACATGGAGGAGAGCACCAAGCCCACCAAATCTGACCTGGCGGGTGCAGGCAACGTCCAATGCTGCAACTGCCCGAAGACATCTGAAGTGAAGGACCGGGAGAAGGATGACCGTTTGTTTTTCAAGATGTTTGAGAACTTCCTCCACAACGCCATCTTTTTGCCAAGGTATAGTGACCTTTTGACCTGTGGGAACCAGCCACGTTACTCGGGGTCTCGGTGGCGAAGGACGTCGGGGTGAAAGGGCGGCTCTGTGGCTCGGCCCTTTTGGTTTGCTCACGGGGATACGTGCTTGTTCAGATCCACAGCCGCCTCGGTGTGATTGCGGCTTTTCCGTTGTCATAGCAACAGTGACAGTGGGGGTTGTCGGGTCCAAGCAGGCAGCAATTTAGGCAACAAACAAACCCAGGAGAGAGGTGTGATTAGCGAGTCTAAAGGACCTGGCGTGGCGGCACACTCGAAGCCGCTTGTGCTTTTGTTGTCCACAATAGCGACTGACATCTGTGTTGTGTTATCATTTCGCCTGGTTTCAGTGGACCAAACTCTCTTCCTCCCCCACGGACCTCTTAACATCACTGATAGGCTGACACAAAACCCCTACAACCGGTGCCCTCATGCCCATCCGTGGCAACAAAACAAGGAAGGCTCGCTTCCCTCGTCCTCCTGAGAACATTCAGCAGATAAGAACTCTGGAAGAGTTCTTTATCTTGTAATTGACTGGTTATTGTTCTTCAGCACACGTGAGTGTCTGCAGAATTGCTTAGTTCTTACAGATCGCTCCAGGGCCTCAACTTTAATCCAAAAGTTCACTGTTTAGAACCTGTAAGCTACCAGGGGAACCTACGGCAAATGCATCTGGAATGTAGATGAATGAGGGAAGAGCCCCGTCGGTGCTGGAAGACTGACAGAGAGTCAGAAGGACGGGCTGATTTAGTGGAGCTCAGTCAGGTGGCTGCTGGTGTCTGATTCAGCAGGAACCCAAACCTGTTATCGGCTGACTTCAGCCTGTGTTTACTTTAGTCACCTGCTGCTGAAATGCGTGACGCACACGTCCAGAACCAGTTCAGGATCTAGCGACAGACCCTTCACCTATGTTGAATGTACACAAACGAGGCTCCGTGTGCCTGAGAGCCTAATCGAGGGTTTTCTCTTTGGGTTCCGTTGCTTGAAAGGTGTACTCTTTTTTTAGCCGCTGAGGTCAGGACACTATCTGTAGTAACTCACTCGTTATAAGGTCAAGCTTCAGTCAGCTGAAGAGGACTCTCTCAGAGGGCTCAGACGCCCCTGCTCGAGCCTCAACACCCCCTTTCAGATGATCAGGTCATTTTTTTTTAGTTTTGCTGCCGTCTACAATTACTCAACTCGCTATACTATTGAGCAGCTATTTTAAAACTGATTAGTAACTTTCTAGGCGGTTGAAAAATAATAATTATTGAAAAATCATGAACTGTGTGGAAAACTTTGTGTACAGCCGTCGACAGCGTGAATTATGAGCATCACATGCTGTAATCCAAATCTAACCACCTGCTCATGTGGTCCTTGTTACCACCTATAGACACTTATCACCTAGAGAGTTCTAAAAAGGCTCTGTTCTACATCACCTGTTCACCTCCGCCTGTCCGCACCATGCTCATTTTACAATGACTGTGGTCGTGTGCCGACTGCTGAATCCAGGTCGCGCTGTTACCCACAAGAGCATCCGAGTGTTCACTTAACTGTAGCATAAAAAATGTCGGTATAATGAATAATGAATCTGTGGATAAAATAGTAAAAATATGGTGAAGTTACTGGAAGTAATATTGCACTTTGTAGACGGTCCCTGGGAGCTCATGCAATATCTCCTCTTTTGGTGTTATCTCTTTCTTTTAATAAACTCCACCTTGGTAGGAACGAAATAGAATCAAGAATGTTTCAAAGGTTTTGACTTCTTTCAAAAAGGAAGAACTATGTCTAAGCTTTCATCTGTCTGACCTCGTCCTCACCTCTCTGTGTTCCAGGCCGCCGGATCGCCGCCGCAGAGATGTCTTTGGTGTGCCTAACTCCACGCTGTTTCTGGAGGGCGGAGTCAGGGGGAACACCACGATCGGCACAGGGGACAACACCACAGACAGCATCCCTCCTATCAAGGAGTACCCCTTCTCAGAGGGAAAGAGCACAGTGGAGTTCTTAGAGATCCCCCACTTGCAACCTTTCACCGTTTACCGCATTGACCTCCACGCCTGCAACGAGGAGGTGGGACACTGCAGCGTCGGAGCTTTCGTCTACTCCCGGACCAAACCTGCAGGTTGGAAGCCCACCTGGACGTGCCGGGGTGCAGATTACACCTGCCTGTCGCGCTCTTTCAGTATGTCACTAACAAGGATGTGTGTTTGTTTCCCCAGTTGGAGCTGACGACATCCCTGGGAAGGTGATATATGAGAGGAGCGATAAGGTCGAGGGTTGCGTGTTGCTGCATTGGTCAGAGCCCGTCACGCCAAACGGTCTCATCTTGATGTACGAGGTCAAGTTCCGCCCTGGGAATGAGGTGCGTGTTAGATATCACAGGTGTGACCTGGCCTGAGGTCGCTCATTACTTCACGTGTTGCGTCATATCTACTCCGCGCTGCAACAGGTTATGATATCAAGGAAAGATGGGGGGGTTGAAGATTGCCGCAGGGTGGTGATCTATACTCAAAGGAGAGCTGAACAGAGGAAGAATTCCTGCGAGTGTATTTCAAGACATCTAAATTAATCAAAAAAATTTCAAAACATATGGCTGAATTTATGGAGCTATCATGGTAATCCACGTGTAGATTTCCGTCTTTAATTCAAGGTTTTTAGGGAATTCTATTCAGCAATCAGTCCTTTGTTCAAAAAAGCATCATTGGAATATAATTTAACACTCGTAAAAATCAGTAAAAACCCAGTGACTGTCTGAAGTCTGGACTACGTGACCTGTATTCCTGCCCCTCACTCAGAGGTCACCTAGTTAGCTCCAGAAATGATCCTGAAGTTGAGACGTTCAACCAGAGCCGTTTTTCACTCTTGCAGCCCGAGAAGCACAAGTGTGTGTCGCGGCAGCACTACCTGGAGCACAAGGGAGCCCGGCTGACCAACCTCGGACCAGGGAATTACTCTGCTCAAGTGCGCGCCACTTCTCTGGCAGGAAACAGCTCCTGGACCGAGAGCCTGTTTTTCTACGTGCCGCCGCCCAAACGTAATGCAGCACATCTCGTTATCCCAGTCAGAATCTGGGAAATGCTGAGGATGTTTGAAGGCAGCAATAAGAACGCCGAGCCTGTGCTAACGATGTTTTTCTCTCCAGGAGATGATGGCGTTACCTTCTACCTGGTCATCATCATTCCCATCCTAGCGACTCTTTTAATCGCCGGCCTCACCACGATCCTCTTCTTTGTGAACAAAAAGAGGCGAGTACCTTCATGAACATTTTGTGTTTCCCTCCTCGCAATGATTACAAACCATCACATCCTGATGTCCTGCTGATTGCAGGAACAGTGACAGGTTGGGAAACGGGGTTCTTTACGCGTCTGTCAATCCAGAGTACTTCAGCGCTGCAGAGAGTAAGAGAATCAACAAGAATCGCTGCGTTTCTGTTTGGGTGAGAATATGTAGGGTTGAGCCGCTGCGTGTGTTGATCCAGTGTACGTCCCGGACGAGTGGGAGGTGGCCAGGGAAAAGATCACGATGCACAAGGAGCTGGGCCAGGGCTCCTTCGGCATGGTGTACGAGGGCATCGCCAAGGGTGTGGTCAAGGACGAGCCCGAGACGCGAGTGGCCATCAAGACGGTCAACGAATCGGCCAGCATGAGAGAGCGGATCGAATTTTTGAACGAGGCGTCGGTCATGAAGGAGTTCAACTGTCACCACGTGGTAAGAAGGAAGCAGCCGGTCATTAGATCACACAGATCCCACCCGCAGAACTCCAAATGAGCTTTATTGGCCCATTAAAAGCATGAGCAGTATCAGCGGGGTGCAACGCCATTGTCTTTGCTCGGGAAGCCAAGGCCCAAGGCAGCATCCAGACTCCCATGCCGTGTACATCCTCTCATCGGTGCGCTCACAGCCTCATTAAATGCCTGGGATTCTTTTTTCCCCTTTGGGAAGTCTGGCTGCTAAAAAGACAACTACCTAATCATTTAAGTTATTTTGAAAGATGAAATGGAAATAAATTTACCACCGGTCTTTAAACTTGCCCAAAATCCGTGGAAGAAAAAAGGGGTGATGATCCAAACACAAGTAAAAGGAAGCGATGCTAACTAGCTTAGCACAGAAGTCAGTAGTGGACCTGCACCCTTATAGAATTAGCAGATTAGACTTTTTTAACCAGATGTTTAGATTAAAAGTGCAGTTAATATGTAGCCGCTGTTGATGGACTATTGATTGGCGATATCTGCCTCTGCTATGGTGTGATCGATGCAGGTGCGGCTGCTGGGTGTAGTGTCTCAGGGACAGCCGACGTTGGTGATCATGGAGCTGATGACCCGCGGAGATCTTAAGAGCTACTTGCGCTCTTTACGCAAAGAAGTAAGCAGCCTTCTCTCTCTTTCTCACTCACACACACACACACACACACACACACACACAAGCTTGTAACAGTTTCTATAGAATGTGGTCTCTGGAATCGAATGGTCTCTATTCCAGCTCTGTCTGACAGCTGCTCCAGGACTGACTAATGATTGTTTTTCTTTATAGAACTCCACCAGCCAGGTCCTGCCACCACTCAAAAAGATGATCCAGATGGCGGGGGAGATCGCCGACGGCATGTCGTACCTTAATGCCAACAAGTTTGTCCACAGAGATCTGGCTGCCAGGAACTGCATGGTGGCCGAGGACTTCACTGTGAAGATTGGAGGTAAGTCGAGCTAATCAGGCTCTTCCTGGTCGTTCAGGGCCGAAAACCAGACGATGGTGATAAATAGGTGTTTGGATTTCAACGATTGCCTGAAGCGGGGGAGGCTTAATGTAGATGGACGGAGTGAGAGTGGAAGAAATGAGGGAATGGGAGAGCTCCTTCTCCCACACAGCGGAGGAGACAGTTAGTGGCTTTCCCAACCTTTGGTTTTCATGGGTTTTTCTTTCCTCTTTAGATTTTGGAATGACGAGAGACATTTACGAGACAGATTACTACAGAAAAGGAGGGAAGGGCCTGCTGCCTGTCCGCTGGATGTCTCCAGAGTCACTGAAAGATGGCGTGTTCACTACAATGTCTGATGTCTGGTACGAGAATGAACACTCACACGTCTACATTACGAAACATTCACGCAACAAGGGGGGGAAACTTTTTCATATCAGCTAAACTAAACAATTTAATACACTTCATACAGTGTCAAACATGCTACTCTTGTCATTCACAGCCCATTCGTTTGTCACAAACTGTATATTTCAATTGGACATTAAATTTCAGCCCACTTTGCCCATTTTTCCCCCATTCACAGGGATGAATATACATGTTTACCAGCTCCCTTACAACTTTTTGTTTTCCAACTCAACATGTCCCAAGGGTCAGTTCCTAAAAGTGGGCTTAAACTGCTCCAGATGTTCTCTAATCATAGGCTGCAGTGCCAGCACCAACCCACCTCCGCGTTTGTGTACTGCATCTACCGCTTTGATGTTACGCAGATGAACTGCTGCAAGTCATAGCCATTCTGGGCTCCATGGGAACTCACAAATAGGAAACTTTTTGTTCCACTGATGAGGAAATGCTGTGTGAATCAGGCTTTTGTCTGTCTGAGGGGGTTCCAGGCAGCAGTATGCACCATATGTACCCTGGAGTTTACTCTTACGCCACCAGAGAAACCAGCAGAAAGACTGAACCAAACTTTAGACTAAACGTTGCCGCCGAAGTCGAGATAGGAACTTTGTGGATGAGAGGTTGAGATTAAACCGAGGCGGTGTTGAGTAATCTTTTGTCTTTTAGGTTTAAATGATGCATTTTATACTGTAATTTGCATTCGGCCGCATTTTATGTTTAATTAAGCCTTAGCAAAGTTTGAATCTAAAAATGACATAACATGTTGTCCTTAAAAGTTTAAGGAGGAGCAATAAATGTCACTTTTCACCGTAGATCTACGTCTCAATGTCATAAAACCATGCAGCAGTGTTTAATTCGTATACATTTGTCATCTTAGCTGTTTCTTCCGTGTTCTGCACGAGTAACAACAAACTGACATTGATTCAAACTATCAAAACTCTTGCAGGTCGTTCGGTGTGGTGCTGTGGGAGATTGCCACCTTGGCGGAGCAGCCGTACCAGGGCATGTCCAACGAGCAAGTGCTGCGCTTCGTCATGGAGGGAGGACTCCTGGACAAACCCGACAACTGCCCCGACATGCTGTAAGTCTAACTCATCTCCCCTTTTCAGATCGTACACTTTTATGGTGTAAAACCTCTCTGGTTTTATCCTCGACCGCCGACGACTCCGCCTCGCATGTCCCATTCAATTTCAAGAGCGGGTCTATTTAAAGCAGAGGTCCTGAGATATCATGTGGTGTGTAAGCTGAGGTACAGCCAAAAATGAGTCCCGACATTGACGTCATGGTTTAAATGTGGACCGTTGACGACACTTTCAGCTATGGCGAGAAAACTCATCGGCTTAGGCCCATAGAAGGGATGCCTCAACCCGTGTGTGAAAGATGCCCCTCATTCCGATGGGTGCGATGACGGCCTCTGTCCAGGAAACCAAGCGGGAAAGATGAGCTTCATTAACTCCGATATGAACCGCCGCGGCCGGTCAGAGTGGATACACACTCTGACCTCAGCGTTAGGGCATCTCGGTGTCTCTCTGCACGCCGCCAGCCTCACCTTAGAAAGGGAATGCAAGCTGACGGGAAAAACAGCTCCCAAATGTTGTGCAGACACAGACCTCTGGTTTCTATGGCAGCCTGACTGTTTTGTCCTGATTACAGGAGTGTGTGGATTGTGTTACTGAGGTGGCGGCGGTGGGAGACCCGGGGGGTGGGGGTGCAGGGGATTAGCCCCATGCTCTGTGAGCAACACATGTGGACGTCGCCGCTGCTGGCTTGAATTATGCGAGATTTCCAGAGGAGTGCTGAAGTGCGGCAGAGCCAGACACCCCTACAAAGACCGAGCACAATGATAGAAGAGGGATGAGTCATGTTTGGAGAGCTCCGACTGTCTCCTCCTTTCCCATGACCGTGTAGCCGAGGGTCAGTGGTCAGACTTCCCGAATTGCTGGCTGGAGTTTTCCTACAGACAAAGGTGCATTGTTGCTCCCTCCTTCTCTGAGGAGTTGGCCGACAAGGAAAGTCAAGACTCCGAGGCCACATTAAAGAGTCTTTTAATGACAGAGCGCACTGAGGTACATTCCGCTGTATATCAAGGTCACATTAGCGATAAAGTCTCAGTCTCCTCATCTAACACCCGCCGCTGACGTGCACACTGCTGTTTGCG
Source organism: Takifugu rubripes (assembly GCF_901000725.2). Classification (NCBI taxonomy): domain Eukaryota; kingdom Metazoa; phylum Chordata; class Actinopteri; order Tetraodontiformes; family Tetraodontidae; genus Takifugu; species Takifugu rubripes. Next base: position 1,945,484 of record NC_042293.1, on the reverse strand, counting down.
ACTCTGATCTGTAGTTTCGTCAGAGCGAGTCTGCTCTAAATGTGCAAGAGCAGCTAAAGTGGGTCAACCATTGGGAAAAGAAGGCAGTTTCATGAAAATAAGGACACATCCTAAGTTTATTTCACGTCAGCATCACGTCTGTTGTGCACCTGTGTGTCGGGAGAGACTTGAGGCTGACGGGCAGTCGGGATTTACTGCGCTGTTTGTTTTCCAAAGTTGCAATAAACAAGCCTTGTGTACAGCAGTGGGGGACTCAAGCTGCCCCGGGGCGCCAACCAGCACCGACATCCATTATGCCTTTCTTTTCTTCCGAGTCCCGGGTTTGGACAGTACAAAGCCAGCTTTTGCTGCGCTGCTTAAAAAGGAATCCGAGCTGCCCCCCCCCCCCCCCCCCCCCCCCCCCCATCCCGGATGTTTCAGAGTGTGAAACAAACTGCATGCTTAAGAAAGCTGTAACCATAATTCCTCTGCACAGAGAGAAGCTGGCACCCAGCTGTACCGAGATCGCTGCACCACAAGCGACACCAGAGAGACAACTGAGGTGTTTACTTCAGTGGGGGCCCTGAGAGTGCGCCCCACTTGTTCTGCGTATAACTGAAGCTCAGCTGCTGGCCTGGCATAGCAACCAAACTCAAAGAAAGTGCTGCATTAGTCATATTGCCGTAATGCAGCAATAAATACGTCATCCAGTCATTTTGTAATGTCTTCTGCAAAGGTGTTTTGTAACTCTGTCTACTCTCCTCTCGGCTGCATGCTGTCATAACACTTCTACTGTAAATCCCAAAAATAAAACTAAAGGAGTCGGTCTAAAGGGATGAAAACGGGTGACGCTAAAACCCTCCTTTAGTGTGTGTGTGTGTGTGTGTGTGTGTGTGGCGCGAACCAACTTTATTGAAGTCACACCCAATAAAAAAGGATATGAAGCAAAATAGGAAACAAGGCCGAGCCTGTTTTTCTGAATTTAAATCTTGTTCTGGTTTTTCCTGCTCTGAAACTTGGGAAAAATTAAAATAGTCACGTAATTATTTACTTGTGCATCGGTGATTGACGTCGTTCTTAAAGTAACAAGCCTTTACTGCCACCTGCTGGCAAGAAAGTTTTGCGCACCTTATTAGCCTGCAGCTCTGACCCTTCTGTATGTGGCTTGCAGGTTCGAGCTGATGAGGATGTGCTGGCAGTATAACCCCAAGATGCGTCCGTCCTTCCTGGAGATCATCAGCAGTATCAAAGAGGAACTGGACCTATCTTTCAGGGAGGTGAGCTTCTTCTACAGCGAGGAGAACAAGCCGCCGGACACGGAGGAGCTGGACATGGAGGTAGAGAACATGGAGAACATTCCACTGGACCCTGCATCTGCCAGACAGCCTGCTGCTGCCGCCGCCGCCACTGCTGCTGGTTCCCCGCTGTCGGGGTGTACGGGAGGCTGCACGCCGCCTCCATCCACTCAGAAGTTGTCCCCCATACAAGGCCCAGGGACTCCGCTGCTGGGACCCGTGTCTCCCTCCTCCCCGGGCCCAGTTGCCCCATCTTTGGCATCACCGGGTCAAGCCTTGGACAAGCACTCAGGACATGTTTCTGCCAACGGGCCTGTGGTCGTCCTTCGGCCCAACTTTGAAGAGATGCAACCCTATGCACACATGAACGGGGGCAGAAAGAATGAGCGGGCGTTACCGCTGCCCCAGTCGTCGGCCTGCTGATATCAGCCCAGCCCCTCTTTCTTTGACACAGGGTAACAAAAACCTCTCTTCTCTTAAAGAGGGACAGGTGACAGAAGACTGTTCTACTGTGCACCAGTAGTTGATTTCTCCACTCCTGTAAGGTCGAAGGTTACTTTTTAAAAATGGAACGAAATAGCACAGAAACCTGCAAAAGCATTTGGAGCCTTGCGGCTCAAACTCCCCACCGAGGAAACCCCCGCGCCGCCCGCAGAGCAGTTCTCGTAGCAAGAGTCCTTTAAGGAGGAAAAAACCACGAGGGCACGAATCCTCACTTGCAGGTTTGGACACAAAATTGTGGAAAATAATGTTGTTGTTTTGTTTAAAAAAAAAAAAAAGATCTGCCAGCAAATTCAACGGAAGAGCACTTTTTTCCCTGATTATTTCAGAGAGGATGTTGTAGATATCTTGACTGTGTATTTATACAATCCGATTCACTCAATACGTTTGCATTAGCAGACCGGCGCGTGTCCCTCAAGGATGCCCCGGTTAGACGTCACTGTTATGTCTGTGGGCGTCAATCGCCGACGGGGGCGGGTCAGGACGGAAGACGAGGGCCTTCTGTCGAACGGCCAAATCCGTTGGCAAACCGAGCTTTTCAGACAGGCCTCCCCTCTCGTTCGAAGCTGTGATTCACAGTTGAGCTCGCTCTGTCCAAGGAATCACCTGCTCAGGCGCCCTGGTGCTGCTGCAGCAGCTGTGTGCGTGGTGTGTGTTTGGTTTCCCATGGATGTTGGATCCACACCTGCATGGAATACCACGTTGTTCTTAGGAAACTCGCAAAGACGGCAGAAATCGGACGACACGGAACATTTAATTCATATCAGCTCAAACTGTCAACATTCTGGTTATTTGTACACACTTTTGTTGCTAAGTCATATTAAGAAGGGAAAATCATTGGATTCAAATTACAATAATCGGAATGGGTTAAAAAAAAAAAGATTGGTTGTGGGCAAAAAACCTGCAAAGGTTCTGTAGTGAATGAATGAACCAGACGCCTGTCATACCGCTGACAGCCTGGTGGGGGCAGGAGAGGACCCGATTGCAGGTCTGAAAATGGATTAAAATTTAAAACCCAACGTATGAGAAAAAAAAAACACGCTGTAAAAGTTTTAATCAGATAACTGAGACATCACTGGTTGAACTGACTGATCTCAACGGGCACAGAAAAACCTCACCGAACAGAACTTTGACTGACTGTGAATCACAGCCTCAGTCTCTAAAGGTCAAACGATCAGTTTCACGTTGGGCTTCGCTCCGAGAGGCAGATAATGAAAGACTCTGAGACACAAAAAGGTAACAGATCCCATTTCAAAACCACAGCAGATCTCTCTCTCTCCCTCTCTCTCGTTGCAACAGACATTTCTAAATTTCCTCCACATTTCAGACACATATAAAGGTCTTACAGTTGTGTTTCCGACTGCAGGATCAACTTTTTTATACACATCATTTGGCTTTTGTCACTTTTTTTTTTTTTTAAAAAGAAAGAAATAGAAGAAAAAAAAACTTTTTACGGTTCAAAAATGTTTGCCTCTATGTCTGTACAGAACAAAAGCTGCTATTTTATTCTTTTTCTCATTTTGGATGTTATATATATGATGAAATCCTTCAGGTTTGGTATTTTATGGTCTCCACTACGGTCTGTTTCTTATATCTACAAACTCTAAAAAAAAAAAAAGAAGAAAACAACAAAAAATAAGACAATTTAGATATAAACCCTTCTCCCGTTAACCCCCAAAGGTTTTCTGCATCATTAGAATCTGCTCATTGCCTTTAACTTTATGAAATGTTTCCTTCTGTTTTTGTTTTGCGGATGTCTATATTATTATTATTATAATTATTATTATTATTATTATTTGAAAGGACACCTTAGCTGGATGTGTGAGTGTGAACTTTCTGCACCCTCTTTTGTACTCTGCTGCCCCCAGCGTTGCTCTCTGGGTGCGACTCAATCTCAGGTTAATGTAAAGGCTTAGCTTTTCCCACCGTCACCCCCCCCCCCCCCAGTTTCTTCTGACTGTCAGGATCAGCCCCAGGGATCAGCTCTTACGCCACGTCTGGTCTTTGAACCCATCTGCTTCCCGCCTCCTCTCCGCTCGACACGGGGCCGTCGTCGTTTTTGCCTTAATTGCTCCAACCATCTGCCAATCCTTAGATATCAGATTTGTATAGAAGACTTATCACTTTAATCCTTTTGCAATGGGGCAAATGTTTCATAGCTTAGCATCCTCACAGCCGCCGCTCTTCTGAAACCAAATAGAGGATGGGTTAAATACGGGGAACACGCGGAGTCAAAGGTCTTAAAATGGCTGAAGAGTCAACCGTCTTCTGAAGGATTTCTCGTCACCTTCTGGAAATGTTGCCTGGTTATTATTGTTATTTTTCACCCCTTTCTTTGACTTTCCCCCCCCTGCAGGAGTGTTATTTATTTATTTTTTTATTCTTTTTCTTCTTCTTTAATAATACCAGTTTAAATCACTGTATAAATTCCCTATGATTCAGTATAAATGTTTTTTTTTGGCGTCATGACTGAGGGGACTTAAACATTTCCCCCCCCCCCCCTCCCCTTTGAGTATATGATCTACCTCACTCGTTCTAAAACATGTATTGGAAAACACAGCTCGCTCTTCTCTCGACGATTGTGGAGAACCCTCACGTGGAAGGTAAAGAAAGACCCACAGGGACCCTCACAGATCCCGCCGGGCCAGGAGGTGAAACGTCTGCGTGCTTTAAACGTCTCCGTGTCGAGATGCGGTCATTCCACGGTTCTTTCCACCCCCCCACCCCGACCAACAGCCGCAACCTGAAAACCTTCAAAAGACAGAAACTACTTCCCTCAGTCAAAAACAAAAAGCATTTATAGAGAATTTTTTTAAAAAAGCGTTCAGAAAAGGGAAGGTATTTTATCGACTTAAAAGAAGCGATTTCTCTTATGGGTCAGCAACATCACATGACTTTTGGGTCGCTAACGCTCAGAAATCACATCTATTTCCACATCTGGATCAATATTGTGAATGTAACGAGGTCACGTGTTCACTTTTCCACAGAACCATAGCGATAGCAGCAACTGCCACCTTTTCGTTTGCTCCTTTTTTATTTATTTTTTTAATCATTTGGACTCCCTGTTGACATGCCTTTCCTCTGCCCTGTTGTACTGCTGTCGAACACTAATGCTGCTGATACAAACCGCCACCTCAGTGGATCTTTCACGGTCAGAAAAGTAAAGAGCGGGATGACGCCACGGCGGCAGAGGAGCTCTCGCATCCCAAATCTCCTCCTGGTGAAAGCTCTCAGAGAGGTTCCTGTCTCAGCACAAGGGCAGGAGGCAGAAGAGTATTTTGTAAAAAAAAAAGAATCAGGCTAGCAACCAAAAAGCAATAAAAGGGTGACAACACGATTGGGTAACTAGTTAATGTGAATTTGGGGTGCGTCCAGCACGTTTTGAAAGAGGCTCTTGGTCTGACTGCTGCTGAATATCACCCAGGTACCAAACTCACCACTGACGAGCAAACATATCTGCGCGGTCGTTTTCTTCCATTTATGACTATGTAATAACTGATTCGCTTGTTTATGGATGGACTTGGACGACAAACCTGTCGCAACTGTTACACTTCAGTAAAACACTCGGGACACGTAGAGGACAGGGGCGTCGCTTAGATTACGGGTAGTTGCTGTAAGGACTAAATAACATTATTAGAGAGATTAGAGAGTTTACAGCTTCATGCTATAGTCGCTTCTGCTCGGCATCAATAAAAACGCCTGTAACTGATAAGAAATCTCCATCTTCGGCATCTTTGCCACTTTCCCTTCTTCAGAACGTTCTTCATGGCCTCCCCGGGTTCATGGAGGATGTTTGGCTCCCATCAAACTGCAATAATAGGTTTGAGGCTTCGTCGCTGTCGCGCCTCTGTCGTCCTGTTTCACATTCCTGAACCTTCTGAGGGGGCCTCGCTCTTCTGTCTCTGTTAGAACACTTTCACTAAGTCTCTGTCTGTTTCCCGCCAGGGAAGAGAAAGATTCATTCTGCAAAGAAATCCTTCATTTAATTGTTTTCTGTTTGTTTTCCGAGCTCTGTATCTGAGACCTCAAAGCTTTTCCCACCTATAGCTGGGCCATGGCGTAGTTTTCTTACGCCATCCCTAAATGTGTATCTGACAATTTCTTGTATTTTCTTTTTTTTTTTCCTGAAATTTTGAATAAATAAATGAATGAGAGCTGAGAGTCTTTATTCCTTTATTCTCTTACATGCGGCAGAAGGTTCTCCAGCTGGGCCAGCAGGGTCCGGAGGAGGGTCCGCAGCAGAGGGACCAGCCTGTCAGCTGAGGCCAGGCAGCCAGACGTGGGGAGGTGGACGAGGGCCGCCCTCCTCTCACCGTGATAGAGCGAGCAGTAATAAGCAAAATCACACAGATACCTGAGGAGGAGCACACACACACACACACACACACACGGTTTTTGTATTTCCTCCAGTGTCTTTGAATGCAACACGGGTGCCCTCTATACCTCCCAGCATCTCTGGAGTAATGGACGTCCACTCCTGCCTGGTTCAGCTCTTTGCAGACGGTCCTCATATTAATGAGTGAGTCCAGTTTCTCTGGCCCCCCCTCCACGCAGCTGTGGCTCTCAGGACAGAAGCCGCGCACGTCTCTGTCTCTGTAACCGAGGTTCTTTCCTGTTTGTTCCAAGATGATCCCAGTGGAGCCAGTGGCAACACCAAGATGCAAAACAAACTGGAACACAAGCATCTCCCATCACACCGACTGGTAGACCAGTTTAACCGAATATTAAATATTGAACGGAACTATCTTCACTAATTATTACAACTAAAATATAAAATGTAGAGATTATCTGCACTGTGAGCGACATCTTTTAAATATTATCGCAGATTTTTTTTTAGTATATTCTTTCACGCCCATTTTAATTATTTTATATCTTGGTTAAGACATTTTTACCTTTGGGCGAAGACTTCTCCAAATCTCTGCAATGATTTGTTGAGCCTTAACATAACTCACTGGTAGCTCCTTGACGTAAATCACAGTCGGATCGCCCAAACCGACCAGCTGCAGACCCTTTAAAAATGATAGATTATATCTCGGTGTTTTATTTCGCTTTTGAAACTCATTTCGTTACCTGAGCCGCTTCCCAGCTGAGGTTAACGAAGAACTGTCTGAAAGGTCCAAAGCCTAAAGAGAACGAATTAAAAACTCCAGAATGAGCTTCAATTCAGTTTGGATTCATGGAGAAAAAATGATATTACCTGTAACCACCACAATTTCACACCCACTCATGGCGAAATCGAATAGGCTTATTCCCCCACGCATGTCGTCAAAAAAACACGCCTTGTACACAATAATGCCCACAAGGGGGAGCCATTTCACCTAAAACTAATCGTACCCTAACAAGGTGATGCATTCAGGGAGCAGAGAGGACAAAACATATATATATTTGATTTATACCAGGTCTCCTTGAACTTGTACAGAATGTCCATCTATCCTAGTGTGCTTAGCTATTTCTCTATATTGCTGCATTAAGATAAATAAGTACAGTAAACTTTCAAACTGTACTACAAAACCAGACGGATAAACAGAAGAGATCATCGATAGTTCATCTTTTGTTATTGATATTACTACAACTACTAATACCATAACAACGATAAAACGAGAGGATTGCCAATAAAAAAAATTAAACTTAAAATACATTTAGATTGTTTTGCAGTTAACTTAATAGATTACAATTTATAAACTTATAGGAAAGGAAACATAGATATTTTTATTATTTGGATCGTGTGTGCGTGTGTGTGCGTGGGCGCGCGACTGTAGACCAGTAGCTTTTGTTTATGGCCCTAGGCTCTACCCGACGATTGATCTCGAAGTGATAATATTTCCGACGGCACATAAATGCAGCGTAACATCTGCCAGGGACGCGGACGCATTTATGACGATCCTGAGGCTGGAACCGCCTTCATCCTCCTCCTCCTCCTCCTAGTCCACCTCTTGCACTTGTCAAAGACCGCTGAGCGCATATGACATCACAGTCGTAGGACAGGACGCTTCAGCAGATGACGCCCGGACCACCAGCCACCTAAATTAGATATATTATTACGCATTCGGGACATTTTCAAACCCACTTTCAGAATTTGCCGCCACGATGTTGCCTTTCAAGAGAACTTTTGAGGGCGAAAAGCAGCAGCTCCGGGAGCTCAACTCCAGACTTGTCCAGTATCTTTCAAGAACCAAGCAGCTGGAAAAGGAAAATGTGCACCTGATTGCCGAAATTAACAAACTCCGAGAAGCCAAGGCGGCGGAATGGGAGCCCAACTACAAAGATGAGATGCGCGATCTGAGGAGAATGGTGGCACAGCTGTCGTTTGAAAAGTCCCAGGCTGAGCTGGAGAGGGAGAAGCTATGGCGGGAGTTGCAGATGGTCCAGGGTCTTTGCAGCGAGCAGACCGAGGTGTGCAGGGACATCAGCGGCGAGCTGAAGGGCTGCGAGCAGGAGCTCCACCGCGCCCACAAGACCAACGACCAACTCCAGCAGCGCTTATTCCAACTCGAGAACGAGCGCAAACGCCTGGAGGACGAGCACAGGCAAGAAATGCACCATCTCCGGGTCAAGGTGGAGTCACGGGTGGTGCCCGTCGTCACGCAGACGTACCGCGGACCTCCGGCCGCCTCTACGGAGGAGATGCACGAATACGCTCGCGATCTGTCCGAGGGGTGGATCCACACCTTTGAGATGTACCAGCGCAAAGTGGAGGAGATGGAGCAGGGCACCAGAGAGGACCGGGCCATGCTGTGCGACCTGCAGAGGGAGAAGATGCTGTATGCGTCAGAGCTGGACAAAATGCGCGCAGAGGCAGAGAAGCAAGGGCAGGTTCAACTGCGCCTGGAGGAGCAGCTGATGCACATGCAGGACCGATTCCGGACGGACTGCAGCGAATATCAGGTATCCAGCGCAACATTTTGCAGAGCCAGTGTAATTACATTCACTGATTAATATTGTTTCATAACAGAATAAGAAGAGTCTCTTGTTATGACAAAAGAGACTGTTGGCCGCCCCCTCCTGCCACACCCACCCCATGGATGCAGCCGTCAGACCTAAACCATTATCTAAATAAGTCCTGCCCCACCACTGCCACTGCTAATAGCAATAAATAGATCTGATTTAACCCGGTGGCGCTCCGGGGCTCATTCCAGCATCACCCTGCAGGTGCTGCCGCGTCTGAAATAAATCTGACTCTTCTCACCTCCCCACATAATGGCATTAACTGCCAGTGTTGACAAGTTCCCTTAACGGTCAAGCACGAGGTCTTGCGTGCAACATTTGACCCAAGCATAAAAGGATTTGAGGTTTTGAGTGGCTGGACGTGGTTGCGCCAACCCAGCCCTTTAGATTAAAGCAGTCACTTAAACCAATTAGCCGTCAGACTGGTTAATCCTTATTAGCCTCCTAAAGATGGAGCCTTAAGCAGGGTGGCTACAGAAGACACCCGAACGCATCTCGGCTTAACCGTGTGGTGCCTTTCAGAGTGGGAGTGAGACGACTGTCCCCGGATGCAATGTGTCGCCGGGAGAGGACGCATCCGGTCCTGTCGCGCTCCATTATTCGCCATCACCAGTCAAAAATAACAGATTGGCCCAGTTACAGACACCACAGGCGACCAGATGGAGTTCACCTGCTGTCACCAGCTAACACAGCCAAATGACATAACCCAGGCTGTCCATCATGTCCCCTCTGGAATGTGTTTTTGGTTTGTTCTTATTCCTCCAGATGATTATTGAGCAGTTAGAGGAGGAGAGGAAAGCCATGGCTGACACCATAGCAGAGAGGATGAGGGAGCACCAGCAGCTTCTCCAGGTGAAGATGGATCTTGGCACGGAGGTGTCTGCATACAGGTGACGCGTCTATTTCATATCTCCTTTTATTTAGTGGTCTTTTTAACAACTCTGCTACAACGCTTTCTCAGCCTGGTTCCTGAGTCAACCCTGACGCGGTGGGAAAGCTACTCCTTTTCTTTGAATGCTTTCAATTTAATTTTAATTTACCTCTTGTTGGACCTTGCAAATAAACCGCAACTTGTCATGAGTATCTGAAGACCAAAAATATAATAAATGCATCACAAAGTGCATTTCAAGGACCTGCATTGTCCTACCAGATCACATTTAAACGCGAGATGGTATGAAATGTGCAATCAGGTCCTGTTATAACACGTTTAGATTGCTAAGAGACAATCAGAGCCAGACCCAATTGTACGAAAGATTCTATTTAAAAGAAACTGAATTGTTTAATCCTCTCCAGGACAAACTAGAGCATGGCTTCCACACACCATCACAGCGTGGAAGGTTTCTTCATCGTTCTCCTATAGGTTCACACACCAACCACAAAGCAAAGTTATTTATGATTAAAAAAAAAACCACCGTCTTTTCATTTTTAAATTGCCCCCAGAAGTATTTTCATGCCATCAGAGCTCAGAAATGTTACATGTTTACATCAGAGGAGCAATTCTGCTGCTTGAATTTGAAGCTCCGGCAGCAGGAGTCTGCATTTGTCACGAGTCAGCTTTTACGGTGGGATTTTTGGAGCCGTGGGACCGCCCAGCATTGTGGGTGATATTTTTAGTCTTTCAGGAGTCTCCAGAGACGTTGCTCCTTTTTCAGACATTGTTGTGCACAGTCTGCTGGCGGTCGGTTTGCTGGAGCACGGCCACGCAGAGGTGAGGCGCTGAAGCTGATTATTATGGCGGATTGTTGCGTTTTGGATGACTGTGGCCCTACATGGTCAAGGAGCTGGGTTCATTCCATCTGCTAGGCTTGTCGCGTTTAAAGTTTAAGATGGAAGAACTGGAGGAGGCTCAGCGTCTTATAAGGTATTTGTCGCCTTTGCGATGTAGATTCGGAAATAGCGAATTCTTGTCCACTCAGAGGATCTGCAGATGGTTTTTGATGCACGTGCGCTCGTCTTTAACGGTGTTCCTGCCCTCTTGTCTTGTTTGTTTAGGGCTCTTCTGGAGGGTGAGAGAATGGGTCTTCAAGATGCTAACAGGAGGATGAATCCACAGCAGAGAGAACGAGTGATAGGTAAAGTTGCTCAGTGCAAATATAGTGTAGAAGCTGCATTTTTTGAAGAAAAGATTGAGTAGTAATATTTGTTACAAAGTTACATTAGTACGTCAAAAACTGTGTTATTTAGCTACCTTGAGTGTTGTTGTTCCGGGGTCATAAAAGCTCAGCTGGCAGGGTCCCATAAATGGGGGATTTTCCTGTCTGACTTTTCCTGGATCAGTGAGGAGTTAAGCTGATCAGTTACTCTTCCTGGATAAACAAATAAATCACCTGCCCCTTATATCAAAAAATCATAGTAAACACAGAATTTTGTGGAAGCCTAATTGGTTACTTTCATGACCTTGAAGTGGAGCCACTTACCCTCAGCCTCAGATCTTAGATCTCAGGCTGGAATCGATCTTTCCTCTATGTTTAGAAATGAATGTCTCAAGAAACAGCGACTTGCTCCTTTTTATCTCTAAACTAGCACGCTGTCTACTTCCTCCGTCAGATATCAGGTTACCAGCCCAACCCTACACCCAAAGAACTTCTGCAGTATCCAGCAGACACCGCGTGGATACCAGGTACAGCGCGCCGATGTCCAACCTAAGAAGATCTCCGGTGCCTCCTTCTGGTTCCAGAAGTCCCTCGAGGGTCATTCCCATTTCAGTCGCAGGCAGAGCTCAACATCAGAGTCCTGCGTCCAGAAGGGACATGGTGTCGTTCGCCAAAGCGCGAGCTGACGCTTCGTCTTTAGCTAGCGCCGCCAGGAAAGGCACAGATAAAGCGGGAGAAAATACGTCAGAGGAAGCAGGAGGAGACCAAGTTGTGAAGGTCAAAAAGGCACACCAGGAGAACCAAGTCAGTCCAATCAAATCCCCACCTGCTGAGGCCAAAACTGTGGCATCAGCTCAGGTGAAGAGCATGATAACATCAGCAGAAGGTGAAGCACAAGCACCCAGTCAGCCACAGAGAGACAACAATAGCACAGATATGGAGACACCAGAGGTCCCCAGTGGTCCAAATGAGAAGAAAGCGTTAGACTCAGTGTCTGTGGAGGAGCTCATTGAAAAAGTCATAAAGCCGGCAGGTTTGGAGGCTAAGGTTGGCTCCTCGGGGGATGCGAAGCTGACCTACCACGTAGAGAAAACTAAGCAGGAGGATGGAACGACTAAAACGCAGATTGTGCTGGAGTCCAAAGTGGAGGAAGAGCTGGATTTCTCCAAGGATGCCACACTGGATGGGCTACTGAACCAAGGGGTGAAGAAGGTGTCACTGGAGGACATCGAGCACACAGCAACAGGGAGCATGATCAAGGACCTGCTAAGCGGCCTGCGGGGAAGCGGGGAGCTGGAGAATAGGTCCGTCAACGTGGAAATCATCGAGGAGCCGGTGGAGGCCCTCAGTGAGGAGGAAACTGACATTGAGCAGCATGTCAGAGGCGATCTTTACGAACCCCCTGCAAGGTATTTTCAAATCGAGGAGCTTGAAAACGTATCTGAGGGCGTTCCTTCTCCAAGAAGCGCTGACGACACAACAAGACCCCCTGAAGAGAACACCCAAGTCAGGTCTGTGCAGGTTCAAGAGGTTTCTAGTAAGAGCGAATCTTCCTATTTCTCCCACGACCAAGAGCCTCGTGAATATTTTGTCTCCACACCGGACGACAACCTTTCTGAGCATGAGGAGGGCATCACGTCGTACGGCCACTATGGCGTCGTAGATGACCTGTCAGACGAGAGGTACTACCAAGACCAAGACCGAGATCTTTTCCCCCGTAAAGTCATTGTAGAGGAGAGTGAGGAATGTGCTTTCCTACCAGGAGGTCACGCTTTCCCAAGCGAGGGTTTCCAGCCAAGAGAGTGTATCATCGAGGAGGAGGTCCGCATCTCCCCTGTGGTTCAGGAGTCGATGCTGGAGTTCCTGAAAGAAGACTCCCTGGAGCCCAAAGAGCAGCTGAAGGGAGCTCTGGAGAAGCTCCAAAGCTCCGTGTCAGGACCACTGAGGGAGGAGTTGGCCTTCCTCACACGAGTGAGCAGCAACAGTCCTCAGAACGTTGCCGTCGACGTCAGAAAGGTGCAGCAGTCCAGCGACAACGGCACCACGACCATAGTGGCAGAGCTAAACGTCTCTCAGACTCTGGAAGACTCCGGGCTGCTGGAGGGAGGAGAAGATCTCAGCGAGGAGCAGATCATGGCCGCCCTCAGAGCTTCCAACCTGGGGCTTGAAAAAGGCTTCCAAGGAGGGGCGGGAGGAGGATACACGTTCCAAATCTCCAAAGAAGAGAACAGGACCTACAGCGACGGGGGCTTCTCCAGCGAGGGAGAGACGGCACCAGAAACCTCCAAGAGTGAAAGGTCTGAGACCCTGGGAACCCCGGTGAAGATTACTCAGGAGCAAAGAATCGCAACGCTTTACTTGGAGAGCCCAACAGACGATTGAGAATCCAGTTTTAAAGTCAGTACTGAAGCCAATTCCATTCAGATGATCATACAGACTGACTCTCCGATCAGAAAACAGAAATCTATATTTTTGAGTCACATTTCTGCCCCTAAATGCAGCAGCAATTATGCGCCGTGCTAACTAATCTGGGCTAGTACCTGTTAGCTGTAAGCTACTATAGCAATTTTTGTAGCAAAACCGCGATGCATTTACTGCTCGTACTCTGTCGCTTTGACATGTATCGATCTGTTTTCTAACTTTCAGACGCTTGGGTCTTCTACCCAAATATTTCGTATTTTTGTACTAACCTTTGCAGTGCAGCTGGATCAGCCATTACATCACAGTTGAGCCTGTACTTTTCAATCCACCCGGGCCAATACGAGCCGTCGCCCGACAGCCAAGACTGGCGACTGGCTGCGCAACCTTTCCTTTTTCCTTATTTGGACGGTGCGGCCCAATGACGCGACTGTTGTGTATGCCGTTGTAAGAAGCCAGGCAGCGGCGTTTGCATGTTCTCCCTGTGCCTGTAGGTTTCTCTGCTTTCCTCCCACGGTTAAAAACATACACCTTAGTTGGACCGGAGAGGCAGCGGGGTCAAAGGTTAGGAACGAAGCTGTGGACAGTGAAGAGGAGGTAGGGAATGAGCTGATAGCAGATCCAGGTTCTGTGTTAGTACATGTGGTAGTTAGAATGGTTACTCTTTGATTTCTTCACAGCATGTAGCATCACATCACACCACTTTGGTTTAGAGCCAGTGTGACTGCACAATGTTGATCGTCTAATGTTGGAGAGGGAATTTCACATCAGAGGTAGACTGAAGGAAGGAGAAGTCACGTAGTGAAGGTTGTTAGCGGCCGTCAAAAACGTTGAATCACATTTTGTTTGTGCAGTTGTCCCGGTGTTGCGTTGTAGGTTTCACATTTGCTCTGTCAATATTGTGTGCTGATGGTGTTACTATTTCTGGATCCTCAGCCTCCTGGCACTGACTTTTAGGGTTTGTTGTGCTCCGCATTTGGCGATCTGACAATATGGCGGCGTGGTTGCATGTAAAGTTTTACACATGTTGTTAAAGTGGCAAAATAATGTCATTTAAATCACAGATCCCCAGCTTTCCCAGTCAAACCAGGCTCGGGTGCAGCAGATTTTCTGGCCTTCAGCTCAATAATGTATCATCCGCGTACTTAAACTGTAGTTTCATCTGGAATTGTGACCATTCTTTATCTTTGTGCGCCGTTTCATCACACACAGCAGTGACATTTATTAAATTTGAATCATCCTGGATTGTTCAACATCTGCTTCTATTGACATATGGAAAAAAATGCATCATTTTAAAGGGTCCCAGCCTTCATTTGATCATCATTAAAAATCTACAATTGGAGTTTTGTGCATATGTGAATATTTCTGAAAAAACTATCACATCTATACACAACACATGTTGTTAGCTATGCTACTGCTAAGACAACAAAACTGGACACTGGTTAATTTCTGACTTAAACAAGCCTCTCAGTAGTCCTAGTATGGCTCTCAACTAGCAAGTTACTAGTAACCAATCCATTAACTAGTCAGAAATGGAGCTTTCTTCATTTCGACTGGGTGCTGTAGTTGAAAACAGTTTGGTTTTGTCTCCACTTCTGCTCCACTGGGTCTGTGCCACCTCTGGTGCCCTGCAAAAAAAACCCAAAACACAGCACACATGGTTACATGAGCGAAACATGGGCAGCACTCTTAACTATCACACCGCCATCATTCATGGGTATACCGGGCCAACATCTCCACAGCTTTCTCTGTAGCTTTGGACCTTCTGTGCTGGGGTCCGAACAACAGCCTTTGGATCTGCAGGCACTGAAATAAAAAAAAATAAAAAATGCAAGTCATCAATATTGCTGTTGTCAGTGGAAGATGAGAAGAGCAACGCCCGCTCAAGAGGGAAATAAAAGCGTCCTAGCAACACGTGGATGCACTAAACATCCCAAAATAACCGCTGTAGCAGCCCGAAGTCAAGACAACACCTGTGCTGACTCTGAATGGGGCCTTACCAACTCCGGGGGGAGGGGGGGGATTTTGCTAGATTGATTACAAGAACTCAGAAGCACCCCAAGAAACATCTACGTTCAAAGGAGAGGGGCTGAACAACCGCTGGTAGACCCACAACATTCACACCGAGTCAAGTCAAAAAAACGTAATCAGAAAAAGATGAAGAGGTTACAATGTCGAAGAGAGGGAGCCCACCCCCCCTCTCTCACACACACACACACACTGGGAAAAGTGAAACACTGAGTAATCTGGAACCGATTCATCTGGCCCCTCAGATGTTTTTTTTCTCTCCGTTGCTAAGGTTGATGTCATGGAAGGCCTTTTCTACAGCGGCTCTGAAAAGGAAACAAAATGTCAGGCGCATGTGAGTGAGCCATTGTTCGCCTGTTTTCTCTGAGATCTCGCCTCCCGCCTGAAGGTTTTCCACTGGAAAAACAACGTTACTCAATCGGGGTATAGGTGGGCTGAGGACGGGAGGAGACGAACGTCTGGACGTCTCTGGTTTGTGTCAGTGAACTTTAACGGTGTTATTTTGGAGAGTAGTGCAACTGTAATTTCCCAACGACGAGGGGGACTCGATCCTGCCACAACAAAACAACATAGCAACCAGGCTCCTTCCTTTACAGGTGCTTCCTGACCAGATTTAGGATGTATCCCTTTACAGTTATTCTAGCTCAACGCTGAATGTGGAAAAGAGGGGGAAAAAATAAAGAAAACCCCCCCGTAGACACAGGTCACAGCACTGTAGGCTAATATCAAAGACAGCTAAGCTTGTTTACAATGACATCACGATATTTCACTGGTTAATGAGGTCAGTGTCCTTTAATTGACAGCGGTTAACCGGCTGTTTGTTTGTTGTCCATCTGTCAAGCCCCGTCCAGAACCAGAGTCACACTGATATTTTAGTCTGAGGAGGCCCGCTGTGCACGCTGCCCCCTCCAAGATTAGAACGCAGCTCTGATGGCACCGGGCTTCAGGGACGAAGGTGAAAATAGCTCCTCTGGACACGAGAGCGTCTCCGTGTGTATAGTCTGAACGAGCCTCCCACTGGTGCAGACGCACACGCCCACTGACTCCTAACCTTTGATTAAATCCTCCCAGATACTCTGGCAGGATCACAATCACGGAGTTGTGGCTGTTTGCAGCATCTCTAACGTGCATTTATAGGTTGTAACCGAGGCAAACATGAGCTCCTGCTGTTCGTGTGGTGTTGTTTTTACCTTTGTCATGGTCCTGTGAGCCTGCCTCAGGCAGCCCTGGGCCATCTCCAAGCTTCCTATGAGTTCAAGGGTGTCTGCCACCTCCACACTCACGTCACCAAAGGTGGATTTTTTTGTTGCGAGGGAAGATCTCTGGATGTCTAGACATTTCTGCAATGGTCCACATGTGAGTGGTATTTAATGGCAGCCTTCACATCAGGACAAATTCTGACAATTAGAAAGTCTGGGGGTCTCCTCGAGGTCTCACTCACATCGGAAAAGTCCCTAAAGTAAAACATAACACTCTTGAGAGTTCCCCAAAGGTGAGGGCAAAATGTTGCAATCACCCCTAGTGGTCAGCTTCTGCCTATCATTACTTTTGGTGGGGTGTAGCCCGTCATTTAAACAAGCTATCCTCAAATTAAAGCTATTCAAAGATGGATTATTCTTTCTTTTTTTTAAAAAAAACCTTTGTTGAAAGATAGCAGCACCTATATTTAAGCTGGTCTGTGTTTCTACATTTTGTCTGTGTGTGTGTGTGTGTGTGTGTGTGTGTGTGTCAAACCTCTTCCTGGCCACTGACGAGGAGAAAACGACAGAAGTCATCCTGCACGGCGAGGAAAGCTGCGTCTTGTGGGCCTGCTGAGGTCTTGTAGATGCTCAGACTCCGCTCAAAGTGCTGACCTGCAGAGTCTGAACCAGCATGGACAAAAACGTGGACAAGAACTTCAGTTCTGGTCGTAACTGATGGAACAAGAGCTCGATTTAGCTAGAAGCTACTATAATGACTTTGTTTATTGGATACATTTAGGCTCCCTTTGCGTGATAAATGAGTCAAATGAGTCACATTTCACCAACCAGGCCATAATATAGTCATGTTCCTTCACCCCAACCTAAAGAATTTCACATACATGAAGACAATGGGGGATTCTATTGCCTCTAACCCCTCACGCATATGTGCTAGCAGACTATCTGGGAATAAGCTCACCATTATGACCGGGATCTGAAGACAGAATGAGTGCCATGCTGTGGGAGACTTCAGCCCCCACCAGCTCCTCTGGACACTGACTCATGGCAATGGCATGAGCCTAGAACACACGTGCAAACAAAGCCTTTAGCAGTAGCACTACGTGGTTCCCTCCGACGTGCACCGGCGGGCCACTCGCCTTGGACAGATGCTCTACGGCTCGGTCTGAGCGGCCTCGGTCCTGCTCGACGGCAGCCATGTCCCTGTAGACAGAGATCACGCTCTCTGGCTGACCGCAGTCCCTCAGCAGTCGGAGAGACTTCTCGCACTGGCCCAAGGCCTTATCTGGCCTGTTCTGTGTCTTATAGACCCTGTCAGAGCGGAACAGACAAACCAGTAAGTGGAAAGATGCAGTTAAAGATACGGCGCGTATCAGTGGGCCTTATCGGTCAAGTGAAAGTCTGGAAAAAATCGGCGTCCTTTGGTTTCACATGTTTGCTTCACAACTCATCTCTAACCTACTTTTTGCCTTCTAAAGGAATCTGGAGTACATGTGTGCTATAAAGCGTCTGGGCCTCATAGATCAACAAGGAGGAAGAGTTGGGGCAGTGAGGATCCATTAACCACCGGAGAGATCTTGGATCCATCAGGCTCCTCTGCTAACAGCTCTCACACCGTCTAATGGATTCTAAATTTAATTCCACTTTCCAGGCGATGGGGTGGCCTCTCTGAGAGGGCACAACGCAATCTCCCCCGCCACAGCAGAACGTACTGTCAAACGCCTTTAAAACTGCCCTGGGAACCGTCTCACGTCTTCACAACTCGCACTCTCGTGAAGCACTTTATTAAAAAAGCTCATTTCCTTGATTATCCCGAAAGCCGTGACGGTATTTAGTGGCTGAGCTACAGACTTCAGGTCCTTTTAGGGGTGATGGCTGAAGCAGAGCTGCATTCCAGCGTGGCTCGCGTCTGACAGACACAGACAACGCCTCTCTATCCTCGCGATCACTCCGGATCCTCCCCTCTCTGAAGAACTGCAATGTGCCACATCCTGCTGCAGCCCACTTAAACGCCACATGGCAGGAAATTAATAGAGTTAAGGGTTTGGAACATGTGCTGCCAAACATGCCACACAGCCCTCTCTTCTAAATGTTTCCGGAGTTGAGGCAGTTCTTGGTTCTAATGAAATAGAAGCCAGTGAACATGAAAAAACACGAGATCCTGGGTTCATTTGACAACATCATCACTGATGAGACTTTTTTTCCCCCCTCCTGAGCCCTAGAAGGGCAGGAATGTAAGCTTAACATGTTCACAGAGACAATGATTGTGGCTAATGTTCTGTAATTATCAGTGGAACACAAAGAATCGACCCACACCTTTAGACAATAATTGGCATTCATCAGGCAGATGCCGTGCGAGTGTCTAAAAATGCGTCACCGTCTGTGATTTCCTGACCATCCTGCTCGCACCAGGATCTATATTGTTATTTCTGTGATGGGAACATTCCCCACCATGGCCACAGTGCTGACCGGCAGAGCTTTCAGAGGCATGCCAAATTCTTAGTCATCACCTCTGAAAAGAGATTTAGCAGCTTAGACACTGGCAGGAGTCTGCACATTTTTCTCTATTATGAAATTCACGTAAACAAATTCCAACTTTGACAAACAGTAGACGACGGCTACAAATGATGAGCATCGTCAAAACATGGTGTGTTGTTATTGATGGAGCTAATTCCTGCTCCAGACACACCGATATTTGCATGTTCTACTCCATTAATTTCTCGTGCTGCTTTGTGGGATCTTCAACATGATCCACTATTGTTTCCTTAAAATATCAATATTGCACATTAGTTGACAAAATCAATAATATGGAAATCGTGCCAAGACTTAAATATAAACAGAACAATTGGTAATTTGATTTTTTTTTTTTTTAAAGGATAGTATTGATATTTAGGATCACCTCGGTGTGGTCTAAAAGATCACTAGTCCATGATAGAAGTAGAAAGAAGAAAAAATTGCCCCCTCATCCTTCAACTCCTTTAAAACAACTAGTATGACAAAGGGACTTTTAAAGTTGTATTTAATGTGCAGATATTTACAATCGAGCACGAATGAAGGCTGCTTTTATTTTAAAAATTGACCGAGTTTGTTCCTTCAGAAACACACGGTAATCTCCCGTAGTGCCACCTTGTGGCCAAATGGTAGACCTGCAGGTTAAAGTAGATGAGTGAGTTAATAAAAGAAATCAAACAATTTATGATTTGGAGGACCTGAATTTATGCCAAGCAGAATGGAAAAGTAAATGTAAAATATCTGCAGCTCTCTTCACAGAACCACATATGTGGATTTTGAAGGCAGTTTTTTAAAATAACACTAAATTAACAGCTGTGATAGCAGCTTAGAGACTTAGTGTTACATTTGTTGATTACTATTGTACCTGTAAAGGCCACTGGATACCTCCTGTATGGTTTTTATCTTGTCTTCCTGGCTGATGTCACCATGCTGATGAAGCTCTTCAACAAGCCTTTCTGACTCCAGAAAAGATGACTCGGCCTCCTCACCAGTTAAAAAGAGGGGGTCAAGGGTATTTTCAGCTTTCAAATCCCATTAATGTCCTCATATCTGAATGTAAAACATATGCCATAAGGATATTTAGCTGCCATCAGGGATGCCTCTCCATGAGTGAGGTGTATGGTCAGAAGAGCCTCCAGCTTTTCTGTAGATGAGCTGCTGCAGGAAGGCAACAGCTCTCTGGCCAGTGTCGCATGTTCCTGCGCCTGCAAACCACAGCCTGGGGAAAAGGATGTGACAGGGTTGAAATATGCACATCACATTTACAGACTATTATAGCGATAAATTAATGTGAAATAAAGGGTTTGCAAACTGTTAGCACGTGACCAAACAGATGCCATTTGATTCTCACGGTAGGTTTGGTGATTACCTTTGAATTTCAAGTAGGCCTTTGCCAGTCTGATATGGGCCTGAGCTAATTTCAGATGACTGGCCCCAAAAACCAGCTTGGTCAAAGCCACACAGCGCACCAGATCCTGGATGCAGGCATCAAACTAAGAAAATACAAATGCCAGTCAGTAGCACATGTTTCTCTTTTCTATTTGTTCTCATACTGATGCATAAAATCCCCCCAAATGACATAGTGTTCAATAGGTTCAGGTTCAATACACTTAGCCAAGACATAGTCTCAGATTTTATGAATATGCAAATATCTCATTTAAATGCTTGCATTAGGTCTTTAGAATGCATTAGGGCTTTCGTGCATGAATGAAAGAGACTAGGGGAACTCTCCGTCGTCCTTGTGCAGCTGACAGAGCCGCTCTTGCTGCTGGATCTCACCTCTTGTTTGTCTTCGTGGTCCTGAGCTCGACGTTCGACGACTGTCAGCTTGTCTTCCGGTGGCATCATAATAAACTGCTTCTTTGAAATTCCGATTAATGAGGCACTCAAAATATCGGACGACGCAGAAACACTCAGGTCTCCCGCACTGTCAAACACGGCAGAACATTAGATTTCTAGACACAAATCAAAATACGAAATTCGAACCCAAAAAAGGGCCCTTAAAGTCAATAAATAACAGACTTACTCTGAGAAAGACGAGGCGGCATCTGTTTTCTGAGAATCTGCCATGTTTTACAGCAAAAATTAATGCATTTGTGCAAATGATCCAAATTAAACAGCCTTAAAAACCAGCATTGTTTGTTCCGCGTTTGTCACCGTGGATACGCCGCTCGCGCCAGCTCACGCGACAATCTGGTTAGATAAAATAATAATAATTATAATAAAATGTAACTCACTAACACAAGTCTAACGTCTTTCAAGGCGGCCTTGGTGCGATCTGTGGAATATCGCTCCATTGCAGGAAAAATCTGGGGAAAAAATAAGGAAATACTTTTGGACGCTCAGCGTTGACGTCATCGAAAGAAAGTGGGCTGCATTCAAGAACCCCGTTGATCAGCAGCAAAGTCCTGTGATGTTTCAAAACGAGACACGTTAAAAGTTGAACCTTTGCTTGTTTCCTATTATTTCCTTAATTTATCAATTTGCAAGAAGAGAAAAGGCTTCTTAATTGACTTTTTTTTGCCTATGGAAAGTGGGTCAATTTTCTGTTGTTACAACTCGCGCCTTTTGTGTAACATACGGTTTTATTTTATGCTCTTTTAATAAATACGCCCAATCTGTACTGTAAAAACCTAAATTTATTCGCTTCAAATGAGTTCTAAATGATGAATTTCTCAATATGGAAAGGTATTTAAAAATCAGTTTTCTAGACGGTTTGTTACCGAGTTAATTGTAATACTCAGACACATCCACAAGATGTCAGTATAGCAACAATATAACGCATCAGTCGTGAGAAAGTATTGAAGAAGGTCGGATTGGAGCTTCACCTCAGGGGCATGAGCACTTGAAATAGTTTTCCAAGTTTAAAAAAAGATTTTTTTCTCCCTCTTTTCTTCACTGTTTTCCAAGGCTCATCACCAGCACCCAGCAAGGTATTCATTCCATGTTTGTTAAGACATCTGAAGAATTACTTTCTGTGAAACATAACTCTGTCAACATTACCTGCCAACAGTCTAAAATGGTTAAATATATTACAGTTGCTATGATCACTGTAATTCCCCCCACAGTGTGTCACAATAAAAAGCACTGTTGCGGAATGATTAAAACACTACTTTCAATCAATGAAACTCATCCTATTGGGAAACAACATGTCAGTGCTTCCCTCTCAGATAGCAGCAGCAACATTAACCTTAAAGTTGTTCAAACTCACTTGCTAATAGCTCATTAGTTTTAATGGGTGGGTGCTAAATGGAGTGAAGTCACAGTCAGCCTCAGGTTGAAAGGTGTCACTCAGAAGGAATGATAAGAAATGAACCCTAAAGCTTTTGTCTCCTTTGAAAATGGTTTGTATTAAAAGAAAAACAAAACACAACCACAAGAGACAATACATGTGATTGTCTCTCATCTGTTATAATTAACATGCATTTTCTGGTTTAGTAGTAATCAGTTCACATTTTCTATCACTGTTATAAATGTTGTCCTAAAAACAGCAGTTTTGTGGCAGGTTGGACCTGAACTCTGCTGAAAGTGAAGAATTGTTAAACTCCTTTCTATAATAAGAAGAACTAAATGAAAGAAATAAATATTACCAGTGTTCTACATCTCCCTGGACTCACTGCTGTATACCTATAGCTGGTAGAGGAAATGTACATTTCCTTGTGAAAATATCCCTTCTTACATCAGTGCTCAAAATCCTTGCCAAGTAAACAAGAAGTATCGTTTCTGTGGCTGCTTTGAGAAATTGGTCTCCAGAGAGAGCTTTCTAGGTTAATTTATTCTGAAGCAGGCTGGCAGTGTGTGCACTGTCACCACTTTTAAACTCAGGGCAGGCCCTATTTTGTGTGCAAAAGTGTCTAAGATAACTTCTCATGGCTCCTTGGTACGGCTGCTGCCGGTTTATTCTGGCAGGCCATGAGAGGAGCCGTTTATTTGTTTGTTTGTCCCGTGAGTTTCTGGCTGGCCATTCAGGGCTCTGTTTGTCCCTGGTCCCGGTTGGGTTTCTATTTCTGAAGCCCAAGTGGCTCTTAATGAAGCCTGTAGGGTTGGCATGGGCCCTCAGCAAACCCAGTGCCGATCAGACCCTTCTTCTTTCTGCCTTGGCAGCCACACTCCATTTGCTCCCTCTGGCTTCCTAATTTAGTAACGGAGGGTAAAAATATGTGCTAACGAACAAGGTCTGGTATGTCAGGCTGGAGTCCAGAGAAAAGGGAGGAGGCATGGGGGTGGTGTGTGTGGGGGTGAGCGTGTGTGGGGGGGTGGGGGAGGTTCGGCGCTGTTTTCACAGCAGGCACCCGTGCAGTGACAGGGGTTTAGTTGCTCAGGTCTGAGCCTAACTGTGTGTGTGTGTGTGTGTGTGTGTGTGTGTGTGTGTGTGTGTGTGTGTGTGTGTGCGTGCGCGCGCACAGCCGTTCAAGAGAGTGTATATGACTGGAGGACGAGAGGCACAGCTTACCGACTTACAACCTCTGCCAAACACTTCTAATCATTGTTCTGTTAGTCGAGCCACTCTTAGAGGGGGCAGAGACGTCCGCCTCCATTTTGGAAGTTCTTTTTAAGTTAACTTAACATTGAGCAGACTTTGATCAGTGTTCTGGTTTGGATCTTACATGAACATCTATCTATCTGCCTGCCTGCCTGCCTGCCTGCCTGTTTGTTGTGCGTCTGTCCGTCCAGGCACAAGGTCATGTGTGTCAGAATGGAAAATATTCAACGATACCAGTTGCGAGTAAAAATAACTGCTAACGGAAGTGGCCGATGTGTTAGCGCCCTCATGCAACATGTTTGTACATATAGTGGAGTTTGTGGTTGGTATCGTGAATAGTGGCGCATTTCTCTTGGATGTTGCTGAAGACGGGGAAACAATGGGTCAGTGCTGGGTTGGGTTGTGCTAGCGTCCGCATGTGCTGTTGACTTTTTTTTATTTTATCTTCTACTTTTATTTCCTCTCTGAAGACGAACAGCCGGACTGATCTCCAACTGTCAGAACAGTTTAGATTGCGAACAAATCCCTGACCCAACGCATCAGTCCTTCATCCTCCAGCGTTCCCCTCCCCGACGTGCGCCTCTCCTGAATCATAAGTACACGTGGTGTCAACATGGGCCGCAGCAACCGCTGTTGGCCCCCACTCGTAAGCTCCATCTCCTCCTCTGCATTTCCATTTTCTACTCGTCGGGCGAGTCGAGAGACAGATTGATGAGAGGTGAGTTCACCAGTGTGAACGTCAGCGCTACCGAAACGGTGCAAATGCTGGCAGAAAAACATGGACTCTGCAATCCTGAGGTCAGAAAATGTGACAGACACACCGACACTGCGCCTGTAAAATAAACCAAGCATCATTTTTTGATGTTAGAGACACTTGTCAGACTGCGGAGACGGCCACGATGTTCATCTGCTGGTGCGGCCGCTTAAGGTCAACATAAAAAACATGATAGAGAGCTAACGAGGTCCGTTTCTTACTGGATCTGATGTAACAGTTGCACAGAGGGACACGACTTCCTATTCCCGATTTATTCCTACTGTAGCTACGAACCAAGGCAGCAGCGGAAGAAAAACATGTTCATGCCGTGTTTATTTTACACACCTCAAACGCCGACAGTTTCCCTTTTTCCGTGGAGCCGCTCCAGCAAACATTAACCTTGACTACGGCGATTGAAGCCGCTTAAGCTCAAGATGAAAGAGGCCAGAGAACTTGATCGTACAATAGCGAGGAAGGCATTTTTCACACATCTCAGGTCTTGTTTAAAGTCACAAGTTAAAGTTTAAAGAAAAAAATGGGATTTGATGCTTTTCATTTATTTGCCTATGAAACCTCAGTGGGTTCTTCCCTGTGGGGGCTCTGGACCCGAGAAGTCTGCCCTCGAGCATCTTCCTGCTCGTACTTTGAAGGCCAAAGTCTCAATTTCTCCTGAAAACTCAAAACGGCCTTACATCAACTCTGCCTCCTGGGTGAAGGATGAAACACTAAATGGATTAGCAGTGAGCTAATAAAGCCACCAAATCTAAGCATGTATGTTTCTCAGACATGGCATGGATCTCATGCATGGGCTGTTTTTGTATTTGATTCCAATCAATCGCTATTAAAGGCTGCAGCTGTCTCTTAAAGCCACAAACTAGTGTTTTACATGTACACAGCTGTCCCCACTTCCTGTGTTAGTTAAACCCGCAGACAACAACCACTCCGCTATAAGCATTCTCATCATAAGAGTGATATTTCTGTTTCTTTTAAAGACCCTCGCTGTTTCCATTTGCACTTTAAGTTGCTTCTAATGGATACGGCAGCGTCTCCTGCAAAAGTTCTGGTACTTTTGAGAAACCATAAAGGTCCGACACGACAGGAGCCTGGACAGGAGTCCATAAAGTGATGATGTCTTAATGGAAGTTTATTCCTTTGTTCACTGTTGTTTCTGCAACGCCGCTCTGATTTCCATGATCTTCATGAAGCGGATCTTTAAAGCACGGCCCTTGAAAATAGGGTGGGTTTTTCTGCCATAATCAACGTATTTGTTCTGTAATGCTGTTACAGAAACAAAAGCTCAACACTCCTTACTTTGCAACTAACTGAAACCACTGTAGTCGTAGAATGATAAGATAAGCTTTTTTCCCCCTTTCTCCCCACTGAGCTGCGTGGTTCCATGCCAGTGCTTCGTAAAACAATACATTTGTATTCAAATGTGATTGTTTTCCGTTATGGCGAAGATTGGAGGTAGCTTAAACTTGTGTTTATTCTTTCCAGAAGCACGGCTCAATTTGAGACGTACGCAGAACAAGCAGGCTGGCTATTGTCTCCACGTAAAGCGTCTTCTCTCCTTTCCATTCAGCTTCAAAACCAAAGATTAGACAGAGCTTCAGAGGTGATTTTTGCCTTTCAGTCAGACAACAGCACAGTAAACCAATAACGCTGCTTTGTGTGTGTGTCCTGCCGGCGCGCGCGTAATTTATGGTTTAGCAGCTCTGTGACAGAGAGATATGTGTGTGAGCTTCATCCTGTTCCTGAATATTTCCATGTCACACTGGGGAACAGACTGCATATAATGTCAAATGTAGTTTGGGATGGCTTGTCCAGACATCCAAAAAGTAGCAAACAAAGCCTGCAAATCTTAAATTAAAGGCGGTTTGGAAGGGTGTGCGGGAGTTTATCCCAGCAGTCAGCATGCAAGAGGCCCAAACACACCCTGGACATGTCGCCAGTTCATCACAGAACACACACACACATTTACACTCACACCATGGAGCAGTTTTAGATTCTCCAATCGATGTGTGTGTTTTTGGACCTTGGGAAAGGCTGGAAAACCTGGAGTAATAGCCAGAGCCTTGACTGCTATGAGCCTGCCACTCTTAATGCACCGCACAGACTCTTGTGTCATGTTTTTCCATTTAAAAAAATCAAGACGGTAACTGCTGTGATGCAACAAGGCGGCGGGGGTAATAATCCACGGCCGATGTGTTTGCACAGGAACCTGGCTGAAGCAGCACTAGATGCCCCCTGCTGAAAGAAATGGCGTGCGACGAGACTTCTGCATCCAGATTGATTTCAAAATCCAACGGCGCGGACGCATAATTTTCCTCGGACCACGGATGTGGGTGAGAGGCTAAATGTCCGCCTGTGGTTTTCTGACCTTTGGGACTCCTCCACAGACTTGGTTCAGGTGAGTGCGGCTCGTGTGATGCAGCGGCATCAATAATAGAAGAAAGGCAGCCACCCTCCCCGCGGCTGCTATGTGGGTCAGAGGAGGCTCTCCGTGGATGGAAGAGATTGATGAAGAGCACAAGGGAGAGTGGTAGAGTGTCTACCTCACAGCAGTGCAACTCCAATCGCTCCCCCTGCACTTGTTCAGAAGCCCCCCTCCTGAGCTGCAGCGGCTGGCGCTCTTTAAATGACCTTCAAATTAGCCTTATTTTTCAGGGCCCGAGACCCTTCAGGGTCCTTCCCGGAAGGATGGTGTTGTTATTCTGACTGTCTTTCTCTACCTTGTGCCTCATTATCTTTCCGCTGACCGCGACTGTGGCGTAGCGATCGCAGAGGCGTGCAGACGCTGTCGTCTGCAGCCTGGAATAAGGAATAGTGTTTATTTCTATGGTGGACGCATCGGCGGGATCCTTCGGACATGACATCAGAGCAGAGCACGGCAACCATCCGTCAGTACTGCTGTGCCTTTTGTACCCAAAGCAGGTTATGATGGTCTGCGGTTCGGTCCTGAGGAAAACCTTTTGTTTATCTACATACGTGGAAAGATCCCTGGAACACAGCGACTCTGATGTGAGGCTGTACCGACAATTCCAAAAGATTTGTTATCCGGAAGGCAGAATTCCCAAATCAGGCAGCACGCAGATGCTAAAGAAGCTCTTTGCAATCTCACCTTGCCAATCAATGATCACTTAAACAAACACTTGTGATCAATCAAACATGTCAGGACATAAAGGTGTTGATGATGGTTTCTCCAGATTTAATGCCTTTGTTTCGTACAATTGATAATTTACATGGCTTGATTCATCCCAAGCAGCGTCATGGCAACCCACCCAAGATTTATTGAGATATTTCATGAAAACAGCTGGTGACACAAGCAATAAATTCAGTCCATCGCCAGAGTCGGGGGTGGCAGCGGCGGCGGCGGCAGCGGTGGGGGGATTCATTAAATAAATCCCGTATCTGCACCACACTCATCGAACCAGCAGACAATTCTGCTGCTGTGGCTGCGAAAGTATTTTTTTATTGCCTCGCATTTCTTGTCTTGGTACTCCTTCTTTCCAGTATTACAATGGCTCGTGGACGTGGAGGGTTTTTGTGCATGAAATTTCATATCTAATCTCACTAGGCTCTGCTGAGCGCTGCGTGGCTCTTTTCTATGAACAGAAAGAAACACTTAGGTTTGGAATGTGCTTCACTTAAGAGCGTTTCTCCAGCTGAAGAGTCAGGCGGCTGTTTCCCGTCCTTCAACCATCCGTCCGCGCGCAGGTTATTACGAAGCGAGGGATGTGATTTGTTATCCACAGACACGGAATCAAAACAATCGTGGAAATGTACCGAGCGTTTTGCAAGAACATGGCCAGCTGTTTGGAGGAGGACAGAGAATATACCACATTGCACTTTCCCCCCACCTCCTTTAGCCTCTTTGAACTTACTTCAAACATTAGTCAGTGTGTGTTTAGTGATATGCCAGCCATGTGGATGGCATATGCTACCAACACAATTGAGCTCAGTGTGTGTGTGTGTGTGTGTGTGTGTGTGTGTGCGTGTGTGCGAGTGGAGACCAGTAGCTCTTGTTTATGCCCCTAGGCTGTACCTTTGGTGTGAGGTGGTGAAATGGTGACGACTGAGGGAAACATGTGGATGGAAACAGTTCAGACACATGCACTGTCTAACAGTAGCCACTTCAAAGGGCCCTTTTGTGGGGGCCCCGCTACCTTGCAGATGGTCAGCTTCCCTCATCCATTAAATAATAACAGCACTCCCAGCTCTCCCCGGGCCAGATGTGCTGCATCTCTGATGTTAAATTGAAACAAATCTGCCAGGCTTTCCTCTAAAAGTATGCACCTTGAGTGTTTAGTTTCCTGAGACTGTCACAATAGACTTGGAAATTCCCTTAAAACCCAACCGTGTGGGCAGATTAGACCATTTAGCACTTCTAGATAGCATTTTCCACAGGAGACAAGTCTTAAGTGCGGTTCTGCTGGTGGCAAGACCTCCACATGGGACTGGCCACATCTTTAGTCACTCCTTATTTCTGCTTTGGGATCTTGCACTTAGAAGCCCCTTTTGTAAAAGCCGCCGTTGCAGGGAGGTCGCCCTGACATCTTTATCATAATTGCCCTAAATACCCCCATTAGAGAAGCTGGCCAGTATCCTCAATAACACAAGTCATCCCTGGTAGCAATGGTGCATCTAATTGCCTGGGTCTTTTTTTTTTGAAAGATTGCCTGACATCAGCACGGCTCCCAGTGGGCTGGCGCTCTCCATTCTCTGCCCAGCAAAGCATATCGTTATCATGGCCGGCGAAGAGACCTGGCCTCCCTGCTCCAGGATAATTAACTGTCTGGCTTTACTGCATAATGGAAAAGAAGAACATTGGAGGTATGGTAGCTTTTTAGAGAGAAATATAAGAGAATACCAGGTCAATCACACTCTCCATTTCAGGAGGTAATGAAGGATAAGAAGTCATATTGTCTGCGCAAGCTAGTTACAGAGCGTTGGTTTCATATGATAATTAGGCCCGTATGCTAATTGATGAGGAAGCTTGATGAATTCCTCGAGCCATGCTGGCTCTACTATCAGCTGTCCCCGAAGTCCCCCACTTCAAAGGCTCCTCCTGTTTTTACATAGTACTACATTTACTCTGCCTATTTTTACTTCACAAGAACAGTCAACCCTGCAAAAGAAAAGGAGGCTGCAAAAAAAAAAACCCAAACAGTGGCGGAAGAAATAACACAACATCTAGTATTGTTTGACATTTACAAGACTCCCAGTGAAAGACACGACGTACATCGCTGTGAGTGTATGCGCACAGGCGTAATTAGAACACGGGCGGGCATGTGTTTTGTCTTTGTGTTGTTGTACGGCGAAGGTATCAAGGACAAGTGCATTAATGAGCACCTGGAGAGGAACAGCTTGTGCCTCCTGGTTAGTGTGACCGCGAGCAGGGCACAGACTCCTTCACTGACTCAGATGATGTGACTGATGGAGGGGGAGGTTTCTGTCAGATCTGGGGCACTCCCAGGAGCTGCAGTTTGTCTCAGCTGACAACGGCGCTCGCCAAAGTGGCCCCCATCCCACACATCAGCTGGAAAGGTGAGAGAAGATGCTGTCCTTCTCTCTGCGCGCTCAGTCCCACACGATGCATTTACTTCCTTTTAAGCGCACGTGGTGTTTTTACCACCTGTAATGACGGCAGTTAAATGCTTCAGAGTAGGATTCTTTCTGGAGACCCTAACAATCAGCACACTTTAAAATATTAATAAGCAAAACTGCTGCTCATAGCACAGATATGTGTTATGTTACAGTGACAGATACACTTTGGGCATCAAAAATTCATCACAAAGCATCTGTTGGCTTAAATTATAGGTCACATGCAATATACTGTGGCCCTGTTTGTTTATTCCAGCATACATTTATCAAATGTATGGACAATGGTTGGGATAGAGGTGGTAGAGTGGTCAGTCTAGTGGTAAAAAGGTCGTGGGTTCAATCCCAGGCCATCTATAAAGCCGTTTGAGGTGTCAAAAAAATATTAAAAACAGTCCATTAAGGACTCGTCTAAAAGGTTTATTCACTTGCCTGATGTGAAGGGGTCTCACCAAGATTCATTATTCGATAAGCCAGGAGTGAAAACACATGGATGACGGCCACAATCTACTTTAGTCAGATCGGTTGGTTCTGTCGATCATCAACGTTCAAAACCAAAGTCAAACCACATTGTCATCGTAAATTTGATCAAATAAGAAGGAAACCCGCAGCCCCCGAATGGCCTTCTGATGGCAGAAGAACAAAGGAAATGCATTGTATTCTCACTTACATATGGATGAACCATGTGGATACATACACGTGGAGCCGCAGATACGAGGCAGCCACCGGACTGAGGCGTTTCACATCGCCAAAAAATTAAAAAAAAACACTGGCTGCAGCTCTTAATGACAAAGGAACTCAGGCAGACTCTGCCAGGCACTTAGAAGTCAAAGGGCTGCAGATGTTATTTTAGCCTTAGAGCTCCCCTTGGCACACTGAAGGAGAATATATTTGCTCAAAAAATACCTACAACAGACTCTTGAAACTTAGGGTGCTGACAATTCCGAATTGAGGAGCAGCCAACAGAATTTGCTGTTCAAGACTGCGGCAATCAGAGCGGACGGGCATCAGGCGCGAACGCTTTTGATGTCCAGCCGAGGTTTTACAAGTTCACCTCTCCTTTCTTGATGGATTTCGCAGGTTGAATTCTGGCTGGTGTTAGCGCGGCTGGTTTTATTGGTACACTGGCCGACAACAAAAGCCTCGAGCAGATGATGCTTTTTACAAAAGTGTCTCTGATTGTTTACAGGAAAGGGAAGCTGGGAAAATCAGCGCAGAGCGCCGCACAGGGCTCTTCTTCGTCTTCTCCTTTTTAGCCCTTTTATCCAGCCGTGGAGGAGAACGCTGGAACACAGACTTTGCTCAAAACTTTGGCACATCACAGGATTAGAATGCACCCTGTTTTTATACCTACCCCCCCTCGCAGAGTTAGCACTAATAAGGTTATCAATGCTGTGCTTTCCTCCAGCAGTTTTACTATTGGAAAGCCCAAGCGGAGCCCACAGGGACGTTTGTGCTTGTGTTCCAGCTGCCCATGTTTACCATCCTTCACCTCAGGCTCTTTCCACTGAGAGAAAGATGCTGGCTGGGGTGCAGCTCTGCAAATCCCACCTGGATGTGGCATTTGTAATAAACAACCTCGGGGCACGTCTGCTGCCCTTTCTCTTCTCGCTGCCGGCGCTTCTCCTCAAGTCCCTTCATAAGCTCCACAAACAACCACCGATTCCTGTCTTGATTTGTGTCATCTAAATAGTTACGCACGCTGTGGGAAACATACGACACGGACGCTTCGGTTCAATCTCTTTTCCCGGCTCTTTTAAACGCGCTCTTCATTTCTCTGATAGCACACGAGGGAGACAATATCCTTATTCAGGGAATTATCAGCCTCACTGGTGCCATATCTCATCCCGTTCTGCCAAATGGCCGTGTTTCCATGGAGCCTGCCTGTGTTTACAGTGACGTGCCATGGCAGAGCCCTTTCTGCTACGGAGGGATTTAGCATAGAAGAGTGGATGGGTTTTCAGCCCCTGTTTGGAGTTTTGGGACTTCTCTTCTCTCTTCTCCACCTGCTCTGCTTGCTGTTCCTTCTCTGTGTGGCTCTGTGCTCCTGGCCCTGTTCTTAGACAGACATGGCTAATTGAAAGGGAAAGCTGCTCTCTACTGATCAGCTCTGACAGCAGTGCCTTGCCAGAGGTGGGTGTGCCACCCCGTGCTGAGAGTTTTCACGGCGAAATAACACCGCCGTCGCGAAAAACACAGATCGAGCCGCGAGTACCCGGGCAGCATGCCAGAGGAGCCAGATGAATTTCGTGAACATTGAAAAAAAAAAAGGGAAGCCCGCTTTGTGTGCTTTGCAACTTCAGGGAGGAGAGAGATGCCAGCATTTAGTGTAAATCTAACAGACAAGCTCCCATTTGACTCATGTGGAAGTGTAATCGCGTCCCCTTTTTTCTTTTTAAACATGAACATTTATGATCATCTTCGCTCACAGATGAACAGTCTGTCAGTATGGTTTGCTTTCCAACTGTAAAGAATAAGAGATGTTCACCCAAAAATTGAATAATTAGTCAACAGATAAACACCTTGTTATGAAAACCTGAGAAAAAACTCCATCCAAGCATATTAAATAGCCAAAGTTGAAAGAATATTTCATTTGCTGAAATCCTAGAATCATTGATGGTCCTTCGTGGTGGTTTTATATGCCCTGAAATACATCAACAACATCAGCATCCACCAAATTCAAAGTGCCTGGAGAGATTGATATAATGGAAACACTTTGGACAGACAGGGGGTTTTAGAGAGAAAGCGCGATATTCCGTCGTGATGCAACAGTTTTACTGCGAGGCTTCTTTTTCACTTGGGAATCAGTGCATGCTTCCAGCATGTCTCACTGAATTACAGCAATCCTAGAACTTTATGGTGGGAGAGTAATAGGCCAGTTAAAGCTGTGCTACAATAAAGAAGCTGAAAGTCCTGAAGCAGGGAGTGAAATTATGGTGAGGTCATATTGAATCAAGTAAGAAAATGAGTGTTTATGTTTGTGTTTTGTGCTATACTCCATTAGATGCTGAAGGGGTCCTTTCATGGAGGACTACTCCTTCAGCCACGCATCAATCGTTTCATCCTGTCAATCACTGTCATATGCTTCGGGACATTGGATAAACTCCCCCCTCTCCTAAACTTCCTGTTGTGTTTCCCATCGCGTGTTGCTTTTTCCCACCGCCCATGTCAGGACCGGCGCGATCCAACGTGACTTGATGCACCGGGACAGGCTGGGACCCCTTCAGCACCGCTGTGGCGGATGGCTGTGATTACTTTTGACAATAATTTATGGTCCCTTCTGATTGAAAACAGGAGAGCTGGAGATAGAAAGCTGGGTACACAGTTAAGGCGCTACCTTAAGATACAAAGCTGAGACCACAGCTGCTGTCAGAAGATGAACTCCTGCCAAGCTCTGCAGGCCGTCTGGCCATCCGGACGAAGCAGGCTCTCATTTTACTCTGTTCTTTTTCTTTGTATTTCCTTGCCTCTTTATCTTGGCTTGGTTTGAGTCTACATTGTCCCGTGAACTTGAGCTTGAAAACATGTGCAGTTTATTCATTTGCCATTGCTCCTTCATGCCAGAACAAGCTTAATGTCCAAGATAATAAGGAGAAATACTCTACGTAACAACTGCCTGACATCCACGTCTGACAAATACACCATCCTCATCGTCCCAAGCCGATCGGGTGTCTCTACACTGAGCTTTTCCAGCTCTGAGATTACCACGCTAATCCCAACAATAGCAATGTGCAGCTGGTTTAAGAGACTATCTGCGCCATTGTTTATGTTGTCATCCTTGCTGGATTGCACTCAAGGGGAGTAACCATTATGTGGATTTGCGTTTACTATTTCAGTGCCACATCCAGGGATGGAGGGCTCTCGCTCTAAAACAATGTATGCTATGGGTATTATGTTCCATTTCTAAGAGAGGCCTTGAACTGGAGAGGTAGAAAAGCTCTTGTGGGTATAAAGCTGAAATTAAACAATGCCTGGATTGAAATGGGGGAAAAAAGACAGAAATGGAATCTTGATGAGATAGAAGAGATTTTTTAAAAAAAACCTTAAATCCTGTTTTGATTTTTAAAAAAATGTTTATTTGATTTTAAATGTAAGGTAAGGGGAAACTAATCTTAGTAACAATGTCATGTTATTAAAAAATGCTGTCGGCTAATTTGTTATTTGTTCCATTTTCTGAGTGTATAGTTGTGCCCTCACTGTGTTCTGTTGAACGTCTATTCAAATTGAGTCCTGTTACCTTTGTTTACCTTAAAAAAACACCTCAGTGCGAGTATGTGTTTCCTCTCTTTGCACAATGGTGTCCAGCAGCCTTTGAGTTTTGTCAACAGTGTGAATGGAATCCCCCCCCCCCCCCCCCCCCCCCCCCCCCAAAAAAAATTCAAGGTAAATGTCTTTGTTATTGTTCACCAAAAGAGTCCTTATTCACATGGCTACCTACAAACAAAAGATAAACATGTTTCGCCTGCATGGAGATATATATAAAAAAAACCAACCATATCTGTCATCCTGTCCACCCTCCATTTTGTCCAACGTGTGGTGCGACATGCTCCAACCTCCCACCCAGTGAGAACATGATAAGTAGGTAGGTGGAAAAGGATGGTTGCCGGAGAGAAAGAGAGGCAACCACTGAGAATCACAATACAAGATTCATCGAAACACAAGGAAAAAACAACATAAAACAACAATGTGTTGCTCCGATTTAGTGTGACTGAATGCAGCCTGGACTGACAGCTCTCCAGAGAGTGGGAGGAAGACATAGAAGCCTAAATGCAGCACACATGAAACAGAACAAATAAGTGGCGTTAGTAGCACCAGGGGCCATTTTAGAACTTTTGACAAATAATGGAATCAACAAAAGCACTTTTCTGTAGATAAAAGCAAAAGGGAGTCGGCATTTTAACCTCAACTGTCTTAAGGAGCTGTCTTAACGATCCTGAGAGGGGCCAATTACTGTCAATGAAATACAGTATTTGACTAGAACAAGAATCAATCAACAGCATTTAAAAAAATAAAGTGCTGAAGAAAAAGAGCCAATATCAACACTTATTCTTGTTTTATTTCCTTTAAAATGGCTCCTTCAGCTTTGCATAAATGCAGTGAACACAATGAACAGACAAAAAGTTGACACATTCAAAGTAACCTCACGCTTCATAATGTGTGATCTGCTGAGGGTAAAACAAACTAGGCCTTCTCAAAGAAAGCCCTCAGGCTCCCTATAAGCTGAACAAACGGACCATTACAGGAAAACAGTGGAAGGTGCGGAGGTCTAAACAGTTTTTGTGGTAGAGCTCCCTTTAGCCTAGCCTTCTTTTTGCTTTTTTCCATCCCACAGAGGACTTCCAGCATCTTCCCTCTCTTGTCTCCTCTTTGTTGCCACCTCGCTCGCATTGCTCTCTGCCACCTGCACGCAGTCGACACGCGCACACACCGATGGCACAGAAAACGCTCCGTTCTGATGAATAAATTTGTATATTTTAGAACCTTTCCCTGTTTTGGTGAGTATTCTCTGGAGGCCTCTCCTTCTTCTCTCCTGAGTTCGCCTGCAACCCAGTGGAGTCATTAGTCTGCTTGCAGTGTTGAACTCTTTAATCATCTGTGCGTTACATAAAAAGAGGACTCTTCCTCAGCGACACACAACGGCATTCTCAGCTTGGTGGAGGCTGGCTTTGAGGCTTTGATGTGTTCAGGCTGTTGTGTCTTGTCTGCATTGTAGCTTTCTTCCGGCTGAGCTTTTGCATTTCTCTCTGGAGGTGAGATGAGACGTCAGTCTCCCTCCTGTTCTCGTAAAGATGGAACTATGAGGCGGTGTGCTAGGAATATGTGGGGTCTGTGTTTGTTCAAGTGCTCATGTTTAAATTAACATATTTTGGTAAAAAAAATAATTCATATTACGCTGTAAGGAGGCAGAAATATCTGCACGTTACATGGGGCTGAAGGAAGACGTATGATGGTTTCTGGTTTTCCAGACGCAAATTTTAAAAAATGTGGCGTTTTCTCACACAGCTTGACCAGAGAGGGCAGAACAATGAAGTTGCAGTGTAGACGGATTTACACTGCAGGGCAAGACCAGCCGAGCGTTGAGTCGGGCAGCGTTACTCGGGCGAGGTCATCCCTCCCAGACCCTCACATACAATGGAAGTCAACAGTGAATGGAAACGGAGGGGAATTCCCAGCATGCAAATAATAAAGTGGAGCCTTCTATATTGGTGACAAAAGCCATCAGATACAGTCAGGCTACTCCCAGAATACATCACTTTCAATGTCAAAAAGTCATTTCAGTGGGTCGGCATACAGCTGGAGACAATCAAATCACGGGTCAGCAACTTAGACCTCTTGTATTCTTTTTGCATAACAGCATTATCATGCACTCGTCATGGGTATCAGAAGTCATTGCTGTAAAATGTGGCTCTCAGAGGAGACATTTTTCTGCTGAATTTATTTTTTTTATTGGTACACATCTAAACAGGCATTGCAATATATTGGAAAATATAGTTGAATCGCATCGAGCCATGACATCCAATAATGTGTCTGATCTCCTTCACCACTTACAGGAAGAAGCATATCTTTTCTCCCCCTGATTCATGCAGCATTCGGAGCATTTTCTTCTTTCGGCCTTTTATCTATCGAACACACGTTTGCGGGCCAGCCACGCAGTGGCATCTAAACAGAGGTCCGGAGGAGCGATGCCCTCAGAGCAGCAACTAAAGGAGGGCGGTGGCGAAGTACTGAAAGCCAGATTTCGTTAAAACTCTTAATAAGGCACAGTGTGATATATAAGCCTGCAGGCGGTAAAGCTCTGTGCACAAACACTTCACTGACTCCTGTGATAGGGCAATCTGTGTGTGGAGCAGTAGACGGCCTAACATCTCTGTTATTTCACAAACTGCGCTATGTGACCTCTCTGATATCTTTAATTCGGTAGCTGAATTTGATATAGTGCCTCAAATATTTGCTCAGGCCCACATTAGCTGTGTTTGCCCAGTATGTTACTATAAACAAACCGCAATGATGTTGCAAATGCAATAAATGTTCAACAGTGTATGCAATTATGTACTTTACATATCTGGCCTTCACTGAAAGCGTGCGTTGTGGACCTGAGCCCCGCTTTGACAGATCGTTATTCCCCTTCCTGACCACCTATGGGCCACACTCAGAAATGAACTGTTTATGAGAAGCCCTGGGTAGATGCAAATTTTAGCCCATGGAGTGAAGAAAAATGCTAATTCTGATGTGAAAATTCTCACATTTCCATGGAGCAGACGTATCAAAATGCACAGAGAACACAACAGTTTTGCACAGTTGTTACACCCCTTGGATGAGTGTATGAACTGGAGAACTGTTTTTTGCTTTGCTTGGCTTTCTCGCTTTGCGCCTCTTAGGAATTAAACTTTTGAACCACAGAGCCAAGAATGAAGATCATTTCCTTTGCTTCCTCACCTCACCTGCTCCACAAAGCCTATTTCTTTCTGCTAGAGTGTCCGTGAAACACTCCGTAATGTGTCCATGCTGGTCAAAAAGAAACACTCAAACATCATAATGAGGTCCTTCTGTCTGGGATTTGAGGTTTTTTGCCATTTAAGAAAAAAAAAAAAAAAAAAAAATAATTAAAAAAAACCCCACCACATCACCCTAAAAAAAAGAAAAAATTAAAATTACTTGAGGGATTAATTAGCTCTAATTTGAGCTGAAAGTGGAAGAAGTGTGAGAGTTCTGGAAAAATTGGGGCATGAGTGATCAGCCATACTTGGAGAACACAGCAACATGCTTTTGGCTGTACTGCATGCTGAATCAGCCCTTTCTTTCTAAGGATAATAAATGATGTTAAGCGTGTGTATCTAGGTAACCTTTTCTGAAGGAGGAGGAGGAGTACAGTAATAGTGCAGACGTTACAGTCAGGCCGTGTCTAGACAGAGCCAACATCATAATAATGGCAAGGATCTAATTGCACCAGAACCAAATAAAATCTATAGTATTAGAGTATACGGTCTGTAATGCATCCTTGCAACGTGCCTGTAAATGTCATTCTGTCTCAATTTCATAGAAAATGTGAAATGGCAATAAAGAAGATAAAGAGGAAGATACCCAGTTTTGTCCTGCAACCTTATAGCTTCTTCACTGGGAACGCTGCACATACCCCGCTGTTACAGAATGGTGCTGGCAGGTTCTCCGACTTCTCGATAGTTGTCCTGAAGTAAGCTTTTCTCAGGATGGTGACAGCTTGCAGCACTGGTGTGAAAGGAAGAGAAGACAAAGCACTCTCTGCTCCCAGGCTGCGCGTGATTAATGGCAGAGGTGCGTGTTGCGCCGGGCACCCTCGGAGCAGCTACAGATCAGTCTTCCTGTTAGACAAATCTGACACTCACCAACCCACCACCCCACCTGGTACCCCCCTTCGCCACCATCAAACCCTCAGCCCCCCACAGCCAAACGCAAGCAGCATGACATTGCGCTCATAAATCATTCCAAACAAAGCACTTTTAATCTGTGACACGCAGGCCTGACGTGCAAATTTATTACCTGTTGTAGGAAAACTGCACGTGTCCCACTGAGCTGAGCCGCTATTTACTTTAAAGAAACCAGTTAAATACTGGAAAGAAAAAAGTCAGCGACAAAGAAAGCTGATGAAGGCAGTGTCTTCCAGGCTGAATGCTGGAAACAAAGCCCCTGCTTCGCCTTGCTGTCCCACCACTTTTTCACGGTAGATGACATGCTTGCACGACTTTCCCGACTACCCTTGCCAAAAAAAAGATTTGGGGATTTTTTTTTTTTCCTCAAGCACATTTGTAAAACATGAATACCAAATGATCTCCTGCGGATTAGCAATGGATAGCTGTTCTACGTCTGGGATGAGTCACAACGTTTCTCTGAGCACCTGCTAGCTCGTGCAGTATGGTAACATTTTAGGAAACCACTATGCAGTTTTAATATCGTGCGGAGAGCAACAGCGTGAGGACAAATTTGAAAACCTTCTTACCAAAAAAAAATGTGAGAGAAAACAGGAACCACATCTTCACTAAACACATGCAGTCAACCAGTCCTAGTATATTATGATATATTTAGCATACTTGTGGTAGAGTCTGACAAACTGAATTACGGTAGCATTAGCTTGATGTGGAATTGCCGTTAAACTGCCAAGAAGAGGTAGCCGGAAGGCAGAAATTAGAGTGGTCTCTCCCACACGTTCCCTCTGCCAGAGCGTCTTTATCCAGATCATGTTGAACATGTCTTTACACTGTAGATGGTGCGAATGAGAAGTGCTGGCACCTGCTGACTGGCTTCTGCGATGTCAGAAGCTCACACGTACAAACACGCATGCAGCAAGGTTTCTGCTTATGATGCAATCATCAAGTCAGAAAAATCTGCAAAAGTTGCCAACAGCAAAATGCAAGAACTACAAAGTGATTGTCACACTGCATATATAAGAGTCATGCCTTCACCCTTTTACAAAAGTCACTTTCCTGATTTTTTTAGAAAGCAAATGCCGCAACCAACCAATGGTTTGCTCCATGTTGTTTTTATAATCCACTTATAGTGCCCAGAATGTAATGACTTATTTAAGCCATTAGAGGTAATATATTAAACAATATTTGGGGACAAAATGAATAATGGCAACTATGGTTTAATTCATGACCTCCTTCAATCTTTAATGAGCTCAGTACAATGGACACCATGTTTTATAAATGGAGCTACGTCCTCGTGCGAGCGCTCGAGATGATTAAAGCGTGTTATTATCCAGATCTCTGTGTATCCGCAGGAGGGGGGGCCACTCGTGCAAAACCAGGCGAGGTGGAGGGGCGTGCTAAGCCACCTCACAGCTCACAAGCATACAGCAGCGGCGAAGCAAACAGAAAATAGTTTCAAAAGAGGTGGATGGTCTCAGGAGAGATCATCAACTCACGATGAAGCCCTTTGTGTGCAGTTGCTTATGTGCCTCTGAAAAATTCACATTGAAAAGTGACAGAAGAAGCGGTATAAACAGCTAAAAAAAAGAAATCACCTGAGTGTTTGCTGCTGGTATGACAAACGTAATTGCACTGTTATTCCTTTGCTGCAGATGATTCCACTGCAGTTGGCAGTTACGTGTAAATGGACACGTGTGCCGGCTGGCATTTGCTAAAGTTCTCATAGCTTTGCTTTATCTGCCCCACTTTCCTCAGAGACCTGATACAGCAAGGGCTTTTGTCTCAAGAGTCATTCCTTCATGTAACAGTCAAGTGCTGCTCTTCGCTGTTTGGCAACAGTGTACTTTTAATTACGACATGTAATAAGACATCTAGACTCTGAGACATGACATATTTTTAGAACTGGATTAGCTAAAACTTTGCTGCTGCCTCCCAGACACAATAAGGTGGAGATCAGTGACATCTATCTGGCAAAAATAACAGCGGAGGTCGAGTGTTGTTGCTCTGAACTCGTCAGTGAAATCATTTGATACGGTTTAAGTTGAACTGAACAGGTGTCCTTATGGGATGTCACACGGCACGTGATGTGATTGCCAGCATTAGCATTATTGTTGTTGAGAGGCTTCTACACACGATGCCTAAAACGGCCTCAAGATAATGAAATGTCATTTCAGAGGCCTGTGGTCAGTGTCTTGTCTCGCAGCGGTTCAGAGATCTGCCTGAGCTTTTCTCATTTACAAAATAAACATCCCATTCTCTTTCCCATTATCCTAATGCAAAGATGCGTGCTTGAGATGTGCACTGTAGTCTCTGATGTGGCACGGAGAGAAAGAGCCTCTGAGTCTATTTGTGGTCTGATGCAATGTTGGAAATGCCAGCTGTCACACAGCAAACTCTTGGTGGAACAAACCATCACCGCAACTGCAACTTGTTGAAATACAGTACGTCAGTGTTATTACGATAAACTATCGTATCCCAAAACCTCGCATGTAATCTGGCTCTAAAAAGAAAAATGTCAAAGTTTTTAGCTAATATACCTATTCAACATTTGAAATAATTATTATCCTATAAGTTCAGAATTTGAAAATGCTTTTTTTCTGTGACTTTGGTCAAAATAAATTTATTTTGGTGCTTTTGTCAGGCCATGGATTATAGATGGGAGTAATCTTTAACACCTTCTGGGGTCATGATTGACAGCTGTGGCTGGTCCATGCAGCCCTTGGCCGTGCTAAATCCCATAACGCATGCCCAACATGTTTGCTTCCATCTGGGGTCCTCCTCTTCAAACCCCTGCACCCCCTGCTCTCTGCCGGCAGAGAGACCGCGGGACAAGAGGAGGAACAGTGTGAAGACGAGCCTCTCAGGGCTCTTGAAGGGAAGCATCGGAAGCCAGCTGGTCTGGCTTTGGAGTCAGCGGAGGGGCAGGGTAAAGCAGAGGAAGTGAGAAAGGCAAAGGCGTGGACAGAACAGAAGGAAGAGATAAAGAAAGTCAAGAGTTTAGCGGTGGGAACAGAGGAGACCGAAAACCCCGGGCTCTGTGAAGGAAGCACACAGGTGAGAAACAAGTGTTAAGAAAAGTCTGCATTCATTGAGACTGGTGTGAATGTGGCAAGAAACAGCCCCATCAAATCCATTGTAGCATCTTGTTTACGCAAGTTAAAGTTCACTGTTTTCTTTCTTTTTTTTTTAAAACTAGCATCATAGCTCTGTTTTTCTTTCAGTGTGAAAACAAGAGGGTGTATGTTGACACAAAAGCGCTGCTAAAAGAAGCGCTGAAAGCAGTTTGGGTCCACATGGATGTCAGTTCGCATCAGCCTGGACCCACTAAGAAGCTGCACACAGCAGAAAGATTATTGACTGAAAACACCTCAAGAAAACAGCTGGGGACGCTCCCTGTCTCACTCTGTTTGTTGCGTGTGTTTCACTGCAGGAAGGAAGGGAGAAACCAAAATGAGTGAGATGATAAAAGGAAATAGTCGTTTTATGGGATAATCATTTCTATGTAATGTGAATTTAGCAGACGTATCTCCAGCACAAAGGACAGCTGGACTTCCCATCTCGAAAGTATAGTTCGTTTCAACATGACACGCTTTGACAAATCAAATAAATGAGAGATTAAAACACATTAGTTATACAATGTTGAGGATTCTTTGCTCCCCGTCTCCATGCAGAGAATAAATGGACAATGCAGTTAATGACTATGCAATGGGAGATAATCTGATCTGAAATATAATATTTAGTGAAAATGCAGCTTTTACAAGGGATTTTTAGGGGGCCACCCCTGTTGTGGAGTTTCTGAGGGGACAGTGTTCTTCACCAGATGCTGCCAGTTCACCCTCACCGTACCCTTTACTGGGCTCAGCTCAGCTTCTCTGTTTGCAATAATCAAATGTATTCATTTCAAATTCTCTGAATACTAGCAAGAAAATTGACCACCAATCTTACACTGAAGCTTCTTTATGCTAAAACATCCCCATTACCTGTTACTGTGGACATCTCAGGACAGCAGGGGAGTCCAGTCTATTGCCCTTCCACAGCTTTACGGCCGATGTTCCCTGTTCTTTCGGCATCGGGTCAAGTCTCACGTTTGTCTGCTACCCACAGTGCATCACATTAACCTTTGTGAATTCATCTAATCAAATGTTTTCGGCTGGATTTCTCATTTCAGAAAAGTGAAGAGCACATTAGCATGAAGATGCACATGAAAGTCCAAGCTGGAATCTAACCATCAAGTTTGTTGGGTTAGCTTCAGTTGTTAGGGAATATAGCTGCCGTGTTGTGGTGCACGGTATAGATTTAAGTGTTAATAATGCTGAAGAGCTTTAAATACCCATAACCATTTCCTATATGTATTAGGTATTTAAAGCTATTAAGGACAAGCTGTGACTCCTTGGCCCCGTGCCCCGAGGAAGCAGGAGGGATAAAGAAGACTAGACAGTGCCCCTTTTCCATTG
This sequence comes from Takifugu rubripes, assembly GCF_901000725.2. Classification (NCBI taxonomy): domain Eukaryota; kingdom Metazoa; phylum Chordata; class Actinopteri; order Tetraodontiformes; family Tetraodontidae; genus Takifugu; species Takifugu rubripes. Next base: position 1,902,824 of record NC_042293.1, on the reverse strand, counting down.
GGATCGGAGCTAACTGGAGGAAAAAAGCAGCACTACACTGCAATACACCCAGGAATGGGTCCAAGACTAAAACAAATGAGCTCCATGCAGCAGCAGCTGCACTTTTGTGCTTTGTCTGTGAGTTTGTAAAATATAAAGAAAAACAAGATGGAAGTGGATGAGGAATTATAAGGTATTACTCACCATTTTAATCAATCTGATTGAAGCACTCAAATTACTGATTCACCGAGCAGCAACAGATTTCTTGATTAATATTCCTAAAACATACTCCACAACATAACACTGACTCTGACCTTTTTTTTTTTTTTTGGAACATTTAAATGGTCTAAATCCCGTGATTAAATCCTAATCAAAGAAAAAATAAAGTCATGATGGTTATAAAAGACAAAAATACTAATACATTAAACCACTGGACAGCTTTTATGATTTCTGGAAATGGCGGCAAGTGTTCAACTCTTGACTGGGATATCACTTTCGATGTTTTTACATTTGGCTCTGGAGCGAAATAGGAATAGCAGAAAACCAAACAAAAAGAAAGAAAAATCTAACATCTTGAATTCATATTAAAAATCTGGAGCAAGACAGCAATAATTCTGTTCTTTGCAATAGTAGCAGTCTCTAAACCTGGCCACAACTTCATGGTTTCCATATTAAAAGCAAAGTTGAAACAGATGATATTAATTGTGGCGAACGAGCTATTGCACCTGCTTCCAAGGGCCAGTACAGGAACTCAGGACTCTCTCTCTCTCTCTGTCTGTGTGTGTGTGTGTGTGTGTGTGTGTGTGTGTGTGTGTGTGTGTGTGTGTGTGTGTGCGTGTGTCCTGCACACACGTGACACGCTCAGTCGCGAGTCAAACGGTCCTGTTCTCTCGGCTGTAATTGGCTGCTCGACAGACGCTGCCGTTTCTGATTGGATGCGAGGCGTGCCCTTTAATCCAAATTCCATTAGTGTTGTTAAGAGATATGACGTCAAATGTATCTAATGTGATGAGGCCGAGTAATTTGTGAAAAGTAGTCGCCCCATTTCAAGAATAAAACAGCGTTTTAGCCTTTAGGCTGTTGATTTTGTTGAAACTGTTTTGCACGTTATCATTATTATTTTGCCAAAGTTGAGTTGGTAACAAGCAGATACAAAGAGAAATAAATATGTAGCTCGTCTTCAGCTGCCAGGTAAAAGTTTACGGTGGTAATTGTTTTCAGAAGAAAGCATGGGATTGCGTCGAGCAGTGTCCTTACAAAGATAGTAATAACAGCATTAGTGTGTGCGTGCGAGAGAGCGAGAGAGAGAGAGACATAGAGAGCGAGAGAGAGAGAGACACAGAGAGTGAGAGACATACAGAGAGAGAGAGAGAGAGAGAGAGAGAGGGAGAGAGAGAGAGCGAAGGGGGGCAGTTCGTCAACGGAGGGGAGGAGCCTGTCACTGACAAGAGGGAGCCTGGCTTTTCTGAGTTTGTCAGCTCCCCCTAAAATAGCATTCAGCGCGTAAATGTGAACTGAAATTACGTTTATCCAGCGGAGCCACCGATATAGAGTGTCTATACACGGCGACTGGCTCGGGAGTAAAGGTGAGTAACGGAAATAGAAACAATGTTGAGGAGTGTGACAGCGGCTCTGTGGCTGAGTGAGGGGGGAAAAGCGCAAGAGGGAGACGTAGAGTGGATCCAGGACACGGCGATAGCTGTCTTTCCGACTCCCGACTGTCTTTCCCGGCCCGAAATGTCAACTGTAACAACCTTGCGGTGTCACTCTTCATCACAAATCTGAAACTGTCCGTCGGGCTGATGCCGTAAAATGTTGCTGTTTGTTGTAAAGGGCGCAGTCGGAGGAGCGCGCGCTGTTGACACGGAGAAAGTTTTACAACAGTAATGCGCCGGTAATTAGTCGACTATTGTCCGTTTTACAGTTGAGACTTTTATGACAAATTTTGCCTTTTAAAGCGTCGAATGCCAATCTGGACTTTGTAGAGCAGACACGTCGTTCGGGCAAAATAATAATTAATGTCTTGGCAATAACAGCGTTGATCCAACAGCAGGCTTCGCGACGTGTACCGACTGACCGAATTTACTCATATTTTATTCAAGGTCTTTGAATCGGTTGACTTGGATGCCGTTGAAATCTAGATGGTGCTGTCTGCCCTTGAACAATACACCCCGTGTAATTCAACAGTGATGCCTTTAAAGCTACAAAAAAAGACCACTTTAATACATTGAACAAGATAAGAGCGGTAGTTGCTCGAACCTAAGCCTCAATCGAGGAATTGTAAAGTTGGCCCTTAACATGGAATGCGGTGATTTAGGTCATTTTATACGATTAAGCATTTTTAAACCACCCAGATATCACTTTATCTAAGAGACATGATGCTGGATAGAAGCTGAAATAGATGAAATGCTTACATCTGAGTGAATTAAGTTGGGGGGGTTTGAGGATTTTTATCTACATAGACTTCTCACAACAGAAAAAGATCCAAGTTTTTCATTATTATGATTATTATTATTAAAGGCTTAAACTGCCATTACATGTCCTCTGAAATCTGGGGGGTCTCAACACTCTTTGAATCTCAGACACTTGTGACCTTCACTTCTTGCCAGAGCAGATGATGACCAACAGTAATCTGACCTTCTCAAATGATTCTGTAGTATTTCCACACCGACTGGGCTTCAATTAGAGAGGAATTGAGTGGAACAAATAGAAGATAAGCAAAACATGTGGTGTTTACTGAAGTGAATCAACTCGTAGTTGAGACTAAGGCTTAGGTATAACTTGTACAGTGTTCTTTTTTATTCTGAAAAATAAGGAAAATGTAGCACCTTTTGCAGATCGACTCATAAATTAGTTGTACAACTTATTTTGTTTTCCTTGGTGTTTTCTGCAACACTCTAAGGGAGCATAGCGAGGGCAGGACGCTGCATTTTTCTTTATTTAGTCTTCAGTCTCAACACCAGATGCTGACAAATCTTGGATACACGAGACCTTTAATAGTGGCCATGTATCTCTTTGTGCTTATTCCCATTCTTCATCCTCCAGGCATGACCGGCAGATGACTGAAACGCTGTGCAGAAAACTTTCTCTCACAATATCACATCGTGAATGAATTGACAATAGAGGGACTCTCAGTTAAATAACATCATAACTAATTAGTGTGCGTAAACATTTAACTAACTCTAACATTAAATACCCCCCTACTTCCAATGCTGTTATGAATGTATATTATTGTACAAGCTAGCTGCTAGTGATTTGCTAGCAAAGCAAAGCAATAAAGCACCCTCCGATCTGCAGTCATTAGCCTGTGCGCTGCCCCAGGCCTTGCCTGTAATGGTTCTTGTTGCTCATGACCCACGTCACATGAGCTCTTACGTCTGATATGTGCCAGAGAGATGCTTTCACTGGCTGAAATGAATATCACTTTCACAATTTATGTTGTATATCAGTCAAAGGGATGGAGGTGATATCCGCGAAGGTGCGCTTATGGAGACACCGCGGTTGTCTTTTTCCATGCATGTGACTGTTGCTCTAACCTCAGAGGTCCTTTCTTAGAGGCCCATTCACGCACGATTTGGTGTTGCTAATGTTAGCTTCTGGTTTCTCACCTGCAAAGATCGTCCGTGTTTATGAAATGTTTTGGTTGTTTTACATTTGATGTTTGTGTGCCCCTAGTATGTCTGTGGAAATGCGAGTAAGTTCAGATTTGCGTCTGGGCTGCAAAAAACAGGTGGTGATGGTGTGAGCAACGGGCAGCTGCAGCATCTTTTGCTGCACTCCTCATCCCACTTCAGTCTCAGCAGTTCGGCTTCTCTTTCCAGGAGGAACGTGGAGCGTGTGGGCGAGTAGGATCTGCAATTAATGCTGGTTGTCAGAAAGAGAATGCTGGCATTTACGTGGTGCCTCTGAATCACTGAGTGAAAGCGTTTTGCCTCCAGTCTTCTCCTTTCAGGACAATGTTTCCCCCCCCAAAAAAAACAACAACCCCAAATTGAAAAAGAAATCGTAAAGCTGAGAAAGGATTGACTTGACGATACGTGGACAGAAATAAGGAGGACATTGCATTCGAGTTTGTCCAGCCTATATAGCATCAAGACTTTAGAATGTATTTTTTTTATGTTGACTTTCCTGACTGAAGCAGTGCTCAAATGTACAGTAATTTCCCTGCATCCAATTGACAGGGGAGATAATCCAATTTTCCATTCCTCCTCATCTTCCCAGTCGCTTTCTTAAGATTAATTTCAACCTTATGGCATCGCGTTGTAACTGTTCAGCTTTCTCTTTGACCCTCGGTAACATGATTCATTGTTTATTGGAGCTCTGCCATCAGTATGGAGATTCCAGCGTTTTCCTGTGAGACCTCTAGGTTAGATGCAGAATTTTGAGCCTGGCAGATAATGTTTTAGACCACAGTTAACTATATACTGTCCCCTGTGCGCTACGGCTACACACCCAGTGTATCACTGCATCTGATGACACAGAAAACGACCAGATCGTAGCTTCATTTTAGTTTATAGTGCATGGGAAAACCATTTCTATAACAGTTCTTTTGGATATATTTTCTTTCTGCCCTAATTCCAGAGTGAGAACGATCATTTCCCTTCGATCGTTTAATGACTAGTATTTCATCTGTCATAGTGGGTTGTGAATACTGTCCGTCTGACTCTTTGATGGCCTTGTTTAAGCTCCGAGGGTGAATACATTACTCAGAGGTGTTGTTTGTGTAGCAAGAACACTCGCAGTGACCTTTCAACTGTCCTGCCCTTGACTGAGACCTCTGGTGGTAAGCCACCTTGTTTGGCTCACTCAGCACATGTGCCGCTAAGCAGGACAGAGCAGCTTAATGTCTTCTCTCCCCCGTGTCCCGCGCTCTTCCAAATGAGGCCTTACTAGTCCTTTCTTCACCTCTCCAACCTGGACCACACGGGAGAATCAGCTGAGAGATCCTCGAGCAGAGCAGCCGCCTAAAGCTGTCGATGGGCTGCTCCCGGCCCACAAGTTCATGCCTGCCCCCCTCATTTTTCATCCATACATGTTAAAAAAAGATTGTCTTTCATCTCCAAATGGACTGAGTCACACTCGAAAGATGTGTCCTGGAGTTTGGCCATTAGTTCTGTGGCGATTCTTCCAGCGATGGAGACTTAAACGAGACCATCAAGCATAATTCTGTAGTCTAGCGCAAAACTGATAGTTGAAAAAAAGGTTAAGAAAGACGTCTCTTTGCTGAGTTGCATTTTAACTGCATTTTAATGAGACTGTGAAAAAAAAACCATAAATCAAAGGAATATATTATAATCTAATTTACTAGATCAAAAGATCTCCCGTGATTGCTAATATACCCCACTGTATTGAATTCCTCATGTTCTACTGTAGATCTTATGAAGCCTCTCTCGCTGGAGAGTTAACTTCTATGTCTTTGTGTTGAGTCGAAGTTGAGGAAACAAACATTGGAATTATTAAGTCAACTTTAATTCTTCAGACTCCGCAAACTTCTGTATGAAGTTGATTTCCTACTAGTGTGCTATTAAGCAACTCATTATTGGGACAAGGAGCGCAGTATGGTTAAAAAGCTTTATCAAGCTATCAATTATAGCTGTAAGATCTTGGATTAACAGCTCCTCCAGTGAGCAGATGTCCAGTAGCTGCTGTGGGGATAATGCAGCCGCCTGCAGCTGCAACGGCTCTTTGGGCCCCCGAGCTGCAGGAAAAGGCCCAGCCTATAGTCCCGTTGTTTTTCATATTTCTCCCAGAAGCCCTGCGACTTGCGACTGGACAGCTGGGAAGGATGTGATTCCTCCCATTATTCTCCAGCACACATGAGCCATTTGAACTGGGAAGGGAAGTGACCCAGCCTGCCCCTCTCCCTGGATGCTGCTCCGGGCCACCGCAGGACTCTGACTCGGAGTTCAGAGTTGTCTTCCTCGCTGCTGTCAGGGCCAAGCTTGAGCAGCGTGACCACTCACACACATCGCCTCATGCTGGTGCCGGCATTGTTTTGGGGTGAATATTCCGTCAGTCCAATGTGAGAGAAGATTAACATTCTGCTCCCTTTTCCATCATAGATGCCTTTTTATTCAGTTTAAATTCATATTGTAAAATTTGGTTGCATTTCCAGTCTTTCTGCACCACATCTCCGCAGTGCGACTGGGACTGTGAGTGAGGTGTCGAGTCTTCCCACTGTTCGTGCGTCTGCTCGTCTGTCCTCTCCCTCTCTCCCTGTCAACCTTCCATCTGTGTGCTGTGGGCTGGAAATGGAGTGGAAAATGGTGGAAAAACTTTCACCAGTGAGTTACTGCTGGCCTATAGTCCGTGTCGTTCTTAATTTTGTACGCTAAGCTCTTTCAACTGTTGGGGCAGTTAAAAACATAGATTGGGACTGACGAGGGGAGGTGAGGGCATCCAGGACCTAGGACCAGTTTGAGGGAAATGGTCGCCAGAGGTGAGCAGAAGCGGTACCCGCGGGGGTCTCTTTCTCTTTCCTTTTTCATTGTTCATTGCTTGGTGGTGTTTGATCACACTGCTTGCACACGGCGCTCGCGTGACAGCTAGCACGCATCATCCGATGTGGAGAAAGTGTGGGCTGGAGCTGCAGAAACACCCCTCACTCTGCTCACTGAATGCCACTCATTGATGTCAGTACATTTCAAATCGCCACAGATGAGCAAAAACCCTTCGAAGACGAATTCTCCACTTATGAGCGCGATGATGTGACGCGCACATATTCTGTCCGGTGAAGAAAAGCAAGGATCCATTGTTTTATTATCAAGCCCCATTCATGGAGCAGAGACTGGAGACGAGTGTGACTCCACGATGTTGCTCAAAGATCCTATATGTTGGCCAAACACCGCCTGCTTGCGTGTTCGGGCATAGAATTTATTCAAGATGTTTTGTTTGAAATGAATGTGTGAATTACAAACCCATGTGAGAGATAATTTACGGGCTAATTCTATAAACTTGTAAAGAAAAAAAAAATCAATACTACTTTTGCCTGCTCCTTTTACTGTTGTTATGACTCACGGCCATTCTCACTCCTCAGATTGCATAAACCTTTTATGTAATGGAACACGGTGGGAAAGAGGCATCGAGTGCTAGATAAAAACAGGCAGAGAAAATCAAATATTTATTCTGAGCATAATATTTTTCCTCCCATCAAAAGTGGGCTTTCTTTTAAAGCGCAACAATACCTGTGATCCTAAACTATACGTGCTCTGTAGGCAAGTTGCCGAGAACTGGAGGGAAGAATTGAGTTTCTGGAATTTCAGCGTCTAATCTGGATCCAGAGTGTTTCTAAAGGGGTGTTCAGATCGGGGAAATGCGCCGCTGCTGAGGCACATTATGCATGACGCTCCTAATATCCTTACACTGTGGATTCCCCCTGGAGGTAGATCTCGGTTCATCTTCGCTGTTTACCATTTCTGAGTTACGGCCTCTCCGACATCAAAAGGCTTCCACGGCAGTTAACACAGCTCGCAGGGTTCCTGGGGGTGGGGTGTTCTGCTGCTCCCTGTGGTGTTGGCGTTATTATCCCTCCCAGTGGTGATAAGTCCATCGGATGATAGACAACCATGCAAATGGACACACGCCGTTGGGCCGAATCAGCACCGCGGCGGTGCGCAGAAATAAGAAACCTAACAATGTATGTGGTAAGGTCATAGTTTCCGTGCACGTTTTCTAAGATCCAGTGTTTCAGTATACCTTGTGTAACATTCCGAGCGGATGCAGAATGAACCAGGAAGTGCTCATCCATAAAGAAGGCTGAATGCTGATGGTGTGTCAGGACAGTAACTTGTTGAACAGACGCACCGTTACAGAGGTTTTGGATGGCGGACTATTGCTCAAAGATATAGTTTGTTTAGTAGAGACAATTAATCAAGTCAATTGGATTCTACACACCATGGCATGGCTTGCAGATCAGGACTTATTGGTAATGGTGAAGAGTTTAATGGAGAAGTTTGTTACAGCACCGAAGGCCTTAGAGCTGGTTGTGCTTTTGCAAATCATCATTAATATGTCAGGTTTTAGCAAAAACCTATGAGATCATTCAAAATAGCACTTTTTTCTTTAATTACTGTGTTTTTAATTGCACTTTAATGTACTTGTTTGAATGGAAAAAGCCATTTGTCAGCATTGGCTGATCATTAGCATGAAATCCTTAGCTTTAGTTGCGCTACTTGCATTAGTTGCTCACGTTAGCCATCATGTACAGCAGTGTTAGCTTGTTGTCTTCCCTTATATCTCACATTGTTCACATGGTTTTCCCCCAATTGTTATTGTGCTGCTGCATAAATATGCAAGGATATGTTCTATGCCAATTTTTAGTTTAATAATGCTATCCTGCGTGTGTCTTTTCTTTTCTCGGACATTTATGGGCAGTTTAAAAGTTTAACTCACATGGTAAGTTCTGTCTGTCACTGATTTCTCGAGACAATATTCACCTTGATGAGAAATCCCATTTTAATTACGTTTTAATCTCATTGCATCTCCTCAAAAGACGGCAGCAGATTTACAAAGTTGCAATGAAGATCGCCAACTCATGATTTGCAAACGTGCCCAAAGTCTCAGCCAACAAGATTTGACTCACCAGCGTCCAAAGGAGCAGTTTCTAAGCTCAAGTCACTCAATGTGCTTCAGTGTGAAACCCAGCGGGTGTTTCTGTTTTGTCACCGCAGCAAGACTTTGGCGGAAACATTTAAAACAGTTCAAAAATGTCTTACCAAT